>NW_028317973.1:1950000-3150000 GCF_062004578.1 Staurois parvus | reverse complement strand
CACACCCTGGACATGGATGAAAGAGAAAAACTTGATCAAAGATTACAACAAAGGATTGTTCAAATGGTGGCTAAAGACCCTCTATCAAATTCCAAACAAATTCAAGCTGACCTTCAGGCAAAGGGTACAACTCTGTCAGCTCGCACTATACATCACCATCTGAATGAAAAGGGACTCTATGGTAAGAGACCCAGGAGGACCCAACTACTGACACAGAAACATAAAAAAGCCAGACTGGAGTTTGACAAAACTTACCTGAGGAAGCCAAAATCCTTTTGGGAGAATGTGCTGTGGACAGACAAAACAAAATGAGAGCATGGTGGAGGTTCGCTGATTTCACTTTTGTGGTCGCTTTGCTGCTTCAGGTACTGGATGTCTTGACTTTGTGCATGGCATTATGAAATCTGAAGACTGTCAAAGAATTCTGGGCTGCAATGTAGTCAGAAAGTTAGGTCTCTGTCAGAGGTCATGGGTCTTGCAGCAGGACAATGACCCAAAGCACACATCAGAAAGCACCCAGAAATGGTTTCAGACAAAGTGCTGGAGAGTACTGAACTGGTCAGCAAATCACGCAGTCCAGATCTCAATCCCATAGAGCACCCGTGGAGAGATCTCAAAACAGCAGTTGGGAAAAGGAACCCTTCCAGTCTGAGAGACCTAGAGCAGTTGGCGAAAGGAGAGTGGTCCAAAATTGCAGTATAGAGGTGTAAGAAACTCATTGATGGTTACAGGAAGCGATTGATTTCAGTTATTTTTTCAAAGTGGTGCCCTACCAAATATTAAATTGAGGGTGCCAATAATTTTGTCCAGTACATTTTTGGGACGGTCAGATTTGGCTTTTTGTTTCTCTACTTTTTTGTGTCCTACCAATACAAACAAAAGAAATAGACATGAGAATGCCTAAACATTTGTAATTGTAATAATTTTTGAGTGAAGTGGTGCATTATCTGACAGAAATGCAGGGGTGCCAACATTTTTGGCCATGACTGTTGCTAGTAGTCTTATTCATCATCCATACTGAATAAATGAAGAGATGAGTGGCAGATCATGATAGAGGGTGATGTAAAGCATCAAAATGTTATGAAGTCAAAAAGCATGCATTTCTTGAAAATAATCTTACTGGCAAGGCAGTGCCATGGTAAAAGAAGGGACTCTGATATAAAGTTATTATACATGTGTGGCAACCCCATTCTGGTATGAATGTGATTAGGTAATCTTTTTAGTAAATAGAACACACACTAGTTTTCAAAAAGTGTTTGGGCACCCAACTATCTCCTCCCAGTTGGTGTTTTACATTGTAACTCATCTCAAATGCTTTCAATAGGGTTAATGTCTGGGCTCTTTCTTTACACATTCTCGGTTCTTTCTTTACAGGTTAAGTTCCTCCACACCAGACCCATCAACCATGTCAATGTTGGGCTGGCTTTTTACGCATGAGCACTGCCATGCTGGAACAGAAAAATGCCCTCCCCACAGTGTTGGTACATGGTTAGAAGTGTATATTTGTCTAAAATGTCTTTGTATGCTATAACATAGCCTTATCCTTCACTGGAAAAACCTGAACTCAATTTTATACAATATCTCAATAATTGGTTACAATTCCGAGTATTTTTTATCACTACGGTAAGAACCGTAGAGATGGAGAAGTGCACAGTTATGACAAGTATATTTTTTCAGTTATTTGTATTTTACTGCTTCCAATGTCCCTAAAAGCTGAGGACTCATTTTCAGCTACATCTGTTCATAAGTTCTATCATTTTATATTAAACATTATCCGTTGCGCTTGAGACAGTCATTAGGAGTACTTTGCAATGTTAAGTGGATTCAGTATGTTTATATCCTTCTGAAATGCTCTGATAAGCCTTTATTTCTGAGCAAATTCTGAGATCAAAAGCTAAGACCTGCACATACCAGTTATTTATGGGAATGTTCTCTAGGGAATTAACTGACGTGTAATCATTCTCACCTCCCAAGATCATTATGCACTGGAGAACATCTTGTTCACCTAGAGTCATTTAACTTCTTTCACAAGCTTTGCGACATGTTGTACCTCAGGCTGTTCCATCGCTTGTAAGCAATGATTTTGTGTTGAATAAAAGGAGTAATCACACTGACACTTCCTCTGTGTCATTAGTAAACTGTACTGGGGAGGTGAATACAATCAAATACAATCAGTGCCACACTTCTGGCATTGTATTTTGCAATCTCAGGCACTTACTAAAGCTGTACAATATCAGTGTAGAACACCCTTTGAAAATATAGCTGGCATACTATAACAAAAATAGCAACTCAGCATCAAAGATGTTTATTGCCCAGGGAAGGACTGGGCTAGGGGACAGCATTTTCCCCCTGGTCCAGTGTTTATAGGATATGTTGGGTTGGTGGACCTGATTAGAGATACCTCCCTATAAAGACTTCAATTAGAGTGGGAGCTGCAGTCTGTGAAAAGTGTTGAATGTTATATACTGTAGCTCTCTTCTCCATGTTTAGACCAGCAATCACAGCACATGGCCATGGGAAGTCTTTTAGCATCCACTTCCTTTGCAGCTCTGAGATCTTAGGTAACAACAAAGATTACAACAAAGGATTGTTCAAATGGTGGCTAAAGACCCTCTATCAAATTCCAAACAAATTCAAGCTGACCTTCAGGCAAAGGGTACAACTCTGTCAGCTTGCACTATACATCACCATCTGAATTAAAAGGGACGCTATGACCCAGGAGGACCCAACTACTGACACAGAAACATAAAAAAGCCAGACTGGAGTTTGCCAAAACTTACCTGAGGAAGCTAAAATCCTTTTGGGAGAATGTGCTGTGGACAGACAAAACAAAATTACAGCTTTTTGGTAAAGCCCATCATTCTGCTGTTTTAAGAAAAAGAAAAGAGACCTTTAAAGAAAAAAATACAGTCCCTACAGTCAAACATGGTGGAGGTTTGCTGATTTCACTTTTGTGGTCACTTTGCTGCTTCAGGTACTGGATGTCTTGACTGTGACAGTCTTCAGATTTCATAATGCCATGCACACAGTCAAGACATCCAGTACCTGAAGCAGCAAAGCGACCACAAAAGTGAAATCAGCAAACCTCCACCATGTTTGACTGTCTTCAGATTTCATAATGCCATGCACAAAGAATTCTGGGCTGCAATGTAGTCAGAAAGTTCGGTCTCCATCAGAGGTCATGGGTCTTACAGCAGGACAATGACCCAAAGCACACATCAGAAAGCACCCAGAAATGGTTTCAGACAAAGTGCTGGAGAGTACTGAACTGGTCAGCAAATCACGCAGTCCAGATCTCAATCCCATAGAGCACCTGTGGAGAGATCTCAAAACAACAGTTGGGAAAAGGAACCCTTCCAGTCTGAGAGACCTAGAGCAGTTGGCGAAAGGAGAGTGGTCCAAAATTGCAGTAGAGAGATGTAGGAGATCTTAGGTAACAACATGAGAAACTAATACTAGAAGAATGCAGAACCATGAAATGTGTTGTCCTAATTTGTTAAAGAAAACATAATCATATTTGTAGTAATGCCATTGTATTTTATTTAGAATTGAATGGTGTGTTGATATAATTTTCATGGAACAACAGTCATCTTGTTCAGTTCAAAAGCACTTTCTTGTTTACAGTTTATCCCTTACGATTACCTTTTCAGCATATATGTGAAAAAGTGTTGTACAATAAACTATCTTCACTATGTTCACTAATCACTTCATCATAATGACACTTTTGTGAGGTGCTTTTTTTGTAGCCTACAGAAATACAGTATGTCCCTAGCACATAGGGCCAGTTGGTTGTATTCATCTTCCCAATCCTCCCCTGGTCCTGCTAACATTGGGATTTTGAAGGTTTTATCTATTTTGGTTGTACTTTCTTCCATTTGCCTCTGCAAAATATATATTAAAATGTTGACAGGGATAGTGGAGAACTCTTGTAGGGTTTGTAGTTGATGTTTAGGCCTGGGATCTCAACACCATAGTTCCTGAGATGCCTACCAAATGGTTAGGTGCTCTAATTCTCCAGTATCTACAAAATACTGAAACCCAGTTAATGGACAGTCACTTTTACAAACTAGCACACTATAAAGATGCCTTAACTGCTTCAGAATATCTAGGCAAATGTTGCCAATATAACATTTTACCTTTTTGTTTATGTACTCCTTATAGAGCTATACTGGAGATCCTAAAAACCTTCCAGTTTACATTTTAGTTTATACATGGGTAAAACTGGCTGCCACTGGAGTCCACAGTCTTATATTAAAAAAACATACATAGCATTACTGTAGATTTTTTATTCCAGTAACTCATAGTTTGTCCCTATCCTACTAAACTAATCATAGGCTATGCCAATTTTACCATACTTTAATTAATTTTGTATTTAAACATGCCACAAATTAAACAGCCTGTATGAATACACATTGGATGTAAAGCCTATAGCAGTAAATATATCTTCAAGCTTACCGACCTTTGGAAAAAGAAGCCTCTTTACTGACAAATCTCCAGAGACCAGAGATAGTCCTTGAAAATCATGTGCAGTTGACATCTATGATCTCTTGACAGGAATGAACAAGGACCATGTACATCTAAAGGAATACCAATAATGTTTTCTTTCATATAACAACTGAAAACTGCATGCAGCTACCTCTATCTCTGACATCTCCCCGCAGGACTCTTTTTGTAGCTTGGGCTATACAGTAGGAAAAATGGTCATTGAAAAATGTACAATTTATGAATGGCAGCATAAAGGCTCATTTTTACTTTTCTCATGATAGCACATGTATTCTATAACAGGTGTCATGTGTTACAGTTTGTTAATTGATATAGCACCAAGGCATGATGGTCATGTCCTGCAGAGCTGTACAGCTGTGTCAATGCCTTAGTACAGTATCTTAGACTGTGTGCACCGTGCATACAGACTATTCATCACATTTAGTGTATAATGTCAAGTGTTTTTAAATTTCATCTGTAAATAATATAACTGAATTCTGATTAAAATATATCTGAAAGCTAATGTTACAAACCTGCTTAGGGTTGACACAAAATATGAACCAAAAAGACTCACAAATATCAATATTGACTCCTGATCATTTGAACAAATATACTAGATAGTGTTAGAAATTGTTAATATAATAATTCCTTCCATTGAATAGACTACGATGTGATGTAATGAGGGAAAAAGAGACAAAAACTTTTAAATCAGGGCTGCTGCTGAACAACTATTAGCCCTTTTTTTCCTGTGCCACTTGCTAAAAGTCTTCAGCATTCCCAAAACAGATATAGCTCAATGTAAGACTGCACTTTCACTGTGAATTGTGTAGTTTTACTTGTCCCTTCAGGTTCTAAAAAAGACTTGTATTATGGATATCTTTGTTCAGGTTAAAATCCAATTCCTGCTTGACTAAAAAAATACTTTCCCAGCAATTCTACAAGGGTAACAATGCAGCTGTTGCTGCAATATTTACACTCCGGCGCATTCCTGTGCAGACACTCAACTCTTTCTCCAGCACTGTTGATCTTCTGATTGATGACCAGCTTGGTTCAACTCAATTTCTGTGAGCCTATGGTGCCACTTCCCTGTAGGAACATTATCATGAAGACCTGGGCTCACAGGAGAATGCTGTAGAAATCATTGCTCATGTCAATACATGCTGATATGAGCAGCATAGAAAACCCACTTACCTCTAGCTTACGGGCAGAAAAATGCTGGCCACAAAAGTACGCTGACAACATTTTTAAAAAGAATAGGGTGGAGGGGGTGTTAAGTCATAATATTCAAGAGCACATCCTGGCAGTCCCCATGCTCTGTGTTTGCATCCTGATCTACAGGTGATTCCATAGAGACAGTGAGCTAATTTAGCTCAATGCAGAATATGCCTCTCATGTCCAACAGTACCATTTACCATTAGCCAGATGAAGCTTTTTTAAAGCAAAATGTCATGTAAACACACTACAAGCGAAATGCAGTCCATGCTGCTGTATACAGGCCTTTTATTTGTGAACCCTAGTCCATTTTCCTTAAGCATACATTTTGTGTTATTAATGAACCATGAACGTTTAAGTGACCCTGTCATGAGAGAAGTATGAGGCCTGTGATTGCTGGCCTGCTTCTGAAAATGCTAGTTGGGAAAACATCACAACCAGGTAAAGTGACTAACTGGTCCCTGAAATGAACACCGTATTTGAATTTGTTCCTGGCTGTGGAGTGCAGGGCCGCATTGAAGTTCATTCTTGCTCCCAAGGCCCAATCGAAGAGAAAGAAAGGCTATCACATTCCATCTTGGATCTTCGATCTCTTGGATGATAACCATGAAATTTGCATTCTTGAAGGACAGCATCTTCCATTATTCTCTTTAAATGCTATAGTAACCTTTTCCAAAAGATAGTCTGTACAGTCAAAGGACCCCAGTGGGTATCAAAAAGCTTTTTAAAATGTTTATTCTATCGTTGTACATGTAGGCCATTTGGGCCTCTTGGAAGTGCCTAGCTGAACCCCCCCCCCCCCAGTTAGCAATACCCATGTCCTATCTTGTTGTTGGGACATGAAAACCATTGGTTTTTCAGTACTCTAATGCTGGGAGCGAGTGGCTAACGGTTTTCAAATCCTTGCAGTACATGGGTATTGCTAGGTGCATTCATTAGCAAATATCTGTGTGACTTGCGAGCCAGTCTATATCCACCCAATATTAACCTCTCAAAATCAAGAAACTGGACACTCACTGTCCCAAATATAAATAGGATCGCAAACACTAAACACAACACTACCTCTGTGTCAAAAAAGTCAATAATACATGATGTGTTGCGCTCCCAGTGAAAATATCTTTGATATATATATCTAATTACCCCTGGTGTGCAAATATATTCTCAGGTGGTAAACCAAAAACATGAAAAATCAAAAGGTTATTTGAGAAAAAGTAAACCACTAATATATATGTAAATGTGAAGATATTAACCCCAAAAACCAATAAATGGTGAATTATGTACTAAAACATATGAAAATGAATATACATCATAAATAGTGAATATACAAACAAAAAAATTATTTTATATACTGCCAAATAATTGTGATATAAATGTCCTTTAAATTCAGTGACTTTGTGCTTGATTAAATCTTGATTTGGTGACTTTTTGTGAATCTGTGACTTTCTTTGAATCCTTAATTGGTGAAGATGTATGCTCACCTCCTTGTTAGCCTGCAATTAGGCTATACACACTTGTGGTTCACCTCCTATGGAACCTGCTTGGATGGAATTCCTCCCTTACGGATGGTAAGAACGTGGATATGCGTTATCCTCAATTAGCCCATGTGCGTTTTTCCATATGTGGGGACAAATTGCCAGACATCGTGTTTTATCCTTATAAAAAGGTTTCTCCTTTATTACTTTCCAACAGGTACACTCACATATATGATATGCGGTATAGGATAAGTTGCTCAGCTCTAATAATCCGTCAGCCGTCCGGCCATGCACCTGCCGTCTGTCTGATACTCCGGCTCTCTCCGAGTGACACCGCAGCCCCACCCCTACGCGTTACGCCACTGATCACGTGGCTTCATCAGGTGCATTAATTGGCCATGCTTCCAGAGCAGTGAGGCAAATTACCTACACATATGAAAAAAAAAATAATGAACATTTTAGAAAGCTGCAGTTTTTTTAAAAACGAAAAGTCCATGACTGCATAGGCCATTTTAGGCTATAGGTGAGCGTTAATCTTTCTGCCTAATTATACATATATATATATATATATATATATATATAATATACACACATACGTACATACACTGCTCCAAAAAAGTAAAGGAACACTTTGAAAACACATCAGATCTCAATGGGGAAAAGTATCATGCTGGATATCTATACTGCTATGGACTGAGTAATGTGTTTGGAACGTAAGGATGCCCTATCATTTTATGGAAATGAAAATTATCTACCTACAGAATTCAAAAACACCCCAAAGATCAAAGTGAAAAAATTATGCAGCAGGCTTGTCCATTTTGCTGAAATTTCATTGCAGCAACTCAAAATGGTACTCAGTAGTTTGTATGGTCCCCACGTGCTTGTATGCATGCCTGACACGGTCAGGGCATGCTTCTAATGAAACAAAGGATGGTGTCCTGGGGTATTTCCTCCCAGATCTGGAGCAGGGTATCACTGAGCTCCTGGGCAGACTGAGGTGCAACCTGGCAGCGTTGGATGGACCAAACCATGATATCCCAAAGATGTTCTATTGGATTTAGGTCAGGCAAGCGTGGGGGCCATTCAATGGTATCAATTCCTTCATCTGCATACTCTCGCCACATTTGGCTGGGCATTCTCGTGCACCAGGAGGAACACAGGACCCACTGCACTAGCGTAGGATCAGACAATGGGTCCAAGGATTTCATCCTGATACCTAATTGCAGTCAGGGTGCCATTGTCTATCCTGTAGAGGTCTGTGCTTCCCTCCATGGATATGCCTCCCAGACCATCACTGACCCACCACCAAATGGATCATGATGACCGATGCTACAGGAAGCATAACATTCTCCACAGCTTCTCCAGACCCTTTCACGTCTGTCACATGTGCTCAGGGTGAACCTGCTCTCATCTGTGAAAAGCACAGGGCGCCAGTGTTGGACCTGCTAATTCTGGTGTTCAATGGCAAATGCCAATCGAGCTCTATGGTGTCGGCAGTGAGCACAGGGCCCACGAGAGGACGTCGGGCCCTCAGGCCACCCCCATGAAGTCTGTTTTTGATTGTTTGGTCAGAGATATTCACACCAGTGGCCTGCTGGAGGTCATTTTTAGGGCTCTGGCAGTGCTCATCCTGTTCCTCCTTGCACAAAGGAGCAGATACCAGTCCTGTTGATGGGTTAATGACCTTTTACAGCCCTGTACAGCTTTCCTAGAGTAACTGCCTGTCTCCTGAAATCTCCATTCTCTTGAGACTGTACTGGTAGACACAGCAAACCTTCTGGTAATGGCACGTATTGATGTGCCATCCTGGAAGAGGTGGACTGCCTGTGCAACCTCTGTAGGGTCCAAGTATCACTCCATGCTACCAGTAGTGACACTGACCCTAGCCAAATGCAAAACTAGTGAAAAACAGTCAGAAAAGATGAGTAGGGAAAAAAATGTCAGTGGCCTCCACCTGTAAAACCATTCCCGTTTTGGGGGTCATCTCATTGCTGCCCATCTAGTGCACCTGTTGTTAATTTCATTAACACCAAACCCACTTAAACTGAATAACAACCCCCTCTGCTGCTTAACTGACCAGATCAATATACCAGGAGTTTAATTGACTTAATGCTATACTCTGATTAAAAAGTGTTGCTTTAATTTTTTTGAGCAGTGTGTGTGTGTGTGTTCTTAACCTGATAGCAGATTTAAATGCATATATTTATTTTATTGGTTGTAATTAGGGAGATTTAGAAAAAAAGATCTAATAGGTTTAATAAGATACAAAGTTTAACACAAATAGAAAATATACAGAAACAAGACTTTTTTTTATAAAAGGTAACATACAACAATTAAAAGCTTCAGCTTTGAATTATCTCTGCTGCAAGACCCGTGAGTGCTTCTGTACCTGCTTTGGATTTGTACAGATTTATTTGTGGATGAGCACCTGGGCATTCACCTGTGTAGTGTGTGGTGGCTACCCTTGGGACTATGATATGGTGTGTGTATGTATATGTATATATACTGTGTGTGTGTGTATGTATGTATGTATATGTGTATATATATATATATACATACATACCATGTAACAAAGATAATTTGAATATATTCTTCATGGCAAACGTCTCTTGGATAGACTACTGAAAAATCCCTCATTAAACAATGTATTCATAGCCCATTTACTGCTTCATGACTGCAACACATTGTTATGCTCATTTACTGGTGAAGTATGCTTCAGTGACTTATTGAAAGCCTTTCTCCCTTGGCCGTACCTGGCACAATTGTGATTATTGTGTAAGTAAAATTAGTAATTGATTCACTACACACTTTTCTTCTAGATTGCATACATTAGCTAACTACAAATCAGTCCTACAAAGCCTAACAGCCTCTTAAACTCTTCTGAAATGTTTAATTTTTTTTATATATGATAAAATGTCCAGTATATATGATATTAAATATTATCTGTAGAGAAATAGTAAGCGAGCGCTATCTGAGACTACAGAAAATAGCCGCTAGAACACCAAAAAGGCAACCAAGGACAAACCTTCCAATCAATCTATATAAAGAAAAGGTGCAGCGCTAGATGTAAATATAACTAAACATATTAAAACAACATGCTGAATGGTCATATAATAGACATAAAATCGCAATAAAATCAAGTGCAAAATAGTGAATTACACTGGGTGAATTTAAAATGAGTGAATGTCCCAAAATGATTCAAACGCCCACATGGGGAACCAATAGATCCAATTGAAGTGCGTGAAGACGGAAATCCGGTGTATCACACAGTGGGTAATGGGTATAAAGAATGCGCACTCACCAGAAGTGCATCAAAATTGCGCATATAAGATATCCTCTCTCATCAGGTAGTGGTCATCTACTGCCAGAACAGGGTCAGAGTAATGCACCATCCAATTTCATCCAGGGTAGATACTCCAAAAGGCCTTAACACTGTGTCACCGACTGTGATCCCTCTAAACCGGTTTCTGAACAACTCAGCATAAGAGGTCCCGGATGATGAGGCAGCTATTGGAGCTGATGAATTTGAGACTTGTTTTGAACCTCTCCCTCACAACACACCAGTTCCTGCCCCTTCTTCTCTTGCCACACAACCTCATAATCCAGGCAAGGGAAAGAGGGGCGGGAACTGGTGTGTTGTGAGGGTGAGGTGAGTGTGCATTCTTTATACCCATTATCCACTGTGTGATACACCAGATTTCCGTCTTCACGCACTTCAATTGGATCTATTGGTTCCCCATGTGGGCGTTTGAATCATTTTGGGACATTCACTCATTTTAATTCACCCACTGTAATTCACTATTTTGCACTTGATTTTATTGCGATTTTATGTCTATTATATGTCCATTCAGCATGTTGTTTTAATATGTTTAGTTATACTTACATCTAGCGCTGCACCTTTTCTTTATATAGATTAAATATTATCTATTGGTCTGCTTTAGTCAATGAACAGAGGCACACATATAATAAAGGTCCAACTCAAGGCATATGTAAAAACAGTTTTGTTTAGTGATGTATTATTAGGCATTAAAAGACAGAAATGTACATAGACATAGCACTATGTTCTATGTCACTAGACAGCAGAATCCCAAAAAGCTCTGTTATTTTGCACATTGCTATTAATGTACCAACCAGGGGTGGAGGACTGACAACTCATGGGGCCCCCGTGCAATAGAGGATCATGGGGCCCCTGTGTCCTTGCCCAAACTCAAAAAAGCCTATGTAAAAGGTACCAGGGGCATCTCATGGGGCCCCCTACTGGCCCCGGGCCCTCGGGCAGTGCCGGAGTTTCCAAATGGTCAGTCCCTGGTACCAACTGGGACTTTACTGGAGAGAACAATGGGATGACCTAATCAGTGTTCTGTAGTCATAGGTCCTAGAAAATATAGGCTGCAGAGCGTACTGGGACCTGGCTGAGCTGCCTGGTAGGGGTACCTGGATCAGAATACTGGTTGGATGCAATCACAAATTCTTTGACAGAGAAACATTTATATAGGTGAAATTCAAATGTGTTTTTAGCTGTTTGACTAAAGTTTTACTAAAACAAGTGTATTTTACCTCCACCACCAAGAAAAAAAACTTGGCATAATATTACTCAGTTATGTGATAGAGCACCCCTGGGATAATTTATTCTCAGTGGAATAAAGAAAACCAGACAACTTGCCCATAGCGATCATATACATGCCTCCTTTCATTTGCTTCTTTCTTTAAAAATGTAGTTATATGGCAGAAAGGAACAAGCATGTTCAGTTGCACTTAAATTAGCCTGCCAACAACCAGGTACACCTTTGCATCTACTGCCAGCTTGCATCAGTTTGTGCAGAAGCAGGGGATGAAGGGTTCATCGCTCATCAACCACCAATGTAGATTTTTTGTAACACAGACCGGTGATATCCAATAACCCTTAGGAGCATTTAAAAATGTGACAAGCGGAATTCTTAGAGTAGGCAGCATACAGCTACCCTACACAGCTATTATAGTGTTTCTGATACGGAAGAAAACTGGGGTCTTTAGGAAATAAGCAAGTGAAACCTGTAAAAGGAATACTATATTTTCATATAATGTTCAGTTGTTCTTCCTGCCTAGCTCCCCCCTGAAGTTAATCTAAGTCCAAAAATAAAATAACAAAATTGGGGGGTGGTTTAGAAGATCTTAGATGTTCTGGGTGCGTTATTATTTTTTTTATTAGTTGTATTTCTTTCTTTTTACTGGGGTGACAACACTCACTCATATTGTTTCTCTGGAGTAAGAGTTTCATCACCCTGCAACAGTACTACTGAACACCTCCCCTACTTCTCTTCATGGTTTTTGGAATGGGTTGTTGTTCTGTAGTTTACTAAGTGAGCTGAGAACATTACTAACTGATAACAACAAATTACATTGGAAGTTACCAGCACATTCAATTTCTTGCAGAATCAAATTGTATTTTTTAGCAAACATATCAAACAGATATAACAAAACAGTTCAAAATTATATCTATCAGACCTAAAAGGTAGGTTTGCGTATATGAAGAAATGAAAAAAAAAAACCTCACCATCCCAGATGCATAATTATCTGGATAGCAGAGCTACAGCCTGTGTTGTAACTTTTCTACTAGGCACACGTATGCAATCAGTCCCCATAAATTTCTATTTAAAATCTATGGGGACTGACTGCATAGGTGTGCCTAGTAGAAACGTTACAACAGGCCGTAGCTCTGCTATCCAGGTAATTGACTGCATAAGCAGGGGCCAGCAGAAAGAATAAATCAACAGAGAAATGTAAAGCTGTCCAAAGATGGTTCGAAATTCAGCCATTCCCTGCTGAGCCAGCTGAATTTCGATCCATCAATGGCCATTCCAGAGAAGCCGATCTAATAATGGACTTTTCTCAAACTGGCTTGTTTGTAATTTTTCCTTGAACACTACTGCGGCCAACAGATGCAGTGCTGATCAGTGTATTCTGACAGTAGAGGAGCCCCACTTTCAGAATACAATAATGCAGCGGGAAAGATTCCTCTATCCACTTCGCTTGTGTGGAAGGGGAAATCCATTCAGTTTTTTTTCCATTAGCCTGCTGACTGATCGAAATCTATGGCCAGCCTAAGGATTGTGGAAGACTATGGGTTTGGGTAAGTATGCAACTGGAGCAAGGGAGGGTGAGTTACTTTTGCTAAAAGAGCCCAGGCATCAAGTATTACTGTGTGTTATGGGAAGGTACAGTTATCTTTTAAATCGTAAAGTCCACTCCTCTAGTATGAACAAACAGCCACTTCACTATGAATTGGCATATAAATGGTTCTTTTATCATTACCAAAAGTCTAAATAATTAAATACATTGAATGAATGTTCCTCTCTTTCTCTAGGCTACAGACAATGATGTTGGAACGTATGGAAAAGTAAATTATTACTTCAGTGATGATCCTGACAGGTAAGAACATCACATTTTTGAAGAAATAAAACCCAACACAGCTTCCAACACACTTATCTTTAATTCAGTCAGTCTTAAGCTTGCCTTAAACAGCTTTTTAAAGGCAAGTGATACTCCCGATTTCTAGTGTCCCTTATGGTTATTGGGCCATGTGAGAACTCAAAGAGCAATAACCAAGTGCTTGGGCATTCGGTAATGCTTGTTATTGTACAGGTAGATTGTGCTGGTACACTGCCCTTGGTATCAGGTAAGCATCTCTGTATATACCATGTGAGACGAGGCAAGTATTTCTCTGGAAGTGTCGAAGATATCTCATTGTCTGTGGCCAGTCTTACATTCTTATGGATACATTTGGCCAATTATCCATGGACACCTGAGCTCAATTTAATATGAAGGGGCAGAAACAGCCAATATATGATCCTCACATATAAGGCAAATTTAGTCACTGTTTATCTCCATCAACCATACCTACAGTTTACTCTGCAAGCTGATGTTTTCATCCTCTTCAGTTGCCCCTGCCCTTTTATAAAGTTTAATGATAGTCAAGTTAAATATAAAACAACCCATACTGCCAGTGCTTTGGAGATCCACCCACCCACACTAAGAGATTGGTTC
Organism: Staurois parvus; assembly: GCF_062004578.1. Lineage (NCBI taxonomy): Eukaryota > Metazoa > Chordata > Amphibia > Anura > Ranidae > Staurois > Staurois parvus. The sequence goes on along the minus strand of NW_028317973.1, from coordinate 3,135,811 downwards.
CTGTGCATTGACAAGATTGCGGAAATGGAAGAGTTGATTGCCTCATCTTTAGATAATCCTACCAAATTTTCTCACACTTGGTCCTGCTGGACACATTTCCGCACGACTCCTGAATACCGGTCTCTCCTGGGCCTGGCTGACTGACTGATTTTGAATACTTCTCAAGCCCTGACATACCCTGAGGGCTCTGTTAGCTCCTTGTTCCCTGACAAGTGTATAGGGGACCCCTGATATTGCTACCCCTCAGTGCCGGGAGCGTTATATTGATTTATGTCTGCATACGCTCACCTTTAGCCTCTTTTGAGGACTCCTTTTTGTACATGCACATATTTTCCCCTGACAGTTTTTCAGTGAAGGTACCTTATTCGCCCTTCTACCTTCCCCTCCCCCCTTCCTATTATTCCCTTTTTCTGCTATTAACCCCCCTCCTCCCCTTCCCCCTTTCTACCCCTTCCTCCCTAGTTCCACTTCCCGCCCCTTTTTTTTTTTCTCTCTTTCTCTCTTCTTCTCTCTCCCTACTTATTCCCTATCCTACTCAGAGCTTTTTTTCATTTTTCCTCTTCAGTATTCTCGGATTCATTGCCTACCTGCAAGAACACTTCATTTATTTGTTCTCCAACCATGCCGACTCTTCTTCCCCTTATCTATCACATAGACGCTGACAACTACTTTTGAGTTACCTCTACAACATAACACAAGGGGCTACGCATTATTTGCCTCTATATGCATCTTCCTGCGATCACCATAAATACTGCCATTATGCTTTTCCTACGCCTCTGCCCCTTCATTGGCCTTGATAAGGAAACCGATGCTTCAGATCAATACTTCTGCCAGTGTTGCGACTCCAATAAGTTGCTTGGGGAACTGAGACCAGTTGTGCCTTCCTCTACCTTTTACCATTTATAATGTTCTAATAATGTTCCGTAATTCACTATCTGTTGCATACACTTTGTCATCTACTCTATGCATTTCTGCTCTCAGGTGATGTTTGTACCCGCTGTATGCTCTGAGTTCTTTAATAAACAATATGGAAAAAAATTGTTTGTCAAAAAAAAAATAAAACAACCCAAAATCTTTTAATCATACTGTGCTTAGACCACATTTGCAGATGTATAAAAACACATTTTTTTATTATTATTATTAACCACTTAACCAACAGATATCTATGTACTTATTTACCGTTCATTACCTCACTATGGTGTAGATCTGTGCTGACTTATTTTAACTGCTTAAAGTACATGTGTAGGCTTTGTATATCCACATGCCTGTACCCGAGAGGGTGTGTGCCAGTAGAAAGGTGAACTGAAGTATGCATGTGGATAGATGTGCACAGGCAGTGAACCTTTACTGTGCCATGTCCAACCATGGTCACACTGAGGTGTTGGGAGAAAAACACATCAAGTCTCAGATTGTTGATAGCAGACACCAAGTAAAAGTAGTTTTCCTAAAACTGGCCATACACATTTTTTTTTCCATTCAGTCTGCCAGGAAAAAAAAAACTAAAATATTCCTCTATCCACAGAAGGGAGATAGATGTAGGAATCCCCCCTCCCCCACCAAGACATTGTATTCTGACAGTGGGACCTGCAGCTGTACAACTAGAACCTTCAGGGCCCCAGTGCAAGAAACTATGAAGATCCCCCCAGTGACTCCCAGCCAGGGCCCTTCCCTCTGTGCTGGATAGTGGACTGCCAGGGTCCAGTCACAAAGGTGACTTTTGTGACCCTAGTAGTTCCACCACTGGTGTCAGTATTTTTTTCTGTTATTTTTTTTTTTATTGTATTTCTGTTTGTATTATTTTTTCATGTTATTATTTTTTGTTTTATAGTTTTCATTTTACTATTTTTACAATTTTTTTAGGAGCCCCATTGGAGGGCTTTGGTGAAATTTCAGGGGTCTAAACAGACCTCTGATGTTAAACCTTTGAGACAAAGAAAGGAAATTGAGTGCACAGCCCTAATTCTCCATATCTGCAGCCTCAGCTGCACAGAATGAATGCACAGGAATAGCTCCGTATTCCTGTTCACAAAATGAAGAATAGTAAGCACAGTTTACTATGCTTCAGTTATGAATGAACAGTCAGTGATTGGTACTGATCACTGACTCTGTCCATTCAGAAAAGGAAGGGGGAAGAGGAGAGGAGGGAAGCACTGCAGGGGGATGAGGGGGCAGAAGAGCCCACAGGGGCCTGGGGAGAGCAGAAAGAGGAGGGACAGCAGGGGCGGCATATTTTCCTCCTGCAGCCGCTGACTGCCTGCTGAAGGGAGTGGAAGAGAGGCAGGCTTTCAGCAGCTTCAGGAGGAAAATGGAGGGGATCAGTTCCTCTATCTGCTGACCCTGCCGCCCCTTCTATCCATTGTACTGGTGGACTGCATGGAATACCTGGAGCGTGTGACCAAGTCACAAATGTGACCCCTGCAACCTCTGTAGTTACGCCACTGGCTGGTAGAATTCAATAATCAGCTGATGGACAAACGTTTTCCATCATGCTCCTTCTGAAGAGTATGAACAGCCAAAACCTGATTGAAATTCGGCTGGTCCTAGCTGAACTGCCTGAATTTCTATCAGTGCATGGCCAGCTGAAAACTCTGTAATAATATTCTTCTGGCACAGTGAAAGAGAAACAGACAACCACAATGTACTTATGCTTTTTGCAGACATCTGAGAATGATAACAAAAAGGCATTCTGATAAGGGTTTAAAAAAACACAGGTAATAAAGATTATAAATTACAACATGTAGAAGGTTTTGCTGACAGCATGCATAAAGTTTTCAAAGCATACCTTATAAAAAATACATAAATGTGTTTGTTGTAAACAAAGGATACTTATCACTGTACATCACTCAAAAGGAGACTTCTTTCTGTCTGTAGTACTGCTCAACACTGTAGACATAAACCAAAATGCTATCTTCTAGCAAGTGTCATCGTTGTCCTTTGTCATCTTGGAACATCACATTACATTTACTCCTCTCCTGTGTGCTAAAAATCTCCTTTTCAGCATCTGTCAGATATTGGGAATCAAGATTGTCCTGTGTAAAGTTTGAACCCACAGATAGAAATCAAGGTGTAGGTGCATTTTTCAGTTAAATCTGACACATTGGTTAACTACAGGATATTACTGGAATTTGCCATACTTCCAAAATATTTCAGCCTAAATTATAAGTACTTAAAGTAGAAATATGGTCTCCCATTAAAAAATATGTGATGCAACACCTAATCGTAAGTTTTTCTACACTTAGTTTTATTTTAGTTCCCCTGCCAAGTCCCACAAATAGCAGATGATAACAGGCATTAATATATTGCAGTGCAGGAGACTCACAATCCTGAGATTCTACCCCTTTTGGAAGCTCCAAATCAAGACATCCTCTGACATTTCTTCGCTCCTGCTTTGTAGAACACAGTCCTGTATGTAGGTTGGCCTTATATGTGCACGGTGCCAGATCGCTGGGCAGCAGCCTGGTCAATGGCACCTCATAGTGCCACACCTGATCCATGCTCCAATCAGGATGGTCGGATGCCTGCATTCAGAAAACAGCAGACACTCCATCCCATCCATGAGTCCTAGAGCAAAGCAGCTACTATGCTCCAGGCGTACCCGGTGTCCACCAGGGCTAGGTGTACTGGGTGGATGTATGGGTGTGGCCGCACCCCTCCTCGTGACTCTTTGGCACCAGCCAGGCTGCCATATAGGAACTTTCTCGTGCTGGTGTCAACTTCTGCCCCACCAGGCGGGAGTACGCTGAATTGCAGGCATTGATATGGCTGAATCCTGGCAGTAACACTTCGGCAGTTGGTTGGCAAGGACAGGACACTTGGCTTCAGCCATCATTGGATGACTGGGTGTCAGTAACAGTTGTAGAAATGATGGTCCACAGTGGCTGCTACAGGTAACAGCAAGGTATAGGACGCACCGCCTGCTGAACATTGTGGTGAAAAGAGAGTCACTGGGCTCAAGTGATGCAGGGCAGCTGAGCAGTTGTAATCCACTGGATTGCAGGCCATTCCGGGCAATGACAAGCATGAACTCATAGCAAACATTGACTATAGCAGGCATGAAAATTGTCAATAGAGCACAGAGGTGTGACCTAGCATTGGTAGTCCACTCAAGTGCTGCAACCCTCCCCAGTTGCTACAGGCAATGATGAGCGGTGTATAAACAGAGCATACTTTACTGTAATATGTAGGTATTTGCAAAACAGTGATTTGAAGTTCGAGTTTTATTCCTTGCAAGGTCCTCCTACCTGGAGGTGAGCCCCTCTCCCATCTAGGTACCTCTCCCAGGCTCCTCTCTCCAGCTTCACGTCTCCATTTTCCATCTGAACTCTCCTCCTCCAGCTCCCTGCTGCTGAGCAGGCTCAGTTACTCTTAATGGCTGTCCTGGCCCTTTGTCAAGCCTTCTGTTGGGGATTGGCCAGGATCCTCCAAAAATACAGACCATCCACTCCTGAAATCCTCCCACTGCTACTAGACCTTCTCCAAAGTTCTAGAGCGGGGGGAAATTCCAGAGGGCTGGTTTGCAGAGCCTCTCCGCTTTTATCACAATTTGACCACTGCTAGCTATCACACCCCGGCAGCTATTCAGCCTTCCTAGCTAACAATTAGAGTCTAGCTCCTCCTAGCTGGCTAGGAGGGTGCTACACAGAGAACATGACAGAAGCAGAAAGCAGGGTGGAGATACCTATAGTTAACTCTTAGCTTTACTGCAGCATTTTTTGCATTTATGATATACCAACTTGTGTATACTATGTATTCTCTTGTTAGTGTGGATTTAGCATGAAAAATTCCTAAAAACAATTAACATATTTGGGAAAACTACCAGTAAACATTACACAAAAGTTGTTGTCTGTGGCACTGTATGCAGCAGCATGGCAAAAAGTGTAGCAGATATGTGTTACAGTGTGAGAGGCCTTTATTTCACAGCTTCGGGTTGGTGTTATGATAAATAAAATGAAGATTTTTCCCTTGACTTTACAAGTACTTTGAATAGCAAGAAGGTAGCCATTGCCTACTATAACTGAAATAATGGGGTTTATTTACTAAAGCTGGAGAGTCCAAAATCAGACTCCCTTCTGCATAGAAACCAATCAGCTTCTAACCTCAGCTTGTTCAATGAAGCTTTGGCAATGAAACCTGGAAGCTGATTGGTTTCTATGCAGAAGTGAGTCTGATTTTGCACTCTCCAGCTTTAGTAAATAAACCCCAATGTGTCTGCTTACTTTCAAACAATAACTGGATAACTTTGTTTTTCGGAACTGCAATGGCACCAACCAAGAATACAATGCTATGGTCTTTTAATAAAAACTACTTGTTGTGGGTTTTTAAACATTACATTCCTCTTTCAAGCTCTGTTTGTTTTTCAGGTTTTCACTTGACAAGGACACAGGTGTACTAATGCTGATTGCCCGGCTAGACTTTGAGACCACCCAGCGCTACACCCTCACAGTGATCGCAAGGGATGGTGGTGGTGAGGAGACAACTGGTCGTGTGCGCATCAACGTACTGGATATCAATGACAACATCCCTACGTTTCAGAAAGATACATATCTAGGAGCAATCCGAGAGAACGAACCGTCTGTGGTCACAGTAATTAAACTTAGGGTGAGAAGTACATTCTTCTCTGTTCTATTTATGTATTGGCTGGTTTTTCTTTTTTTTTCTCACATCAGATTTTTTGTTTTTTTGGCCAAGACTGATGATTTGGCTAAGTCTGTTGATTATTCACAGCAGGATCTAATAGCTCAGTTAAACCTTTTATGCATATTAATCCCCTAGAATTAGTGATAGTAGTTAGGAGCAAACTGCTTCTCATCAACTACACACAAAGGTTCAATTGGTAAAATTTCTCTGCCAAATGTGACCTGTTGTTTCATAGTTTCCAGGCACAATATGAGCCTCCTGTTTTCAGAAAAGGCACTGGAGTATTCAGCTACTGAGGACATTGTTAGAAAAATAAGATTCTAGCTGGGTCAGTCCCAGAGATATCGAATAAATTCCTTACTATGTCATCTTACCGATCACACACCTGGATTGCGAGTCACAAAGAACCTCTCTGGTTCACTACATGCGAGGTGATTTTAACATCAAAGACTAACACAAGCAAATGGTATATTGTTGCTAAATGCAACTCTTTTGTTGTTTTGTATTAAATGGCAAATATCCTAACATTTTTTGAAGGAAAAGAAGAGCTATTACCAACTATCTATACATTATCCTAGACTTTTCTTTATGTTAAAATGTTACTAAACCCACAATAGTAAAATCAGTCTGTATCGGGAGGACTGACCATTTGGAAACTCGGCAGTGCCCGGGGTCAGTAGGGGGCCCCATGAGATGCCCCTGGTACCTTTTTCATAGAATTTTTTGAGTTTGGACAAGGACACAGGGGTCCCATGATCTCCTATTGCCCGGGGGCCCCATGAGTTGGCAGTCCGCCTGTATATGGTCTGTATATGCAGTAAAGCATGCTTGATATACTCACTGTGGAACCTAAATGGTTAATCTTCTGCATTGTGTACAAAGGCTGTTTGATCCTGTCTTCTCTGATCCTCCCGTTCTTTCAATGTCCCCCTCTCATCTCCTGATAAGACATATTGTGTGAAGACACTCTGCACATTCTCAGTTTGGTGTGTACTACTAGAGAGGTTTTTTTTTTTCTTGGGAGAGCGCATGTGATCAGCACAGGGCCGATCAGTGCTGTCTAGATAGAGGTCAGGGGTCCTGCATCCTTCTAGAATAGAAAACTCCTCCTACAAGCTTTAACCAGTGCTCTGCTGGACACTGAGAGAATTCAAAAGACTGTTCTAACTGCTGATAAGAAAAGGTATTTAGCAGTTTATATTTACTAAAATAATTGCATTTCCATGTAGTATGTACTGTGGGAGACCAAATATATTGAATGCAGGGTCCGGGGTTTAGTAATACTCTAACTCTTTTATAACAATAACCCAACAAATATATAGTAGCTGGCAACAAACCCAGGATGCAATATACTAGATCACATGAGATGTGTTGTGGTGTGCTGCATTACAAAAATGGAACTGGTAACTAAATCGTGTTGACAGCCTATTCAAAATTACATTAACACATCTACGATAATGCACTGAAACAAACTTTTGAACAGGTCCTTATAAAAAAAAACAACCGAATGAAAAATATTAAAAGTATATTTATTTTTTTTTTAGATAGGGTGGAGAGGGATTAGAACACCTGTCAGTTTTTTTGTTGCTGTCTGTGACCTTGTTAAATACTCCTTTTTGTTCTGTTTACCAGTATTCATGAGAGTGAAAATGAAAGATAATCCCAAATTTTGGGTTGTCACCAGTAGAGGGGAAATCTTCTACACTATTTCTGGTGACCCTGCTGACAACCTAACAGATATATGATTTTTTTTTTCAACATATGATACTGAATATTTGTTTATTTGCTTTTATGAAGGCAACTGATGAAGACTCTCCACCAAACAACCAAATTACTTACACAATTACTGAAGCTTCAGCTTTCCGCAGCTACTTTGACATCTCAGTTTCTGAAAGCTATGGAGGTGAGTGATGATAAATGGCAGCTTTACATATATCTAAGTTTTTACTGTTTTTTTTTTTTTTCGTGAAGTCACAAAGGGATCAGCCTAGCCACCATTGTAGACAGTCTTAATAGCAATATTAACATATTGTTTATGTTATTTGTTTAATTTGCAGAAAAGACATGTAGGGTTTATGTTGTACTTTGAGCATTCCTCAGTTGTTTGTGTATTAGTTCTTAAAGGGGTGCTCAAACCTCAGGCTTGGTTCTCTTAGATTTAGTTAGAGCAGTGTTTCTCAACTCCAGTCCTCATGGACCCCCAACAGGTCATGTTTTCAGGATTTCCATTATTTTGCACAGGTGATTTGATCAGTTTCACTGCCTTAGTAATTACCACAGCTGTTTCATCTGAGGGAAATCCTGAAAACATGACCTGTTGGGGGTCCATGAGGACTGGAGTTGAGAAACACTGAGTTAGAGTGACTTAAAAAAAAAAAGCAAATCTCCTGGCCCATAGATAGTAAGGCAAGGGTAAGCAGTGAAGGCCCTGCTCCCTGTGGGGTCAATTCACTAAGAGATAAATACCACATAAATTTTTGAGTTAAAATAACGAATGCGGTATTTGTTTCAAAAGTAGTCAATTCACTAAAAAACATGTGTTATTTATTATCAAATGCGTTAAATATTTATCTTTTGCGATATTTAGCACTTACATTTTGAGTTATTTTTGGTGGTGTTTGTTCTCGATTTTTTTTTTTTGCAGGCTAACGTTGCACCAGAATGCACCCAGCAATACTGTGAAACATTGTAACATTGTAGTGTGCTTTCATTCACAAAATGATCTCCCTCTAATGAAATGTTACAATTCATTTTAATTCCTAAGGAGAACATTTTTACACTGATACATTGTATACTTTTCACTTTCTGGCCAGTGCAGAGTTCCTCTAATAGTTTTTTTGTATATTTCTAAAATACCACCAGCAAACACCTGGTGATAAATAACGAATGTGTGTTTTTAAATGAATTGACTAATGATTTATCTAATTTTTTTGCAGTACTTATCTCACTATTTTAACAAATGTGCGGTATTTATCTAACATTTGATATTTTACTTTGATGAATTGACTCTTTTATTATCTCATGCAATATTTCTGAAAAATGAATCAAATGACCTTCATATCGTATGTGGTAACCTTTAGACCCCTATGTCTCAATCTCAGTCGTTATCTCACTGTTATTATCTTTATCTTTCTTTTTATCTTCTTTTCTTTTTCTCCTATATTATTATTATGCAGGATTTATATAGCACCAACAGTTTGCTCAGCGCTTTACAATATATGGGAGACAATACAGTTCAAAACAAGAGGGATAGGAGGGCCCTGCTCCTTGGAGCTTACAATCTAGGAGATATACTATATTATTATACAGTATTTATATAGCGCCAATGGGTATGCTCAGTGCTGTACAGTAGCAAGGGGGACAGAACATGAGACAAGACAGTAACAATACACTACACGAGGGGTTCGAGGGCCCTGCTCTTTCGAGCTTACTATAGTTCTCTAATTCTTTCACTGAGACAGTCCATGATGTCTAGTAAACCTTTAGATTGCTACGCTAATAACACCTAAAATTATCTCACTATCCCTAAGCTCACTCCATCAGTCTCCACACGCATCACTAATTTACTAACAGACTTATCAGTATGGATGTCACACCACTTCCTCAAACTCAATCTATCCAAGACCGAGCTCAAAATATTTCCTCTCCTACATGCCCCTTCCCCTGACTTCTCTGTGAAAATTGATGACACAACTAAAAACTCGCCCCCGCATGCCAGGGTGCTAAGTGTTATTCTAGACCCTGAACTTTCCTTTTCCAACCTACATGTAATCGCTGCCCAAAGCGTGCCACCTCAGCCTTCAAAACATTGCCAAAATATGTCTCTTCCTAACCAATGACACTGCAAAGCTTCTAATTCACTCCCTTGTCATCTCTTGCCTCGACTACTGCAACTCCCTCCTGATTGGCATACCTTTACATACGCTATCCCCCCTTCAGCCCATCATAAAAGCTGCTGCCAGACTCATCCATCTTGCCAACCATTCAGTGTCTGCTACTCCTCTCTGACAATCCCTTCAATGGCTTCCATTCACCCAATGAATTATATTCAAAATATTAACAACAGTTTACAAAGCCATCCACAACTTCACTACAGCTACACCACTAATATAGCCTCAAAATACCAACCACATTGTTCTGTTTCATTCCTACCAAGGCCTCCTGCTCTCTAGCACCCTTGCCACCTCCTCCCATGCTCACCTTCAGGACTTCTTCTAAGCATCTCCCATCCTATGGCACTCCCTACCCCATTCTGTCTATCTGCTACTCTGCAGAATTTACAGCAGAATGACAGCTTTTCTTTGCTTAAAAGTGGACAATCTTGTGTGGGTAACAGATGGCAGCCACAAAAGTCAACGCATTTCAGCCAAACTGGTCTTATTGATGCTCAACATTCAACACTGCTTAAAGAGTGCACATTTAATTAGTGTGTAATTAAAACCATATGAGTTCAATATCCTTTACACAAACAAACAAACTGGTAAAACATATAACAAAGGGGAAGCCCACTGGATCAGGGAAAGCCTACAAAGGGTTAAAGTCGGTATGATTTTAACCCTTACATGCATCACAAAAAGACACAGTAGATGCATGCGTTTTATTAATTTTATTTTTTCATATTTGGTACATATTTCATATTTATATTTTAATTTCCCTCAATTTGATATTACATTTATATTTCCCTTTACACAGCACTGTTTTAGCATGCATTTGTGAGATTTATCTGCATTACGTCTACTGTGTCCTTTTGTGATGCATACAAGTAAAGAGTTAGCATCATACAGGCTTTAACCCTTTGCAGGCTTTTCCTGATTCAGTGGCATTCCTTTTTGTTATATGTTGTACCAATGAGTCTGTGTGTATGAAGTGTATTGAACTTGTGTTTTTAATTACACCCTTAATCAATGTGCATTCTTTAAGCAGTGTTTTTAGAGTATGTGTTAGTCATGAATAAGGCCAGTTTGGCTGAAACACTTTGACATTTGTGGCTGTCATCTGTTAACCTGCAGAAAAAACAAGTTTGCAGAGTTTACTCCAGAGTGCTGGCTTTTCTTTGCTTATAGAAATCGTGTGGATGAGGAGTTGGCTGCCCCTGTTAGAGCACCTGTGATAAAGCCAAATTATAACACTGGGAGGTAGTAGCACCTACTTTCATGTATTTGAATTCTGTCCACTTTTAGGCTTTCCTGAAAACCCCTCTTTTCAGAGAAGCTTATCCCACCCCCTCCTAACAACTGTATTTTTTTCCATCAGCTCATCCCCCACAGTTATTACTGGGGATGCACCGATACCAGTATCAGTGCCGATACTGAGCATTTTCATGAGTACTCATGAAAATACTACCGATACCCTAACCGATACTTTGTGGTATGATTTTCATTAATGGACAGCTGACCAATCAGATGACATCTAGTCCGTACTGTCTTCGCTGCAAGGAGAGGAAAGAAACCTATGGGGATTTCAAGTCCCCGACACTTTCTCTCCTCTCCTACCACTGACACTCAGCATGGGATGCCTGCAGGGAGGTTTCTATACTGCTCTTGTGTGAACTCGGGCTATGACAAGCCTGAGTTCACACAGAAGTAGTGGGGAAACCGCATGTGATTTGGACAGGAATCTCATTCCTGTTCAAATCACATACTATTCTTTTCCGTGCAGTTTGCGTCCATTAGCGAAAATCACACCGCACAGTATCGGCAAGTACTTGACTGGAAGTATCAGTACTCGTACTTGCCGATAAAAAAGGAGTATCAGTGCATCCCTAGTTATTACCTTTTGTATCAGTTGACCCTCCCTCTTATATTGTACGCTCTAACGAGCAGGGCCCCCTGATTCCTACTTTATTAAATTGGATTGTAACTGTACTGTCTAACCTCATGTTGTAAAGTGCTGCACAAACTGTTGGGGCTATAAAAATCCTGTATTATAATAATAATAATAATGCAGGAAAAAGCCACCAAACAATCTCCAGCAGTACCTAGACTCCTTCCCATTGCTTCTTGCTGCTCTCTTCTGCTCCTTGAAATAAAGGATATGGGAGAGAAATGATGTACTCCCGTTCCTGTTTTGTGACAGCACTAGTACTTGGTGATTGGCTCAATCCTGTCCCATGAGACTGGAGGAAAGTCTTGGAGCTCAGACAGGATTTCCTATCTTTGCTTCAGCACTCACAATCTATATCCAGTTTTGTTTTCCTAAAGCACAACCCAGCTGAGCAGTGGGGGTGATAATGGAACTTTGCAGAGCACTTTACACATCTTCCAAGTGCAATTTGAGTTTTACTAAAGTTGCTTTTCAAATTACAATTGATTGTTGTGCTTGAAAGCCACTATTCGCATAAGAAAAACATATATAAGGACACACTTTGAATTACCAAAATCACAATTTCTATATTGTATAAATAATTCTTATTTCTGTCAAATTTCTACCCTTTTTTTTAGTTATTACTGTGGTTCGACCCCTGGATTATGAACAAATCCCTAATGGTATCATTACTTTGACGGTTATGGCCAAAGACTCTGGGGTACCATCACTGAACAGCTCTGTACCTTGCACAATTGAAGTCTTTGTAAGTATCTACTAATTGTGTTTTAGTCTGCTGTCTAAGGAACATTCATTATGATTAATTAGGACCTAGTCACATTATTATAATTGGTTATTTTAATGAAGTTATAACATTAATAGCTTCTGCTTATACGACTTGGCATAACTGTTTAACAAATAAAATGTTATGCATATGGCATCCATCATCCACAGGAATAATCTAAAGATTTGTATTTAAGACTGTATTTGTATTTATGATTGAAGGTCAAATGTGTATTACAAAATGAATATGAAAGCAACGTTTTCATAGGTCCTGCTGCAGGTGCTGAAATGGTCCACATAAATGCCTCTCTTTCCAGTAAATCTGTCTATTCATATGGTTTATCTTCCCTTCAACTCTGCATCTTCCTCTACCACAGATGTGCTTGAAATGGCACAACTGCCAAGAAATAGAGAAGCCACAGCTCTAAGATGTTAGAGAAATTTCAACATCTTTATACGATCTTATAGCCATGAAAGTAATATGTTAAATATAAATAATCTTACAAGTATTGGTTGATGTTCTATGTATAGTCTGTAAATACCTATGGTATGTATATGGGTCTTTTGTATTGACTTTATGTACTAGTCAACACATGGTGTTGTTTTATAATAGCTGGTCTTCTATATAAACTTTGGGAAATATTTAGTAAAATACAGGGTATTTACTAATAAAATCTGAAAATGGTAAAACAAATTAGAACTTGAAGCTGTAACTAAAAAATGTTCACTAAATATGGCATATATAAAACTATCTGCATTTATTATTGAGAAATGGGAACTCTCTGTTAGGCAAATGGCAGGACAGGAATTTTGAAACTGAGATTCAATAAGCACAACTGGTGAGTCTGGCTAGGGAATAGACGAAACATACGTAGAAAAAGAATTAAAGGCTAAGTTCACCTCTTACAAAAAAATAATAAATGCGCTTTTTGCAGGTAAAAAAAAAGTACATTTATTATATTTTTACACTGCAACCTGTAATCAGCAGATCACAGGTGTAATACCAGGCTCCTGCAGACTCTCAGTGTGCTGTCTGCCCATATCTCCCATATGGGCAGACAGTTACTGAGTGGCAGGAAGTATCAATGAACTACAAGAGCGCTCACCATCATAGTTCAGTGAGAACTACAAGCAGTCAACCATAAATGTAGTCATTCACAGAACTCTGTGAATGAATGATGCGGCTGTGTGGGCACCGCATGGCCATGCTGTTTTCATATTTTTGTAATTCCTTTATCGATTATCAAAAAACAGATACATCATACAAAGACTAAGAGAAAATTATGCAGTGTAGATAACCATGAACGAATCAAGGAAAAGTGGGTCAAAACAATGCCACGGAAAATACATAGTTTCCAGAAATGGTATTGATCCAATCCAGAAATGGTATTGATGCATACCAATGGATTGAAGGGTAATTGAGAACATAGAGGACAAAAAGCCAGGGACATGATATAGAAAAACATTTCTACGTAGAACTTGCCAGGAATTTGCATATGCCGAGATTAAATTGTATTACACACGGCTAGGGGCAGACTGACAACTCATGGGGCCCCCAGGCAATAGGGGATCATGGGGCCCCTGTGTCCTTGCCCAAACTCAAAAAAGCCTATGAAAAAGGTACCAGGGGCATCTCATGGGGCCCCCTACTGACCCCGGGCCCTCGGGCAGTGCCCGAGTTTCCAAATGGTCAGTCTGCCCCTGCACACGCCATAGTGATCTAAATAACATAGCAAGGCATTGCCAGGATAATCAAGGTCACTAAGGATTAGACCAAGAAGAGATTATTAAAGAAAGGGGTGGGACAGGAGCACAAGGAAGGGACTAAGGAGGAGAGGGTCCGGGAATAGAGTAGGAGAACAGTGGAAGTGGACAATGAAAGGGGAGAAAAACAAATATGTGAGAAAGGGATGGAATAAGAAAATGGGAAGGGAGAGAGCAAATGGACCACAGAGGGAATGAGTAAGTGGGGGAAGAGAGGCAGAGATCCTCTCCCAGAGAGGATACAAGAAAAAGAGAAATCATTCAGAATGCACAAACTCATTAAGGTAATCCTCAGTGTAGACAAAATACTGCCAGGGTCTCCAAGGGTTGGTGAATTATTCTTCTGTGTTACGCAAGGTGGTCGTGAGGTCTCCCATATCCCTAAGCTTGTTCACTTTAGTGAACCAGAGAGACTTCACAGGCGGGTTAGGATCTCTCCAGCAAGAATGAACGCATTCCTTCACAGCATTCACAAGAGCTGAACAGTGAGTGAGGCCTTGTACTTCCCGATGGGCAGGCAGGCCACCTAGTTATCCTGTATATCCACGGAAGTGAGATGTTTAATAAGTCTGGTTACATCTCGCCAAAATGGCCGTGTGTTTTGAAATTGTGATGGCGGGTGTGGGGAGAAGAACCCCTGCTCACTCTCACAGGGAAGGGGAGGATCTGGGAGAGAGCAGACAGCAGCTGAAACATGTTACATGTGCTATCCTAAATACAGATGGAACATGTAACATGTTCCAAACATGAACTTATTCTTTAAGTAGCAAATGATCAGGGAGCTGATCATTTGCTTCTTGACAAATTCAAAACTGTGTATGTTCACTCGTTCCACCGGTTTTTTTGTGTTTTTTTTTTGTGGTTTTTTTTGTAGTATGCTTTTAGGGGCAGAACACTGACAATCACCACTCTGTGCTCAGAGCTGACCAAGATCGCTCAGTTCTTGGGCTTAGAGCAGTGGTTCTTAACCTTGTTGGAGGTACTGAACCTCACCAGTTTCATATGCGCATTCACCGAACCCTTCTTAATTGGAAAAATAAAATATGATTTTTAAAATTCAAAACATAGGTATATATTTATACATAGGTGCACAAAATGAACAAAACCGTTAAGAACAAAGAACAAAACCATTAAAACATGATTTTCACACAAAAACAAAAACATAATAATGAATATTTACTGCACGAATCATATGAGTCGGGTGTGGGTCTTCACCTCTGCCGAACCCACGAGACTGACTCACTGAACCCCTGGGGTTCGATCGAACCCAGGTTAAGAACCACTGGCTTAGAGCAAGAGAGGGACAGCTGTAGCATCACACTGATGCTACAGCAGGGAGGTGAGTATGTATGTTTGTATTCTCACATAGACCTTTAATACTGTCAGGGCAGTTTTCTATATAATTCTGCAGAGAAAGATCTCAGTAAGACTGGGAGACTCTTTTTATTGCTAAAAGGACTATAAGAGCATAAGATAATTACTGAACTTACATCCGTAAAACATTCATAAAACAGTCAGCCGACACAGACTTATGTTGGTGGGCCTTGTGAAATCAAGTAGCAAAGGAGCAGTGAAAGCTCCCCAATCTGAACAAATGTTTGAAGCTTCTTCCAAGCATAGCAGGTTATGAGCAGTGAAAAAGAGTCTATGTAGCATTGATTAATAGTCAGTGTGGTGAGAAAAACCAGCACAAATGAGCAGGCACAATTTGACATCCTGTTAAGACAACTGCATCTCATTAAAGGAAAACTATAGTCACAACTGAGATTGATCTTGCAACATTCCAAGAGGAAAGAGAATAAACATCTGGCCTTCCTGATAATACTATACAAAGCACCGAACACAAGGAATATTAACAGAACAAGAAGGATATGTTGTCCTTAGGGTCCATTCACACAGGCTATCAACACACCCTGCAATCTCCAGTGGTAAGAATCTGGGGATTCCTGCGTCTGAAATAACAGGTGTGTGTGAATAGATGCAGTTGCGAACAGGGGCGGACTGACCATTCGAGCACTCGGGCATTGCCCGAGGGCCCAGGGTCAGTAGGGGCCTCCATGAAATGCCCCTGGTACCTTTTTTATAGGCATTTTTGAGTGTGGGCAAGGACACGGGGGCCCCATGATCCCCTATTGCCCGGGGGCCCCATGAGTTGTCAGTCCACCCCTGGTCGCGAAGCTCATACAATGCAATGACAGGCTGATGCCCACCGCAGCTATACGTGATTGTTCACCTAGCCAACAATTACCTGCGGTGAACATGGTTGGACGCATACAAAACACAGGTAATTGGGTGGCTGTGCCAAGAGATTCTTGGCACTGGAAATCGCAGTGCGTGCTAATCGCCCATGTGGATGCACCCTAACTCTAGTGTTTAAACCTAGAATTATTTATGATGGTAAAACTTGAGGCAAGTCAGTCAACAGTAAATGGCTTCAAACATACTCGGGACAAACACAGATCTCCACTCAAAGAAAAAAGTTAGAAAAAAATAGAAAAACATGTTTAAATTAACGGACAGACTTGATGGACCACTTGGTCTTTTTTGGCCGTCACTTGTCTTTGTTTCTATTATAACATATATAAATCAAAATCAAAAATAAGAATGTGAAATGGCGGCTTACAAGACCTTAGATATGGTGAAAGCAATCATTTTTTCAGGCTCTTTTCCCTTTATATCATCTCCTGGCCTTGGATCCTGGAGACTGGATTTTGTGTGTTTGCCTTTGTCAAATTGAGATTTTTGACACAAATGTAAATCCTGAACTCATAACATATGTGTAAATGGTTTTTCAATTATCTCAAAGTTATCTCAAAGTGTAGGTAAACACAGGAATAAAAATGCAATATAATGCAGCTTATGAGTAACTAGATGTGATGGCTGCATTTGTTTTCTTTTTTTTTCAGGCCCTTTTTCTTATTTTGTTTTCCTGACGTAGGGTGACATCACTTACTCATTGTACTGTGTATATGGAAAAGTAGCGTTATCTCGCTAGTAAGGGACTACAGAACCCCCCCCCCCATTTTCTTCTTCTCCATTATATAGAGGGAGAGTGTTTTGTAGTCCTCAGGAATAGCTGATAACATTTCTGAATGATAATAGTTAGCACAGACAGAGTGCACAGTTAACAGCTTACAAGATTTCTGGCAGGAGCAACATGTATTTTTATACAATTGTAGTACACGTATTGCAAAATGCTTTGAATGGTTTATTAAACAGACCAAAGAAAGCAAATAAGGCTTTACATACACATATAAAAACCCAGTACTGTGAGAACTATATGAGCTTCTGACCCCCTTCTAAGAACGCAAATTCCTTGTTCGTTCATTGGAGAACACAGCTCTATTTTAATTATCACCAGGGTCAAGACAAGGGGATTGCAGAATTGTAGGAGACAGTGGTGTATTTAGTTCTTGTGCTCAATGAGGACAGTTCTGATCCCGGGGTGTATGAGCTATGCCAATCAGTGGGTGGGGTCACTCACCCTGCACATGGGGTACCTTTCTGTCTGTGCACACACTCACCAATTCCCAGAACTATTGCTGGTCTATAACTTGATCAGCATATAGCTCTGGTGAGTTTATTTAATTCATTTGGTGGTGGATTTTTCACAGTGTTATGAAGTCACAGAAGATAATTTGTTTTGGACACTAATTTATTTATTTTTTGGGACACTCAATATATTTATTTTGGACACTTAATATACGGTGATATTTGTGTATATATATGTATTTTTAGCGCATACCCTTATGATAATTAGTTAACAAACTTTACTGAGCTTTTTAGTACAAGTGCATAACACAAACATCACAGTTCAATACATCTGTCCCTAACTCACTATGCTAGTTTGTGGCTGCCCAGGCATACCTCTTTAGGTGTAAGTCCATTACTGGTGAAAGTCCATAGTGTGGCGATTCTCTGTTAAGCCGGTGTCTTTGGGTGTGCCTCTGCAATGCTGTGACACAGCATTTCCAGAAGCCAAAAAAGAAGAGAGTGACCTCGGTACCCAACCTTCCCCCCTTATATATACTTCACAAGGCAAGTAGGCTAGGTCTATAAAGCCCGAAAACAGTACCAGAATAGTTTAACCCCTTCCCCTGTCTGGACCAGCCACCATCTAACTGCCTAATGTAAGCAACCTGCCTACAAGCTGATGCCCTTTCTATGTTCTGATGAGAAACGTTGTACTGTCTGCATCGCTTTAGAAGTGATTAGTCCTTAGGGAGTATCTCACCAAAAGTGACATTTTTGTTGCAGAGGATGCCTAAAATCTGTTTAATATGTACTTTAGTGCAGAGGTCTTCACACAAACAAGAGATGACATTTCTGGGGAGTTCTGTATACCAACTGTGCACAGGACACCTCCAGGTTGCCATATTGCATTGAGTTTACTATTTATAGTGCTGCAGTTTGAAAAGGAAAGGTAATTGTTAATAATATTAAATTACAATATGGCTTGTGTAGCCATTGTATGTTATAAAAAAAATGTATTTGCTATTTTTTTTCCCTTGAAAGTGGAGTTACCTTTTAAATTAATTGTAAGATTTTAATCTGTGGGACCAGTATAAATGCCTGTCCCTTGTGGCAAACAAATTGGTATGTAAATTTGTATAAATTAAATGATCTGACATTTAGGGTGATTATACAGTTACGCTTATTGCACTCCTTCATTGTATCCAGATCTCTGAAAAATGTTAAGAAAACTGAAACCGGTTTCTATGTATTATTGCTAGGTAGAATAAAGCTTACAATTTCAGCTGAGATCTTAATTGCTACTGTATATATTATGAAAACTATAGAGTCTGTAATATATCAGTTTCAGATGGTTTCCGTCTTTATTTTTTATAATGTTAATGAATGTTCTATAGGTGCATGGGGTACATAAAAGTGTTACCAATGTAGCCCATTATAAATCTTTAATGTATTGTTAGCAAGTTGGTTTTTTAGTTTGAAACTAGTCTTTACTGTTACTTTTTTTGCCGTATATACATTTATAATCCAGGTGGTAATAATCTCGTATTTCTAAATCAGTTTCTGATAATATCGCTTGACTTCTCCTAGCCATTCAGTGGACACAATTAATTTGATCTGACAAAAGCTTGGGGAATAGAAACATTTGACCTTCAGAAGCTGGCTCATGCGACAACAGAAAGCGTAACTGGCCATAAAATCACAGCACGACCTCGGGGAGAAAATACATTTGTCGCAGAAATAAGCCCTTGCATCTGCAAGGAAATTGTTGACTTTCTTTTGTGCTTCTTCAGCTGAGACAAATTAACAGTGCAATATTGAAATTAAATAGGTAGGTGGAGATAATGCAGTAGACAAGGGAGATTTTGTTGTAGTCTTAATACCTCCCCCAAGTGCTGTTTGAAGAGCAAATCATTTCAGTCTAAAAACCCAACTTGAAAAGGTCACTGCCATTTTTTTTAAGCTGTACTTTTTGTAGATGTCAGATAACTTTTTTCAGCTTTTCTGACCAAAGAAATTCTAAAACCATGCTTCTGAATTTCATTTAACCACTTGCCTACAGGGCACTTGTACCCCCTTCCTGTCCAGGCCAATTTTCAGCTTTCAGCGCTGTCGCTTTTTGAATGACAATTGCACAGTCATGCAACATTGTACCCAAACAAAATGTTTATCATTTTTTTGAGACAGATAGGGCTTTCTTTTGGTGGTATTTAATCAACATTGGGGTTTTTATTTTTTGCTAAACAAACTAAAAAATACATAAAAAAAAAACAATTTCTTAGTTTCTGTTATAAAATTTGTAAATAAGTCATTTTTTTCCTTCACTGATGTGCGCTAATGAGGCTGCAGTGATAGGCACTGATAGGCTGCACTGATAGGCGACACTGATGAGGAGGCACGGATAGGCGGCACTGATGGGCATTGACAGGTATCACTGGTGGGCATTGATAGGCATCACTGGTGGGCACTGAAAGGCAGCACTCATATATGACACTGATAGGCAGCACTGATTGGAACTGTTAGGTAGCACTGAAAGGCGGCACTGATGGACACTGGTAGGCGGCACTAATAGGCATCACTAACTGGCACTGGTAGGCAGCACTGACTGGTACTGATAGGCAGCACTGAAAGGCAGCTCTGATATGTGGCATTGATGTGCACTGATGGGCACTGGTATGTGGCATTGATGGGCCCTGACAGGTGGAAATTATGGGCACTGAAAGGCAGCACTGATGGAGCTACACTGATGATCAGGGCACTGATGATCAGTGTAGATGTCCCTTCTGAAGAATGCTGCTTACCGGCTCTCCTCTCCTCACACGCTGTCAGCATGAGGAGAGGACTGCCGATACCCGGCATTTCCTATTTACATGTGATCATCTGTGATTGGACACAGCTGATCACATGATAGAGCCTGTGTCATTGGGTCATTACTATGATCTGTGATCCGCTGTGTCCCAGGGAACACAGTACACCACTGATCGCCGCGCCGCGTGCCCCTGGGGGCACACCTGCACAGCTAGAGTGGGAGGATATCATATGACTTCCTCCCAGAACAAGAGAACCGCCGCCCCCCCCCCGTCATTTCCTTCTATGGTGGGTGGGAGGCAGTTAAAGAGATACTGTCCCCTGCTTATTAAAGACAAACTGAGAGTGCCTCCTAAAAGCCTCCTGGCCCCCCAGAAAGATATATTCTCCCATCCATGCTCCCTTGCTGCCTCCCCTTTGCCCTAACAGAGTAGGACTTTCAGGTATGGCAGAGCATATGACCACTTTGATATGATAATGCTTAAAGTGACATTAAACATTCCGTTCACAGTCACTATGGGATTCATTCTCTGTGTTCTGCAAAAACCCTGGTTGATCCTACTGTTCACTGTCCCTCCCTCCTTGTCTGTGTACCCACTGCAGCATGAAATTGTGTAGACCAACCTTTGACACATCTACTGAAAATGCTCCAATGTTCCTTCTAAGCTATTAATTTCCTCCTTTTTCTTATCTGTGCAGTCCACATGACTATAGAGTCACA
This sequence comes from Staurois parvus, assembly GCF_062004578.1. Taxonomy (NCBI): domain Eukaryota; kingdom Metazoa; phylum Chordata; class Amphibia; order Anura; family Ranidae; genus Staurois; species Staurois parvus. The sequence goes on along the minus strand of NW_028317973.1, from coordinate 3,114,825 downwards.
CATGTGGGCATAGACATTCCAGATAAATGACAGCCTACTCCCTCCCTCCTTCTCCATGCACACTAAACAGCTAAACACAATAGGGGTTGGATATTACATGTTGATTGAGGGAGGCTTCACCTCCCTGTTATTCTAAGCACATACAAACAATAGACACAGGCAGAAGGAATGTGAAACAGGCTGTGATCGGCAGAACCTCCCCCTAGATAGCCTACACCACATTTTTGCACAAAAATAATAAATATTTGAGTTCAAATACATATTTGTATGAAGATTTAAGAAATGTATTTGATATTAAATATACATTTTTCCAATGTATTCCAAGGGCTGTTTTTTTCAAACACGTGACTGGCAACAGCTCCTCTCATTGATGTTTCCCTGCAGACAGGCTATGAAAGAACTGGGTAGCATGACCACTGTATATCAATTTTGACTGACCAGTGTGGGTGTAGTGAATGGGGGGAGGCAGTGACATCATCCACCTGGGTAGGATCCAGGATCAGAACTTTCTTAGGGTGGAATACAGTGAGTAGTTGGCACAGAAGCATACATTTTGCCAGGGTGGCGGAGAGAGGGTTGGACCAGCAGACACTGTGACCAGGCCCTTAATGGACAGGCAATTGTGTCTCTTTAAGATATTCAACACAAAACCAAAAATGCGTTATGTTGCAGCTCACCAATCATCAGATGTGGTGGCTGCATCCGCTTTCTTTTCCTTGGCTTTTTTCCTTCTGATTTCAACTGGCCAGCAAGACACCTCTTGTATTAGTGAGACACAACTCTGGATGAATGAGCACAGGAGGCTCCGCAGACAGCAGCATTGTCAGTCTGGGGGTAAGGTAGTGTTAAATGTATTAGCAGATCGCCGATGCCATGCAGGACTCCTACAGACCTGTCAATGTATCTGCTTGCTCGTACTTTGTACGGTCAAGCCAACACTTACTGACAGGAAGAATCAATGAATTACCACATCGCTCAACAGCGCCATGGTAGTTCATTGAGAACTACAAGCTAACAGCCACTAAGGCAGTCGGTACTTGTAGTTTCTCACTCACAGAATACTGTGAATGAGTGATGTAGCCTGGCAGGTGGAGCCCCACATGGCCACATTTTTTTTAAATTTTGAGAGCTAGCGGGGGGAGAAGATCCCCCACTAGTTGTCAAAGTGGGGGATCGAGGGGGGGGTGCGGGGGCCAGTCATTTCATAACTTGTCACACCCTGAATATGGGTGTAATATGTTATGAAAAGGTGAACTTATCCTTTAAAGCTGAACTCTGAGATTAGCAAATACTGTCTAAATACACAGGTCATATGTATTCTTGCGGTAATTTTGGTGTGCTTTCCATATTTCTTCAAAATCTGTACATTAATTCAGCATGAAACTGCTAGGAATTTCCTGTAATAAAGACCGGTCATCGCTGCTCTGTCTCCTTGTGCAGGGTGACTGGTCTTGCATCCACCCCACTGTTTTTTCCTGTGGACCGCCTATAGTGGAAGGTCCTGCTGGGTCCCTCCCACAGCTCTGCTCTTTGCACAGGCTTATGTACAGCACAGTGATGATATCAGTGCTACTTTACAAGGTATTATTTGTGTTTGCAAAGGCACAGTGGCTAAATGGTTAGCACTTCCCCCTGGCAGTACTAGGGTTGTGGGTTCGAATCCCAACCATGGCACCACCTGCCTGGAGTTTGCATGTTCTCCCTGTGCCTGCATGGGTTTCCTCCGGGTACTCCGGTTCCCTCCCGTATTCCAAAGACATGCTGGTTGGTTAATTGGATCCTGTGTAAGTATGAATATAAGTTAGGGACCTTAGATTGTACGCCCCTTGAGGGTTAGGGACAGATGTGAATGTACAATATATATTGTAATATTGGGTAGCTCTGGAATGACCGCCAGCCAGTTTGGTGAAAGCAAAACAGTTTATTTATTTGGATCACGGCTAAACAAAAAGACAGCTTACTTCAGCCAAAGTCTATAAACAGTCCAAAACCTGGTATCAGAAGCTAAACCACAAGCTCACCATTAATTTTCGGTGCCATACAGGGATTAGGCTCCTCCATAGAAATTGTGCCAGGCAGGCCACATTGGGGGGTCAGCAGCCAATGTCTCAGCTTGTCTGATAGCTTTCACTTGCCACACAGCTTGGGAGTCTCTCTCTCATTCACTTCCCTGACACACCTGCTGATTTCCCTCTGCTGCCATTTAAGCTTCCCTTACCGAGGACTTAACCCCTTTGGGACCAAAGTCCTGATAGTTTCTGCAATTGTCTCCCTTAATGAGACCACACCACAAATATCTGGGAAATGTATCTGCCACCCAGGACAAATTCCCAGTGTCCTGTACAATATACAGTTGTGTTCAAAATAATAGCACTCAGACATCACTAACCTGATCAATCACTGTTTTTGGTAGAAATGATATTTCTACATGGCAAATAATTTACTAGCAGGTGTAGTAGAGTAATAGAAATCCAACAGACCCAACAGTCATGACATGCATGCTGCTGATTCTGTGTAATTGAATCACTAATTGAAAGGGGCATGTTCAAAATAATAGCAGTGTGGAGTTCTATTAGTGAGGTCATTCATTCTTTGAAAAACTGGTGGCAATTATTGCCCTTATTTAAGGAAGGAAGGCAGCAAATGTTGTACATGCTGGTTACAGTGCATTTCTCTCTGAAATTCTGAGGAAAATGGGTTGTTCCAGACATTGTTCAGAAGAACAGTGTACCTTGATTAAAAAGTTGATTGGAAAGGGGTAAACATAAAAGAAGAAGCAGAAAATTATACGCTTCTCAGCTAAAATGATCGCAAATGCTTTAAAATGGCAACCAAAACCTGAAAGACGTGTAAGAAAGCGAAAAACTAACATTTAAATGGATAGAAGAATAGCCAAAATGGCAAGGACTCAGCCAACAATCAGCTCCAGGAAGATTTAAAGAAGGTCTAAAGTTACCTGTGAGTACTGTTACAATTAGAAGACACCTATGTGAAGCCAAGCTATCTGCTAGAACCCCCCCCCCCCCCCCGCAAAGTCCCACTGTTGAAAAAAAGACTTGCTGAAGAGGTTACAATTTGCCAAAGAGTACATTGACTGGCCTAAAGAGAAATGGCGCAACATTTTGTGGACTGATGTAAGTAAGATTGTTCTTTTTGGGTCTAGTGGCCAGAGACAGTTTGTCAGACGACCCCCAAACACTGAATTCAAGCCACAGTTCGCTGTGAAGACAGTGAAGCATGGTTGCACAAGCAACATGATATGGGGATGTTTCTCATACTGCGGTGTTGGGCCTATTTATCACATACCAGGGATCATGGATCAGTTTGAATACATCAGAATACTTGAAGAGGTCATGCTGCCTTATGCTGAAGAGGAAATGCCCTTGAAATGGGTGTTCCAATAAGACAACGACCCCAAACACACCAATAAATGTGCAACATCTTGGTTCCAGACCAACAAGATTGACGTTATGGAGTGGCCAGCCCAATCCCCGGATCTTAATCCAATAGAAAACTTGTGGGGTGACATTAAAAATGCAGTTTCTGAGGCAAAACCATGAAATAGAGCAGAACTGTGGAATGTAGTCCAATCATCCTGGGCTGGAATACCTGTTCACAGGTGTCAGAAGTTGGTTGACTCCATGCAACACAGATGTACAGCAGTTCTCAGAAACAGTGCTTATACAACTAAATATTAATTAAGTGATTCAAAGGAAAGCAAAATCTTCAAAAATTTTCAGTTTATATAGTGAATGTTTGAGTTTGTAAAGAAGAATACAAACACTGCTATTATTTTGAACAGTCTAATATTCACTTTTCTTAATTTTTATGTGTAGAGTTCCCAATGCATTTGTGTGTATGGAAATAAAAGCTATTAGAAGGATTTTGAGCTTTATTCACTTTTTTCAACACACTGCTACTATTTTGAACACAACTGTGTGTGTGTATATATATATATATATATATATATATATATATATATATATATATATATATATATATATATATATACAGTATATACTGTGTATGTGTTTAAAGTGTCTGAAATAAATAAATAAATAAATTTTAGGTTTGTAAAAACTGGAGCAAAAGGAAAAATGTCTTTTTAGCAGTCATTCAGGTCTTTAATTTTCCTATTCACACTAGAAAAATGACTGCTACAATCTTGCTGCCACGAGCAACAATTTACATCACTAATTTTTGCTAGCTACACTGAATCTAGCTGCTGGCTTTTTGGTTTAAAGAATTTCAGTAAATGCTACCTGGTGTACAAATCTATTATAGATATTCTTGTTGCCAAGCCAGTGGTTCTCAACCATTGGTATGTGACCTCATTGGCTATTCTGACAGTTTCTTTTGAAATAGTATTTAAATGACAGTTTTGAGTTTCATGTAAGAAAGCTTACAGAAATAACATATAATCAAGTTGCTTAGAAAACATTTATACAAATGGTACAGCAAATGGAAGTAACTGCTACAAAGCGTACTTGAAAAACCCTGACATGCATTTGGAAAGTCTCTGCAGCTTTATAAGGATCCAAAATACAGCACTGAAAAAAGACAATGGTCTCTACTATTCACCAATGCTGTCAGAAACATAGAAACTGTGATGCTTGCAATTATTAGGACTCAAAGAAGAACTTCACCCTACCTAGCAACAATTACATTTCTAATCCCTGATAATTGTCCATGTGGAAAAATAAAACAGACATTCTTATTAGTAATTGGGGTCCAGCCAGGGGCTGGTTGTGAGGCTCCTCTGTACACCTAGATAAAATTGGCAACGGGGACGGCATATAGAGAAACCACCAAAAAAACTACTGCTCTATGGGTGCAGCACTGACTGCACACACACAACCCTTCTACAAACCTTTATAACAGTGTTACCACAAACAACTTCCTTGCCCAGCATTTTCTTTTTTTGTATTAACTCGCCCATTCTTTTCTTTTTATAAATGATGACATGACTACTGTTCTCAGCTTCATAAGGAGTATAGAGAGTTGGGGGTGAAGACTTTGCTGGGGTGTGTGTCAGCAGGAGGCAAAGAAGCAGTAGTACACTGATCTTCCTAGTGAAGAGCTGTGTGTGTGTGTGTGTGTGTGTGTGGGGGGGGGGGGGGGGTCATATCAGCACAAGTGTGACCATTGGAGTACAGGCAGGCATTCCTCCTGAATAGAAGGCAAAGAAGAAAACTGACCACACTGGGATAGATTTGCTTCCATAACCTGGCATGGTTCATTTGAAAAAGAGAGGCAGAAGGAATGGCAGCATCACTAGGTATTTCACACAAAGGAAGCAACTTTTTTTATACAAGTACTGTACATGGAACAACAAACACCTATCAGAAATATGAAATTTTGGAGTAACATACACTTTAAATTGTAGCAATTGTTTACTGGAATGAAATTAAAATCAAAAGCTTGTTACAGCTATGGATGTCTCTCCACTTCCTTAAACTGAACCTCTCCAAAACCGAGTTTCTAGTCTTCCCTCCAGCCCGGACACCACCCCCCATTGACTTCTCCATCACATCCAACAACGCCACCATCAAACCCGCCCCGCAGACCAGAGTACTTGGTGTCATTCTGGACTCCAACCTATCCTTCCAGCCCCAAGTCCAATCTTTAACAAACTTGTGCAGACTCCACCTCCGCAACATTGCCACCTCCGCAACATAGTGGTTGTGAAACCACTAAACAGCTCATCCACTCCCTCATCATATCACGACTCGACTACTGCAACTCCCTCCTCACTGGCCTGCCTCGCCGCTGGCTATCCCCGCTTCAGTCGATCCTAAATACGGCTACCAGACTCATTCACCTTTCCAACCGCTCCATCTCTGCCACCCCCCTCTGCCAATCCCTCCACTGGCCTCCGATTGCGCAATGGATCAAATTCAAAATCCTAACACTGACGTACAAAGCTGTCCACCATACTGTCCCATACTACATCACTGACCTAATATCCAAGTACCGCCCAGCACGCACACTCCGCTCCTCACAAGACCTCCTTCTCTCTAGTTCCCTGGTCTCCTCCTCCCATGCCCGCCTCCAGGACTTCTCCAGGGTGTCACCCATCCTCTGGAACTCCCTGCCCCAACCCATCAGATTATCACCTACTCTCCTCTCCTTTAGGCGCACCCTGAAAACCCATCTCTTCAGGGAAGCCTACCCCACCCCCTGCTAACCTGCCGACCTCCTCCACTCTTCCTACCACTCCATCCCCCACAGCTATCTCCTCTTGTGCCACCATCCCCTCCCTCCTAGATTGTAAGCTCGAAAGAGCAGTGCCCTCAATCCCCTCATGTTTTGCATTGTATTGGTATTGTTCTGTCACATGTTCTGTCCCCCTTTGTAATGTACAGCGCTGAGCGAACCATTGGCGCTTTATAAATACTGTATAATAATAATAATAATAATGCAGGTTTATACTCTTTCACGAGTAAAGAAAAGCACCCTAGGTATGTACACAATTTGCAGTGTATTACAGACCTGAAATGACAAGGCTGTTTTGACATGTTTCTGTGCTGTGACACTGCAATCCTGAACGAAAAAAGTTTCAGTTCTAAGCTTGGATTGCTGTACCCTCACATTAATGAATCACAGGATTAGCACATCTATGTGAAGCTTGTCGGCACAAATCCTTAATCTGTCATAATCAAATAAAACTGTGAAAGAGCCCATATTACTATTTTTATCTGGAGAAACGACTCAAGCACTTCCTTTTTCACTTTATTTCCAGTCTTTAATCACTGCAGTTTAGCATCTTTAATTTATTTGCATAGAAATTCAGTGACACATTTTTCTCTCTAACAGATTATCACTGGTGTCTTTTCGTCAGCTGGAGGATGCAGTTTGTCACACCATAATAAAACACACACAGTGACTAGATTTGCAGTTATTAGGGGCTGGAACCTAAGACGCATGAGGAAATTTCCTCTGTCAACGTCAAGAATCATCTTGGCAATGAAATGCTTTCAAATTAAAAATATTAACAAAAAGACAGAAAGCAAGTTGAACATTAGGTGGTTTTACGGAGCAATGCAACATGGCAAGACCATTTATAATCCCCATTGTGAAAGTGTATGGCAAGGTGACAATGCAAGAAAACAACTGGGAGAGAGTGACAGAACACTGACACCCTATAATAGGAAGTGTCTGCACAAGAACTTTTTTGGAAGAGTTACCAGATCATATTTTAATTAAATTTGCAGATTTTTAAGTATTTAAAACTACTTTTCAATTTACTTTAGCATGTTGAATCCCATATAAGGTTTTAGCAATTTAAAGATTCTTTTTTTCTTAAGAACATTCATGACTGTTGGTCCTCCGAAGCTTCAAGTAGATAAACCAGTGAGTCTTACTTTTATTTCATTCCAACATGAGATACATGTTATGTCTTAGCTTTTCTTTTTAATAAATATATTTTCTAAAAAAAAGGATATCTTTTCCTTCTCAAGTGGATATAGGATTAGGTTTATACTCCCACTCGGAGGATTTGTATGACAAAATAACTTTCTCTTACTTTTTGTTCTAGAAATTTTATAGATAGGCAACTCATATTGATCAGTGGTTTCAAATTAATAATAACTACTGCAGTACAGAACAGACACAAAAAGATACACTCAGCATCTTTCCAAATAAATGTTCTGTTTATTTGGTGCAATTGAAGTTTTTTTATACACATAATTACATAGGTATCACAATAATTTTACAATTGTACTTTCATTGTAACAAGGGGCGTTACATAGGCAGGCTGATTTCTAATCAGGACTCAAAAGAAGGCGAACATGTTTCAAGACATTACTAGTGCCATGTGCACGTGGAGTGTACAATACATAAGCAAAGCATACAAAATAGAATACAGTTATATACAGAATGTACAATTTCTTTCACACTTAAAGGTTTTTTTTTTGGAAAACTAGACATGCACACTTTGGCTTACTTCACTACACCCAAAAGTTCAAAAACGCAAATGATATACCACAAAGAGAGTGAAAGCTTATAAAGAAAGGAGGATAGCCATTCAGTGTTGGGAAGTGCGATGTAGCGTTGCTACTCAAACAGAATATGTTTTCAGAGCTGTTACACCACTCTGCAGTTTTAGGATAGACTGCAGTCCCCATTTTGTAAAGGATTAGTTCACCTTTAATAACATGTTACATGTTACACCCATATTTAGCATGTAACATGCTACTAACTGAGCAGCATCTATGCATCCATTGTGGCTGACTGCTTGCAGTTCTCAGTGAACTATCAGGGTGCTGATGATCGCTATCCTTTAGTCCTCATACACACTGGATATTTTTACAATGGCTGTTTTTGGCTTTTGGCATTTTTTTCTACAGCCAGTAAACTCCCAGCATGTTATCCTATGTATCCAAGCACACATAGGCTGTAATCATTTTTTTGGCTGGAAAAAACCCACAGAACTAGTGGGTTTCTAGGTGAGCTGTAAAAGCACTATAATGTCAAAAAATGAGGTAAAATGCAGTGGCAAACCAGCGTTTTTGGACTTCTTTTGAGCAAAGAAAAAATTTCAATAACCACTTCAAGTCCAGACACTTTCACCCCTTCCTGTCCAAGCCAATTTTCAGCTTTCTGTGCTATCACACTTTGAATGACAATTGCGCGGTCATGTAATACTGTATCCATATGCATTTTTTAGCATTTTTTTGAGACAGATAAAACTTTATTTTGGTGGTATGTATTCATCACTGGGATATTTATTTTAGTGCTATATAAATGTAAAAGTCCAAACATTTTGAAAAAAAGGTGTTTTTCTTATAAAATTTAGCAAATAAATAATCTTTCTTCATAAATCTTGGCCAAAATAAATTCAGCTATCTTTTTATTTTAAAAAAATAACCCAAATTAGTTTATAACCAAAATATATATATATATACAAAATATATAGTTATTCCAAACAGTTTTTACATTTTTATTTAATTGTTTTTATGTTTTATATTATTATTTGTTTGTTTTTTTACATACTGTCACCCTAGCAGTACAATGTCACCATAGTGACACTGTACTACTTGTGGGGGGGTGATGAATATATATTTTTTTTTACACTGATTGCTTTTACACCCATAAAGGCTGTAAAAGCAATCATTTCTCCTTCTCTCTGGCTGCATTCTTGCAGCTATTGAAAAATACTGTGAGAGATGTGATTGGTCACAGCTTGTCACATGGTACAAGGCTGTTGTGAATAGCTTTGTACCATGTGACCTCTGTGATCATTCACAGATTTCACTAGTAGTAAGCAATGATGTCAGGAAGTGACATCTTGCTTACTACTATTCATGTGATCACTGATTGGCCAAACAGTAATCACATGATTGGGACCTCACACAGAGGTCCCCTACAGTGATTGGTGTACCGCTGTGTCCTCCGGACACAGTGGGCACCGGATTGCGGTGCCGTGCTCTACCAGGGAGCGGGCACAGACAGGGAAGCGGGAGAACGTTTATAAATGGCCACCTGCTCCTGCACTGCTCCCTTTTATGTACATGGACTGGATGGGAAGTGGTTAAAAAACTCTAAAAACCGCAAACATGACTTTACACAGATAACGTTACCAGTGTTATTAAAATGCCCGACCCTTTAAGAGTTTCAGAAGCCAGGAGGCGGGGTGCATGGGGCGGGGTTTAGGGATCATGTGACCGTCGTGACGCATCATCACGGCGGTCACATGATCGGGAAAGGTCCCAATCGAAAGAGCAGACCGGGACCTTTCTGTGAGTACCGGACATTTGTGCTGGGAGCACGCAGGGCGCGCGCTCTCAGCACATATGTTTTTTCTTACTTGAACGCAAATGTGCAGCCGCTCGGTATCTAGGCCCAGACGCCTGGAGGCCGCACATTTGTGTGCGGCCGGCATAAAGGGGTTAAAGAGTGATACTTGTTTGAAGCGGCCCATGCCCTTTGTCTCCAGTTAAGTGGCTGCTGTAATTGCAAGCTGTGAGTCCTGATGTACAACAGGTAGCAACCCTACTGCTCATTATTGTCTCTAGTGGTGCCCTTTTCATTAGAATTTGTAAGAGATGTTTTGTTTCAGGAGTAATTGATTGGTAAGGGTATAATGCAGTGGTAGCTCTATCAATCAGAAAATACACACAACACATCTCATATTTGTTGCTCAGATGAAATAACAAAATGTTTCCAGGCCAGTTACTTGATGGAACATACAGAATGTTAACACTGAATTCTTCACTGACCAGTACTGTGTTAAACAGAAAACAAGTAGCAACGAGTCCTCAATCTCCTAACTCTGTCTTTATAATTTTCAGTTCCCATTCCTGACTTTGACTCTGAAATGAATCCTATTTGACTGCTGTGGGTTTCATGGATTTGTGAAATAGTGTGACAACAGTTATTGCATACTGAATGGGAAGATTCACTGACAGATAGAAGTGAACATTGGTGATTAATAATTGCACTTTGTGACTGTGATGAATGTTTGATGACATTATGTTAATAATGAGTTATGATAGTGACTCCAGGACAAATAAAGGGATTGTGTATTAGTGAGTGAGAAGGTGTCTGACACAAGTGCAAGCAGAAAATGGTATATTGCTCCTGCAACATTTTAATATGGAGGTTGTATATAACAGCAAAACTTTATCTAATTGGCTGTGGGAAAGGGAAGAGAGGTACACAGGAGAATGTAGGGACACACAAAATGGAGACATGATAAAGCCACCCATATCAAGAACTTTTTTGGGGGAGGATTCATCTCTGGTAAATTGTTGTAATGTTGGTTGTGGAATTCAGTTCACTCTACTCTTGTATTTTTATTATACATCATCTTTAATGCTCACAATTAGTGTATACACTTTGTTTTGCAGGATGAAAATGACAATCCTCCCACATTCAGTCGCTCATCTTACATCATCACAGTACTGGAAAACATCATAGCAGGTGAATTACTGCATACTCACTTCCAACAGCAACTATGGTTCACAATAGTCTATACATAGTACATCAAAGTGTACTAAATAGTTTTTTTTAATTTACATGTTTCTTTCAGGTGCCACGGTACTTCTCCTGAATGCAACAGATTTGGATCGATCTAGAGAGTATGGTCAAGAATCTATTATATATACTTTGGAAGGCTCACCTCAGTTTCGTATTAACGCCCGATCAGGTAATACTCTTATCACTTTAAATAGAACACTCTTAACTTTATACATTTTTGTATGACTAAAACTGCTTTGCAGTTAAGGACATTGACTGGTTAAGTTTCCAGCAAGTCTACAAAGGTCATCTGCCATTGATTAGAAGTTCAGCACTATTAGTACAGATCTTCAATAAAAATTGACTTCCAGATGTCATGTTTCTTACAGCTCTTGCTGTGAAGATGCCTTTCCATTTGTGGAGTTAAATCTCTTTTCCTCTATATGTAAAGAGTACCCCCTTGTCCCTCTGTAATGAACTGAAATGAAGTAATTCTATACCAAGTTCACTATATGGACCACCTATATATTTGCACATGGTGACCATATCCCTGCTTAATCGCCTATTGTCAGGAGTGAATAAATTCAGTTCTGCTAACCTTTCCTCATAGCTGAGTTCCCCCATGCCTCTTATCAGTTTTATTGTTCTTATCTACACTTTCTCCAACAACCTTTTTTGTGAACTGGTGCCCAAAACCAAACACATGAGGTCTTACTAATCCAGGCAGTAGGCCTGTTGCTTTTCAAAAGAACAATCTCTCCAGCAGACTGTATCAATTACAGGGATGAGACAAACCATTTAACACAACCCTTTATCTCAAGAGCAAAATACTGTTTGCTGTAACTGCTTATAGAGTATTAATTGGAGTTTGGCTTCAATTTATTAGTGAATTTAAATCTTCTATTGCATCTAACACTCCCCTCCCCCCAGACTGACAAAACAGCTGTACAAAGGTGCCCCCTGTGCTCATCCAGAGTGAGGGCACTCTAATACAGGAGGTGTGTTTTACCCATTGGAAGATTTCCCATCTATTACTTTTCTGGGGACAACCCAATTTTTTAAATTTTCTTTAACTTTCACTGATCATTTTAAACAGGACAAATAAAGAGATTGAATCTGCATAACAGTGGTACAGACAGCAATACAAACTGACAGTTGTTCCATCTCCACTTTGTCCAAAACTAAAAAAAATGTTGCCTTTATTTATATAATGATTGGTAAGCTGCAATATATTCCATTTTTTGTTTTGGGTTTAATACCTCCTTAAGCATATGATTTACCAGAACACCCAGATCCCTCTCAGCCATTGACTCCCCACAGCCATGTTCCTACTAGAATGTATGATGCATGCATGTTTTTACACCCACAAGTGCATAACTTTTCATTTGTTAACATTAAACCTCATTTGCCACCTATCCCTTTGCAAAGTACCCTTGTCTCAATGTTGAGTGAAAGTGCCTTTACCTCACGCCTGTGTGCCCAAAAAAGCAGGTGGGGGTAATAATAAATGGCTTGGTGGACTTCAATGTGAAATCTGGAAGGCTCCTTTATAATATGGGGGTGTCCAGATATCTGCTCGCTACATTGGTACCCCCTACCCATTCCCGCAAAGAGATGAAAGTAAAATGCAAACACCAAGACCAAATTAAAAATCCTTTAATAAAATAAAACACAAACACATACATACTGGCTTTTAAAGTAAAGTTCATTAATGTTCCCTGAAATAAATCACAGCATCAAGAGCTGCAACTGTCATTCAAGTCGTCCGGTAATGTAAATCCACAATATGATGACCTATTGCCAGCCGATCTGTACACACTGCACTCCCGCCACCAAATGACACATTCCCTTACTGCAAGCTGAGGATCCAGAGTAGTGACCAAATTGCTAGGAGTCTGTTACTTAGGGCAGGAGTGTGGCATGTACAGATTTGCAGGCAATAGGTTTACTTCTGGGGACAATACTAAACTTTATTTTAAAAGCAAGTAAGTATGTGATTGCATTTTATTTAAATAAATAATTTTTAATTTGCTGTCTTGTGTTTTTCCTTTTAATTTTTTTGTAGAAATGGGTACTAATGTATTCCTGTTCTCATTTTTATAGGATGGGACATATATCTGGCCTGTTGTAGTAAGCAAGAAAGGGGTCCACATCCCATCAATTGAAAGCACAATTGGATACAGAAAAAAAAAGATGGACTTTATAGGCACCTTAAATATTAGACTTTGCAAAAAATAAAATATATAAATTTAATTATTATTATTATACAGTATTTATAAAGCGCCAATAGTTCGCTCAGCGCTGTACATTACAAAGGGGGACAGAACATGTGACAGAACAATACCAATACAATGCAAAACATGAGGGGATTGAGGGCCCTGCTCTTTCGAGCTTACAATCTAGGAGGGAGGGGATGGTGGCACAGGAGGAGATAGCTGTGGGGGATAGAGTGGTAGGAAGAGTGGAGGAGGTCAGCAAATTAGCAGGGGGTGGGGTAGGTTTCCCTGAAGAGATGGGTTTTCAGGGTGCGCGTAAAGGAGAGGAGAGTAGGTGATAATCTGATGGGTTGGGGCAGGGAGTTCCAGAAGATGGGTGACACCCTGGAGAAGTCCTGGAGGCGGGCATGGGAGGAAGAGACCAGGGAACTAGAGAGAAGGAGGTCTTGCGAGGAGCGGAGTGTGCGTGCTGGGCGGTACTTGGATATTAGGTCAGTGATGTAGTACGGGGCAGTATGGTGGACGGCTTTGTACGTCAGTGTTAGGATTTTGAATTTGATCCGTTGCGCAATCGGAAGCCAGTTGAGGGATTGGCAGAGGGGGTGGCGGAGATGGAGTGGTTGGAAAGGTGAATGAGTCTGGCAGCCGTATTCAGGATCGACTGAAGCGGGGATACCCAGCAGCGAGGCAGGCCAGTGAGGAGGGAGTTGCAGTAGTCGAGTCATGATATGATGAGGGAGTGGATGAGCTGTTTAGTGGTTTCTGGGGTTAGGAATGGGCATATTTTTGGCGATGTTGCGAAGGTGGAGTCTGCATGAGTTTGTTAAAGATTGGACTTGGGGCTGGAAGGATAGGTTGGAGTCCAGAATGACACCAATTTAATAAGATAAAATCAATTTAAACATAACCAGAAATAATGCTATTTCACATCAGAAGGAATCACTCTCCCTTTATATCATACACAAATGTCCAAGATGATAGTCAGGAAGTTCCACCATTCATTGGTTTTGGAGAGAAAATAACTGCAGGGAGATTGCCACTCACTTGAACCCTGTTAGCTTAGATCGAGGATACAGAGAGTTTGTTTTAAATTCTGATAATTAAGGAGACTTTGTACCATAGGTAAAATGCAAATGAAGTTCTCCCTGCAAAAGAAGATGCTTAATACTTACCTGTCACGCTGCTTATGCTTCTGGTCTCTGCGGCATTTAGGAGAAATCGCTACTTGAAGGATGTCTAGTACTTGACAGTTTCAGCGATGTCATATTATCGGTCCCCTGCTGCATTCAAAGGTTCCTCTATCCAGCCCTTACATCACTACTGTGTCATGTAGTGACATATGGCCAGCAGGAGGAACCACTGAATGCCGCAGGGAATCAGGAGTATGTCACTTAAAGAAGTGTCAGATTTTTGAGTTTATTTAAACTGCAGTTTCTTTTGAATACAGTAGAGATCAGCACCATGGACAGCAGATGGGAGCTGAATATTAAAGAATATGTAAACCCAACATCTCATATTCCTGATATGTGCCTGCTGTACCATGTACTTGTATGAAAAGGTATCCTGTGCTCTTTGTATTGCTTCCTTTGTGTGAAATCCCTGGTATTCCTGCCAGTCCTTCTGGTTTCTTATTAAAAACTGACCACACTAAGCAGGAGAACACACCATTGTCAGTTCTATAGCTTTAAACTCAGTGTGCTCTCCTGCAATGATCAGACTTGTGCTAACACCCTCCCTGCACAGCCATTCACTGGGAAGATTAGTGTGCTCCTGTTTCTCCTTCCCTAGCTCTTATGCAGCTAAGAACAGAGGGTATAAAAAAAGGAAAACAGGTATTTATAATTATTTTTTTATCTAAACACAAATGTTTTGCTTTTCATTTCTATTTTAAATTGAATGGGTTGTTTTACAAGATGAGGTTTTACAATCAAATCTTCTTTTGCAGAGGGACACTGTGTTTACATATTATTGTAGAAACAGAGTTGTTTTAAGCAATTTATACTGTGTATGCTGCCTTATGTGGAAGATGCCTGATATGCATTTTTGTACCTTCTCTTTGACTTATGTACAGTAATAAGGTTTATGCTGAGCATGGATTTTAGCTAGTATTATAAGCAAGGTTCATTGATTTTCATATAGAATATAAAAAATGAGAACGTATTTCAGACACAATTTAAAGAAATCAGTGCTGGTCATTGAGCCCATTCTCAAAGAACATTAACTGATAACTATAGGTAAAACATTTTTTAAAATATTTTTTTAATAATGTGGAGAGAGATTAGGACACCTAACAGGTGTTTGTTGCTGTATGTGCCCCTGTTAGGAGATTCACCCTCTCTATTTGTCCTGTTTACTGTTTTCACTCAAAGTGAAAGTAAATGCCACATTTTGAATTTTCTCCAGCATAGGAATAGAGGTGGAATCTTCCCAGAACAGGCCAACACTTGTTCTGGTGACCCCGATGTCAACCATGGGTTCCCTCACTTTGGAGGGACTTCCTCTCACTTCTTGTTTTGCTATAGGACAAGAAGAGAAGGGAAATCTCCCCAATGGAGACACAGATGGAAGTAAAAAAGCTGACGGGTTATAACCCTCCCTTACTTATTATCTTTACTCTTATCCAAAATAAATAAAAGTTTTGCCTTTAGTTCTACTTTAGGTATATTTAAAGCTTAAGGATTACTGCCATGTTGTTGCAGTCTGTGTTCCTGCTGGAGAGATTGAATCTCTCTATTTGCCTTTCTGACACAGGGGTGCAGTGAAAAATGTCAGGAGAGCATAGGAAGGGGAGGTCAGAAGGGCAGTGTACAGAGGGTCAGCAGGGAAAAGCTAGGGGTCAACAAGGGGGTCAGTAGGGTGGAGGACAGGGGTCACTGCTGGCAGGGCAGAGGACAGAGGTTACTGCTTGCAGAGCAGAGGACAGGGTCACTGCTAGGAGGGCAAAAGGATAAGATCATTTCTGTCAGGGCAGAGGACAGGGGTGTCTGCTGGCTGGGTAGGAGACAGGGGTCACTGCTGGAAGGGCAGAGGACAGGGGTCACTGCTGACAGGGCAGAGGACAGGGGTCACTGCTGACAGGGCAGAGGACAGGGGTCACTGCTGACAGGGCAGAGGACAGGGGTCACTGCTGGCAGAGCAGAGGACAGGGGTCACTGCTGGCAGGGCAGAGGACAGGGGTCACTGCTGGCAGGGCAGAGGACAGGGGTCACTGCTGGCAGGGCAGAGGACAGGGGTCACTGCTGGCAGGGCAGAGGACAGGGGTCACTGCTGGCAGGGCAGAGGACAGGGGTCACTTCTGGCAGGGCAGAGGACAGGGGTCACTGCTGGCAGGGCAGAGGACAGAGGTCACTGCTGACAAGGCAGAGCATTAGGTAAATTCTGACAGGGCAGAAAACAGGGGTCACTGCTGGCAGGACAGAAAACAGGAGCTGCTGCTGGCCAAATAGAAGATGGGTCACTGCTGGCAGGGCATTTGGCAGAGCTTCTCCCATTCATGCACTGCACAAAGTCTGGGCAAAGGCAGCATAGCTTACACACTACACATAGGTGAAATTGAGTTTCATTGCACACAGCCACAATCTTCATAGCGTGTAGCTAGCTATTGCCTAGGACCAGAGAATTTCACAGGTTAGAACTGCAAAGTAGCAGCCAGCTACACATTGTGCAGATCATAGCTGTGTGTAAGGGAATGCTATCTCAGCTATGTGTAGTGTTTGGCGGATGGAGCTCTGCTGACTGTACCTAGACTATACTCAGCAGATGGTGAACTGCATCCAGTGTGGAGGAAGGATGGAAGGGTGGGAGGAGCAACTGAAATTTGGGGGGGGGGGGGCAAAGCCTATTCAAGCACCCCCTCCCCCCCAGATCTGGCCATGTCCTGGACACTATTGTCATCAAGACACAAAGTGATGGGAAATTTAAAATATGACAGTTTTTGCAGAACCAGGGGGCAAGGAGAGATCTTCTCATGGGGGCAACTGTATATGACTAAAAAAGAATATCCTTTCATTTCAGAAAGATTTCCTACTTTTGTTGAGCCTGCAAGAAGTGAGGGGAGATCTCTTTGACAGGAAACACAGTAATTCAAAGCCTATGGACCCAGTCACATGACATCCATTGATCTGCATTGGGCTGCTTTACTCAATACAGACCCAACACAATGATAAGCAGAACACCAACACAATGAAAATGGAACACGTTGCATTTAAATGCAGCATGCTACAATGCATATTAAGGAAATTAAAGAAAATTGTATTTTGGCTGCTGCAGTGATTACAAAAATCTGCACATCAATGCAGTGCATTATAAAAAAGAACATCCAAGTAATGTACTACCTTAAAATGTATCTCAACGCACATGTATTTAGTGTGCATCAGAGTGCATTAAATAGAGTGGATGTGGTGGGAATCCAGCTTCCTGTCCAATGTATGTGCTGCAGACAGGGCGTATATGTTTTAAAATTGTAGAGGAAAATGAAACTCACAAAGACATCCTTGGTGGGAATTCAATTATGTTCCCAGTGCTGTAATGCAAGAGTGCTAGTGCTTAGCCTATCTGCTACCAAAAAAAAACATATAAATTATGAGACTTCAAGATCGCCAATTCAAAGCTGAAAAAATGGATACTCCTAGTTTTTTTCCTACCCTGTACTCATGCATCACACTTTCTTGCCAATGCCACATTCCTAATAAACTGCCTGTGAAGATTGACCAGACAAAAAAACATCCCAAGATAACCATGGTTTGGGTAGTTTGCAGGGAACTGTGGTTATTTATTCTGATGCAGTTTTCCTCTTGATGGTTGTACCAGTGACAGGTAAAGGTCATTATATTCAGTACAGCAAAACCCAATGGAAGCTGTCTAAGAAAAGGATAAGTCATATCCTGAGTAATGGAAACTTGGCGTGCCTGTTTCATTATCCATGTCATCTGTTATTTTGTTTGAAAAGCCTCTGTAAAAGTTATACAGCTGAAATAAAAATAGTGCTTGTAAATTATAGTAGACCATGCTGTACTTAGACTGCCATAGCTTCCTACACCTGAAATGCTCCAATTTTTATTTGTCTATTGATTCTGTCCATCAATAGAGAAGCTCTGGGAGTATGGGAAAGAGAAACACTATTAAAGAGATGCAGCTTTAGTGAAAAACAGTGGCAGCAAGATTCAAGGCTAATTATTTACAGTCTTTTGGTTGTACAACTAAAATCTACAGAACATTTTTAAAAAGGCTACAGAGAAAAAAAACAATAACTTGGAAGCCCAAGATATAAATGTTATACAAAAACATTTAAAATATAAAAGATAAGTCCTCATGCACACTGGACGTTTTTACAGCTGCTCTTTTTGGCTTTTGACAATTTCTTCTACAGCTAGTGAACTCCCCAGCACTGTATGCAATGAGTAGTACAGGCGCCTAAGTATATAGGTAACAAGCTGCTGTGCACAAAGAAAGGTACCAATATCACCCTAAGAAGTAGCAATGTATATATAAAGTGCAGCGCTTGATATTAAAACCAATAAAATGGAAATAGGTCCTTATTAGATGGTAAATATATATATACATATAAATTCAAAAGATAGTCCAGCAAATCAAAAAAAAGATATAAGTGCTCAGGTGACTTAAAAGTCTGGTATCTGTGTGGTAATGATAAAGCAATGCGCACTCACCGGACACGCATAACAAATGCGCTTTTGTGTATAAACAATCCAGATGTCCTCTGATAGTGGGTGGTCCTCCCTCTGTTTGGTATGAGGCTGGTGGTCCTCTTCCACTGGGGGTCCCCCTATATGATCCTGGTAGGTAGTATCCCTCTGGTTAGGCTGGGTAGCAGTAATCCATCCCGGGAGTGTGTCTGTGGACTAAAGTACTCCCCCAGGGGATGACAAGGATACTCCCATAGTGCAGTAATTTTAAAAAGATATTTTATTGTGATGCATCAAGGTAAAATTTAAACATAAATCGTTGCAGACAGTGGTCTGTTAGGGACTGACCGTTTGGTGTAGTAAGATGGCCACCGGAGCTCCACGTTGCTCCGGCGGCGTGACGTCACGGCGTGGTGGGGCTCCTCCTCGTTACCACGCTCCACGTTACCCTATGTGTCCATGTACACATAGACTGTAATCAACGTTTTTTTGTCAGGGACATTTTTTGGCTGGAAAAAAAACAGGACTAGTGGGTTTCTAGAGGAGTTTTTTAGCTGTAAAAATGCTCTAACACTGAAAATCGCGGTAAATCATGGCAAACCAGCTTTTTTGGACTTTTTTTTACTAAAAAAAAAGTTTCTTTTTGGTCAAAAAAACCCTCTAAAAAATGTGAAAAACTACAAACACTTCAAAACGCCGATAAATGCTAATACAAAAATACTAAAAACGCTGAAAAACGTAAGTTTTTAATGTGACTTTACACAGCCAACATTACCAGCATTATTAAAACACCCCGTGTGCATGGAGCCTAACAAGTGGTAGAGATAATTATTTTTAACAACATAAACATGCAACATTTTCAACACAATGTAAGGTTTCTCTTCTTCAAATGCACACTAATATATTTATAACATTTTTGACTTAGTAATTACTATTTTTGAATTTTAGATTTTTGGAGGCTAAAATCCATATTCTATACTTATTTTCTTATTTCCCATATTAAAGAATGACCCCACCTAAAACCAGGTATTTTGTTTTCTGCTAAACACTACCTCTAACTTTTACAATTGCATTGTTAAGATAGTTAGTCTGGCTGAAAAAAGACAAAAGTCCATCCGGTTAAACCATAAAAAAAAAAATTATAATCCTATACCCACAGTTGATCCAGAGGAAGGCAAAAAAAACCAGCAAAGCATGATCCAATTTGCTCCTTCAAGGGAAAAAATTCCTTCCTGATCCCCTGAGAGGCAATTGGATATTCCTTGGATCAACTTACCTATAAATAGTAACCAGTTATATTCTGTATATCCAAGAAAGAATACAGGCCTTATTTAAAGCAATCCACTGAGCTGGTCAGAACCAACTCTTGAGGGAGTCTATTCCACATTTTCACAGCTCTCACTGTGAAGAAACCTTTCTGTGTTTGAAGATTCAATTTCTTTTCCTCCAGACGTAAAGAGTGCCCCCTTGTCCTCTGTGATGACCTCAGGGTGAATACCTCCTACACCCAGTGCACTATATGAACCACTGATGTATTTATACATGTTGATCATATCCCCCTTTAATCTCCTCTTCTCAAGAGAGAATAAATTCAGTTCCTCTAATCTTTCCCCATAGCTGAGCTCTTCCATTGGTGCCCCAAATTGAACTGCATATTGCAGATACCCCTCTTGGAATCACAAGTGTGGCACCCCTCTGCATCCATTACAAAGGAGTCTCTCTCTACTTTACTCTTTATAACTGGTGAATACTGAATGTGTAATGGTCATTGCAGGTGGGTGGAGCCAAGAGTACAAGCAGGAGATTTCACTCCTGGTTTCTTCCTTTTATTTCCAAAAATGTAATTTCTTTCTTGTTAAGTGATGGACACAGAAATGCTGGGGTCTGTCATGTTATACTACAGGATACACCTACATGAGGGTTTGGACACTGGCTAACTTAAAATTTGTAGGCTACTCCAGTATAATTCCTTTTGTTCCCAGCATGCTTTAGTTTTATGCTAGTGTCTTAGAAGATTTTTTTTGATTGTATGATGCGGAGAAAAGTCTATTCTTTTTATTATTATTATTATTATACAGGATTTATATGGTGCCAACAGTTTGCGCAGCACTATACCATGTATTGTTGCTAGCTATTTTTTTTTTCCTTTAACCAGGATTCCTGCTACATCACTGCTTGAGCTGGTCTCTATAAGTAGCTATCTGGATTGGCGTTTCCTCTGCACTAACGTTCCAGACCATATTTAGACCCCACTGTACAGTTGCAAGAAAAAGTATGTGAACCCCTTGGGATTACGTGGAGTTGTGCATGAATTGGGCATAAAATGTGCTCTGAACGTCATCTAAGTCACAACAATAGAAGAACACGGTCTGCTGAACATAATACTACACAAACATTAGATGTTGCCATGGTTTAATTGCACATAACATGTTAACATTCACAGTGCAGGGAGGAAAAAGTATGTGAACCTTTGGACTTAATAACTGGTTGACCCTCCTTTGGCAGCAATAACCTCAACCAAACGTTTCCTGTAGTTACAGATCAGACCTGCACAACAATCTGGAGTAATTTTAGACCACTCCTCTTCACAAAACTGTTTCAGTGTAGCAATATTCTTGGGATGTCTGGTGTGAATCGCTCTCTTAAGGTCATGCCACAGCATTTCAATCGGGTTGAGGTCAGGACTCTGACTGGGCCACTCCAGAAGGCGTATTCTGTGCTGTTGCAGCCATTGTTTTGTTGAATTACTTGTATGCTTTGGGTCATTGTCCTGTTGCATCACCCATCCTCTGCGGAGCTTCAGTTGGCGGACAGATGGTCGTACGTTTTCCTGCAAAATGTCTTGATAAACTCTGGAATTCCTTTTCCCATCAATGACAACAATCCATCCAGGCCCTGAGGCAGCAAAGCAGCCCCAAACCATGATGCTCCCTCCGCCATGTTTTACAGTGGGGATGAGGTTTTGATGTTGGTGTGCTGTGCATTTTTTTCTCCACACATAGTGTTGTGTGTTCTTCCCAAACAACTCAATCTTGGTTTCATGTGTCCACAGTATATTTTGCCAGTAGTGCTGTGGAACATCCAGGTGCTCTTTTGCAAACTTCAAACGTGCTGCAATATTCTTTTTGGACAGCAATGGCTTCCTCCGTGGTGTCCTCCCATGTACTCCATTCTTGTTTAATGTTTTCCTTATTGTAGATGTGTCAACAAAAATGTTAGCATGTGCCAGAGATTTCTGTAGGTCTTTAGCTGACACTCTGGGATTCTTCTTTACCTCATGCAGCATTCTGCGCTGTGCTCTTGCAGTCATTTTTACAGGACGACCACGCCTAGGGAGAGTAGCAACAGTGCTAAACTTTCTCCATTTGTAGACAGTCTGTCTTACCGTGGACACATGAACATCAAGGCTTTTTGAGTTATCCCTTTTGTAACCCTTTCCAGTTTCATGCAAGTCAACAATTCTTGATCGTAGGTCTTCTGAGAGCTCTTTTCTGTGAGGCATGGTTCACATCAGACAGTGCTTCTTGAAACCAGTAAACCCAAAACAGGCGTGTGTTTTTTAAGGGCAGGGCAGCTGTCAGCAACACATCCAATATCATCACACTGATTGGAGTCAAGGTTGGCTCACTCCTGGCTCCAATTAGCTCTGGGAGAAGTCATTAAGCTAGGGCCTCACATACTTTTTCCTCCCTGCACTGTGAATGTTTACATGTTATGTGCAATTAAACCATGGCAACATCTAATGTTTGTGTAGTATTATGTTCAGCAGACTGTGTTCTTCTATTGTTGTGACTTAGATGATGTTCAGAGCACATTTTATGCCCAATTCATGCAAAACTCCACGTAATCCCAAGGGGTTCACATACTTTTTCTTGCAACTGTATATGACAGGGTTATCCTGGAATTGGACCTTTGGGCACTGGGCTCTGCATTGTGGTTCATTTCAAACCTGAGTGTTAGTTGCAGAGCACTTTCCAAGTTCAGACCCTGCCTTTGACGATTCATCTTATGAGGAGTTCCTGGAGTTACCAAATTGCTTGAACCACTAGGCGCCAATAAAAAATACTGGCTTTTTTTTTTCACAGTAATGGTTAACACTGAGGGACAGAGTGCTGAAGTCATTCGTTGGGTGGAGTGTCACACACACACTCTCCATGCTTTCGTTCCCGTCACCCAGTATTCAGGAAGCAACTTTCCACTGCTGCTTCTGTCTGTAAATGGCATATGGGTCTATCCTCAGTTCTTCTCTGCCATATGCCTACAGTGGTCTGGTCATTTTGACCACCTGATCCTCTCCTGTTACTAGCAACTGGGTCTAAGAGTATTCAAGGTTTTGCCTTATACCTTGAGCTACATGTTACCGCCTCAACAAATTTCATTTTTGAGGTCCACTCTTTCAGTGTCCTGGCTTTCCATATGAATGAGCTATAATACTGTATCACCATTGGCCACACACCCCCAAGGGGCAAAGAGGGTACGATGCTGGGAGAGGATTGGACGGATTTGTGTGCAACATGTTGGATCCCAAACACTAGAAACCTTTTTTGCTATTTGCTTCTCCATGAGAGATTTGGAACTAGTGGTAGCCTTTTTTGAATAGTCACACTTTCATACCCATACAGCACAACATCCTGTCTTTGTGGGACAAGTAGGTCTAGTCCTTGGACAAACAAATTGGTGTGGCACCAAAGAATAGATTGTCTCTGATCTGGGGTCTCAGGAATCCTGCTTTGGAGTCTGAGAAATCCTTCAATTTATGGAAGATGGATGCTGGCCTGTCAGGCTAGGGAGGAATCCTGGACACCCTGTCCAAAGAATAACATTTCTCAGTCAACATCCTGGAACTTTGGGTGATTTGACTGTCCTTAACTGGAGGACCATCTGATCAAGAATTAGTCAGACATTGCCACAGCAATGGCATATATCAGTCATACAAAAAGGTAACAAGCAAGCGCACGATACAATGAAGCATCTAGCATAAATGGATGATATCCTCAAATATGACTCAAATGTAAAATGCAGCACTATATGATATGATCAATAAATGAAAGTGACATAAGTGACTATATACAGGAGTGAAGCACAAATTATTATACGCTAAAGTGACCACTATGCAATATAGTGTCTTGCCAAACAATAGCAAGGATGTTTGTGACATATATAAATATATAAAGGTTACAATAGTGAATGGTCCGGCATGAATATAGTATAATGCAAGGTAAATATTAATAAACAAAGTCCAATATATTCCATGAAATATCTGTACAAGTGACTCCGTGCTAAGGGATTGCTTTATGAATGCACTCACCAGAAGCGCATTATAAATGCATATAAAATCATATCATATCTGCTTTTTACATTTGAGGCATATATCTGTCGTCAAGGAGGAACCAGAAGTCTAGCAATGGCAAGAAAGATATAACAGATGCTGTCCTGAGCAGACTTCACATTCTAGCTTTGGATGCCATTTTACATACAGACATGGAGAATTGGCAAGCAGAATACCTCAGCCTACAGCACCTGGACCTGATGTAATAGGGTCTACACCCAGATGGTGTTCCAGGAACTTTGTCACATGTGGGGTATTCCAGATGTGGCCCTTCTGGCCTCCAGGTTCAACAACTGGCAGGTTTGTCTCCAGGTACAGTGATCCACTTCTAGAAACACTAGGTGCTCTTGTGGTTCTATGAGATAAGTTCAGTCTGATTAATGCCTTTCCTTCCTTGACACTCCTAACTCATTTGCTCCATCGAGATTAAGAGCATTCCAGTGGCCCAGGTAGATGTGGTACTCCAACCTAATTAGACTACTGGGAGAAGATCCATGGGCTCTTCAGTGTGGCTCTTCTGTCCCAAGGACTGGGTTACCACCCTACTTCATGACCACTAACTTTGGCAGCATGACTGCTAAAGCCCAGGTTCTGAGTGACAGAGGCATCCTTGAATTGATAACCCCCACTATGCTAAAAGCTAGGAAGTCTACTTCCCTCAGGGTCTATCACTGAACATGAAAGGCACACTTCACTTTCACCCTAGAAAATTCTCTGTGGGATGTCCCAACAGTTGTTTCTTAGCACCATCAAGAGTCAGATCTTGGAACTTGCTATTTTATTCCAAAGACTGCTAGCATCCCACTCTTTGATTAAGATTTTAAAGGGTATCTCCTTTGTGAATCCCTGTGAGGTCCTCCATGACCCCCTAAAGTTTAAATTAATATTTTTTATACTCCAGAGACCAAAATTTAAACCAATCAGAGATATTTCTCTTGCTACTCTCACTCTCTGTTATAATCACCTCTGTGAGCTAAGTTTCTAAGCTGGTTGCCTTATCCTGTAAAGAACACTTTCTGATCTTACACAGTGACAAGGTGTTGTTGAGGCCTACAGCTTCCTTCCTAAGGTAGTTTAAACCTTTCACCTCAACCAGGACATCCCTCTGTCCAACTCCAGTTAATCAGGAGATCTTTCTGCATTGCCTGGATGTAGTTTGTGCTGTGTATTGCTACCTTGGAGTCACTGTTTTCATTAGAAGGACTGACTCTTTGTTGTTCTTGGTGGTCTTTGTAAAAAGGAACCTGCTTTTCATTCTCCCATTTCTGAGTGGCTCAGACAGATCATCATTCCAGCTTATGGTCTTAGGGATCAGGTTCCACCCTTTACTGTGAAGGCAAACTTTACTAGATGCATAAGTACCTATTTGGCTTATCAGCATCATGCTACTGTTTCTTAGATGTGCAAGGCTACCACCTGGTTTTCTGTTCACACATTCTCTATTTTTTTTTTTTACATTTTTTATTTAAAGGGTTGCAATAGATAACAATAAACACAATAGCTCTGTACATTTGTCAAACGTACTGTATGTTCAAAGTCACTTTAAGGTACATTTCCAAAAATATCCACAGAAGGAAAATAGCATTACATTCAGGGACCACATTGACCAAGTAGAATCCATATACTGAGGTATCAGAAGTCCATCAAAACATGGTTAAATGACTTGGTTAACCACTTGCCCTCCTGAGGATTTACCCCCTTAATGACCAGGCCTGTTTTTGCTACTCGGCGCTGCACTAATTCAACTGATAATTGCGCGGTCATGCAATGCTGCTTCCAAACAAAATTTACGTCCTTTTTTTCACACAAATAGAACTTTCCTTTGGTGGTATTTGATCACTTGTGCGCTTTTTATTTTTCACGCTATAAACAAAAAAAGACCAAAAATTTTGAAGAAAAACGATATTCAGCTATAAAAAATATATAGTAAACTCAAAGTTAGTAATAAATTTAGGCCAAAATGTATTCTGCTACATGTTTTTGGTAAAAAAAATCCCAATAAGTGTATATTGATTGCTTTGTGTGAAAGTTATAGCGTCTACAAACCATGGTATAGATACTGCAATGTACGCCATTTTTTTGCTATACAGCGCTGTGCTAGTTTAACGGACAATTGCATGGTCCTGCAATACGGTACATAAATGAAATTTACATCCTTTTTTTCCCACAAATTGAGCTTTCTTTCGGTGGTATTTGATCACCTGTGCGTTTTTTTATTTTTTGCGCTATAAAAAAAAAATGCTGACAATTTTGAGGGAAAAAAAAAACAATATTTTGGACTTTTTGCTATAAAACATGTCCAGTAAAAAAAAATTAAAAATCAAATTTAGTCATAAATTTCTGTCAAAATGTGACATGTCTTTGCTACAAAAAAACCCAATACGTGTAAATTAATTGGTTTACGTGAAAGTTATAGCGTTTACAAATGGCGGGAAAGATACTGGGATTTTTAATTTTTTTTTATACTAATAATGGTGGCGATCAGCGACTTATGGCAGCGATCAGCGACTTATGGCCGGACTGCGGCGGACATTCTGACACTGGGGGGGAACTGACTTGGGGTTACTGACATCCTCAGTGACACCAATACAGTGATCAGTGCAAAAAAAACACTGACACTGTACTAATGGCAATGGGGAGGCAGGGGTTAACTTTATTATTCAGTGAAAGGGTTAACTGTTTGAGAGGAGTGTTTTACTAGGGGGCGGGGGTGTGTACTGTAGGGAACACTGCTGATCCGGACAGATAAACTCTTCTGTCCCGATCAGCGTGTCAGGAGCTGTCAGGGAACTGACAGAAAGCACAACTACTGCAGCTGTGCTCTCTGTCACTGATTGCCGCTAATCGCCGGGACATAGCCGGTAACGACCGGCTGTGACCCAGCGACTGACATACGCGGCTGTGATCGGCGGGACAGGTAGGGCGGCGGCGCGCCCCGCGCGCGTCCCCTACCTGTTTTAAAAACACACGTTTTAAAACGTGGTTTTGCCCAGCCGTGCCGCCCTGCTGCCGTATTTCTACAGTGGCTGGGCGACATGTGGTTAATTGGGTATAGAGAGGCCCCTGGGATTCTGAAATTGGCCACAAGGTAACTGTGCAACTGTTGTGGCAGATTACAATAGTGAAAAAAAACCTCAGCGCAATCACCCTAAAACAGTGCAAACTAACAAAAGAAAAAAATATGTATACACAGAAATATCTAAAAGCTATGCATAACTAATGTTAGTACTGCTGCTCACACTTTTTTTGTTCCCAGGAAAAAACAAAAAAATAGTATAAGTGACATGCAGTACCAAATATTCCTAATGATAAATTCTTATGTGCCATGCAATATCACATAAAATTATATAATAAAGTGTATTTGGTGGACGTGTGTGTCCTATGCGTTTAGGTCCAAAGAACATGCGTAGAACATATGCGTTTATCACAATATATTTGGAACAATACTCAAAATAAATCTTGTAATAAAGTATGTTCAGTGGATATGCGTATATCATATGAAAATATCTCAAAACATAGAATCATGTGTAAAATATATGCGTTTAACTCATTACCATATATCTGAAACAATCCACACCCATAACTACAAAACATAAAAAAACATAAGACTAGATTTTGTAACAAAGTATGTTCAGTGGACGTGTGTATCATATGCATATACTGTATATCAAAACATAGAATCATGCATTTAACTCATAAACATATTTATTTATTTCAGGTACTTATATAGTGCTGTCAATTTACGCAGCACTTTACATATTTACCTTCAAGGGGTGTTACAATCTAAGGTCCCTAACTCACATTCATATATACACATACTAGGGACAATTTAGACAGGATCCAATTAACCTACCAGCATGTCTTTGGGAGGAAACCCACACAAGTACAGGGAGAATATGAAAACTCCATGCAGGAGGCGCCATGGTCGGGAATCGAACCCATGACCCATTTACTGCAAGGCAGACGTGCTAACCACTAAGCCACTGTGCCGCCCATATATCTGAAACAATCCACACGCATGACTACAAAACATAAAATATTGGTAAATTCCAAGTGTCCATATATTTTCATAAGAATCCTCTATGTCCAAAAATCCAATCAAATATGTAATACATGTTGTGCTCTTCGTTTCTTAAATCTCCGTATATATGATCACTACGTGTAGATACCCAACCACCGACAGTAATATGCTCTCACTTTTTTGATAGACTTCACAACAAGGTTTATGTGCCTGTCACTTGTAGTGGGGCCACCTATATCACAAGAGTAATGGCTTCCTCCAGATCATTGAGGCTTCTCAATCCTTCTCCATCCTCAGCAATCCTTGGTGGAATGTTTTCAATAAATTCGGAATAAAGAAGGAAATATAGTGTTCTCCGCTTCCAACTCACCATTTATTGAAAAAAATATAATACACTCAGCTTTTTTGGTGCACATGGAATACAGGCTTTTGTAGTTGAAATCAACCAACAAAATGACTGACTGTGTATTTCCGGTTTGTGCGGCATGTATCCACATGCTAGGGATACAAGCTCATGGTGCGCTTAATTGATTCTTAACTTGAGATTTATGATAGTGCACAGTTCAGGGCATTCCCAAAATCTAGAATTTTTTAAGGGGAATGTTCAGGCCTCATGTAATGCCAGCTTTGGCAGCTCTTTGAGCTGCAGGCATTTTTTTTGGTTTGTTTTTTGTTTATTTTTTTTGTGGATCTGTTATTGTTTGTTTGCTGTTGCCCACCTCTCAGTTGGACTACTTTTTGACATCCCAACAGTTTCTGGATTCTTGTGTGCTTCAATGAATGAGACAGAAAATGGGACTTTTGTACATAAAATTATTTTTTTGGCATTAAGGGGCACAGGTCGAACCCATATATGTCTGATTATGCTCTTCCACAAAATAGAAGTATGCCGGGAGTATGAGGAGTTATACTGGGCTGCACCACATTTTTTTCCAGTGTTCTTGTGTTTTTATGTAGGCAGGAGAATAACTTGACACGACAGTCTTTGTGTCACTCAGTGTACTCTAAGAAATGGATTTTACTGTAAGTACAACAATCTCATATTCCTTACACATTACCTGGTTAAAAGTAGAGTAAATTTCAAGCTTGAGTTTGAAAATATCACAAACGGTATAGCAAAACTATTTGCCATAGGGACCAATCAGTTTTCTAGCTATGTTGCTTTTTATAGTAGAAGATTCATACTAATAGTTTGATCTGGGAAATAGCTCCTCTTTTGTTCCAGTTTTCATATATCTTTCCAGATTTTACATTATACTGTATAAAAGATTTTTGTGAATCCTGATTTATTTTTTAACTATTATCCTGTAGTTACTTTGTTGGTCTGCTATAACTTCTCTTTAAGTTGTTTGACAGATTTTTAAACTTTCATTTTTAGTTCAACTGTTGCATTTCAGAAATATTACTTTTTGCAATTTGTCAATATTTAACCCCATTGCATCAACCCATTTCTCAGATATTAAGTGTTAAGCTAAGTTCACACCTATGCAGTTTGCGTTTGATCTGTTTCTGCAGTGATTTTTATTGTGTTTTGCGTTTTTGCACATGCGTTTTTGATGCGTTTTTTTCTTTCAACTTGTTGCTGGGCAGAATAAAATGCAAAATCTATCAAAAATGTGTCAAAAAACACATCAGAAATGCACTACATGCTCTTCTGCAGCTTCTCCATTGAAGTCTATAGAACCAACAACGCAACGTTTTGCGTTTAAAAAAGTCCCTGACCCTTTCCAAAAACCACATCAGGTGAAAATGCGGAGATGTGAACCTGTCCTATAGGAAATCATGTTAAATGGACTGCTGTGCGTTTCGGCAAAACGCAGCAGAAAAACGCATAGGTTTGAACCTAGACTTAGAGTTTGCCAAGCTATTGGGTTGATTGTAGGTTCTTTTGGTAGAATGCCTCAGCTGAGCAATCTCTCTGATGGATAAGGATAGGCCCCTGGATAATTAATTAGTAAGCACAATTTTCTAACAGTACAACATTAATCATTTATTCATACCTTCTTCTAACAGGAGAAATCACTACAACAACTCTTTTGGATCGTGAAACAAAATCAGAGTATATCTTAATTATTCGTGCAATGGATGGTGGTGTGGGCCCCAATCAGAAAACAGGCATAGCTACAGTAAGTACATTTTTGATTACTGGATAATTGTTCATAAAGTTTAAAATAACATGTATTTTACAACACTGTTGGCAGAAATTTTCACATGAACTAGCCTGAAATGCTTCACAGAATGAAATGATTTAGGTGGTGCATTACAGTTATGTCAGAGGAAATTTCTCCAAAGCTAGGATAAATTTCCTCTTAGATGTCATCAGAACAAGTTTCCCCATTCAAAGATCTTGCCTCTTTCTGTTCCTGTGACTACTCAAAAAATTTTACTTTTCCATTGCTTTCTGTTCCTCAAACAATGGCCACCTTGACCAATAGGAGGAATCTCCCCAGAGGTGTCAGAGACATAAAAGAAGCCAAAAAAAAAAAAGATAAAGTCTGTGTGTAAGCCATACTTCATATAGCTCTTAACAAGTGGACATTTTGGGGTGCTCAAAATGACAACAGTTGACAATGCCTTGTTCAATCCAAATAGAAATGCAGAAAGTCGCCAGCACTGTTCTTTTTATTGTTTAATTGTGAAGGAGTTGTTACATGTGAAACAATTGCAAATGTTTTGTGGCCTGACAGGGTTCTTGTTCTTTCCAAATCTAAAAAAAAAAGGTTGTGGCTTTCCATACATTTTGAGTCTATAGTTTCCAGCCAAAATATAAATGACAGAGCACTACAGCAGGGCATACAAATAAACACAATCTCTGATGAGACTTGGTCACCTTGAATTTCAGCTTGAAGGTATTGTCATAGATTGGATTTTGAAATCAAACGTATTAAACTGTGAACTATCAATTGTTTGGAGAATTGCAATACTATAAAGTTTTGGTAAAATGTGTTTTATGGAATTGTTAAAAAAAAGCTTAAAAAAGTAGAAAAAGAAGAGAAATCAAATCAAATCATGCTTATGTGGTTTGAGAGTGGGGAAAAAAGAGGTTCTCTGGCTTATCCACAAGAAAAGAAAAAGGGTAAGCAGTAGAGAGTACTTAATCAAGTATGGAACATAAGATCATTTGGCAAAAAAGAAGAATAAGTATAGTATAACTTACATCTGTCAAAGTTGCAAATGACAATGATCTAATAGTAAATGAAATGCATTTGGGGAAAATATGTCTCCATGCAGGTATAGAAATAGTGACTTTCAATGCTCAGGGGAGCGCAGTCCACTTGAGGGACTTCAGAAAAATTAAGTTTAAAAAAAGTATTGTGTGTTATGTGAAAGGATAGTTTATTATAATTTTGCAGACCACGAGGAAAGAAATTTCCTGACCTTTGTAGCCATGATGAAGAAATATTTATTGATAACACCAAAGATGTGTTTTGTGACAACGTATCACTTCCTCAGACAAAAGGTGTTAACACAGATTAGCTTTCAGGCTGGATGCAGAATACTCAGCAGGGATCATGTCTATGTGCTCACCACTGATTACTTTACATCCAGTCTACATGCTAATCTTTGTTACACACCTTCTTTCTGAAAAATGTACAGGTTTCCTAAAAACGTGGCATTGGTGTTATTAGGAAAAAATATTTCTCGTCATGACTATATTGATTGGGGCATTTTTTTCCCCCAGCGGTTTACAGTATCATATTATACAATCCCTGTGGGAGACACCAGAACTGTTTCAAGTTTTTTCTATCTGCACATGTGGCTCTTCACCATAGAAGATATATATGATTAAGAAAAAAGAGAGAGACTGGGTCCTCCTAAAGTAGAGTATACAGTAGTGGACTTTTGAATGCAAATTCATATGAAAATTCTTAGGAAAATTCATGCAAAAATTCTCAAAACATTTGAATGTCGTTTGAAAGTAGTTCAAGTTTCCATATGCTTTTAACATTTGATTTTGGAATGAATGGACTTTATCAAACAAAAACCACTTACACTGTTAGAAATGAATTTGTTCAAGAAAAAATGTCCATCTGCTTCTTCTAATTTTCTCATCACTGCAGTCAAAAACAAACGTCAATTTGAACCCACTATTGATTAGATAAATGAATGAACATTTTCAAAACATTCTTACAATGAAAAGTGTCAAATGAGTATACACAGTTTTTTTTGTTTTTTTTCTCCAAAAATATTTTATTAAAGAATAAGGCATAGCAAAGCAAATACAACTACGGATCGCAGTTCGATAAGAGACACATTAAACGGCGTCCCGTATCGCAGACGGGTCAGACATGTAGATTACAAAAAAAACCAAAACCTAATAATAATAATAAATTAATAAATTATTCCTTTACTTCTCCCTCATCCCCCCTCCCCTCTCCCCCTCCCTCCCCTAAATAAGAATTTGGGGGAAGGAGAAGAAGCAATGGAAGGACAGACAAGTGTAGTGAAATGGATCATATTCTTATGTAGGAGCCGAGCCGGTAAAGTCATCAGTTAGTTTAGCAGATAATAAGCATATGGACAATCAATAGGGCAAGATATGGGTCAAACACTTCAACGCCCATTATGCAACAAGTTTTCAACCCATCTAATTGTAAATCTAAAATCTCCTTAATGAACTGGGCATTCTCTGAAACATCACTACGTATAACCATTCAGTCTGGGGGTCTAGATTGGTCATGTAGTGTTGTGTGGTAGGTAGTGGTGGTTTTGAAGTGACTCCAGCATCCCCATGTTTTCCTGAATCTCTCCGGGCATTCCTGCGCCACAGAAATCAGTTCCTTACACAGTTTAAAGTGGTCGTAAGTGATTTACGTAACAAACATGGTAAACTTACCTTCTCTGTGTAATAGTATTGTGAACGGCAACCCAGATCCTCCTCTTCTCCGGTCCCCCACTATTGTTCCTGTCTCCTCCTCTTTTGAGTGTACCCCCGTAGCAAGCCGCTTGGTATGGGGGCACACCTGCTTGTTCACTCCTCGAGCCAGGCAGTGTACACCTATCAACACACATACAGCACAGCTCAGCCCCCGCCCCTGCCCCCCTCTCCCTGCTCACAGGTTTGATTGATAGTAGCAGGAGCCAATGGCTCTTGCTGCTGCCAAGACCCCTGTGAGTAGAGGGGAGAGAAGAGCAGTGCTGCTGCAGACGGGCACAGTGCTGGATTGAGATTGGGCTCAGGTAACTATTTAAGGGGGGCTGAGGGGAGCTGACATAGACTTTTTTTTTACTTTAATGCAGATAATGCATTAAGGTAAACATTCTTTTGCCTTCAGAATTAATATAAGGGTAGCTTAGTAAGTTTAGAGTGAATAAGAAATCAGATCCACAAACTTTCTTTTGAAAATTCATGCATGTGTAGACAGGATAAATATTCTTTAACCATTAGCCGCCCGGCCAATGGCCGTTTGGCGGCTTGAAATGCGCTCTTAAATTCCGGGTGCACGCCATTTGGCGTGCTCCCGCACATGCGCAGTTTGCGGCACAGCAGAGCGGCGCAGCAGCGGGATCTGTCACGGGCCGTGCACCTCGGACATGGCCGATGACAGATCCGAGTACCGGCTCCCGTAGCTGGTACCATGTGACCTGCTGTGACCAATCACAGCAGGTCACATGATAGTTGTATACAATGGATGGCTTCATTCATGATGCCATCCATTGTATACTAGTGCCTAGCTGTGAATGGTCACAGCAGGTCACATGCACATGTCATGTGATTAGCTGTGACCAAATCACAGCTAAGCACAAAAAAAAAAAAAAAAAAAAAAAAAAAGCTGAATGAATCGATTTCATTCAGCTAAATGCTTGCTTATAGCAAAGTAATTCTTTGCTATAAGCAAACTGTGTATAAAAAAAAAAAAAAATACTGATCACTCCCCCAAAGTAGTACAATGTTATTATGGTAACATTGTACTACTTTGGTCATAGTAAAACATGAAAAAAAAATCTTTAAAAAAATGTAATAAAAAATTAAATATAATAAAAAAAAAAAAAAAAAAAAAAAAATATATATTTTTTTTTTTTCATACTGTCACCAGTCAGTGTCCATGTTCACCGCCATGCCAGTTATATGAAGACGCTGTACTGCACTGGTGGCAGTATGTAAAAAAAAAAAATAGTGAAAATAATTTTTTTAATTTTTTCATTTTCTGAAAAATTATGACAAAAAAATACAACTTCAAAAAACTCGCCATGCCTCTTATGAAGTACATCGGACTGTCTACTCTGCAAAAAGGGGTCATTTGGGGATATCTGTACTATTCTGACATTCTTGGACCTCAAGAAATTAGATTGGCTGTCAGTACTTCAGGATTGATCAATATTCAGATCTATACCATAGTTTGTGAACTCTATAACTTTCCTACAAACTAAAAAATACATCCTAATTTGGGTTATTTTCACCAAAGACATGTAGCAGAATACATCTCGGCCTAATTTTATGAAGAACAATTATTTATTTGTAAACTTTTATAACAGAAACAAAGAAAAATGTGGTTTTTTTTCAAAATTTTTGGTCTTTTTTTGTTAATTTAGCAAAAAATAAAAACCCCAGCGGTGATTAAATACCACCAAAAGAAAGCTCTAGTTGTGTGAAGAAAATGATAAAAATTTTAGTTTGGGTACAGTGTTGTATGACCGCGCAATTGTCATTCAAAGTGTGAGAGCGCTGAAACCTGAAAAATTGCCTGGGCACGAAGGTGTAAAATCACACGGTATTGAAACGGTTAATGTGGCGATGTGCAAAGTTCAGTCTCCTAGCAACCAATAGAAAATCATCTTTTGTTCACTATTCTAAAGTAAATGTTGATTGCTTGATATAATTTCGATTTTGCCCTGCTTAAATGATTGATTCCAATGTTTTTGTCCTAGTATAAATCCCACCATGCAATGGGGAGTAAATATGACTTACTTCTAAAGTAACTATTTCTAGACTTGTTAAAAAAATGTTAATGGTCCTGTTAATCTGTTTAATTTCATTGATACTCACCATTACCACCACTTGGGTCATGTCTCACTAAAACAGCTCAAACAGAGTGGAAAATGTTGTCTACAAGGAAGTGTACAGCACTAATATTCTGAAAATATGATGATTGAAAACATAGCATTTCATCTACTTGATTAAGTTCTAGAGTTCTTCATAAAATGATGCTATCCATAAAAAGATGTTGCACACCATCAGCAATACTTGCCAAGGACTCATCCATAGCTGACTGGTGTGTCAGCAACACACAATCTTAAAATCTCAAGACTACTTGGACTGCTGCTCAAAAGACAGCTTTCTTTATTAGATGTCAACATTTTCATGAAACGCTCTGCCCAAACCTCAATGGGCCTTTTCTTGACAGAAGGAGAAGATGAAAAAGGCAATTTAATTCCTGTCTCCCTACCAGTCCCCACTATATGTTATACTGAATATTTTCATTATGGCTTTCAATCTGCTCATCCAGGTGGAGGTCTTGTGAGTAGTAGGCTAAACATGCCTGCTCTTCCTTGCCATGACTCAAAATATTTTTTTTGGGGGGGTAAATAGTCCTGGGTAAGCTTGTTTAGAGCCTGAAGGGAAACAATGGGCTGGAAAGAGCAATAGCTGATCTCTGAGACTATTGAACACCGAAGCAACCTGGCAGAAATATTTAATGCCCACCTCTTGTATGCAGTAACAGTACTTTTAAGAAAGGTGTACCATCAGTCCCTGCTTACCTTTTCAAGTATATGCCACTAAACATAGCAAGTTTTTTCTTTTTATTTTAGGAGGAATCTGGAGCACCAAAAGAAACCCACATAAAGAGTGCTGAGTTAAACCAAATCTGGATTTGCAGCAAATTAGACTTAACCTCACCAAAGGAAAGAACTCAGGGTGAACCAAGAAGACAGTAGAACTAGAAAATGGCTCAAACAATTATTTCTCCTTAAGCATGTAACACCTTCTTATCCCATATATTGTCAGGTCAGAGAGGATGGGTGGCTTGGTAAAGTTGAAATAAAGACCTTAACTTCATGATGGCATAGTTCAACAATTAGATCAGTTACTCAAACATACACTGCTCAAAAAAACACTTTGAAAAAAGGAGCACTTTGAAAACACATCAGATCTCAAGGTGGAAAAATATTGTGCAGGATATTTATACTGATATGGACTGGGTAATGTATTAGGAATGTAAAGTTGCCCCATCATTTGATGGAAATGAAAATTATCAACCTGTAGAGGACTGAATTCAAAGACACCCCAAAAATCAAAGTGAAAAAATGATGCAGCAGGCTAGTCCAGTTTGCTAAAATTTCATTGCAGCAACTCATAATGGTACACATTAGTTTGTATGGCCCCCATGTGCTTGTATGCAGGTCTGACAATGTCAGGGCATGCTCCTAATGAGACAATGGATGGTGCCCTGGGGTATTTCCTCCCAGATATGGACCAGGGCATCACTGAGCTCCTGGACAGTCTGAGGTGCAACCTGGCGGCGTCGGATAGACCGAAACATGATATCCCCGAGGTGTTCTATTGGATTTAGGTCAGGCAAGTATGGGGCCATTCAATGGTATCAATTCCTTCATCCTCCAGGATCTGCCTGCATACTCTCGCCACATGAGGCCGGGCATTGGTGTGCACCAGGAGGAACCCAGGACCCACTGCACCAGTGTAGGGTCTGTCAATGGGTCCAAGAATACCTAATTGCAGTCAGGGTGCCATTGTCTAGCCTGTAGAGGTCTGTGCGTCCCTTCAAAGATATGCCTCCCCAGACCATCACTGACCCACCACCAAAATGGTCATGCTGAACAATGTTACAGGCAGCATAACGTTCTCCATGGCTTCTCCAGACCCTTTCACGTCTCTCACATGTGCTCAGGGTGAACCTGCTCTCATATGTGAAAAGCACAGGGCACCAGTGGTTGACCTGACAATTTTGGTGTTCAGTGGCAAATGCCAATCGAGCTCTATGGTGCCGGGCAGGGAGCACAGGGCCCACTAGAAGATGTTGGGCCCTCAGGCCACCCTCATGAAGTCTGTTTCTAATTGTTTGGTCAGAGACATTCACACCAGTTGCCTGCTGGAGATCATTTCGTAGGGCTCTGGCAGTGCTCATCCTGTTCCTCTTTGCACAAAGGAGCAGAGGTTAAGGACCTTCTACGGCCCTGTCCAGCTCTCCTAGAATACCTGCCTGTCTCCTGGAATCTCCTCCACGCTCTTGAGACAGAGCTGGGAGACACAGCAAATCTTTCGGCAATGGCAGGTATTGATGTGCCATCCTGGAGGAGTTGGACTGCCTGTGCAGCCTCTGTAGGGTCCAGGTATTGCCTCATGCCAGCAGTAGTGACACTGACGCTAGCCAAATGCAAAACTAGTGAAAAATAGTCAGAAAAGATGAGTATGAAAATAATGTCAGTGGCCTCCACCTGTAAAACCACTTATTGTTGCCCATGTAGTACACGTTGTTAATTTCATTAATACCAAAGCAGCTGAAACTGAATAACAACCCCCTCTGCTACTTAACTGTCCAAATCAATATCCCAGGAGTTTAATAGGCTTGATGCTATACTCTGATTAAAAAGTGTTCCTTTAAATTTTTTTGAACAGTGTATTTAAACAGAGACTTACTTATACATTCACATAGGGAGGAAAAGGAAGACCACGTGGCCACCAATGTGAACTCATGCTTTGGCCACAGAATTAAACTGGGAAGGGGTAAATTACTTGAAAAAAACCCATATAAATAATAGTGTAAAGATTGTTGGTCTCAAAACTTAAGCAAAACAGGAGAAGTTACAACTGAACTATTGTGTTTATCCAGTGTTTGTGACCTCCAGCAACCTTTCCTAAAAGGCTTTGCAACCTTTAGACACTTAGGCCTCATGCACACTGGGCATTTTTACAGCTGCTGTTTTGGATGACAGATTTTTTTTTTTACTGCCTCTAAACTCCCCAGCATGTGTTCAGGCATACATAGGCTTTTAGCAGCGTCTTCTGGCAAAAGAGTTTAGTGGCAGAAATAAACCTTCTGCCAGTCCCTTCTGAAGCAGCAGCATTGTGGCAGAAAAAAGGCTGACCACTTCTAAACTCTACTAAATTCTCCTGAACCCTGCTAAATGCGAGTGCTCAGCGTTTATCAGACACATCAGTGTCCTTGGCAACCAGTGAATAGGGGGCAGGCTGGGAAGTCTCTTCCCCGCAGCACTGCCCAGTGGTTGTGGAGGTCTGCGGACGAGGGGCTTATTGGAATCTGGAAGCCCCCCAGATCCTGGCCCCCCATGTGAAGGTCTATGGGGTACATTGAACCCCTAGTTATTTAACATAAAAAAGTGTAGTGTAAATAAAAGACAGTAGGCAGTTTTTGACAAGTCCTTTATTTAAAAAACAAAAATTTTAAAACAGTCCCCCAGTGTAGATCCATCGTCAATTATGACACCCACCGCCGACCCAAAAAAAAGAAAAACCTCCAGTCCTGATGAAGGCTCTCACCATCTGGCAGTTCCACTGTCTGACAGCTCTTAAATAACTGGGGGGTGGGGCCAATGGATGACCACCAAGTGACCCCCACCATCTTGTTACATTGATGGGGTGGCATACTGGGTTGGAGACTTTGCTTAGTTTTTTTCTTTTTTCAGGTAGGCTGTGGCAGTGGGCATCGTGATTAATGATGGATCTACACTGGGAGACTTTTTTTAAAAAAAGGACTTGTCAAAAACTATGTACCCCATACTCATTCACATGGGGAGGGGCCGGGATCTGAATTACAGATTCCAAAAAGTCCCCCGCCCGCAGACCCCACAACCGCCTATCAGAGTTGTGGGGAAGAGGCCCTTGTCCCCTTCAATGTGTGAACAAGGTGCTTTAGGGGGGAGCCTCGCCTGCCCCAAACCCCCGCCATGTTGAGGACATGTGGCCTGGTTTGGTTCAGCAGTTTGGGGGTGCTCGGTTGCCCCTCCCTTTTTTAGCCTGCCAGGCTGCATGCTCGGATAAGGTCTGGCATGGATTTTGGGGGAGACCCGATGCCATTTTTCCCTTTTTTTTTGGTGAGGGGATTCCCTCAAAATCCATACGGGAACTAAGGATCTGGTACGGATTTGAGGGGGGATCGCACACTTTTTTTTTTTTTATTCTGATGAGGTGTTCACCTTAAAATCCATACTAAACTCAAAGGTCCTGGTATGGATTGTGAGAGGGGGACCCACACCATTTTTTTCAGCTGCCAATGTTTTGTTTTTTTTTTTTACATTCTGCTATCATCAAGGAACCCGGCTGACAGCTGATGACTCATCCACTGTTAAGGACTTGGTGACCAGCTTCCCGGCCTGCTCCTTAACAACCAACTATTCACTGGTTGTTAAAGACGCCAACAGCCCCGCTCCTTAATGCTGAACCTACTAAACATAGCTTACACAGTAGGCTAAACACTGCTAAAACAACATTTTTTGTCCAGCGTTTCTAAAGCAGTTTTTGCATGAAGCCTTATAACCAAATTGAATAATTCTTTCAATGCTTTATAGCATTTTTCAAAAATGACATGACCTGGTAATTGGTAAAGTATCAGTATTGATAATGTTGGTGATAAGGATTTCAGCCAGTTCATGCTAGTAGCAAATTGCTATTAACTAATCTTTAATTTGTGTACTAACTTTGCTGCTGCAGATTGTTGCATACTTCAGTCTGCAGTTTTTATGTATTAGAGGTGTAAATTTCCAATTTAATCTTCTATAATAAATATTAATAAAGGTGTTTTAACACAAACAGGTTTACACAGATGACAGGAGCTTGGTACAGGTTCAGTAAAATGATATTCAATTAGCAGCTTTCCACAGTGTAGTGTAAAGTAATTTTAATACCACATGTAATTAGTCTATGCAAGGATTGACTGCTGTTACAGAGCACACAGTTTATTACATTGATTAGCTAGTAGAACAGGCATAGAAATAGGAAAGGGGATGTGATGCACTGGTTGTGAAAGCAGATTATGATGGCTGCATTTTCTATAAATGACAGGGTCCCAAAGTAAAATTATTACAGGCTTCCCGGAGCTGCAAGATCCATCTATAGTATGAAAGTTGTATTATTTTGAAGCAATAACTTACATTGCACTTTACTAAACTGACCCATGCTATTTTTTTTGTTACCCCATCTAACAGAGCTTGAGCATAGGGAATGTTGTAAGCTCTTTAGCCTGCATAAACAAATAAGCAGAGCATATTCCTGGTGGTTTTGAAACATTTTTCAGGAGTTTATTTCCTCGGCCAGGCACTGGGAGGAGAGCAGTTCCGTAGTATTAGATGTGTTCTCAGATGTAAAAACACATGCTAATAGTCTGTGGGGCCAAACACTTGAGTGTTTTTTAATTTTGTGATTTTGTTTTTTTCCACATCACTGTCCATAATTTCAAAGTTTCACACTGAATACATACATTGTATTAACGATAAACTATATAAACTACAATCACATATACAACAAACACAAATATAATTTTTCTTTTCCAATCGTTTTTTTTATTAAGGTTTTCACATTACAAGGATAATATAAAGCAAGGCAAATGAAAAATACAGTACAGTGCTATGCATTCTTATATGCAAAATTTCTATCGTGTTCCAGCCTTCAGAAGTGAAGGAGGGGACCCGTCCGTCGACCCGATGTCCCGACCTCCCTTACACGATGGTCTATAGGCAAGAAGAGTAGGGGAAAAAGAGAAATGAGGAAGAGAATAATAACAATGAAAGGAAAAGAAAGATGAGGGTAGAGTAGATGATAGGACACTGAGAGATAAAAGAAGACAGCGAGGTTTCCCTGTGTCCCTGAAAGATTATCCGTGGGCCCTGCTATGCAGGGTTTATGAGGTAAGTAATCCAAGGGTCCGAGATCCTTTCAAATCTGGACATTTTATCTTGCAGAGTGGCAGAGAAATGTTCGTTTAGCATTATGGAGGACAATTTAGTCAAGAGATTGAATGGGATCAAGGGAGATTTTCAGGATCTTGCAATCATGATCCTAGCCACAAATATCGTTTTTCACTATTCATTTTGTTCATTTTTCATTTTTGCATTACACTTTCACCATACACTTTCTCACTCTGTCAATGTAACACTTTTTACATGTATAGATTTTCATTTATTTATTTTTATTTCATGCCATATTTTTTTTCTTCATTTGTTTAACCACTAGGGGACCGCCCACAGTACATATACTGCGGCAAAGCGGCCCCTGTAGACAGGATCACGTATATAAACGTGATCCTTGTTTACATGCTAGGGGGCACGCGCAAGGCATGTGACTGCCCTGCCCGCGGCACCGGTCGCGGGTGTCAATCACTGGGTCCCAGCCGGTGATTACCCACCGGGTCCTGGCAATTGCCAGCAAACAGTGACACAAAGCACAGCTGCATTGTTTTCAAAGTAGCTCTGATCCGTCAGTTTCCAGCTCACTGTTCCGGAGAGCAGAGCTTAGCTTTCCGGGAAAGCGAGCAACAGTGAAGTACACACCCCCTGCCCACTAGTAAAACACTTCCCTAACACAGTTAACCCTTTGATTGCCTAAAAAAAGTTAACCCCTTCCTCCCCAGTACCATTATTAGTGTCAGTGTTTTTTTGCACTGATCACTGTATTTGTGTCACTGGGGATGTCGGTGACCCCAGGTCAGTTCCCCCCAGTGTCAGAATGTCCACCGCAGTCCCGCCATAAGTCACTGATCGCTGCCGTAAGTCACTGATTGCCATCATAAGTCGTTGATTGCCGCTATTATTAGTATACAGAAAAAAAATAATCCAGTATCTATACCGCCATTTGTAAAAGGTATAACTTTCACGTAAACCAATTAATTTATACGTATTGGGATTTTTTTTAGCAAAGACATGTCACAGAATGCGTTTTGCCTGAAATTTATGATGAAATTTGATTTTTAAATTTTTTTACTGGACATGCTTAATAGCAAAAAGTCCAAAATATGGTTTTTTTTTCTCAAAATTGTCGGGTATTTTTTTCTATAAAAATAAAAACCGCACAGGCGATCAAATACCACCAAAAGAAAGTCCAATTCATGAGGAAAAAAGGATGTAAATTTCATGTTTGTGCAGCGTTGCATGACTGCGCAATTGTCAGTTAAATTGATGCAGTGCCGTAACACAAACCGCTTATGTAACGGCTTCCTGACCGCCCTATAGCAGAAATACTGCTACATATATATATATATATATATATATATATATATATACATTTAACCCCTTGATTGCCAGGAATATGTTCATACACAATAAACCTCCATTGCTATTAGTGTCTGAACTGATCAATATCTTTGATCAGGTCAGCACTATACCAGCATTCACATTAGTATAGCATCCCCTAAAATGCAGCGTTAGCGGGATCAGCCCCGACACCTGCCAGCACCTGCGTTTAGCCCCTACACTTACCCCCCTTCTCCCCCAACAAGTGCAGTGTCAGTAGATCACTGTCACTTGATACATTGCACACAAAACCGCAGTGTTCACAGAATCAGGCCTGATCTCTGTTAGCACTTGCCGGTAAATATTGATGACTCTCATATGCAGCAGAGTGCCAGTACTAGTGCCATGCTACCTTTTGGTGAAGTGTCGAGTACTAGTGGCCTAGTACTTCCTGTTCTTTCACATACCTCTTAGATTGTAAGCATTGTTGCTTTATTGTCTCCCGTTATATTGTACAGCACTGAGCAAACTGTTGGCACTATATAAATCCTGTATAATAATAATAATACCAGCACTGCAGTATCACTTGGTGCCGTGGCGAGTCCCATAAGTGCAGTACAAGCTGGTGCGGTGGCAAGCACAAGTATTGTCCCGCAACCACCAAGAATTCACACACAGGCCCATAGAGCCCCTAGTATCCTTCCGGATGTGCTTGCAAGTCCCATTTGGCAGCCCACAAATTCTGCAGTACCCGTACTTCCCCCATTCACTTCCCAACCCGGAATTCATGTTGAAATAGCAAATTTAACTACTCCCCTTGATTTTTTGGTGGTGTTTATCACGGAAGATCTGTGTGCATTGATTGTGGATCAAAGCAATTTATATGCACAACAATTTATCGGCACCAACCCAGATTCAAACCTTGCCAGACCATTCACATGGAAACTCATTACGTTTTCTGAATTTACATTCTTTTTGGACCTAACCCTCAACATGGGCATTACTAAAAAAAATTAATTGTGGTGGTATTGGTCCACAGACCCGATTCATCATATGCCATGTTCTCCACTGCCATGGCCAGGCATAGATGTGAGAGTATAATGTGTTTTATGCATTTCAGCAACAATACACTCTGTCATCCTTGGGGTAACCCTGAATTTGACCAGCTATGCAAAATTCACCCCCTCGCAGATCACCGTAACCAAAAATTTGCAGATGTCTATACTCCCCAGCAAAACATCTGCGTTGATGAGTCCCTCATTAATTTTTCTGGCCACCTTGCATTCAAACAATTTTTCCCCAGCAAGTGTGCCAGATATAGGGTCAAGATGTAGAAGACCTGTGAGAGGACAACAGGCTATACTTATAAGTTTTGGATTTACGAGGGAAAAGATAGTCACGTGGAGCCCCCCGGATGCCCAGACTACATGGGGACTAGTGGCAAGATAGTTTGAGACTTGGTGTCATCCTTTTTCCATATGGGGTACCACTTATACGTGGACAATTTTTATTCAAGTGTGCCACTATTTAGACATTTGCACAATCTTGGAACTGGTGCATGTGGCACCGTGTGCCCACCATTAGAGGTGTGTGGATGCAGGGCAGTATATTCTAATGGTAATGGTGGGCATACCACACACTTTTTCTGGCAGAGATTTCTTCTCTTTTTTTCATTTAGTCCACAGGCTGCATACAAAAAAAGAAAAAGAACATAGCATATACAGTAAAGAAGAACTATGCAGTGCAGCGCTTAATCAATAATATATAAAAATATCCAATGAATAGGTGTGTCAGGAATCTAGAAATGACCAGAAAGGTGTGGACTGACACAGGGAAACGCAGGTCTCAGGTACAGTATAATACAGTTTATTATTAGCCACCCAGATATATATATATACAGTGAGCAAACCAACCTTCCACTAATCTTAGGAGGTGCAGGAATACAGGCGTAGTCAGGGCTGGAGAGGTGGAACGGTCAGGCCGGCCGTAGGGTTCTGTAATGACCGTTTGGTGGACCTCTAGTGGTCCCCAGGACAGGATTCCCCAGGGCGCGGAGTCTAAGTCCCAGTCTGCTTATTCACCAGGGCCCCTGATGGTGGGGATGGACTTGGAGCAGACAGGAACCAGGTCGCGGCCCCTGAGTACACCTGCTAGTGGTAGAGGGATCCGCCAGAGGTATGTGCAGGTAGAAAGCCTGATGTGAAGAGGCAGAAGGTGTGAGCAGGGACGGCTGGATCCGTGCAGGATGGATGGATGGCAGAGTAGTAGCATGGTCAGACGGGCCAGGTCAGCAATGTGCAGGCAGCAAGGTACCAAAGGAGCAGGCAGAGAATGGTCAGGGTCACAAGCCAGGTTCAGTAACTCACGGGCAGCGTGGTACAGGGGATCAGGCAGAAGGATGGTCAGGCAAGCCAGGGGTTCAACAGGAGACGGTCAGCAGAGGTCAGGATCAAGCAGGGTCAGCAACGAAGCAGGAACACAAGATACCAGGTACAGGGGCTCCTGGGAAAACATACACCAAGGCCCAGATCACAGGCCTGGTCATGCCCTAAATACACCTTCTGCAATCAGCCCCAGGTTTGGCTGATTGCAGAAGTGAGTTTCTGGCTGCTGAGAGCACC
The DNA here is from genome assembly GCF_062004578.1 of Staurois parvus. Classification (NCBI taxonomy): domain Eukaryota; kingdom Metazoa; phylum Chordata; class Amphibia; order Anura; family Ranidae; genus Staurois; species Staurois parvus. Next base: position 3,069,895 of record NW_028317973.1, on the reverse strand, counting down.
CGCTGGTCAGCTCTGGTACTGCAGCCCACACGGCAGGTGAGTCCCACCACCAGTGCTGAGTCCATTCCTGACAAGGTGATACAATAAATAAACTCGATATACACCCTGAGAGTATATATCCAAAATCATCAATAATAATAACTTAATGTCATGCATGTAATCCCTTAAAGGGAATATCTGGTGCAAACGTGACAAATATAATCATAAAACAATAAAGTGGCAAAAACATACAGTACTCAAAATAAGTGAACCAATATGCAGTTGCAGAAAAAAAAGTCCAATTAATCAATACAGGTAATAATGCTTTATGGTGATCTTCACACTCCACTCTTCATGCAAAGAATAATGTGCAGTGTATGTGATTCACACATGTCAATCCTTAACGGCCAAAATGCCCCCTCACCTCCTTACTTAGACCCCACAGGGCCAGCCAGCTTTAGGATGAAACAATCCTATCAGAATGGATTCCTCTCTGGATTTCGCCTTCCACCTCCAGCATCCACCAGACTAACAGCCAGCTCCTCCCAGGGTCATAATGAAACACAAACAGAGACCCTCCATAGTGCAACCAGTTTTTATTAAACGATAAATAGATAGAGTATACAGTTCCACTCACATTTGTGATGATTTTCTCCAGCTTCCTTACCACATGCTATGGGTGTACTGCATGGGTAATATAACAGGGTGTTCCAAAATGGCCCGCACGCCGGAAATGACGTCACCACGTTAGCTCCTCCCACCGTACCGACGTGTTGCGTCACGTTCAGCACGTGACTTCACCTCGGTTTACGAATGCCTCTATTACCGTAATTTTTGGTTTAAAATGAAAATCCATTGAAAATGCCTTGGTTTACGATTTTTTTACTAATTTTTTTCACAATACAAAGTGTATGTCAGTGCTGATTTTTAAATGCAATTGCCATCTTTTTTTTTTTCTTCACTATAGTTCACATTAGCTGTCAGTTTCCCTGGAAGCTAAAGGATACTTTTAAGAAACTGAAAGGAAACATTATTCACTAGGGTGTTTGCTTTAAAAAATATATAAAATTTAAATTAATTTCCTAGCAAAAAATTGGTCTTCAGGTGGTAAGAAGAGTGAATGATGTGTGGCATAAACTTCTAATGCTGGGCATAAAACACCCCCACCACCCCAAAATGACCCCGTTTTGGAAAGTAGACACCCAAAACTATTTGCTGAGAGGCATGTTGAATCCGTAGAAGAATTTATTTTGTTACCACAAGTTTTTGGAAAATGACAAAATTTCTTTTTTTTTTACACAAAATTGTCACTTAAATGATTTATTGCTCACACATGCCATGGGTATATGTGGAATTACTCCCCAAAATACATTCTGCTACTTCTCCTGAGTATGGGGGTACCACGTGCGAGAGATATTTTGGCAGTCTACCGAAGTACAGGACCCCAAAATCCAATAAGCCCCATCAGGCTTTTAAAGGGCTTTATTATATTATTATTATTATTATACAGTATTTATATAGCACCAAAGGGTTTGCTCAGCGCTTTATTTCCTCATTACACTTCCTGACTATCTATCACAGTTTCGGAGACCCTGAAATGCCAGAATAGCACCAACCCCCCAAATGACCACTGTTTGGAAAGTAGACACCCCAAGGAATTTGATAAGAAGCATGGTAAGTATTTTGCAGATCTCATTTGTTGCCACAAGTTTTTGAAAATTGAAGAAAAAAAACAAAAACATATTTTTTCTTTTTATATTACAAAACCTTGTGAGAAAAAATTAGATCTGCAAAATACTCACCATGCCTCTTTTTAAATTCCTTGGGGTGTCTACTTTCCAAAAAGGGGTCATTTGGGGGGATTTGGTTGCTATCCTGGCATGTCAGGGTCTTCGAAACTGTGATAGGAAGTGAGGAAGTTACGGACCTTCAGGCTTGCAAAGTGGTCATTGGATTTCAGGCTCCTGTATGTGGCTAGGCTCCCAAAAAGTCTCACACGTGGTACCGCCAAACTCGGTAAAAGTAGCAGAATGTATTTTGGGGTGTAATTCCACATATACCCATGGCATATGCGAGAAATATATTATTTAAATGACAACTTTGTGTAAAAAAAAAAAAGTTTTTGTCATTTACCAGAAACTTGTGGGAAAAAAAAGTAAATCTGCTATGGACTCAATATGCCTCTCAGCAGATAGCTTAGAGTGTCTACTTTCTGAAAAGGGGTCATTTGGGGGTATTTGTACTATCCTGGTGTTTTAGCACCTCAAGAAATGTGATGGGCAGTCAGTAAAAGCTGTGTAAATCCCATTATCTATACCATAGTTTGTAGACGCTATAACTTTCACACAAACAATCAATATACACTTATTGGCATTTTTTTAACCAAAACATGTAGCAGAATACATTTTGGCCTAAATTTATGATGAAATTTTAGTTTTTTTAGATATTTTTTATCACAGAAATGAGAAAATGTTGTTTTTTTTTTAATGTTTTTCTCAAAACTTTTTTGTTTATAGCGCCAAAAATAAAAGCGCACAGGTGATCAAATACCACCAAAAGAAAGCTCTATTTGTGTGAAAAAAGGACATAAATTTAATTTATGTACCGTATTGCATGACCACGCAATTGCCAGTTAAACTAATGCAGCGCTGTATAGCAAAAAAAGACATAAATGACAGTATCTGTACTATAGTTTGTAGACACTATAATGTTCACACAAAGCAATCAATATACACTTTTTGGGATTTTTTTTTTACCAAAAACATGGAGCAGAATACATTTTGGCCTACATTTATAACTAACTTTGAGTTTACTATATATTTTTTATAGCCGAAAGTAAAAAATATTGTTTTTCTTAAAAAATTTCAGTCTTTTTTTGTTTATAGCGCAAAAAAGAGAGCGCACAAGTGATCAAATACCACCAAAAGAAAGTTCTATTTGTGTGAAAAAAAGGACGTAAATTTTGTTTGGGTGCAGCATTGCATGACCGCGCAATTATCAGTTGAATTAGTGCAGTGCCGAGTAGAGGCCTGGTCATTAAGGGGGTAAATCCTCAGGAGGGCAAGTGGTTAATCTTTTTTTCCATTTAATTTTCATTTTATTTTTCATTTTTATTTGTTGCAGCAATATTATACAACATGTGTTATAAAAAAAAAAACCTCTGGATTGTAAACTGTCACCAGCAGAGCCCTCCAAATCCTTGTATTGTAACTGTACTGTCCCCCCTTATTTTGTAAAGCACTGTACAAACCGTTGGCACTATATAAATTATATAAAATAATATATTCTGTAGGAAAGGCTGCTATTTATTATTTATAAACTTACTGGACACTTTATTAGGTAGACCTTGCTAGTGCCAAGAAAATATCCCCACCACCAGCCTGAACCGTTGGTACAAGGCAGGATGGATCCATGCTTTCATGTTGTTTATGCCAAATTCTGACCCTACCATTTGAATGTCACAGCTGAAATATATTGCCCATTTTCCTCTGACCTCTGACATCAACAAGGCATTTTTATCCACACAACTGCCGCTCACTGGATTTTTTTTCTCTTTTTCGGACCATTCCCTGTGAACTGTAGAGATGGTTGTGCATGAAAATCCCAGTAGATCAGCAGTTTTTGAAATACTTAGACCAGCCCACCTGGCACCAACAACCATGCCATGTTCACTTAGATCCCCTTTCTTCCCCATTCCAATGCTTGGTTTGAACTTCAGCAAGTCATCTTCACCATGTCTATTTGCCTAAATGCATTGCATTGCTGCCATGTGATTGGCTGATTAGCAGTTTGTATTACCAAGCAATTGAACAGGTGTACCTAATAAAGTGGACGGTGAGTGTATATGGCACATAAAAATCTAGCTGTACCCTTTTGTGTTTACAATAGAATCATTATCAAATTTAAAAGACCTGGTCACTAACATAAAAAATTGCACTTTAAAGTGTAATTAATAGCAAAACTGTTTTTTTTTGTTTTGGACAGAGTGGAGAGGGATTAGAAAACCTGTCAGGTCTTTATTACAGCCTGTGTCCCCGATATAGAGATTCACCCTCTCTATTTGTTTTGTTTATAATTATTATAAATTGAAAGTAAAAGAAACCCCACATTTTGGGTTGCCCCCAGAAAAGTAATAAAGGGGAAACTGTGCAATGGGGACACTTGTTTTGGTGACTTGGTGGTCCACAAGGAATTCCCTTAATTTACAGAGATTTCCTGTTTTAGTTATGGGACGGGAATCGAAGGTAAATGTCCTGAATGGGGCACAGATGACAAAAAATAAACTGACAGGAGTTATAAACATTTTCCAAAATTATTTATATTCATGTTCAATGTGATTTGAACTTTCTAGAAAAGTTGACGAGCCAATTCTCTGCAAAGCCTCCTCTTTCCTTGTACCTCATAGCCCTCTCCTGTTCTGGGATTGTTTAATTACTATCGGAGCTTTCAGCTCCTTCATTCTTCCCTTCAACACCCTACACCTTTTATGTAGCTTCCAGGGGGAGGATTAAAGAGTCCACTAAGTCTGCAATGCAAGATGGCGGCACCCAGCAGCGGACTTTTAGATGTCTACACAAGGCATGATTTTTACAGAGTAATAGCATGCATAATATACATTAAATGTGCATATGATCTTATGTAAAAGTTACTGTTAAGATGCATGGGGGTAGGTTTACTAAAACTGGTGCACTCAGAATCTGGTGCAGCTGTGCATGGCAGCCAATCAGCTTCTAACTTCAGATTGTTCAATTAAGCTTTGACAATAAAACCTGGAACCTGATTGGTTTCTATGCAGAGCTGCACCAGATTTTTCACCATGCAGTTTTAATAAATAACCCCCATGGTTTAGCAATAGGGTCTCTTCAAATGCCAAAAAATGAACTGAAATTGCTGCATTTAGCTATAACCTCTGCTGTTTAGGGTTTGCTTCGATCTTGCCCTAGGTTACGTGATTGTTGATACCAGCTTCCACATGTTAGGTTACAGAAGAGTCTGTATCCCATTGAGAATTTGAGGCTTTTTGATCAAGGTGGTGCTGTCATGGAAGATGAACAGTGATCACTCCTTTCTTTTAATAAATTCTGTTGCTGTATAAGTAATTGGGAATCTTTATATTTCTTAACCCTGCACTCCTTGATTGCAACAAGTAATGGTTAGGTGAAGCAAACATTTTATGTGAGTAATGAAAAATATAATATCTATAATTTCAGATTGCTGTATCATAGTATATACAATAAATGGAAAAGACTAACCTCATTTTTTTTATATTTAGGTAAATATCACTTTGTTGGATATAAATGACAATGCTCCGCAGTGGAAGGATGAACCTTACCTTATTAACCTGGTAGAAATGACACCACCAGATTCAGATGTCACAACGGTATTGTGGACTGCTTTATTTTCCCAACATTTTTATATGTTTTCTTTATTTCCCTATGTTTTAACTTTGTGAATTTTTTTTCTACTTTGCATCATTGTATAACAGTTTTATGTAGCAACCAGGGGGGACTGACCATTGGGAAACTCGGGCGCTGCCCGAGGGCCCGGGGTCAGTAAGGGACCCCATGAGATGCCCCTGGGACCTTTTCATAAGTTTTTTTGAGTTTGGGCAAGGACACAGGGGCCCCATGATCCTCTTTTGAGGGCCTGGGGTCAGTAGGGGGCCCCATGAGATGCCCCTGGTACCTTTTTCATAAGCTTTTTTGAGTTTGGGCAAGGACATAGGGGCCCCATGAGTTGCCCCCTATGCCCTATTGCCCGGGGGCCCCATGAGTTGTCAGTCCGCCCCTGGTAGCAACCTATTATTTTATTTCAAGTGGCATACAGGAATATCTAAAGTGCAGATATACGTTAATAGCCACAATCGTTTCATTCCTGAAAGAAACTGGACTCACTAAGGAGGGTGTTCTGTGGTCATAACAATGAGTCATATAAATGAAGGGTGCAGCGCTAAAATTAATGGCATGAAATATTGCACATAATGTGAACATATAATAAAGTGCAAATCAGCAAAATCATGTGACTTATTAGTGTCAAACCAAACAAGTCACTGGACGTGACCACAAAGTGCTTAAAATGTGAAAGAAAATGTTATGCGTTAATCATTCGTGAGCACACATGCATATACAGATAAATTGTATAGTCCACAACTCAAACGTGAAAAAAATCTCATAAGGTGCATGGAAGATCTCCAGGATTTCCAATAACTGGTAACAGCGTCCAGTAAGTGATGGTGTATCCAAATTTATAAAGACTGCACACTCACCAGATGCGCAATCAGTGAGTGCATTTTAAGAGATAACACTCTTAGTGGAACCGTTGGAAGCTCCTGGTCTGGTCTATTGCTCCTCACTGCTCAGTCAGCTGTCTGCTATGGCCCGAACTTTCCCTCAAATGGCTCTGTGGGTGGTGGGCAGCTCACATAGAGCCCCAGAAAAGGAGGCCAAGGTTCCAGTGTTGGTGTTTTGAGCTGGTTTTGGTGTCATCTGGCAGTGCGTCAGTATTGCAATACCATCGATACACAGAACTCATTCTTCTGGCAATGCAGAACGGCAGACTTTCCCACTGGGACAGACTTGGGCACTCGGCACTGGGGAGTCACTGGTTTTACTTTTACAGTGAGATTAATGATAATCTCCGCTAAATTCTTCTGGTCGTCCACAGGGGCCACTTCGCAGCGATATGTTCCAGTGTCGGTCCGGCTGGCATTAAATATAACCAACGAGCTCTGGGACTAAATTTCAGCACGATGTTTCAAGTCTCCTTGAATATTATTCTCAAAATAGACATATTTAGTCTTGTTATTACGGGTCTTCTTCCATTCAATGCGTGGATCATTTGTGTTCCTGTTTTTAATGATACCAGAGAGCTCAGCTCTCTGATTTTCTTGAACCTCAGGATTTGGGTGAAGAGTAGTGAGCTCCACTGCCAGCACTACGCAACCCCGCAATAGGAGGAAAAGAATATACCGCCATTTTCCCAATCCCACAGAGGCATAGATAGAGGGGTCCAAACCCTCCCCCCTCCCCCCCCCCCACCAGAGTGTCCATGGTTCAGCGGCTATTGCTGACAGCTTTTGGTCACCCCTAGCTCCTGCTATCTGTCATATCAGAGCAAGAGAGGCTGCCCTTTTCAATTCAGTCACATGATCCAGCAGGGTAAGGACTTCCCTCACTCTGAACTGCCTGGTCTGGTGAGTGGGTTTCATGGAGAGAGGAATTTGTATTGGGGGAAAGAATTACTAGTGTAAGAGAGAGCTGTAAATGGCGATGGGGGGAAGAATGTGCATTAGTGTAAGGGTTGCAGAGCTGTACTGGGTGGGGATCTGTACTGATGGGGAAATTTTGTCTTGGAGAGGGTGGTAATTTTTCTTGTAGACTCAGTCTACTGACATTAAGCCCCTGTGCTCTATGCTTTTTGTACTCCTGACCCCTGCACACTGTGTTACACAGTCCTGACCCTGCACTCTGTACATTATGTACTCCTTACCCCTGTCCTCTCTACATTACAAACTCCTGACCCTTGCATTCTGTGTTTCACTCACTCCTGATCCCTACACTTAGTGTGTTATGCACTCCTGACCCCTGCACTCCATCCCTAATAGCATGCTGTGTATTTCATAATCCAGACCAATGCACTATTTACAGGGCTTTTTTTTCAGAGTATAGATGCAGGAATTCCCCACCTTTTGAGTCACCCTTTTATCTCCACCCCTCCCCTCCCCTGAGTGCCGTCCCTTTTTTCCACCCCCTACCCACCTCCCAGTACCGCCCCTTTTAGAGAATATAGAACCAAGTATAATTGTGTGGTGCTAAGTAATTTGTATGGAATGTGTTAATGATAACAAGAAAAACAGTAAAGTACAGTAGATCCCCTGAAGCCAGCAACAATCCCCCCCCACAACAATAGACCCCCCCAGCAACAATGGACCCCCACTGCAAAATACCACCCCAGCAACCATAGACCCCCAGCAACAGCAACAGATCTCCCAGCAGCCAGCATCAATAGGTCCTCCAGCAGCCAATAACAATAGACTCCTTTCCCAACAGGAGATCCTTCCCAGCAACAACTGAACCCTCAGCAGTAAAGGACCCCCTCCCTAGCAACAATATACCCCCATGCAAAACTAGATTCTCACCAGTGACAATAGATCCCCTATCAGCAACTATGAATAGACCATCCAGCACACGCCGGCACCCCTTGCCATTACATACATTCAGTGCTGTAGGTGTCGGAACTGCGTTCCCCTGCGTTCCTGCTGAAAAAAAGCCATGACTATTTATATTGTACAACAGTTATCAGTTGCACTAAGTAGTCACTGAGTGTTCATGAAGTTCATTCTGTGTATAGAACAGCATATGTAATGGAAAAGTTTCATTTTTTACAGATTATCATGCTTAGGTTTTTGCATCTGTTTTTGACTATTGCTTGTAACACACCAATTATACCTGTGACAGTGCGGCTCCCTGTCATGGTGTATATCACCCCGGATTCTCAACTAGGCAGTTTGAGAGGCTCTAGGATGCTTGTTTAGTTTGGAGGAAACTGTATTTTCAGTTTTCGCAGGGGTGGGTAAAATCCAGTTTGGGACCTTGAGCCTGGAGATTTCGTAATGCTTGGGGTGGGATAAAATCTCCAATCCTGGGACCAGGTTTTGGGAACAGCCAGCACACTTATTATGCGGGTGTGTTCTGGGTTTTTTGGAGAGTCAAGACCAGGGTTCTGGGCTCCACCCTCTGGAAGAGTCCATGTGGGTGCAAGGGAGCAGCCACAAGTGTTGTGTGAGTGTCTGCATGGTGCAGGTGTCATCAGAGTAGCAGGGAGTGCAAACAGAGGTACAGTCTTTGTATGTGAACACAAGGACACTTAGGCTGCTTTCACACTGAGGAGTTTTTGAACCGTTTTTGCGTAAAAAAAATGCCTGAAAAGCTCAAGAAAACTGCTTCCCTGTGTTTGTGAATGTATATCTATGTATGTGTTCACACTGAGGCGTTGCTGTGTAAAATCTCCTGCTTGCAGCATTTTTGAAGCATGTTTGGGGAGTTAAAAAAAATGCCTCAAAAACACCTCTTGAAATGAATGGTAACTGCCTCAAAAACGCTCCAAAAACGCTTCAAAAGCGCTCCAGAAATGCACCGAACATGTGGGAAGGTCTGGTAAGTTTACTGAAAATGTCAATTCACTATTGCTAGTATGCGGTATTTACTGAAATTAGCAAAAACACTTGGTAAATACTGCATAAAAAGACCGTAAAGTCAATTCACAAAGGAAATAAATAATTCCTTTGGGTCTGGTATGGATTTTGAGGAGAAACCCTCACGCCAAAAAAAAAAAATACCATACCAGACCCTTGTCCGAGCATGCAGCCCGGCAGGTGAGGAAAGGGGGGGACGAGCAAGCACCCCCGCCGAACCATACCAGGCCACATGCCCTCAACATGGGGGTGTGCTTTGGTGCAGGGGGACTCCCCCCCAAAGCACCTTGTATCCATGTTGATGGGGACAAGGGCCTCTTCCCCACAACCACTTCCCAGGGTTGTTCTGCAGTCTGGGGGCTTATCGGAATCTGGAAGCCCCCTTTAGCAAGGGGGGCCCTAGATCCAGGCTCCCCCCTATGTGAATGAGTATGGGGTACATGGTACCGCTACCCATTCACAAAAAAAACTGTAGTGTGAAAAAAGACCGGAGACAATCTTTGACAAGTACTTTATTAAAAGAAGACAAAAAAAGAATGTCCCCCGAAGTAGATCCAACGTCAATCATGATGCCCGCTGCACTACATTAAGCTAAACAACCCCTGAACATATATTTCTTTTGGTACAAGGACTGTGGCATATGTTACCATGTACGCAATGAGTTTAAGCCCCTCTCACTGTTGGCAAAATGAATCCATCCCACAACAAAAACTACTACATCTAGTATTTTGTTTGACCTCCATGATTTGTAAGGACAGTACCAAGTCTTCTAGCCATGGAATGAACAAGTTGGCAACATATTGCAACATCTATCTTTTTCCATTCTTCAAGACCGACTTTTTTTTAGATGAACTAATAATGAATAGGTAGGCACTGTGCAATAAATTTTTAAAATTCAAAGAAATTAAGAGAAATTATGAAAAGGGGACAGACAGTCCCACCATAAAACTATGTGCAGTGTAATGATATCTTCACTTCCTGAAGACGCCACCAGGCGAAACTTACGTCGAAGTGTGATTCTGTCACTTCTGGGTTCCGATGACGTCACGTCTGGCCATAGCAAAAGTGAGGTTGGAATGCACGTCAGCCATCTTTTGACTACACAGGCTGCACATACTGGTGCTGGTTTTATAGGCACCTTTACATGTGAGTGTATAGCAATCTATTTACCTATGCTTTTATACAATAAATACTGCACTTAGAACGCCTTAACTTCTTTTGGTTTCTTTGAGTGGCATGACAACATTAATTAAGGAGAATCTGCTCTAACCTCCCCCCTCTCATCTCTGGAGAACCTATTGGCAATCTTTCTTCATTATTCTTGGTCCTTGATCTGTGAAGTGTTGGTAACTGAGACCATCCTGGGATAAGCTGAAAGTTGATGCTCTGGCTTATAATACCAAACTGCATTATTTTACCACTTAAATGGGGTCATCTAGGTCTGGTGAGTGAGGCATTCACTTATTTTTCACTGAGGTGTGGATATATGGACTTTTATCACTAACATAGTGTCCTAAAAGGACTGACACAACTCATGTCTCATATCACCATTTATTTATAGTTGGCACGTGGTGAAAGCACATGGACTCATATGATGTTTATGATTTTTTCAAGATTTTTCATTAGTAACTATTGTATATGTATGAGAACCTTATTGAGTAATATTGATAAGAAGATATCATTACACTGCACATAGTTTTATGGTGGGACTGTCTGTCCCTTTTCATAATTTCTCTTAATTTCTTTGAATTTTTTTAATTTATTGAACAGTGCCTACCTATTCATAATTAGTTCATGCATAAGTGTTATTTCTGCTTTATATGGGCCGCTGCAGACCCACAGTGACCCGAGTGGGTAACACTATTTACACTTTCTTTCACATTTTTATTTATTATTTCCAAACACAATGCACCTGACGCCACAATAATCAAAATTTTGAATTTATGTTTTCAACCTTTTTTAGAGCCTGGATGCTGGGTGGAGAGCAGGGGCAGACTGACAACTCATGGGGCCCCCGGGCAATAGGGGATCATGGGGCCCCTGTGTCCTTGCCCAAACTCAAAAAAGCGTATGAAAAAGGTACCAGGGGCATCTCATGGGGCCCCCTACTGACCTCAGGCCCTCAGGCAGTGCCCAAGTTTCCAAATGGTCAGTTCGCCCCTGGTGGAGAGTAATGCTTAGCTTGTCTCTTCAGAATTCCCCATAGGTGTTCGATTGGGTTCAGATCAAGAGACATGCTTGGCCACTAAAAAACTTTCACCCTGTTCATAAATGCAACAGTGGCCTTGGATGTGCCTTTTGGATCATTGTCATGTTGGAAAAATCCACGATGACCAAGGGCACGGAGTGATGGTAGCATCTTCTCTTTCAGTATAGAGCAAGTACATCTTTGAATTCACGATGCCATCAATAAAATGCAGCTTCCCAACACCAGGAGCACTCATGCAGCCCCACAGTAGGACACTGCCACCACCATGTTTCACTGTAGGCACCCTGCATTTTTCTTTCTACTCCTCACATTTGCAACGCCATACAGTTTTGAAGCCATCAGTATCAAAAACAATTGTCTTGGTCTCATCACTCCAGAGTACAGAGTCTGAGTAGTCTTTTTCTTTTTCAGCATGGGCCTTGGAAAATTCTAGGTGAGCTTTTTTGTACATGGGCTTTAGGAGAGGCCTCAACAATCACCCCAGTTTGGCTTTCTACTTTTTTTAGCTAACTGCAGTGAACTTGCATAGCGACTTTCTTCAACCCTTCTCATCAGAAGATGCTGTTGTCGAGGTGTTAACTTCCATAGATGGCCTGGATGTCTCTATGAGATGGTTGCAGTTCTATCTTTGTTACATTTTTGTATCACTTTGCTACAGTATTCTTACTGATAAGTAAAGCTTTTCTGATCTTCTTGTAGCCTTCACCTTTCCTGTGTAAAGAAATTATTTTCTTTCTCAGACCTTGTGACATTTCTCTTCCATGTGGTGCCATTGCTGACAGCATAAAATGGGAAGGGGTTTTCTTTGTTAAGTAAAGCCCTTTTATAATCAAATGTCTGCTGGACACCTGTTTAATAAATAATTAGACACACCTGTAGTTGAATTCTTGTTAATTAGGATTTTGTTGTGTAAAATTTAGCTTTGCTCCTAAGACTTTCACTGGGGTGTATTCATTTTTGCAACATGGTATTGAATGAATTTGTAAGGAAAAATACTTTTTTGTGTGTGGAAATTAACAAATCTTGTCTGCAATCAATGGCCCTCATTTGTAGGAATATTTTGTAGTATAGTGTCCCATAGAAAATGTTGATTCTGAAAGGAAAGTAAAGGTGTTCTGACAAATCTGTTGGGGTGTATTCATTTATGCTGAGCACTGTATGTCCTGCAAAGCCTCTTGCACACTGCAGCTTCAAAAATCTCAGGTAGAGGTAAAATGTAGCCCATTATTTACAATGTGCCATTGCACACAAGCGTATAAATAAGCGCCGTGTATTCCTCAGTAAAAACAAAATATAAGAAAATCTGCATTTTTAGTCAGTAATTTATGCCTCCTGCACGCGTATGAGCATAAATATTAATAATTTCCCTAGAATATATTGTGCATGCTAATGCGTAAATACACACATATGTGTGCAAATATGCACATCAATATGTGCGAATATGGGCAAAACAAGTGCCTGAAATTACGCTTAAAAAAGCAGATGCTCAAATTGCAGTACCATGTGCAAGAGGTCTAATATTTATATATTCCACAGTCATCTCTGTTACAAATATTGCAACCCACCTTCTTGCCCAATAAACTGATTTTTATTCATGGACTATAGTTAAGAAACTACAATCTAAATGTGAAGCACTAGAGAGAATTCTTCATAAACTGTCAGGCATAGAATTCTCTCGTGATTGACAAGGCTGGTGATTGTGATTTATAATCATTTTTTTAGATACAGAACTCTCTCTTTGGTTTACAGCAATGAGTTTTAGCTATTCAGCTACATCAGTACAGCAGTAAAGGGGTTTCTCTATAGTACAATCCATCTAAACTTTTGGAAACATTGTCACTGGCCATAGATGGATCATTTTTTTGATCAGCCAGCCAGTTGATCAAAGACAACAGAATGTATTCAACCATCCACACATTTAAGGTGATTGAAGGAATCTTCCCTGCTGCCCTGTTGTATTCTGACAGAATGACCCCTCCCTTATCAAAGTACACTGGTCAACGCTGCAGTTGCTGATCGAATGAAAATATACCAACAGTCCCCTTCGAGAACAGTTGATCATTAGACCTACTGTTCTAAAACAGGAACGGCCATAAATGGATCGAAATGCGTCCGGTCCCTGCTGACTCAATCCGTCTGTGGTCAGCTTTTGTCTTACAAAATCACTTTTCTTGGCTGTTGCTCCACCTTTGTAGAATTTATTTTGATTTTGATTTATATTAGGTCTATGCTATCTAAGTTTATTTATGTAAAATTATTATTTGTTTACCCTGAAATGCATAAGAGTGTGACATCATCATCCTCACATGGTCTCTCCAGTGATTAGGTATTCACTGTTTGACTAATGTACTGCGCTTGGTATTTGGTTCTTGTCACCTTGAGGCCTGTTTGTTCCCAGAATGCTGTGGTTGACTGGTGTAGCTGCCCTAGCTCTTTTGTAAAGGGGTTACTTTGCTTGCATCATGGAATCTGGGTTTCAATTTTTTTTTTCAATACAGTGTCATTGTTTATCATTGTTCTTAACCTTTTTGGGTTCTCAGGCATGTAAAGAATTTCACTGAACACTGCCTCGGTCATCAAAGCACCCCAACACTAGACAAACACCTGTACACATTATGTATAACCAGAGGGTTACATTTTCAACATGGACCCAAGTACACGGGCATTGGCTGCCCTTCTCCTTTACAACTGGCTATCATTCTTTTATAACTTGGTACTTAAAACCATTGAAACTAAGTTTCTAGCAAATATATAGATTCACTTGTTGAGTTGTAATGAATCTAGAAGGGTAAGATGAAACATGTCACAAACTTCACTGAAGAAATGTGTCTTATTTTACTTTTTATTTTGCTTTTTTGCTGAAATCTAATACTATCTTTCAAGGACCTCAGAGAAAGAATTGATGTACCACCCTTCAATGAGTAATGGAAAGTAACAGAATAATTCTCATTCCCTTCAAAAGATGACAAATTACATAAAATGGAAGACAGTGCATATGATCATGTCTAATGTCTAGTAAAATCTGTGTATGGCAGACCGGAAAAGGCTACCAATAAATTACATTCTAGGTCTTCATGGAATAATAATCATGGATATATATACCTGTCTAGGGGATTTAATTTAATTGGGTAGTAAAATGTATCTTGTAAGTTCATATACCCATTATCCTAGTTGCTATTTAATCTGACACCTAGGGAGGAGATACATACTGTACATGCTGTTAGTGAACCTAAATTACAAGGTTTTAGCTATAGCCGTAGTAGATGGTATGAGTGCTGTGGGCAGTTTTGAGGCCCATACAGTCTGATCTACTAGGTGATATCTTTAGACATCACCTTTGGTAAGTGATTTAGGATAGACTGAATGCAAATACAGTTTATGTATGTCTAATAATCCATATATTGTCTTTAAATAGTACATTTTTAGTTGTTTGACTGCTCTCTTGAATGTTCTATAATGTATGTGCTTTGAGGCCCTTTCATATACAGTTACATCTCTGCAAGGTAAGCATTTTTCCTTCATTGGTGGTGCTACATACAGATTACATTAATCTCAGTCACTGTAATAAAAGGTGATTGTTTAAAAGGTTAGTTAACCTGTACCAAAAGCACATTATGCTGTCCCATTTGGATATATTAGCATAGTGTTCTAAATGTACCTTTCAGCCAGAACTCCCTTTCAGTTCAAAGAATGCAGGCCAAAACCTTATAGTGCCATTCATCAAAAAATACTCTCATGCCTATCTCATATACCAGATAGGTATTTTATTGCATGATGTCATATCCAGCTGGCGTTACTTCTTTTCTGGTGGACACTTCTGAGGGACCTTGTAGAGGTAGGAGCAATGGTGGAGAGTTCAGAGGAAAAGCCCAATGACCTGGATCCTGTAGAACAAATATGCTCTTTTAAAATACTTTCATTCCCTGCCCATTGAGGTGTGGTGCCTCCTTACCAAACAAATGTTATACATTCCTTTAATATTGCATGCCTGGACCACTACCTATTTAATGCATGCATTTATATATTTACTTTAGCGAATTGACTTTAACAGTGTATTGTGTGGCATTTGTTGAGTGTTTTTGCCTCTTGAGGTAAATACCGTATTAACGGATAGGAAACTGACATTATCAATATCGCATACAATATTTGGAAAAAAGGTGTTCAGTGACCCCAGATATTGCATGCAATATCCTTTAGTAAATTGCGTCCAATGGTATCTTATTTTCCTAATATTTTCTTCTGATTGTTCATGCAAAAAATTATATTAGCCCATACTGGTCTATTGTTACTAAAATGATATCACTCCAGTGTTGTTAAAATAATATGTAATATTTTCTCCACAGCTGATAGCAATTATAAAGTAAAAGTGTGCCAAAGAAATTTTCAACCCCTTCATGCTGACGTCACTCAAATAACAAATAACAGCTCTCACGTCACTCAAATAACAAATAACAGCCCTCACAGAACTGGGCTTTATTCCATGAGGCTGCATATTTGCATACCTGTCTATATGCTCCCAGAACAAAGACAGGGGTGTCACTGAGAGCCCCAGGTCCCGTTATAACGATCGGGACCCGGGACTCCCGATTCTGGGTCACATGATTGCTGTGATAGCCTCTGATTGGCTATCACAGTGATCAGTCACTGTATAGTTCACCCCCTTGTTTTTTTTCTCTCTGAATGGAGGAGAGAGATACATTATATCTCTCTCTCTCCTTGCATAGAGAAAAAAAATTGTAAATAAATGTTAAAAAAATAAAATAAAAAATGCCTAGATCAAGGTTTGATCTAGTTCAGTGCCAGGGTTAGCATTTGGGTCAAGGTCACTTCATTTAAAGTGGTTGTAAACCTCAGACATGAAATATGAACAAAGCATATACTTCTATATTGTGTACTTGTCCAAATCCAGAGCACAAAGTGTAATTTCTGTCTGCTTCTTCTTTCCTCTGCATGAGTAACTTCTGACAAGTTTTCCTGACACCGAGAGAAAACTGGTGAAAGGGGAGGGATCTCCAGCAGATTGACAGACTCTGCTCTGTTCCTGTGAGCTATTTGGAGGGGGGATGTCTCTTCCCTCCAATCAGCTCTCAGAGCTCTCTTCACTGAGCACTGCAGAGTGTAACTTAAGCTCTCCACCCTTTTTTTCTGAATTCTCACACAAGCTTTATAAATTCTGAACTTTGGATGTAGAGAAGAGAAGACTGCAGATAGACAGGAACAATTTATGGAGGAGGATTTATTTTTAAACTAGATCGTGCAGGTTTTTAAATTGTGAAGATACAGTGCTCAGAATAGAGTACTCCCCTTTTGAAAAGTAAGATTTTAATCAATATCTCAATGAACACAAGAACAATTTCCTAATTATTTACAAAACTGAGTTTTATAGAACAATTGTTAGCTCATGAAAGTAAGGTTAATAATATAACTTAGATTACAAAATCTTCAGTTTTACTCAAATTAGTTGATGCAGAAGTCTTCTAGACATGGAATGAACAAGTTGGCGACATATTGCAACATCCATCTTTTCCCATTCTTCAAGACCAATCTTTTTAGATCCTGGATGCTGCATGGTGAATGATGCTCAACTTGTATCTTCAGAATTCCACATAAGTGTTCAGTTGGGTTCAGATCAGGAGACACTGAATCACTCTCACCCTGTTCTTCTTCAGAAATACAACAGTGGCCTTAGATGTGTGGTTTGGAACATTGTCATGTTGGAAAAGTGCACAATGACCGAGGGCACAGAGTTATGGTAATACCTTCTCTTAATATACAGCAATACATCTGTGAATTCATGACACCATCAATGAAATGCAGCTCCCCAACACCAGGAGCACTCATGCAGCCCCACAGAAGGACACTGCCATCTCAATGTTTTACTGTAGGAACCCTGCATTTTTATTTGTACTCCTTGCCTTTGTGACACCATACAGTTTTCAAGCCATTAGTTCCAAAAACATTTATCTTGGTCTCATCACTCCAAAGTACAGAGTCTCAGTAGTCTTCTTTTTTTTCAGCATGGGCCCTGGTAAATTCTAGGCGGGCTTTTTTGTGCATGGGCTTCACGAGAGGCTTCCTTTGTGGATGGCACCAATGCATGCCATTCCTCTGCAGTGTACGCTGTATTGTTAAAAGACAGTTAAAATTAAGAAATGCTGCGCCCTTATAAAAGTATATAATTAATTATTTAAATAAATCTGGTGGTGATTTAATTGGATATTTGACTAAAAATTAATGATTTAAATCAATGATTATAAACAGGTAGTGATATATGTGTACATGAAATATAAAGGTGGGAATAAAAAATATAAAAAAAAAGTGCCCTGATGATCAGTGTACATGTCCCCTCTGAGGGATGCCTATTACCAGCTCTCCTCTCCTCTGTCAGCGTGACAGCTCGTCAGGAGAGAAATGCCAATAACCGGCATTTCCCTATTTACATGAGATCAGCTGTGATTGGACACAGCTGATCACATGACCGAGCCGACATCTTCGGCTCCTTCCATTGATCGGTGATCCGCTGTGCTGAGGGACACAGTGCACCGCCGATTGCCGCGCTGTACGCTCCCAGAGCCATGCATGCACGGTTAGAATGGGAGTTTGTCATATGACGTCCTCCCAGAACAAGAGAACTGCCTTGCGCCCGTCATTGGACTATATGGTGGGCGGGAGGCGGTTAACAAATCTTTGCAATCAATGGCTGGCATTTGTGGGAGTATTTTGTAGTATAATGTCCTATAAAAAATGTTGATTCTGAAAGGAAAGTAAATGTTTTCTGACAAATCTGTTGGGGTGTACTCATTTATGCCGTGCACTGTAAATATACTGTAAGTATTTTATTTTCAACTATTCCTGGTCACAAGTTACCTAGGCCTTGGGGGTATTTAGAGATCAATGTCATTGTTATTTAATGTATCCAAAACCAACCAACTAGCAGCTAGTCATAAGTCAGGGTGAAGCCATTGGTACTAGTGCATTGGCAGGACATTAACCTCCCTAGTGGTATTCCCGAGTGTAGCTCGGGATAAAATGTCAGTACCAAAAGCGGTAACCCCGAGCTACAGAAGGGCTTACCATGCGGCGCTGCATAGGGAGTCCCTGCAGAGCTTACCTTGTCCTTCGCTCCTGTGATGTGTCCCCTGCAGCATCCCCGGCCATCTCCTCCAGCCGATGCCGGCATCCGGTATCGTGTTCCGGTCCCTGTGACGTCGGGACGTACGGTCGCCAGCGGGAAATTTGAAAATTTTAAAAAATTTCATTTTTTTCCAAACAAATTTTCCATAGTAAAACATTGCTGTTTTAACCCATTTCACATACATATTGTCCCTAGTGCTTTGTCCTGTGCCCTGCCTGCATTTTGTCTGTTCTTTCTGCCTGGAAACTGAGAAACGTCCATGGCGTCCAAAAAAGTGTCCCTTTAGGTCAAAAGCGGGTTTAGATCAGCTAGAGAACAGCAATAGTAAATCAGAACCACTTGCAGAATTGAGTGATAATGATTCGTGGGGAAATTCGTCATCAGACACTGAAAATGATTTTGCGACTTTGCTCAGCAATGTGCGAACTTGGCGCTCTATTTCAAATTTCAGTGTTTTCGGTTTGATTATATTATTGAATTAAATGTATTATTATTATATTATTATTTTTTATGATTATTTATTAAATTATAATTTATGATTTCATCTTTCAAATTTTATCATACCCGGGATGTTTAATAGACTCTTGTTCGGACAGATTTCAGTGAGTTAGTCCTAAAACTTACAGCCTACAATAAAAAAACTACATATTTCCATGCAAAATAATGGTACCGCTTTCAGCACCAAAAATCTGAAATAATCAGACCGCTAGGGAGGTTAAAGGAAAAGTAATTTCACCAAGCCACAAAGTGTTCCCTCTGCTGGCTAGTCTACAAGTCTCTAACTGTAATGAAATGGACACCAGCAGCTTCAATCTCCCAGATCTCTCTGCCTCCCTCTTGCTTCATGTGATCCTTGACCAATAGGGAGGCTTGAAGTTCATTTCCACTTTTGCAGCCAAATTAGGATAAGGCCGGGTTCACACTATATGTGGGTGCAGGACTGCATATAATCTCACGCTTTCCAGCACCTGCATCAAAACCACGCTGCTGTTAGCAGAGGCACATGCTGGGAACGGTGTTGCACTATGCACTTTCCCTATGGATGCAATTTTGGAAATGGTGCAGAAACCTTTCTCTGTGCATTTTCCATAGATAAAGAATCTCATTCAAATGAATGGGCTGCTGTGCCTGGGCAGACGTGGCCGCTGCGAAACCAGCACAGTGTGAAACAGGGGCGGACTGACAACTCATGGGGCCCCCAGGCAATAGGGGATCATGGGGCCCCTGTGTCCTTGCCCAAACAAAAAAGCCTAGGAAAAAGGTACCAGGGGCATCTCATGAGGCCCCCTACTGACCCCGGGCCCTCGGGCAGTGCCCGAGTTACCAAATGGTCAGTCACCCCTGGTGTGAACCTAACTTAACACCTACTTTATATTTATTATTGTCCCTATTCACATAGCACAACCTAAAAAAAATAATTGCAGCTTACCTTTTTTAGGTGCTCTAGGCTGGACACTTCAGAAAGGAAAAATCTTGAGTACTTTGTTTATGAGGGATTGGGAAGCTGCGTTGGCCATAATTAAGTCTGTACTGTTCTGTAAATCTTCCTTATCAAATGGGCTTGTTCACACTTGGCTACATTTCTAACGCTTACCAAACACTACTATAGCTTTAGTATAAGTGGCAGACAGGCGTTAATGAGCTTTAGTATGGGTGTTAGAGTGGCTACATCCAGGGGGTGAATAGGGTTCAGGAGGGCAGTATTTTCAACACGAAACCAAAATCAAGAACACGGGGACATCGCCTTAAACTAACTGGAAGAAAGTGCAAAACTAATCTCAGAAAGTACTATTTTACTGAAAGAGTAGTTGATGCTTGGAATAAACTTCCAGCAGAGGTAGTGAGCCAATCAACAGTAAATAACTCCAAACATTCTTGGGACTAGCATAGATCTTAGTGTTACTAAACCTACAACAGTAAAATCAGTCTGTATATGCAGTAAAGCATGCTTGTTCTACTCACTGTGGAACCTAAGGGGTTAATCCTCTGCATTATGTAAAAAGGTTGTTTTATCCTGTCTTCTCTGCTCCTCCTCTTTTTCAAATGTCCACATCTTATCTCCTGATAAGACATGCTGAACCTGTAGCCATTCTGCATATGCTCAGTTTAGTGTGTATCGCTAGAGAGGTTTCTTTTTCTTGGGAAAGTGCATGTGATCAGCGCAGGGCCAATCATCACTGTCCAGACAGAGGTCAGAGGTTTTGCATCCTCCTAGAGCAGAACGAAAACTCCTCCTATGAGCTTTAGCTATTGCTGGTCTGCACAATGATAGAAGCTACAAGACTGCTCTAACTTCTAATGAGAAAAGGTATTTAGCAGTTTATAAACAACAAAAAGCAAAAAAAAAATTCTATTATAAAATTTTGCAAACAGGCAATTTTTCTACTTCGCTGATGTGCTTTGATGAGGCTGCAATGATAGACAGCACTGATGGGCACTGATAGGCAGCACTGATGGGCACTAATAGGCAGCACTGATGGGTACTGATAGGCAGCACTAATGGGCACTGATGAGGTGGCACAGATAGGCAGCATTGATGGTCACTGATAGGAGCCACTGATGAGCTGGCACTGATGATGCTGCACTGATGAGCAGCACTGATGGACAGTGGGATGGCTGGTGGGTGGCACTGCTGGGCACAGGTAGGTGGCATTGCTGGGCACAGGTAGGTGGCACTGATGGGTACAGGTGGGCGGCACTGATGGGCACAGGTGTGTGGCACAGGTGGGCGGTACTGCTGGGCACTGATCATCAGTGCCCTAAAGATCAGTGCCAATCACTTCTGTGAAAATTGCTGTGACAACGCGAGGAAAGTGCAGCCAATAACCGGCAACTGTATTTACCCGGTGATCTGCTGTGTCATTGGTTACGTGGTAAAAGGCCGCTGTGATTGGCCGTTTACCATTTCATGTGATCAGCTGTGTCTGTAGGAAACAGCAATCCCCGGCAGAGCCAAGTGACCACAGCTGGGGGCGCGCAGTGGGCATGTTCTGGAATGACATCCATGGATGTCATCCCAGAACTAGACAACCGCGCTGTAGCCGTATTTTTGCTATAGCACAGTAGGGAAGAGGTTAAATCACTGATCCATACCTTCATGGCTCTGACTTGACTCTAGGTGCTCTTTGGGCTTCAGAACTTGCAGTGCCCCCTAACTTTACATCAACTATATTACTGATCTTAAAGTGGAACTAAACTCTCCTATCTTACTGCCAAGGAGGCTGCTATCATAGCCTCGGTTTGATCTGCAGTTGCCATGGCGCTGCACATGTGACCAGTTAATCTGAAGACACAACCATCTGAAGGCTTGATAATTTAGTGCAGAGCAGAAGCACTTGACAATTATCATTCATGGCATGCCTTGAATGTAGCTGTTTTGGGAAACCATTAAATCAATGGGTTTAGCTCTGCTTTAAAGTGGTTGTAAATCTCAAACATAAAATATGAACAAAGCATAGCCGTCTATAGTGTGTTCTTGTCTCAGTTCTGAGCACTAAGTGCCATTTCTGTCTGCTACCTTACTGAGCTCTGCAGAGCGTAACTTTAGCTCCCCGCCCCCTGATTTCTGGAAGCTCAGACAAGCTGTGTAAATGCTGGACTTAAGTGTTTACAACCACTTTAAGTGGGAGCCTCCTTCCACTTGAAAACCCCAAAACTCAGTGTATATGTTATGCACGCAACTTCCCTGAATAATACACTAGTGTCTAAGTTCTCAGGTTTTCCCAAGCACTTATTTTTGCTAGTCAGAACCTGCACTAAAGTGAATATTTCCAGGCAAGATTAAAGTTAAATCACATAATTAAGGATTTCAATTTATTTCCTCCCTTCAGTTGCTCACACTTATCATACTAATTGAATATTTTTCACCTCATTCTCAAAGTACACAAAATAGACGTAATAGAAGGTTAATAATGCATTAAATTAATTTTTATTTTTGTTCAGATCAAACATCATTTGTTTTCATTCTAATTATGTTTTCACAGCAAACGACATTAACTGAGCAAGTCTTATTTTTTATTTGTTGTTCTATTTTAAGGCAATGAAATTGTTTGGAACACAATGTATTATAACTGTATTATTGTATTTATATTTACACAATAGCATCGTTTATTGTGGAATCCAGCACTCTTTGCACTGCATGCATAGACTTTTAAACATTCTTATCTGTTCACCGCTTTCTTTTCATTTGTGACCAGTAGACAGCAATTATATGTAATATATTGACACTATCATTTTGTGCATTTATTTGTGTATGAGGTATATATTAATGAATTCAACAGACTTCCATTGAGAGTATTCAAGGCAAAATAGAATGTTATTAAATAGCTTTAGCTCAAAACAATTGTTCGGCAGAATTCATATTTTTACGGAGCATCTTGGTGTTTTCATTGTTTGTGTTTTTGTTATTTTGTCCAATTGTTATCAGCACTAGCATGTGTTATTTATAACACTTGGGAATTTTTGGTAATTGTATTTTTGGATGAATAAATAGTTCTCTATAAGAATACATTTGCAAACATTGTAAGGCAGATTATTTAGAGACTGTTAAAGTAGATGTTTCAATGTAGCAGGTAGCATTCAATATTCATTGTTTATCTCTACTGCTGAGTTAAATAAAGCAGAAACACTTAGATACAAGTAAGTTTACTATATAATTGGTACTTTAATACAGTTAATTAAGGTGGATTTTGTGAGTTGATAATGCTTTTGCCCTTATACCTTCATAAATTTTTAGGATGAAAATGCCTATATAAAAGATTCATAATAGCTGGCACAAGCAGTAAGCGACCCATGCATATCCTGAGTTTAAATTAGAATTTACCAAGCACTGGAACTTGATATAAAGTTTGTGTTGTAAAGTTTGTGTTGGTCTGCTAAACACAAGAAGAGCGCTCACAGAGTTAAAGATCTCACTGAAACACCTCAATATCTATGTTTAATTTGCATGGCTTTGGGTAACTTGCTGTGACCTTTATCTCTAAGCCTGATTAGGTGTCATAAAATAAAATTGAACTCAGGGCATCATTTTTTTTTTATGTTCAATCGTATTTTATTGAAAAAATTAATTTTCAACATACAAAGTAGCAATATTCAAAACAAGTACCCCAACAATCTGGGGTGAAGGGGAAATAGAACTCAAATACACACTGGTAATACAAAACATTGTAAATAAAATGGACAATGGAGCAATAAATAAACTGTACTCCAATATACTGTAATTAAAAGTCACCGGGGCCAGCAAGGTTGGCACAGAGGATGATTAGACCAGGATGTAAGGGCTGCATATAGAACAGAGAGACAAAGGGAGAACATGACCCATACGGCCTTATCCTGAACTGAAATGGTTATTTGCTATATTTAAGAATTGTATCCCAATATCATCCAAGCTACCCGGATATGCATGACAGCACAAAGTTAACCACAGCCCCATTATGGACAAAAAGGAGGGAGGGTGGACAGAAAGGAAAAAAGAAAGAAGGACTCTAGGAATGGAAAGGAAGTTGTAAGTATGAAAGTAGCAGCAGAGACCAAGGAGGGGTCTGTAGGTGTCATAAGTTTTTTAAAATATATTTCTCAATTGCTACAATGGATATGGATCCATTTTGTGTGCGCCAAATGCCTTTCTAATCCCTGATATTACTGGGGTGCACAAAGCCTACACAGAGAAAAGAGCTTGGTGTGAGTCCCAGCAAGTCCATACAAGATCCTGCAGAGAGAGAGAGAGAGAGCAGCAGTGATTAGCAGATATTACAGGAATCTTCAGCACAGGGGTAAAGTACAGGAGTTGTTTTATGCACTGCAGAAATCTGGAAGAAATACACAAAGGATACCAATATTCAAATTAGAATACACTTTGCTTTTGTATTTAGACAGCATTGTTTAGCCTGGATTTCAGCTTTAAAACCACATAACAATGACAAAAATGTTTAAAAACCTCTCTAGGTGATAATAACCCTGATATTCCCAAGCTGGCTGATGTTGGTAACTCTACTTCAAAATTTGGGTTGTGTCTGATAAGCATAAAGCTGGTCATACTCTGTTCAAATTATAGAAAGTTGCTCAGTGGGTGTTCCTGTCATTCGTCTCCCACTTGACATCCTTGAAAGAAAAATTAAAGGAGCCAGAGAATTGTCAGCCTCTTAATATGATTGGATACAGCTATTCAGGTACTTTGACAGCCAGCAAGGCCATCTGTTAATATACAGTACCAGCAGGGGTCTGCTTGTGCTAAATAGCATGGATGGAGGAAAGTCATTGCAGATGTTGTAAATAGCCAGAATCATTTATGATGTCTTCAGTTTTTTGCAGTTTGCCCAACACTGTTCCAGATATGTCTTTGACTGTAAGACTATAAAAAGCCTTGCTACATCCATTATTTATTTATTTATTTGTCGTTTGCTTCACATTAAATGAGAAACAATAAACATTTCTGTTGGGGTTTTATTTCTATTTGTGTCAATGGGTAGATTTTTCCCCAATTTTGTCTAATTGATGCCTGTACAAGAAATGGGAGCTTTGGTTGTCATGCTACTGGAATGCGCAGACAACAGAAAATAATTTATGAAAAGTCCTAACCTTTTCCCACTCTTCTGAAAATGTGTTTTGTTTGTGCTCCAATTAGAGAGTTTTCCTATCAGAGAGGAAGTGAGAAAGAATCTTTCCAAAAGGACACAAGAAGTAATAAACCTTAATAGAGGATCTAACCTGTCCCTACTCTTCCAAAACATAGTACAGCTGGTATTC
Organism: Staurois parvus; assembly: GCF_062004578.1. Lineage (NCBI taxonomy): Eukaryota > Metazoa > Chordata > Amphibia > Anura > Ranidae > Staurois > Staurois parvus. The sequence continues at coordinate 3,044,635 of NW_028317973.1, read as the reverse complement.
AGTTTTTAAGCCCGCTCTAATGAAAATCTCATTGTCAAAGACTACATGTAGATTCTGATATTGAGCATGATCCAGAATGTTTCTAATCAAATTAGGTTTATTGTGACATGTTGGGTATACAGTGGCACTCATTTATAAAATCAAGAGCAAAAGGAAATTGGGCTAATAACCAAGGCAGCTAATGGATTTTCATTTTCTAATTTGTATAGACACATTAACAGCTGAAATTTGAGAGGCTGCTGCTAGCTTAATTCTCTTCAATTCTGCATTTGTAAAAAAGCCATGAGTGTAGTTAAATAAGGGAAATTGTAAACTTATCAGCTAAAGTATCACTTCTTTAGCTTTAAAGACAGCCTGTAGGTTCACATTTTAGGTAAAGCAGGTAAATTGTTAAGTTTGAAGTGTAGATCCAGCATGAAATTAAACATTGCCCTATTGCACCAAAAACTGGGAAATTCTTTTTGTGTAAAATTGTTTTTTAGGCATGACCGCATGATACCTTCTTAAGCTTAGGTTTAGAACTGTGAGAATGTGTTTTTCCCTTTTATCCTGGACTATATTTTACTATATTTCATAACTACAAACACCTGTAATACCAAGGTACTTTGATATCCATGTAACCATTTTAACAATTATGGTGTACATTCAGTAAGGTAATCAAATGTTGATCTTTCATACACTATATTGGCAAAAGTATTGGGACGCCTTTACACGTACATGAATATTAATGGATCCCGGTATTAATCCGTGGGGTTCAATATTGAGTTGTTCTACCCTTTGCAGCTATGACAGCATCAACTCTTCTGGGAAGGCTGTCCACAAGGTTTAGGAGTGTGTCTATGGGAATGTTTGACCGCACTTCCAGAAGCGCATTTATGAGTTCAGGCACCGATGTCGGAGAAGAAGGCTTGGCTCGCAGTCTCTGCTCTAATTCATCCCCAAGATGTTCTGAGTGAGGTCAGGACTCTGTGCAGGCCAGTCAAGTTCCTCCACTCCAAAGTTGCTGATCCATATCTTTATGGACCTTGCTTTGTGCACTGGTGATGGTGTGGTGATGTCTTGTTATGCTGACGCCTTAAGAGTCTCCTTCACTGGAACTAAGGGGTCAAGCCTAACTCCTGAAAAACAACCCCACACCATAATCCCCCCTCAAGCAAAATTTACACTTAGCACAATGCAGTCAGGCAAGAACCATTCTCCTAGCAACCACAAAACTCAGAGATGTCCATCGGATTGCCATACAGAGAATCGTAATTCGTCACTCCAGAGAGCACGTCTCCACTGCTCTAGAGTCCAGTGGAGATGTGCATTACCACACTGCATCTGACATTTTGCATTGCACTTTGTGATGTAAGGCTTGGATACAGCTGCTTGTCTATGAAAACCCATTCCATGAAGCTATCTACACACTGTTGTGCTAATCTGAAGGTTACACAAAGTTTGGAGGTCTTTAGCTATTGACTCTGCAGACAGTTGGTGACTTCTGCACACTGTGCACTTCAGCTTGCGCTGACCACGGTCTGTCATTTTACATGGCCTACCATTTCATGGCTGAGTTGCTGTTGTTCCCAGTTGCTTCCACTTTGTTAAAATACCACTAACAGTTGACCATGGAATATTTAGTAGAAAGGGAGTTTCACAAATGGATTTATTCTATAGGTGGCAACCTATCCCTGTACCATGCTTGAAATCACTGAGTTCCTGAGAGCGACCCATTCTTTCACAAATGTTTGCAGAAGCAGTCTGCATGCCTAGGTGATGACTTTAGCCTATTGGAAGTCCAGTTTTCTTGTGGGAATCATCGTAACTGGCAGACCGGTTGTTGCTGTGTTTCATGATGAGATTTTTTATCATTGTCGTTTGTGAGTATATCACCATTCGTTACTTTTATTGATAAATGTATTTAGGTAATGCACTAGGCAGGTGCATCCTCTGTTTTCTTTACATACAGTGTTTTGGACTTCCCCTGTCTTTTGAGGGCAGCAAGGTATGCAATATCGAGGATCTTACACCGAGTTCACCCCCAAGCGCAGGAGTATTTGTGTTTAGTATTTACTTGATTTTATACACCTGTGGCCATGCAGGTGATTGGAACACCTGAATCCAATGATTTGGAGGGGTGTCCCAATACTTTTGGCAATTTAGTGTACATGGCTGAGGAACATGTATGGCAAAGTAGCACATCATCAGGCTTTAGAACAACGTGAGCCAGGTTCCTATACTATACAGTATATAAATGATTATTTTGGTCGGTAAAAACTTTTTATTCAGCTGAAAATTAATCTTTTTTTACTGTATTGATTTGTCTTGATTTCCTAGCAGTACACTGGAACATCTGTTATATAATCATGTTCTGGATAATATGAATCAGTTCCTATGTGAAACTACCCATTTAAAACACATGGCTTTCCATCCCTGTAAAATAAATGAGCCATTTTAAGAGCTTGAAAACTCGCAGCAGCCCAAACAATTTGCTTTGGATTTATAATGCTGTAGACAAAAATTAATTAAAGTTTTTCTTTTGGTTGCTGTAAAATAAACAAACCATTTTAGTTGCTAAGTATTTTATGACTGCTAATAGCTAAGATCGTGAAACTGCAAAAACTTAACCCTTTGTCATCTCCTAAGGGGTGATCCACATAGGTAATTTTAATATTTGACATTTTAATCACGAAGAAATGCAGTGGTTGGTTAAAGGGGTGGTCTTCATCTGGTCCTATGATATAAGTTGTATAGAGATGGTACAAAAGTACAGAAATCTTGGTTACCATCCATAGCAAATCCAATGAATCACTATCCTCGGCACATCCCCTGCTGATCTAACCTGAAGCAGAGTAACCATATCTTCAATCCCCCCCCCCTTCTGTATCCATGTCACCCCGATGCACACATCTCCATTTTCAGAATGCATATTGTCAGAAGTATCTGCACTCTAGCTCCAAGATCACTCCCCATTTCCACGACATCAGTAAAATCTACAATACAAGTATTTCACTTCAGTCTTGTGTATACATCACCAGTGAGATCTGCACACTATCTTTCACAGCTCACTCCCAAGCATCCATGTCACCAGTATAACCTGCATTATAGGGCACAATCTAACTCCAAATAATTCAAGTAACCATTGAGATCTGTAGCTCAATGCACTCTCAAAAGTGCAGATTTTGGTACAGATTGTCGAAAAAAGATTGCCAGCTATTTTAATCATACACATGTATTCTAGAAACAAGGCTAGGACTCCTAGGACTAAAACAGCCAGGACAAGCAACTCTATCTTTGAGTGATCAGTCAAAATCAGATGGTTTCAGAGGGACCCGTCTTTGCTTATGTATATCAAATGACAAGCTATAGTTTTGCTGTTGTTCTTGTTGGACATCAGGTTTTTTTTCTAGCACAATTCTCATGCAGGCTAAACTGATTCAATCACTTTTTGATTGTAGAACTTTGACTTTTTAGGCTGAATTTGACTCTTTGGGCCCTTTCACACTGGTGGACCCTTTTGCAGATGGACCCAATCAAACCATCCATTGTTCTCTATAGGGAGGCGGATGTAAACGGATGTGTCGGTTTACACTTGCCTGCATCCAATGCGGTAAATACAAACAAATGAGGAATCTATTCCCCATCCATCTAGTGGATTGGATGATAGTCAGGTTTAAATGGAAAGGAGGTAATTGTACATCTGACTGCCCCATAGAAAACAGTAGGCTGTGTCTGTGTCACTCTGCACAAGCGGAACGAACAAAGACCTATCATCCGCCTGCTCACTTGGGATCAGCAGACAGATCCCTCGCTGAGCATACAGATCCATTTGGTGGAGCCTGCTGTGTGAAAGGGCTGTGCTGCCCTGTATTACACAAGGCATTCTTTAGCATTCAGCAGTGTCTGTCCCCTTCAAGGCCAGAGACTTCCTGTTTGCTAACTTGGGAGGAAGTGACCTCATCTCTTCAGACTGAAGAAATTCTACTATGCAAGTAGATGTGGGATGCTGTTCTCTCTTCATATATGGGCTTGATTAGACCCCCAAAGTCTGTAAGTACCCCTTCTATGTACTGCGGAATGTTATGTATATAACTAGGTAGTTAGATATGTACTCATGTTTGTTTTATTCTGTTTGTATTTCAGTTTTACCGCATTCATTCATATCCACATTTCATGTACTATGGTCACATGTTATATCAGTAAAAGATCATCGGTTATCAATCATCGACTCGTTACTGTGTGGATATCAAAGGTTATACTGCCTGTTACCCTCTGTAACTCTTTCATAACTGCAGAGAAGGCGGGACAAGGGCCATTAGGCTGAATTTACTGGACTGACCAGTCCTAGACAAATTAATTCCTTGAAGTCTGTATTGTCCTTACAGTGAAATGATTGATATAAAATAATTTGAAACCTTTTTAAATCCCTTATCAGACTCATAGGCCTTTCTTCTGAGGGCCTTAATGAGCTCTTTGCATGATAACACCATACAAACCAATAATACAGTGAACACCAAACCCTAAAAATCTGAGGTTTAAGTAAAGTTAGTGGTATGTGGCTCCATTTTCAGCAGGAATAGGCTAACGTTCAAGTCATGGGTTGCCCTGACAGCATCACTCAGCTTGGCAAATGTTAAAGATCACATGAGCCAGGTTGAAGAGTCTCCGCTGAACAGTGAATGCAGTCACTGTTTGGGTATTTAGGCCACCACAGTTGCTGCAGCTGTCCCAATACATTCGCCAGCCGTTGTAATTCCACCATTGCATGGAAGGATGGGGAAACCTATTGACTTTTTCTTATTCAGCCCCTTCAGTTTGTTTCTGAAAGTGTATAGCTAGCCCCACCTGCATATTACCTAAGTAGTTTGCTATCACTGACACTTAATCTGGGACATCTGGTTCTAATGTCATGAAGTGGTGGTAATTGTACTGGTTGACTTACTTTTATCCACAAGACAATAAATAAAAGACCATTTTTAGAAATTAGTGATTAATGATTCATACTCTGAATGGTCTAAGGTTATTTGTGGTGTACCCCAAGGTTTAGTGTTGTGCCCTTTACTTTTTAACCTATTTATAAATGAGATAGAGTTTGTGATTAAAAGTACCATTTCAGTGTGTGCAGAATACTCCAATGGTCCTATTCACAAATAGTGCAGTGACCTGTGATGAACGCTTGGACACACAGAAAACAATTGTTGATAAAAACAAAAATCACACTGTTCCCCACTGCCATCTCACTGCAGACAGAATGGAGAGCTGCCAGCACACTAAACTGCTGTGGTTTAGTCTGCGGGCAGTGCAAATGGGCACCTATAGGATTTTGTTTGCCTTTCTCAGGATAAACTCTGGGTATAGGATTTTGTGTATGGAGGTTTTTCTATTTATATATTCTATTTATTTATTTATTTTTTATTGATTGAACTAAATGGACTTGTCTTTTTTTTTCAACCTAACTATGTAACAAGCACAGATGCTCAAAAAGGCTTAACAAGCACAGATGCTCAAAAAGGCATTCGTTGTAGGGATCAGGCCCACAAGTGGGTGATCCATGCATTTTTAGAGGAGAGGTACAGGTGGAGTCAACCCATTAAGTAGGCATGCCCACACAGAAAGTAGGCAGATGAAAAGTGATCCATATGTGCAAGGTTAACAACGCCCTGACCCTAGTATTGGTAAGTATGTATGTGGAGACTAGAGATCAATGTCTGCAAAATCTTCTTGTATTTTGATTGCAATCTAGTGTGTTTGCCTGCCAAAGTCTGTAGTCATGAATAAGAACAGAGTGAGACATCAAATTTTATTATCAGAGTAGAAGTTTCTGGAATCTGGTGGACAGAATCAGTTACTTGGCACCTTTACTGTTTGGATACGTATTTTCTATCCTAAATTGTAATCTAATTGATTTTTCAAGATGAGATATACGCCACTCCCCTAGTTTTGCACTGATTTCTTTTCTCTTGTATCATTATTGTGTTCCACAAATTCATGTCAATGTTTGTTAAACCATTAATAAAACTCAGATTTGTCTGATCATTCAATTAAAATGTGTCCTTTCTGGTTTGGTATATATTTTTTCTCATCTTATCCTCTGTACATCAGGTGGTTGCCTTAGATCCAGACCTTGCCGAGAATGGTACTATGGTATACAGCATCAACCCTCCCAATAAGTTCTATGTCTTGAATAGTACCACAGGGAAGATCAGAACAACAGGTGTGGTACTGGACAGGGAAAACCCAAACGCACAAGAAGCTGAACTGATGAGAAAGATTGTTATCTCAGTCACTGACCGTAAGTACTATAATTACAACGTCCCTTCTACACAAATGATTTCTTCTGAGTATAAAACATTTTAGATAGAGTGCTCTGTGTGTTGTCAATAGCATTTCACTCAATAGTATTCAGAATGTAAACAAAATATTGATCGGAATCAGCACATTAGACTAAAACGAAGCCATAGGACATATGGCAAATTGCCATGTTCTTACATTGGGACTGCACTGGGCAAATGCACTTACTGCTGAGGAAAATACACAAAGTAAATTGTCTCTAATTTACCACAATGGCCAGTCTGTGCTTTAGTAATGACTTCTTTTAAAATTAGTGACCTGTGTTTTATTTCTTGTTTGGATTGCTCCATGTGTTGACTTCAAAATGGTGTATACCTGTTTCATGACAGATGTATCATTTTAGCCTTGTAAAGGAACAGGAAAATGTTAGTTATTGCTTTGCCTCTGCTTAGCACAAATCACTGCTTGCTAACAAAAGAATAGACGCTCTCTAACTCAGATAAGGGTTCTAGGCTTTTGGTATGAGTACTTGCTTTGCTCTGGGTGATCTATGTGCTTTGCAAGGACTTTAACAAACTTTGTTGCAGATTCCAAACTTTTGTTATTCTGAAGAAGTAGATGTTTGTGTCTGTATGGTGAGTGAATCTTTATGGTAGTGACTGAATAATTATCAATCAGTTGCTGCACCTACAGGGCACTAATGAGGAAAACTGCAAGGTCTGCGTCCCTCCAGACATGAGTTCCCAGACATTTTTGTTGCAGGGGATGCCAAAAATCTGACTTGTATCTTAGTGCAGACTCCTGGGAAAATCAGTCAGCCAATCACACACACACAACACCTCCAGGTAGCCATATTGTGTTGTATTTTATAGAAAATGACAGCGCTGCAGATTGAAAAGGAAAGGTCATTTTTAATAACATTCAATTGCAGTATGACTTGAGTCACAAATGTAAACGCTATATTATTTATTTTTTTAATTTGCTAATTTTTTTTTCCAACTAAAGTGGAGTTACCCATTAAATTGGTGCTGCCATGGTAGAGTCCCCCAAATTAATGACTGGCTATTGGTCCAAATTGTCTTTCATCTCTGCCCTGTAAAGTTTAACCCCTTGACACCGAGCGCACGCATATTTACGTGCAATTAGAAAATACATATGTGCTGAGAGCGCGTGCCCTGCGCACTCCCAGCACATATGTCCGTGACTCACGGAAAGATCCCGATCTCCCCTTTCGATCATGTGACCGCCATGATGGCGAATCACGGCGGTCACATGTCCCTAAAACCCCGCTTGCCTCCTGGCTTCTGAAACTCTTAAAGGGCCAGGAGGTGCCTGTGCTAAGAGGTTAATATATAATAGAATCTGCAGGACCCTTCACTTGTATTGCTTATCTGGTTATGCTTCCTGCCAGTATATTATTTGACTGTTAAAGTGGTAGTAACGCTTATTACTTATAATGAAACTTACCTGTAAGTAAAATGAATATCTCCTAAATGTGCACTGTTTAGGAGATATTCTGGGGGTTTTTTTATAGCCGGAGCATGGGTTCTGAAGGAACGGTGCTGTTCAGAGCTATGTGCCGTGTCCCAAGACTCCCATGCGCATGCGCAGGATTGCTGTCATTGTGGCTCAGCTGCTCAAGCAGCTGGAGCCCACGAACCCGGAAGAAGGACCAGGTGAAGATGGAAACCCTGTCAGTGGTGACAACGCACCTCTGGAGGGCTTAGTTTTAAGGTACGCTTTCCATAATGTGCTAGTATGCAATGCATATTGGCACATTATGCCTTTCCCTTGCTGGGGATTTTTTCAGTTTACTACCACATTGAACAGAATGAAGCAATGAGTTAGGCATGTTCCTTTTCTCATGGTCTTTTGCATCTAGCACCTGTGTGAAAACGACCTACTGGAAGTATAATGTCATATACTGGAAGGTAAAGTAAAATGCATTTAATGTAAACAAATCTCTAATAGTTAAACTACATCTAGTAGTTTTTTACATGAATAAATTATTGTTATTTGTCTTAAACTTTTACAGGAGGGACACCACCTCTCCGAGCCACAAGCAGTGCTACAGTTTTTGTAAATTTGCTGGATCTAAATGATAATGATCCAACATTTCAGAATCAGCCATTCATTGCTGAGGTGCTGGAAGGCACATCTGTTGGAGCATCTGTATTCCAGGTAATGCCTGTTGTTGTACGGCATATTAAATGTGAAAGCAATGTAATTAAGCAATTTTGCATCCACAAGAGATTACTGGGAACATTCCTAGGTTTCTGTGACAGCTACAATAGTCCTGCTTCATCCTGCTGGTTGAAAGCTAAATCCAATCCAGAAGCACCCCTACTCCAGTCACAGACAGGTTTGTTTGAGTAGACACAAGGGTCACAGAACAGGGATGCAGAGTATTCACTCATGTGCCATTTTCCAGAGTTCATATTGACAAGTTACCGGTGAAGGCTCATGAGACAAGGTGAGTACCTCACATTGTGCCACCCTATTCTAAATTCTCACCTTTCCTAGCAAGAAAGTAAACACCACTTCCGGTCAGTCCACACCGGTCTCCCACTCACATTCATCGGGTGATGACTCAGCTTGTAACCGTGCAGTATAGACAAATAGAAAAATCAGACAGCCGCATTTCAGTAGCCACATTTATTATGAAAAAAGTCTGTAAAAACACAGTAATCAGCCTTTAATCTGCTAATTATATTCAGTGATGTGTAATATCATGATCCTCTTATATCAGCTTACATTAAGTAAGTGCTAGTTCGGCATGAAACACATCAACAGCCTTTTCCCTACTTCCACTGTGATTGCTGTTTTTAAGGACTTTTTGCATAATAAAGGCGGCTGCTAGAATGTGGCTCTCAGGAGTTTCTACTTTCCTATACCTCACGTTTTCTAATTGGCCTTAAACACAACACTGATAATGCAGTTATCTTAAAATTAACTTGGCCTTTTTTTCCTGTAGGTGGTAGCTATAGATCTTGATGAAGGTCTGAATGGGCAAGTAACATATCAGATGCGTGTTGGAATGCCACGTATGGACTTTGTCATAAATAGTACAACTGGACTGGTTACCTCTACAGCCGTACTGGATCGAGAAAGGATCAGCGAGTATTACCTGAGGGTAGTGGCCAGTGATGCAGGATCACCATCCAAGAGCTCTACCAGCACTCTAACAGTTCGTGGTAATTCTCAGTTCATTTTATCAAGGTTTCCATATGTAATTCTTTTCATAAAATCAAGAAAAAATGTAGCACACAATGTACTCCATGTTTGTTGGTAGTGTCTCTTATATCTTTCTGCTACATTAATTTAATTCAGTTACACTGGTTGCTGGATTAAAACAATATTACCAATCTTATTATGTAATAATTATATAATGGTAGGCCTATTCTAATGCATGTATGTGTTACCAGGAAATGCAAATGCTGATCCTGAAGAACGCTGAACTTAATATAATTCTGACTTTTAGGAATTCCAAGGATTTCATTCCAGCACCCTCCCCTCTCCACCACTACTACCACCACCACCACCACATGCACAGAAACTTTTGATAGGTTGGCTAAGGTAGATGTCGTGGGTAGGGGTGGGCTACAACTCATGTAAACTCAGAATTTGTCTGAGGGTGTGAGGGTTTCCTGGCCCACTGGGAGGGGGTTTGGATTTTTTGCTAAAGAACATAAAGATATTGGAGGAGGCTCACTGTTACGTGATATAATTTGTGTTGACAACCATTGAAGAGAAAAGTTTCTTTAAAGTAACTGTAAACCCTTGCATATACCCAGTGAAGTGACTGGCGTCAAGTGATACACAGAGAAGAAACAAATCCCCCTACATAAGCTGTACTTGTTTATCTGCAGTCTTCTTTTATCTGCATCCCTTCAAAGTGTTGAATTTGTAACAGATATCTGAGAGTTCAGAAAAAGGGGACAGAGAGCTGAAATTACACTCTGCAGAGCTCAGTAAGGAGAGCTCTGAGAGCTGATTGGAGGTAAGACACACCCCCTTCCACACAGCTCACAAGAACAGAGCTGAGGCTGTCAATCTGCTGGAAATCTCTCCCACCTCTCACCTTTTTTCTCTTGGTGCCAGGAAAACTTGTCAGGAGTGACACATGCAGATAGCAGAGGAACAAAGCAGCAGACAGAAATTACACTTAGTCCTCTTAATTGAGACAAGTACACAGTATAGAGCAGGGCTTAAAATTTTAAGTCCTGAGCTACTAGCCAGGCCTTAAGAGTTACTCACCACCAACAAACACAAACAAACAAACAGAGACACCTGTGCACACACACGTGTACATACACACACACACATACACAAGGAGAAACATGTACACACACGCACAGAGGCACATGTACACACACACACATACAGACACATGTATACACACACAGGCATGTGCAGACACGCATACACACAGATACATGTACACACACACATACACATGTACATACATACAGAGACACATGTACACACAGACACATGTACGTACATACACACAAACACACATACACACAAACATGTACATGCACGCACACACACAGAGACACATGTACACACACACATACATGTACATACACACAGACACATGTACAGATACACACATGTAGATGCATACACAGACGCACACAAAAACAAACACATGTACACACACACACACACACACACACCCTATAAAAAGTTGCAGTACTTCTTTGTTCACTCACAGATCCGGGTACTGCACTCTAGGGGGAGGCAGAGAGCACAGCACACACTCCTTCCTTTGCTTTCACTGCACTCAGCTATTGAGCAGTCTGACAACTCCCAGTGACAATGACAGATCCAGCCTGAGCTCCGAGCCTGCTCAGCAAGACAGCCCTGGGGGACACACTCGCCCCCACTATAATTTCCACTCGCCATTGGCAAGCAGGCGACTGGAAATTTCAAGGCCTGCTATAGAGGGATATGGGTAAATTAACAAGTGCACCACTCACAAACCCAAAATTAAATGATTAAAAATAAATAGTATTGAATCTAGTCCTATGAATCACCAAGATCTTACCCCCAATATCTCCCATCCAAGTACTTACCAGGCCCAACACTGCTTAGCTTCTGAGATCAGAAGAGATCGGGTGCATTCAGGGTGGTGACTATAGGCCTTATCCCTCCAATGTCCATTGTTAACAGCAATATGTGAACTCAAAATACACTACATAAACTGTGATATTGTTGGAATATACAAAAATGTAAGTCAACAACCTGCTTAAATCCAGGAATTCATATAGAGACATATACACTGGAAAATACACTGGAACAGAATGAAAAGAGTCCCACAAGCCATGATGAAAAAATAGAATATGATCCTCAGGCCATCACCATCAAACACTTGTAAGGTCTCCCAGGTGGCCATTGGTCACACACAAGCAGGGGCGGACTGACCATTTGGAAACTCGGGCACTGCCCGAGGTCAGTAGGGGGCCCCATGAGATGCCCCTGGTACCTTTTTCATAGGCTTTTTTGAGTTTGGGCAAGGACACAGGGGCCCCATGATCCCCTATTGCCCGGGGGCCCCATGAGTTGTCAGTCCGCCCTTGCACACAAGGCTTACCAAATAATACAACCCTCCATATAAGAGAGGTCATATGCACATAGTGAAATTCCCCTAGGGGAAAAGTGCACTCCCCAGCCTCCCCTCCACAGAGAACCCATGAATTTTGCTTTCAATTGTCACATATTTTGCTTTGGTGTCTATTTAAGGTTACTTTGCATTATAAGCAAGGAAGCTTAGACCTCTGTAGTGTATTAATGTTTGCCTTACTAAACAGAAAAGGCTGCACATACAACTGCAGGAAAAACAATTTATAGCATGAAAGTATTACAAAATATGCATACAGTATAGACAGGACCAAATTAACTGTTTTTCCCAGCAAATTATCATGGACAATGTATGTAAGAGTATACTAATCAGCTACTTAACTTGTGTTTGCTTGTGATGTAATCTTCTTATGGCTCCTTCATCTTTTTAGAGTCCAGCACCAAACATCTGTTTCCTCTGAAATCTCCAGAATAACTCTCCTTTGTCTCTCACCACATGGCTGTCCAAAGGTCTTTTACCCTCTTCCTATTTTCTGCTACATCATATCCTGTATCCTGTCCTCCTGTGCTGAGCTCAGAAACCAGTCCAATGGGTTCATTTGCATATCAATAGGAGAGGCATAGCTTCTAAAAAACATACATTTAACTAAAATGCTACTTCATATTAGTGCTATAAAAATCAACACAAATATACATGACATATACAGTACATCCACAACTTGCAGGGAATGTTGCTGCCCTTGATGATGTAATTTGTGACTAAATCCGGTAGAGTAGACCTGGATACACACTACTGAGCATGTGCAAAGAAACGGTGGCCATCTTTGATGCTGGAATTCCATGTTGCTGTACCATGTGATATTCAGTGTTACTTTTGGTCATTTGTAAGTGCTTAGCCTTAATCAATTCCTTTTTATGGGTGGTTTTACGATATGTGGAGTTTTACCTATGTCTCTTTTATCATATGTGCATTGCTCCTGCTGAGATAATTCCCAGTGGTTCCCTGCAAGTTGTGGATGTATATGGGGACAACTGACATCAAAATTCCTGCTGTCTCTGTGAATAAGGGGAGGCTGGAAAGAGTGCCCTGGGGGAATTTCACTATGCACATGTGACCACTGGAGGTGGTATGTAGGGTCCCATTATTTGGTAAGCCTTTGTGTGTGACCAATGACACCTGGGAGACCTTACAAGTGTTTGATGGTGATTGGCTCATCCTATTTTCTCATCATGGCTTGTGGGACTATTTTCATTTTGTCCTAGTGTATTTTCCAGTGTATATGCCTCAATATGAATTCTTGGCTTTAAACACTTTGTTGACTTAGTTTTTTATATATTATCACAACATTACAGTTTATGTAAAGTTTTTTGATTACACATATTGTTTTTAACAATATAACAATAGACATTGGGGATAAGGCCTACAGCCACACCACCCTGAATGCACTGGATCTTGTATGATCTTGGAAGCTATACATGGTTGGGCCTGGTTAGTACTTGAATGGGAGACATTGGGAATAAGATCTTGGTGATTCATATGATTATTTTTCATTACTACTTTTTTATCATTTTAGTTTTGGGTTTGTGAGCTCTGCACATGTTATATATCTATATTTGTTGTGCCAAGTATCTAGGCATAGTGTCAGCAACTAATGTGTGCATAGGCTCAGAAGAGCACAGATATTTCACTTCTATTTTTATAGAGGGATATGCTTTGTTCGTACTTCATATCTGAGATTTAAAACCACTTTAAGCTTTACACTCATTTATGGTTGTCAATAAGGAGCTATGATGCTTGGCCCAAAAGATTGGAGCTAAATTCTTCAATACAAATTAATGCCATGGAATTTGGTGGAGAGCTCATATCAACAAGTAGATTCTAGTTTTCATTTTGTAGTACTGGTTTCAAAATTAAAAAAAAAAATAACCATTCCTTCCTGTTTTTTTCCAGTAAATGAGCCCCAATGTATTTATTGTAAGGTATACTAGTTCATAAGTAGGACGTTTCTATTAAATGCATGGTTATGGTGGGATTTCTACACAAATCTGTTTGTTTTAGCTCACTGTGAATTAAGATAATGATTATTTGTGCTCTTTCTGCTTTTTAATATCTATTTCCTTTCTTGTCCTAATTGTATTAAATGTGTTTGAGAAGTGTTAACTCCACTTTGTTAAAAATAGAGCATAATAATGTATTTCTGTTTGTTCTCTCTTTAGTGCTGGATGTCAATGATGAGAGCCCAACTTTTTATCCAACTCTGTACAACGTCTCACTGGCTGAGAATGTACCGCGAGATTACATTGTCGCACGCCTGAACTGCACAGATGCTGACACTGGACTCAATGCCGAGCTGAGCTATTTTATAACTGGTACTGGGAACTAAAACAAATTTCATATTCATTTGATGTGCACAGGTGAAGAGAGTTAGGATGGAGTCTCTAATTAGAATATAGAGAAAGGGCAAGGGAAATGAAATTTGCTCCTTTCTCCCAAAAGAGCCTAAAGGCCTTGTGTGCTGTATTAACGTCCCTAAATGGTGATCAGTGATGTCTGAGGTTTCTTGTTTCTGGTTGTCACAAATGAAACAGGAGAGAGACGGGAAAGTTAAAGAACCATTATACCTACAGGGCGTATATACACAATTAACAGGTGTACAAAACATCAGAGACTTTTATTTTCGGATTTCTCTGTCTAGCTTCTTTGGTAATGATTATGCATGTGTTATAGGAGCAGGGCAAAATATATACAGTATTTCTTTTCCCCAAGGTCAGCTACCTTGCGCCCTCCTTCATTCTGTAAACATGTAAGAAATCACTGACACAACCAGAAATGTGCCCACAGAGATACAAATGGTAGCATAATGACAAGCAGAACCGTGTAAGCAGAGGTGTAGTCAGTACCATCCTAGAAACATGTTCTCAGAATCACAATCAGGACCCTATTGACACTCAAAACCACGTCCTTGGTGATGCAATCGGTACCATACTGACATAACCAGAAGTCTGTCCACACACATCCAGAATCTCTACAATACCAGAAACAGGGGCGGGCTGACAACTCATGGGGCCCCCCGGGCAATAGGGGATCATGGGGCCCCTGTGTCCTTGCCCAAACTCAAAAAAGCCTATGAAAAAGGTACCAGGGGTATCTCAAAGGGCCCCCAACTGACCCCGGGCCCTTGGGCAGTGCCCGAGTTTCCAAATGGTCAGTCCGCCCCTGACCAGAAATATTTAATTTAGGTGCATGGAAAGTTGGTTTACATGTACTCCACATGCAATTAAATAGTCTGTAGTTGGCGTGGTCACATTAAAACGATTTAAAAATCTACTGAGCCAGGTTGAAAATTATTGGTTAACTGGTACCCCGCCGCCCTGTAACAGAGCTACTGCTACAGGGTGGCAGGGCTGCGCAAAATCACGTATATATACGTGATTTTGCATTTCCCGGTAAGGGGTGCATGTGCCTCCCTACCTGCACCACCAACATGCTGCTTTGTATTGCTCTTCATAGCAGAGCAATACAAAGCAGTATGTTTCCCTAGTAAAACACAGACAGCACACATACTAAAACAGCACACAGCACATAGTTAACCCTTTTATCGCCAAAGATGTAAACCCCTTCCTGCCCAGTGCCATTAGTACAGTGCCAGTGTCACTGGGGATGTCAGTGGCAGTCAGTTCCCACCCAGTGTCAGAATTCCTGCTGCAGTCCCACAGTCCCGCTATAAGTCGCTGATCGCTGCCATAACTAGTATAAAAAAAATATTTGTAGACGTTATAAGTTTCATATAAACCAATTAAGATGTAGAAGAATACATTTTTATGACATTTGATTTTTTTAAAGTTTTTTTACTGGACATGTTTAATAGCAAAATATATATATTTTTTTTAAATTGGTGGTCTTTTTTGTTTATAGCGCAAAAAATAAAAAACACAGAGGTGATCAAATACCACTGAAAAAAAGGGTCTATTTGTGGGAAAAGAAGGCTGGAGCGTTGCATGACTGCGCAATTGTCAGTTAAAGTAACGCAGTGCCATATCGCAAAAAAAAATGGCCTGGTCAGGAAGGGGGGCAAATCCTCTGGAGGGCAAGTGGTTAAACAGTAAATGTCTCCTATAAGAAGCAGTTGCTGTTCTGCAACGCCAATATTTTCAGGCAAGCATGGGTGCCATGGCTGCTAAATATAATAGCCAGCAGTGGAAATTCCTTTGTCTAGTGTATTTAACGTAGATAGGGGGATTGTTTGATTTTCTCTTGTTCAACCCACAAGCTGAACAAGAGAAAATCAAATCGAGTATGACTGTCTCAGAAGACTGAAGACAGAGACATGTATTGGCATCCCAGGCAGCAGCAAATACGGATCTTCACCAGCACACCTTGGTATAGTGATAAACATGTTCATGTTTATTCACATAAAGCAACAGGCGTCACAGGTAGAGACAGACAAGGTAGGTAGGAAGTAGTAGGCAATCAAAGGGCCAGATGGGTACCGTTTACACTGTTTTACTTTTACACAATATAGAAAGTATGGCGGTCTGGTAGTCCGTTTCTGACTTAGGATACTTGCACAGTAGGTGTTTAGCCTGTGTGCACCCGGGAGGCACTGGTGAGGCTTCCAGCTCTGCTGCCTGCAGCCATTCAAAATCTGTGGCTGGTGGAAATACACTGTGGCTAGATGCGGCCAAATGCTGTACCGATTGGTAATTGCATATAGGGCCTTATGCATTCAGAGGCATAAAAAACATTATAAAGTGTGCTGTCCCTTTTAAATAATACAACAAATCCTTATAAATAGCCAATTCATAAAATTATTTAACAATACAGCGCTGAAATACATATAATATAAATACATAAGTGAATAAATATATTTGTGAAAATCAGTGTATAAACTTCTTAAAAAAGTAAATACATTTCAAAAGTTAAGACAGTCCAAAATAGGTGCAAATAATTAATCCACCACACTCTTCAGCTCTTCAAAATTCAGAAGTGAATAACACCACCAAGAACTGTGCCTTAATGCCACTCCACCACAAAGAGTTAATAGGCTCCTTACCAGACCATTAGATCCCCACCGAGAACTCAAAAGGCCTTGCTGTTCTGCAAGCACATATATTCCCAGAAATGGCACAGCACTCCTCTCCCGAATGAGCTTACTCCAAAGAAGGGATTTAAAATACAGAGGATTTCAACGTAGTGTAGTATTTAGGCAGCAAGTTTTGATAAAATATTAAAATTACACTTGCAAGAAGCATGTGCACAAACAGCATGTAACACAGCAGAGAAGCACCATTGGAGTTCTCCCCGATGTGCGGAATGACGTCATGATGTGTGGCGGCCCTACGCAACGCATTTCTCCATAACAAGTCGCGTTTATGAATGGATTACTTATATGGATTTAGTGTGAGTATTATTTAAAGGGACAGTGCACTTTTTAATGTTTTTTTACATTTTGTCACATGTGATGCCCAGATAGCTGGAAGGTTGCATCACTCCCCTAATTAATTTTTTCATTTAGTTTTTGAAATTTAGTTTGTTTAGCACATGATTGTCTTTTTTGATTTTGGATATATAATTTCTGGTCAGGAGCATATGCCTGCAATGCAGAAAAACTATTCTGGGCATATATTCCTGAATGCATACAGTGGTAAATGTGAGTTCTACTCAAAACAGCATTCAGCCCCATCTAGCTGCAGCATTATTCAGCCTGCCATAGACTTTGACAGGCTGCAGGTAGCCAGGCTGGATGCTGCACCTTTGCCTCCCCAGTGTGATTAATTGCTGAGATTGAACACACAGGCTAAATGCCTCATGTACAAGTAGCCTGAAAGTAATAATAAAGATCCTTTCACACGAGCGCTATCAGTACCGTCACAAAAACGAATTTAAAAAAAGGCATGAAAACAGAATTCTGACATCCGTTTACATCATCTTCAGTTCACTTCAGTTTACATCAGGATACATCCGGTTTTCATGCCATTTTTTAGTTGTTGAAAAAACATTTTCCATTTCTTTCTCTGGACTTATACAGAAGAAGGGACTGAGTGATCACATAACAGCCTATGTGGAGCAGAGCTGTAGCACTGAAACAGAAGTACACCCTATACACTATACACTATACAATGTGATTAGACACTGACCGGCCACGTTATTAGGTACACCTGTTGAATTTTTTTGGCAGCAACTCAATGCATTTAGGCATGTAGATGTGGTGAAGACAACATTCTGAAGTTAAAACCGAGCATTAGAATGGTGAAGAAAGTGGATTTAGGTGACTTTGAACGTGGAATGGTTGTTGGTGCCAGACAGGCTGGTCTCAGTCTTCAAAAACTGCTGATCTACTGGGGTTTTCATGCACAACCATTTCTAGGGTTTACAGAAAATGGTCCTAAAAAAGAGAAAATATCCAGTGAGCGACTGGGCTGGACTGGTTGCTGCGACATTCAGATGGTAGGGTCAGAATTTTGCATAAACAACATGAAAGCATGGATCCATCTTGCCTTGTATCAACGGTTCAGGCTGGTGGTGGTATAATGATGTGGGGGATATTTTCTTGGCACTAGTAAGGTCTACCTAATAAAGTGGCCGGGGAGTGTACATTCTCCTTTAGATCTACCATCAACTATGTAGTGCAAGGGCCTGACTGATTGGATACAGAGTGATTGGCTAGACAGGTATGTCCTCAGATTGTATGTTGTATGGCCACCTTTATACACCTAAAATGAACTAGTTGAACGCACTGTTGGAGCCTTTAGCTCTTAATAGCACCCCAAACAGAGAAGCAAGCGCATGACAAACGTGGCAAAACACATTGTAAAAATATGTGCAAACCACAACACGCCAGAATGCCCATGAGCAACTTTACCATGTTTATCGTACATAGGGTAGCCCATTTAAATCGATGGGCTGCCCTATGCATGTTTCAGAAAAAACACAAAAAATGAGACCTCCAGCTATGCTATATGTGATTGGGACCTGAAAGTGAAATATGTGTGTTTACACCCTCTCTCTCTCTCTGAGCTGGATTACACGAATAATGACAGCTCTACTGTCTTTGCCCCCTCTCTCTCTTGTACTTTTATGAAGCTGGCCATACACTATCCAATCGGATTGTACAATCTCTTTACAATTTCCTTTAGATTTACCAAAACTAATATATGTAATGTAATAGGAAGACAATCTATTCAATTTGTATCAAATTGGGCAGGCGCTTGCACTGCATAGTTGATAGTGGATCTAAAGGAGGTTGTATAATTAGATTATATAGTGTAGGATTACCTTAAAGGAAGAAGTAGGAAAGTGGGTGGAAATAAAAAAAAAAAAAAAGAGGTGGTCCAGTAATGAGGAAGGTGTGGTCCAGAGAGGTAAAGTATGCCCTATGTGGTGACGCAGTAAGGCAGTGCCTGATGGGATATAAAGTTTCCTGGATTAGCACCTGATGATACATGAACTCGGGGCTTAGAATGCATTTTTTTTTTTTAATTTTGAAGAGTGAGGGTGGAGAATGAAGGCTGCCATGGACTAGGTACAGTAAGTGAGAGATAAGCACATTGGTAGCTTGGGCAGAAAAGGCATTAGAAAGGGTTTTGATTTAACATTAGGACTACGCTGGAAATTAACAGAGTACTAAAGTGAATATTCATAAAAAGTAGAGATGAGCGAATCGAACCAGGCGAAGTGGAATTCGTTTCGAATTTCAGGAAAAATTCGATTCGCGGCGAATCCGAATATTAGCATACTTCGGGTGCGCGAATCGGATTTTTCCCGATCAGCCGGCAAAAGTGTCCCTGCAGAGAGCTCCGCTATTTCTGACAGTTCTCTGACAGTTCCTTCACATGTACAGCGGTTGAAACATTGTATCTATTTGTTTCCATTTAGGATACAGATGTTTTTATTCGGAAATAGATACAATGTTTCAACCGCTGTAAATGTGAAGGAACTGTCAGAGAACTGTCAGAAATAGCGGAGCTCTCTGCAGATACACTTTTTGCTGTACTGGAATACTTCTTCTTTTCATTCTTCTTTTCATTCTTCTCATTCTTCTTTTCATTCTTCTTTTCATTCTTCTTTTCATTCTTCTCATTCTTCTTTTCATTCTTCTTTTCATTCTTCTTCTCATTCTTCTTTTCATTCTTCTTCTTCTTTTCATTCTTCTTTTCATTCTTCTCATTCTTCTTTTCTTCTTCATGAAAAGAAGAATGAGAAGAAGAATGAAAAGAAGAATGAGAAGAATGAAAAGAAGAATGAAAAGAAGAAGAAGAATGAAAAGAAGAAGAAAAATGAAAAGAAGAATGAAAAGAAGAAGAAGAATGAAAAGAAGAATGAGAAGAAGAATGAGAAGAAGAATGAAAAGAAGAATGAGAAGAATGAAAAGAAGAAGAAGAATGAAAAGAAGAATGAGAAGAAGAATGAAAAGAAGAATGAGAAGAAGAATGAGAAGAATGAAAAGAAGAATGAGAAGAATGAAAAGAAGAATGAAAAGAAGAAGAAGAATGAAAAGAAGAAGAAGAAGAAGAAGAATCTTTTCATTCTTCTCATTCTTCTTTTCATTCTTCTTTTCATTCTTCTTCTTCTTTTCATTCTTCTTCTTCTTTTCATTCTTCTTTTCATTCTTCTTCTTCTTTTCATTCTTCTTCTTCTTTTCATTCTTCTTTTCATTCTTCTTCTTTTCATTCTTCTTCTTCTTTTCATTCTTCTTTTCATTCTTCTTCTTTTCATTCTTCTTCTTCTTCTTTTCATTCTTCTTTTCATTCTTCTTATTTTCATTCTTCTTCTTCTTCTTTTCATTCTTCTTTTCATTCTTCTCATTCTTCTTTTCATTCTTCTCATTCTTCTTTTCATTCTTCTTCTTTTCATTCTTCTCATTCTTCTTTTCTTCTTCATGAAAAGAAGAATGAAAAGAAGAAGAAGAATGAGAAGAAGAATGAAAAGAAGAAGAATGAAAAGAAGAATGAAAAGAAGAATGAGAAGAAGAATGAGAAGAATGAAAAGAAGAATGAGAAGAATGAAAAGAAGAATGAAAAGAAGAAGAAGAAGAATGAAAAGAAGAAGAAGAATGAAAAGAAGAATGAAAAGCAGAAGAAGAATCTTTTCATTCTTCTCATTCTTCTTTTCATTCTTCTTTTCATTCTTCTTCTTTTAATTCTTCTTTTCATTCTTCTTCTTCTTTTCATTCTTCTTCTTCTTTTCATTCTTCTTTTCATTCTTCTTCTTCTTCTTTTCATTCTTCTTCTTCTTCTTCTTTTCATTCTTCTTTTCATTCTCTTCTTCTTTTCATTCTTCTTCTTCTTTTCATTCTTCTTTTCATTCTTCTCATTCTTCTTTTCATTCTTCTCATTCTTCTTTTCATTCTTCTTTTCATTCTTCTTCTCATTCTTCTTTTCATTCTTCTTCTTCTTCTTTTCATTCTTCTCGAAAAGAAGAATGAGAAGAAGAATGAGAAGAAGAATGAAAAGAAGAATGAAAAGAAGAAGAAGAATGAAAAGAAGAATGAGAAGAAGAATGAAAAGAAGAATGAGAAGAATGAAAAGAAGAATGAGAAGAATGAAAAGAAGAATGAAAAGAAGAAGAAGAAGAATGAAAAGAAGAAGAAGAATGAAAAGAAGAAGAAGAAGAATCTTTTCATTCTTCTCATTCTTCTTTTCATTCTTCTTTTCATTCTTCTTCTTCTTCTTTTCATTCTTCTTCTTCTTTTCATTCTTCTTCTTCTTTTCATTCTTCTTTTCATTCTTCTTCTTCTTCTTTTCATTCTTCTTGTTCTTCTTTTCATTCTTCTTCTTCTTCTTTTCATTCTTCTTCTTCTTCTTTTCATTCTTCTTCTTTTCATTCTTCTTCTTTTTCTTTTCATTCTTCTTCTTCTTTTCATTCTTCTACTTCTTTTCATTCTTCTTTTCATTCTTCTTCTTCTTCTTTTCATTCTTCTTCTTCTTCTTTTCATTCTTCTTTTCCTTCTTCTTTTCATTCTTCTCATTCTTCTTTTCATTCTTCTTTTCATTCTTCTTCTCATTCTTCTTTTCATTCTTCTTTTCATTCTTCTTCTCATTCTTCTTTTCATTCTTCTTCTTTTCATTCTTCTTTTCATTCTTCTCATTCTTCTTTTCTTCTTCATGAAAAGAAGAATGAAAAGAAGAATGAGAAGAATGAAAAGAAGAATGAAAAGAAGAAGAAGAATGAGAAGAAGAATGAGAAGAAGAATGAGAAGAAGAATGAAAAGAAGAATGAGAAGAAGAATGAGAAGAATGAAAAGAAGAATGAAAAGAAGAAGAAGAAGAATGAAAAGAAGAAGAAGAAGAATGAAAAGAAGAATGAAAAGAAGAATGAGAAGAAGAATGAAAAGAAGAATGAGAAGAATGAAAAGAAGAATGAGAAGAATGAAAAGAAGAAGAAGAAGAATGAAAAGAAGAAGAAGAAGAATGAAAAGAAGAAGAATGAAAAGAAGAATGAAAAGAAGAAGAAGAATCTTTTCATTCTTCTCATTCTTCTTTTCATTCTTCTTCTTCTTCTTCTTTTCATTCTTCTTCTTCTTTTCATTCTTCTTTTCATTCTTCTTCTTCTTATTTTCATTCTTCTTCTTCTTCTGAGGATGAGGATGAAGAAGAAGAAGTAGGATGAAAATAAGAAGAATTCCAAGCCGGCAAAAAGTGTATCTGCAGAGCTCCGCTAAGTGTATCTGCAGAGCTCCGCTATTTCTGACAGTTCTCTGACATTCACATTTACAGCGGTTGAAACATTGTATCTATTTGTTTCCATTTATGGAAACAAATAGATACAATGTTTCAACCGCTGTATGGAGTTGTATTTTCATCCTACCGCTGTATTTTCATCCTACTTCTTCTTCTTCTTCTTCATCCTCATCCTCAGAAGAAGAGGATGAGGATGAGGATGAAGAAGAAGAAGAAGAAGAAGAAGAAGAAGTAGGATGAAAATAAGAAGAATTCCAAGCCGGCAAAAAGTGTATCTGCAGAGCTCCTCTATTTCTGACAGATACACTTTTTGCCAGCTTGGAATTCTTCTTATTTTCACCCTACTTCTTCTTCTTCTTCTTCTTCATCCTCATCCTCTTCTTCTTCTTCTGAGGATGAGGATGAGGATGAAGAAGAAGAAGAAGAAGAAGAAGTAGGATGAAAATAAGAAGAATTCCAAGCCGGCAAAAAGTGTATCTGCAGAGCTCCGCTAAGTGTATCTGCAGAGCTCCGCTAAGAAATAGCGGAGCTCTGCAGATACACTTTTTGCCGGCTTGGAATTCTCCTTCTTCTCATCCTTCTTCTTCTTCTCATCCTTCTCCTTCTTCTCATCCTTCTTCTTTTTCTCATCCTTCTTCTTCTCATCCTTCTTCTTCTTCTCATCCTTCTTCTTCTTCTCATCCTTCTTCTTCTTCTCATCCTTCTCCTTCTTCTCATCCTTCTTCTTCTTCTCATCCTTCTTCTTCTCATCCTTCTTCTTCTCATCCTTCTCCTTCTTCTCATCCTTCTTCTCATCCTTCTCCTTCTTCTCATCCTTCTTCTCATCCTTCTCCTTCTTCTCATCCTTCTCCTTCTTCTCATCCTTCTCCTTCTCCTTCTTCTCATCCTTCTCCTTCTCCTTCTTCTCATCCTTCTCCTTCTCCTTCTTCTCATCCTTCTCCTTCTTCTCATCCTTCTCCTTCTCCTTCTTCTCATCCTTCTCCTTCTTCTCATCCTTCTCCTTCTCCTTCTTCTCATCCTTCTCCTTCTCCTTCCTCATCTCCAAGGGCATTTAAATTAAAGGTACAGTGTTCTGCACTAATATAAAGGCTCTCTGAAGCCTAGAAACCCTTTAAATAAGTTAAATTCGCGGGGAATAAATTTGCATCGAATCGAATTTCTCCCGCAAATTGGGCGAATCAGCCGAATCGAATTTTTGAATAATTCGCTCATCTCTAATAAAAAGCATTAATCGTTGACTCAAAACATTGTAATAGTAAAATTTAAGTATTTGTTTCTTACCTTCAAAATATGTGCATATCCTTCCCCAATCCCTGTAGCTGCTGTTTTTTTTAGTATTCCTAGCTCTTCATAACAACCAGCATGGGGAGGGGTGAAACATCAACTTCTTTGCAAAAGTGGAGGAACACATCCCCGACACCCTTTAGATGTATATATTCTTTGGAGGACGCTGGCCACTGGATGATGTAGACTTTAGCTATGCAGTCTGTCCATCAGTTCCTTGTTTACAGTCTATATTGCTTTTGGAACAGTAAGAAAGCAACTGATTAGCAGAGCACAGTTAAACTCTGTACCATCCAATAGACAGCAGGGAGGAACATGCTTGTCTATGCCAGGGACGAGTTCTTTTACTCAGACTCATTACTCGTCATAAGTTACACAGTCAATGCATTGAATTGAGGGCTACAAAAGGAGATATTGAAAAAGCATTAAAAATTGTAGACATGGGCATAAAGGAAATAAATGTAGATGAGGATCTCTGGAATGATCCTAAGGTATTCAAGGGGTCTGTATGTACACAGAATTTTAAAAGAACAGAATAAAACAATTGAAAATTGAAACTTAAAGCATGCATGTTCTTTAGTTAGAGCAATACTAAAGTTATTTATGTTCAATAACAAACATGTCATACTTACCTGATCTGTGCAATGGCTCCTGGCTACTCCTGCCTGCTAAGTGCCCCCATAGCAACTCAGTTGGGGGCATTCGCATGTGCTCACTCGCAAGCCCTGCTCTGTGTGTCCATTGACACACAGAGCATGGCTCAGGCACACCCCTGGCTCCTTCCTAACTGGCTGTGATTGACAGCAGTGGGAGCCAATGGCTCCCATTGATGTCTCTGAGCCAATGAGGAGGGATGGAGCTGGGAGAGCAGCTGCTCTCGTGCGCATCGCTGGATACAAATCAGGCTCAGGTAAGTACTAATCAGGCTAGTGGGGAGCTGCACACAGAGGGTTTTTTACCTTCATGCATGGAATGCATGAAGGTAAAAAAAAAATCAGCCTTTAGAACCACTTTAACCCCTGATTCACATATATGCGGCCGCACGGGCCGCGTTTTACGTGGGTATGAGAGCCCAGTACGGTTGCGTTTTCCAGTGCTGGCAGTGTGCCATTAAAACTAATGGCACCCGCCCACGGGTCCGCATTCCTCTGTGCGGGTTGTGCGGCTGCACGGATTGTCGCGCGGATCCGCAGCCGCACCACCCGCACAGATGTGCACCTAGCCTCAATGGGTTTTCTGCCTTTTCGAGACAAAGGCAAGTTTGCAGTCTAGACATTGGGGTTGATATACTAAAACTGCAGAGTGCAAAATCTGGTGCAGCTGTTCATGGTAGCCAATCAGCTTATAACTTCAGCTTGTTCAATCAAGCTTTGAAAACAAAAAAAAAACTGAAGGCTGATTGGTTTCTATGCAGAACTACACCAGATTTGGCACTCTCCAGTTTTAGTAAATCCCCCCCCCCCCCCCCCCCAATGTCTTTAGTGCTACTGTCTGCTGTGCATTTTAATCACAAAGCTTCTCCACTTTCAGCAACATAGAAAAACTGCCCACCACTTGTGGCTTAATGAAAAATATTAAGGTTTCTCTTTCTCAGACTCCCAACAGATTATCTGTTCTCAGTTCCTAGAAAGGCAGTTTTGAGATTGCTGGAGCAAATGGATTTGCTTTGTCTATTATGAATTACTACTGTGCCTCGCTGTGGGCATTTATGTCCATGCTGACTGTACTGGAAAAGTTCTCATAAGATCTTTCTTTTTCCACACCAAATAGGCAGAGCTGGAAAGGAACAGAGATAAGGATTCAACAGTAGTGGTTCATGGCCACGAGCACAACTTCCATAATATTAACACACATGCCTCACTTTCCTTTTATTTAGCAGTTTGAATTCTGTATCATTGATGTTCTGGTGATATCAGTAAAAAGATAAACAGCTAAGAAATCGGGAATAAGCAGAGAGGAAATGGCACACATAGCCTGTGCATTTTCTTAGTGAAGAGTGAACAGCATATAACACGAGTTTCCCATTTCCAGCAGAATATGATGGCATTATTGCTTCTTATCACTTTATTCATGTCAAGGATTTTCAGGCAGCTATTGTGCCAGACTGTGAAATACTGATTGTTCCTTTACTATGGGCTTCTGTAAACCAGTGGTAGTGTTGTTCCCTCTAGAGGCTGTAACAAGAATAGTTTGAAATCAGGTAAAAGTAGCCTTTCCCCACAATCACCCAGGTTCTAGGTCACTACCCTTGCGTCCTTTTGTCCTGCCCTGCTGTTTTAAGCCCTTTTTATTTTTTGTTAAAGCCATGCTTTCTACTTTGGATGCAAACTTCAGAGCATATGTTAAAATAGTCAACTGAGCTTGCACTTAAGCTTTGCTCTAAAACAAATATAGCAAACAAAAAATCAAATTAGTGGAAGAGAAATAAAATTAGGAGAATAAACATATTAGGTAAAGATATCTATGCTAGCGCATGGATGAATAATTGGATCAGATCGTATTTTTTTATACATGAATGTGTACTACATGCTGTACAGATGAATTTTTTTGTGTTTATAAAATATATAAAAATATACAGTGAACAAGACCAGATCCTATTATGGTAGGATAATGATATTCAGAATATAATAATTGTACAGCTGCAGTGTGATACCAGCAATATGACAGCTATTGCACCTTGTAACTGCAAACTCTACTTTAAATGTGCAATATAACTAATTTGTGGAGATACATCCGATTCTGTGAAAAGTAACAGAAACATACAAACACAGGATGAGATGTTTCTTTGCTATAAAAGCCTGTACAATATTGTGAGCTGTTGGCAAGGCTGTCATTCAAGAGCGTGTCACACATTTTCCCACTGTTTGCGAGATAAACCTCCTGAAATATCATTAAAGAAAAGTGGCAGATATGGTAATCCTCTATTATTATTATTATACAGGATTTATATAGCGCCAACAGTTTGCGCAGCTCTCTATTTTTCATAAACCACAAAAACAAATGTAGCTCTCTTTTGGGGAGGTATGAGAAATGGCCCTCCCTAAACAGGATCTTGTGCTAAACCTGCAGGTAGATAGGAAAACCAGAACCTTCGCTAAGTGGAAGAGTGGGTTTGATATTGAAGCTGGCAGTGCCTCCACCCAGGACAGGGCCTCTGTGAGCAGAGGGGATTCCCTTTAATGGAAAATTAACCAGTAATTTAATTATTATACAGGATTTATATAGCGCCAACAGTTTGCACAGCGCTTTACAATATAAGGGAGACAGTACAATTACAATACATTTCAGTACAGAAGGAATAGGAGGGCCCTGCTCGTGGAGCTTACAATCTAAAGGAAGGGGGAGGTGATACAAAAGGGGATAGCTGCGGGGGATGATCTGGCAGAGGTGATTCAAGTACAGTTCTTAGGTGGAGGTGGGGTAGGCTTCCTTGAAGAAGTGAGTTTTCAAAGATCGCCTAAAGGCAGACAGGGTGGGGGCTGACCGGACATGCTGTGGTAGAGAGTTCCAGAGGATGGGAGAAGCTCTGGAGAAGTCCTGGAGGCGAGCGTGGGAGGAGGTGATGAGGGAGCGAGAGGAGGATATCATGGGAGGAGCGGAGTGGGCGATTTGGGCGGTATCTGTGGATGAGGTTGGTGATGTAGCTAGGGGCAGTGTTGTGGATGGCTTTGTAAGCTGTGGTTAGTATTTTGAATTTTAATTTTAATCTAATCACAGTAATTAGGAACAGAGAAACTACTGCAACCAGCATATAACATTAACAGTAAGTATATAGATGCATACCAGTGTGGAAACAATTCAAGCTTTATATAAGAAAAGATTAATATTAGTACGTACATCCAATTTACAAGCAGGTATTATCGGAAAAGAACCTGATAGGAGTCCTGGTAGAATTGTGCATATATAGCCAGGTATATATATAGTTTCAATAGAGATATTTCCAGATGAATGTTGCAACAAAGTCCAGTTGCAGGGGCCCCTGAAGATGATGCGGCATCTGTCTTTGTGTCAGAGACCTGAAGACAAGATCTGAAGTCATGGGGAGCTTTTCCAACTCTTGTCCAACCAGCCTGGAATGCAGCTTCTCATCAGCTGGAACTGTGGTTTGGAACTGGAACTCAGAGTCAACCTATCTACTCTGCACTTTAGTTCCTTTCTAATAGTTTTTAATCTGACATGCAACCAGTCCTCAAAGCTAATGATCTCGAAGTGGCCATCAGAAGCCTAATCTGGCTCTAGCCTGTGCTGGTTGTCGGGCTCTAAGCTAAAACTAGGTATAGAATCCCAAACCAGAAGGGACAGGGTTAACTAGAATAACAGATGCTGCATATAAACTATATTGCAATAAACATATGTCACATACCAATAAACTGGAAGGTGACTATACATACAATACCACAGGCCTAACCATCAGGCAGAGTGCATGTGAAATGATAACAAAGACAAAACAGAGATAGCCTGTCTATAACAAGGAGTTAAATACACACTATAGCAGCTGCTATGAGATCATAATCCCTTCTGGCTTGGGGGTTAGCAGCATGGACAAGACATGTAGCTGAGACTTTCTCTCTCTCTCCACTTCCTCCTTCCAGGGTTTCAGAGTCAACAACCAAGGGACAAAAAGTGCATACATAATATATTTATAGGGTTTTACACATTAAGACAGAGGGCAGCAGATCCCTACATATATGATGTAGAGAAATCCTAAAAGGCAGTCAAAGTTTTTTTAAAAAGTGTTGTTCACAAATTTTTACATTCCAGCTTGTGCAAATAAAAAACTTTTTTTTCTAGTTTTGTATAAAGTTTATAAATTTTTTTAGTGCTAAGAGAAATTAGGTACTTAAAGAGGTTGTCAACGTTTTTTTTCCTGAAATAAAAAATAGGTTTAGATGTATCTGCTCTTTGCAATGGTAGTGCACAAAGTGGCCCTTTACCTCCTCTTCTGGTGCCCCCCACTGGTGCCCTCCGCTCCTCCTCTTCTGCATATTCCTCCATAGCAAGCTGTGTGCGGGGGTGCTGCTGAGATGGGCTGTGTGCATCCATAGACACACACAGCATGG
Source organism: Staurois parvus (assembly GCF_062004578.1). NCBI lineage: Eukaryota > Metazoa > Chordata > Amphibia > Anura > Ranidae > Staurois > Staurois parvus. The sequence goes on along the minus strand of NW_028317973.1, from coordinate 3,015,752 downwards.
CCCTGCCCCACCCCTCACTCCCTCGTCACAGGGGCCAATAACTCCCACTGCTCTCAATGTGTCTATGAGAGGCCAGTGCTGCTGCAGACGGGCAAAGCACTGGATCACGAGAGGAATCAGGTAAGTGTTTGGGGGGAGGTAGATTTTTTACCTTATGCAGAGAATGCAATAAGGCAAAAACATATTTGACTTTATAACCACTTTAAATATATAAATAGCTATATATATGGCGGTGTACACATATTTTATGAATATATTTATGATTATATAACTTGCATATTTTTATATGCATTTATGGAATTATAATTTACAGTTTAATAATTAATATAAAATGTGTTTATTATTAGCCTTGATGAAGGGAATGCAGATCCCCAAAAGGAGATTGCTCTCCTGGAACTTTCAATATACAGTCCAATTATATAAAGATGGCTGCGGTATGTCAGTGAAACAGTCCAATGAAAAATAGTGTGCAATGCAGTGAAATGACTGCGGTGCAAATGCACTGTTCTTTTTTTTTTTTTTAAGACAAACTTTATTGAAATGTCACACAAGTTCTATCAGCTGCTGTGCTATTTCTCAGTGCTGGGCAAAGGCAGCACAATGTTCTGGTGTGAACTACATTCATAGGAAACCATTATTTTTTGTTTGCCATGCGTTGGGAATGTGTTCGCAAACACACTCCAGCACACCTGGTGTGAATGAAAATATAAAAATATGGCAACAAAATATTTCTTCTAATGATAGTAAATCATCCATGTGAATTTGAGTTTTGTAGACATCTTTCTATAATCAATGGTAATCTTAACTATTAAAACAATGGTATATTAGAAATACAAATTCTGGCAGAAGTCCCCCTGTGTTAAATGTTGTAAACCAAAGGTATTAAAGTGATTGTAAAGGTAGAAGGTTCTTTTGCCTAATGCATTCTCTGCATTAAAGTGGAGTTCCAGCTGTTTTTGTGTTTAATAAAAGTCAGCAGCTATAAAACCTGCTGACTTTTAAAAAAAACACACTTACCTGTCCAAGGGTCCAGTGATGTGCTCACCCGCGCCATCCCTTCTCTTCTTCTTCTCTCCCCGGTGCCAGCATCCCAACTGTGGGCACCAGGCTGTGACAGCGTGCAGCTTCTCAATCCGGTATCCATTGCGCATGCGTGAGTCATGCTGTGCCTCTTGATTGGTCCGGCAGTCTTCTGGGACCTCTGAAGTTGCCCAGGAGACTGCGGGAGTAAGGAGGGTGCCGAACTTTCGGCTCACTAAGCTGTGGTGACCTGAGCCAGAAGTGGGAGCAGGTACCTGTCATAACCAGGTACCCGATCGCCCCTCCCTCCCCAAAAGGTGGCAAATATCTAAGTGAAGGTGGGAGATGAAAAACAAGCGGAGCTTCCACTTTTGGGTGAAACTCCGCTTTAAGGTAAAAAAGTTCTGTGTGCAGCTCCCCCACCCCCATTCCCCAGGGCCCACTTACACAGTACTTACCTAAGCTCAATCTCGATCCAGCACTGTGCTTGAGATCAGCAGCTCTCTCACAGGACATGGAGGCAGCAGCAAGAGCCATTGGCTTCTGCTGCTGTCAATCACAACCAGTGAGCGGAAGGTGGGGCCAAGTCAATAGAAATACATGCGGCTTGAGATTGAGCCGATTGAGCCTGCATGAGTGCCCTCATTGCAAGTAGCTTGCTATTGGACACTCGACAGAGGAGCCAGGAACGCCGGCAGGGGACCCTAAGGAAGGAGGATCGGGGCTGCTCTGTGCAAAACTATTGCACATAGCAACTAAGAAAAAAATACACTTGCAATCAGGCACACTAGCGCTTTCTTTACGATAAAAAATGCTGGATAAAAATCGCTGGTAATAATGGTTTTTAGTAGTGTTTTAGTAGTGTTTAAGAGCATTAGCTTTTTATTAGAGGTTTTACAGTACATGTAGGGAAAAAGAGAAAAGCTGTTAAGAATGTTTTAGTTGTGTTTAGGAGCGTTCAGCGTTTTTTTCTGCTGGCAAATCGCTCCCAAAAAACGCAAAAAAAAACATTTTTTTTTCTGCTCCTAGAAGCTTGAAAAACGCTTCTAGCCAACAATAGTGTGCATGGACACACGGGATAACACTATTTGCTTCCAAGGCAGAAAAAAACTCTCATGACTAGTTGCTAGGAGCTTAAAAATAAGCTAGTGTGCATGCAACCTTGATTCCCCAAAGCTGCTAGTCTAAAATATCTGCTGAACGAAGATTTTATTTTTTAATAAATGCACTAGTAATTGACTTGCCAACACACCTCTACTTTTTGCCCAATTAAGTTTGATTGAATATGTCTATTGAAATGCTTCTAAGGTGAATGACACGTAATTATCAGTATGCAGAAACACCACTTCAATTAAACTATTATTTCAGCTACAATACACACTTTTTCTCTCAGTGACATGCCCCTAATCACTTTAATTGTTATAGGAATAAGATTCAGTTTAATCAGATACTTATGTTAATATGTATTTATCTAATCATAAATCTAATTGTAACCACGTACATATCCATAATGCACTTGGTGCCTATATTAAATCTGTAGTCTTGCTGGGTTGCTGTATTTTGCATTCTTACAGTATTTGTGTCCTGCGGTGTTCTATATGCTGAGTTATTGGTAGCTCACACCTACTACTAGTAGAGATTTGTTTATCTGCGTGATGCACAGAATATCTAAGCACAGGGTTCCTGCATTACCTTGACATCATTGAATATAATTAGTACCATCAACGTTTTATTTGGAAATATGTGCAAATCTTTCAGTGGGGACACAGACAGTTATAAAACCTGACACGTGAGGTGAAACGTGAAGTTTGACACAGACACCAATAGAAGCCTGATAGAGGTTCCAACCCTCCCCCTCTCTGTCCTAAATCTAAAGCTGGCCATATATATCTTGTCTTTATTTGATTAGGCTGAAAAAAAAAGAAGTCCTGACAGCAGGACTGTATGCTGTGAGAATGTACTGATTGAGGAAAATTTCCAATATCCATGTTCAACAGAAGTCAATACAACAATTGACTTCTATTGAACAGGGACAGCCACACATGGGCCAAAATTCAGCCAGTCCCTGGTGAACCAGCCAAATAAAATGTGTGCTAAGAGAAATTTGAAGGCTGCCACTGAAGACATCTCCTGCCTGGCTGTCATATTGACCTTGCTTTAAGAAGAACTCTGGTCAGCGTAGAAATAAATTAAACATGGGTGTCCCCCTCTTCCCTCCCATATATGCAGAGTGCAATGATCGTTTAGACTAAAGGTGATCTATTACATAGTAATATTATTCCAGTGTCATGTGGCAGCAACACTCTAGTCTCTCCTGCCCTGCAATCTGGACAGACCCTCAAAATTATGGTGGACAAGTGGTGACCACTAGTTCTGTATTGTATATGATGACATCCATGAGATGGGAGATGATTCAACCAGAGAAGAAGGGTGTCTTCAAGGACCATGGAGTAAAGTAGGTAATCCTCACTATTAGAGCTCCCTTAGATTAAATTAGAATTATATTCTGCATACACTTGTAGGGGGGAACCACATTTCATTTTATTAGGCTGACTGGAGTTCAGCTTTAGATATATCCCAAGTCCCTGACCTATACCAACTATGCAAAAAAGGAGTTCTGAATTCACTCACACTTCACTTGTTCCAGGTCAGTGACTCAGTGATATTGAAGTTGATGGATCAAGAATGACTGCAAGGCAATTAGTATTTTTTTGTGGAACGTCAGTAATGGAAGCCTCCTATTTCTCTTTGCACAGGTTATCTTATGTCCCTAGGACTTGTATGAAGTCTATTAACACTTTGCTCTCAGTCTGGTATTATGGCTTAGGTTTTTGTCACGTTATATGTGACTTCGAGAGCAGCTGCTACATTATAATGAATAACAAAGGATATCAAATGTGAACAATTTTTTGCTCTTTAGGCAATAGAATTTTTAAATATATTTGTCATTTATATACATTTGTAAGAAAATAATGATTTGTTTTCCTGTAGGAGGGAACCAAGATGGGAAGTTTATGGTTGGTTATCGTGATGGTGTCCTGAGAACAGTTGTGGGTCTTGATAGGGAGACTATGGCTTTCTACAGCCTAGTGCTGGAAGCTATTGGTAAGAAAGTTTAAATATTCTTCATAGATTCTCTTGTACACTTTAGTTATATGTCCACTTAACCTAAAATACATGTAAAAGTAGTTTTAAAAAACTTTAAATATGTAATTCAGTGGAAAAAGAGTAACATTTCTGACCATTAGCAGTAAGTGAAGGTACGTGTTCCACTCTTTAATAGCCATTACATTTTTAAGGCAATTTCCATGCTTACAGTATAATACTGTAAAGCTATATGTTACATCTACATTCATGTGTTTCATTTGTTTAATGTGTTTTACAGACAATGGACCAGCGGGAAATCGGAAAACAGGAACAGCCACTGTCCTGGTGACAGTATTGGACATTAATGATAACAAACCAATCTTCGTGAAGAGCAGTTATGAGGCAACTGTTCCTGAAAATATTCCAGAATCCAGCAGCATTGTGAAGGTAAGCGAAGAATTACAACACCTAATTGCTTTAAAGGGCCTTAAAGGGAATGTGTGATTGTTATATACACTATATTGCCAAAACTAATGGGATGCCTGCCTTTACACGCACATGAACTTTAATAGCATCCCATTCTTAGTCTGTAGGATTCAATATTGAGTTGGCCCACCCTTTGCAGCTATAATGGCTTCAACTCTTCTGGGAAGGTTGTCCACAAGGTTTAGGAGTGTGTCTATGGGAATGTTTGACCATTCTTCCAAAAGCGCATTTGTGAGGTCAGGCACTGATGTCGGATGAGAAGGCCCAGCTCACAGTCTCCACTCTAAAGGTGTTCTATCGGGTTGAGGTCAGGAGTATGTGCAGGCCAGTCTACTTCCTCCACCCCAAACTCGCTCATCCATGTCTTTATGGGCCTTGCTTTGTGCACTGGTGTGCAGTCATGTTGGAACAGGAAGGGGCCATCCCCAAACTGTTCCCACAAAGTTGGCAGCATGAAATTGTCCAGAATGTCTTGGTATGCTGACGCCTTAAGTGTTCCCTTCACTGGAACTAAGGGGGAAACCCAACACCTGATAAACAACCCCACACCATAATCCCCCCTCCACCAAACTTTACAGTTGATACAATGCAGTCAGACAAGTACTGTTCTCCTGGCACCTGCCAAACCCAGACATGTCCATTGGATTGACAGACAGATAAGCATGATTTGTCACTCCAAAGAGCACGTCTCCACTGCTCTAGAGTCCAGTGGCAGTGTGTTTTACAGCAATGCATCAGACGCATTGCATTGCACATGGTGATGTAAGTCTTGGATGCAGCTGCTTGGCAATGGACACCCATTCCATGAAGCTCTCTACACACTGTTGTTGTGCTAATCTGAAGGTCATGTGAAGTTTGGAGGTCTTTAGCTATTGACTCTGCAGACAGTTGGTGATCCCGATCTGTCATTTTACATGGCCTACCACTTCATTGCTGAGTTGCTGTTGTTCTCAGTTGCTTTCACGTTGTTATACTGTTACTGTTATTATACTGTTATGTTATCAGAAAACAATGCTAATATGTTTGTTGCCTTATCATAACATTCTCCATCTGGTCAGCATTACTAACTATTGGTATTGGTGTTATACGTTTTACAGGTTACAGGGAATTGTATGGTTGGTTTCAATATTGCTAATGAGACGCATCCTTTTTGCCATTTTTTTGGGGGGAGGGGGGGGGACATGATGTACTTAAGACTTCACTTGCTTTTAGTAAAAGGCTGTTTGGTTCCTATTGCCCCCTTCACTATAGGTTCTAAAAATGAAAGCAACACTCTATGAACTTGTTGGGTGTTGTAACAATAGTTGCATTCCTAGGGAAGATTGCGGGTGCAATGTGTACAGTTGCTGTTGCTGCAATAAATTATATCTTATTCAAACATAGGTCAGTACTTAGTAAAGTAGATGTTCTTGAGACAAATAATGTATCGGGTGCTAGACATTCTTCAGTTTTATGTCAGTTGGGATAAAAAGCAGTTTTTTCTGTATTAGGAAACTATTAACCATTGCATCCATCCACCTCACCAAAACCTCAAGAGTTGTGCTGCTTCATTATGCAAACTTTTTGGTAACTTTATGCATCTGTGTAAATAAACTCCGGACATGTCATAATATACAGCATTTTCAGGATACAATGTACCTTTTTATTAATAAAAAGTCAAATTTGTGCTCCAGTCCAATTCATATTTCCAGGCTGAGATGGTGTCACCGGTGTGCTGCAGGCAGAAGGAGACATTTGCTCAGTCTCCTCTGCCCTAGCAATCAGCCTGTAACATTGTAACTTTGCATCAAATCACAAGGTGACATGCTGCAGCAGGAGCTGATATGTGTCAGACATTTGAGAACACAGCAATAACCTGCACAGGCACTAAGACTTTACATTACTGTGTCAACTCTGTCATAGTAGTACAGTAATCAGAAGCTCACCCTGGATGATGCTTGAACAAACATGGCTCCATTCTATTGGAGAGAAAAAAAACAAATTTAATTTTTTTGTTTGAGGAAATACCATGCTCTCTCTGTTAGGAGCTAAACACCTTGACGTGTCACGCACTTTGCTTTGCTTAGCATGCTTGCATTTATTATGAAAAAAATGTCTGATGCTTTGATCACTTTGAAGAGGTGTGTGTATATTTTGTTTAGTAATTTATGTCATTTTCTTATAAATAGGAAACTTGTTTTTTTCACAAATGGAATTTATAGCAACAATGATACTAAATAAAAAAAACAAAAAACGAAGCTCTGGTAAAATCATGCCATTCACATTTTATCTTTAAAAATGTCCAAAGTCTGTTTTTTATAATTTCCTTTTGAAGAATAATATATTGACAAGGAGAGCATAATCATAAATATGTGATAGTTTTATAATAGTTGGTTGTTAAAGGGTAACTCCACTTTTGAGGGGGAAAAAATGAGCAGTTTAAAATCCTTGCAATGTACATAGATCACACAGAGGGGAATGTTCAGCCCATTTTTCCATTTTCAGCACTATTGTGATACTATAATAATTACTCTGTTGCTGTATCCAGTTTTATATAGTTTTTTTGAGGCAGAGCTTTCTTTTGGTGATATTTAATCACCGCTATTTTTTCACTACATAAAGCAAAAGAGTGGAAATTTTGAAAATAAATATATATATATATATATATATATATATATACAGTTGTGTTCAAAATAATAGCAGTGTGTTGAAAAAAGTGAATAAAGCTCAAAATCCTTCTAATAGCTTTTATTTCCATACACACAAATGCATTGGGAACACTACACATTCTATTCCAAATCAAAACATGAAGAAAAATATATCAAATTTGTGTTGTTCCTCTAAAAAATTTGAAGAAAAGTGAATATTAGACTGTTCAAAAAAATAGCAGTGTTTGTATTCTTCTTTACAAACTCAAACATTCACTATATAAACTGAAAAATGTTTGAAGATTTTGCTTTCCTTTGAATCACTTAATTAATATTTAGTTGTATAAGCACTGTTTCTGAGAACTGCTGTACTTCTGTGTTGCATGGAGTCAACCAACTTCTGGCACCTGTGAACAGGTATTCCAGCCCAGGATGATTGGACTACATTCCACAGTTCTTGTCTATTTCTTGGTTTTGCCTCAGAAACTGCATTTTTGATGTCACCCCACAAGTTTTCTATTGGACTAAGATCCGGGGATTGGGCTGGCCACTCCATAACGTCATCTTGTTGGTCTGGAACCAAGATGTTGCACGTTTACTGGTGTGTTTGGGGTCGTTGTCTTGTTGGAACACCCATTTCAAGGGCATTTCCTCTTCAGCATAAGGCAGCATGACCTCTTCAAGTATTCTGATGTATTCAAACTGATCCATGATCCCTGGTATGCGATAAATAGGCCCAACACCGTAGTATGAGAAACATCCCCATATCATGATGCTTGCGCAACCATGCTTCACTGTCTTCACAGTGTACTGTGGCTTAAATTCAGTGTTTGGGGGTCGTCTGACAAACTGTCTCCGGCCACTAGACCCAAAAAGAACAATCTTACTTTCATCAGTCCACAAAATGTTGCGCCATTTCTCTTTAGGCCAGTCAATGTGCTCTTTGGCAAATTGTAACCTCTTCAGCACATGTCTTTTTTTCAACAGTGGGACTTTGCGGGGGCTTCTTGCAGATAGCTTGGCTTCACATAGGCGTCTTCTAATTGTAACAGTACTCACAGGTAACTTTACACCTTCTTTGATCTTCCTGGAGCTGATTGTTGGCTGAGTCCTTGCCATTTTGGCTATTCTTCTATCCATTCGAATGGTAGTTTTTTGCTTTCTTCCAGGTTTTGGTTGCCATTTTAAAGCATTTGCGATCATTTTAGCTGAGCATCCTATCATTTTCTGCACTTCTTTATATGTTTTCCCCTCTCCAATCAACTTTTTAATCAAGGTACGCTGTTCTTCTGAACAATGTCTGGAACAACCCATTTTCCTCAGAATTTCAGAGAGAAATGCACTGTAACCAGCATGTACAACATTTGCTGCCTTCCTTCCTTAACCACTTGCCTACCGGCACTTATACCCCCTTCTTTACCAGGCCAATTTTCAGCTTTCAGTGCTGTCGTACTTTGATTGACAATTGCGTGGTCATGCAAGATTGTACCCATATGAAATTTTTATCATTTTTTTCTCACAAATAGAGCTTTTGGTGGTATTTAATTGCCACTGAGTGCTTTACTTTTTGCACTATAAATGAAAAAATGCAAAAAATTTGATTAAAAAAAAAGTTTCTTTGTTTCTATTATAAAATTTTTCAAACAGGTAATTTTTCTCCTTCACTGATGTGTGTTGATGAGGCAGCACTGATGGGCACTGATAGGCGGCACTGATGGGCACTGATAGGCAGCACTGAAGGGCACTTATAGGCAGCACTGATAGGCAGCACTAATGAGGTGGCACGGATAGGCGGCACTGATAGGCAGCACTAATGAGGTGTCACGGATAGGCGGCACTGATAGGCGACACTGATGATGGGTACTGATAGACAGCACTGATAGGTGGCACTGACTGGAATCACTGCTGGGCACTGACTGGCAGCACTGCTGGCCACTGACTGGCACAACCGCTGGGCACTGACTGGAGGCACTGACTGGCAGCACTGCTGGGCTGCACTGATGGGTGGCACTGGTGGGCACAGGTGGGTGGCGCTGCTGGGCACAGGTAGGTGGCACTTCTGGGCACAGGTGTGTGACACTGCTGGGTGGCACAGGTGGCATCACGGAGATCACTGGGTGCGCGCAGAGCGCGTTCTGGGAGGACATCATATGACGCCCACCCAGAACTGGCCGGCTGCAGTGTAGCCGTCATTCGGCTATATGCGGTCGGCAAGAAGTTAAATAATTGCCAGCTGTTTTTCAAAGAATGAATGACCTCACTAATAGAACTCCACACTGCTATTTTTTTGAACATGCCCCTTTCAATTAGTGATTCAATTACACAGAATCAGTAGCATGCATGTCATGACTGTTGGGTCTGTTGGATTTTTATTACTCTACTACACCTGCTAGTAAATTATTTGCCATGTAGAAATATCATTTCTATCAAAAACAGTGATTGATCAGGTTAGTGATGTCTGACTGCTATTATTTTGAACACAACTATATATATATATATATGTATGTATGTGTATATATATATATCTATATATAGATATAAAACTTTTTTATCAACCTTTTTGTCTTTCACCCTGTCTCATGTCTTCAGGCCCAGCAATGTCAGGACAGTATATACAACTACCACCAAAATGACATCTTTTTGGAAAGTAGACACTGTTTTTAAATAATTTTGCCCCTAAACATAAATGCACCTCAGGAAAATAAAATTTTGTTACCTAGTGCAATGTTTCTCAACTTTACAGAACCATGTCTCATATGTGTATTTATTGCCAGTACCCCCTTATATCTATATATTGTCTCCAAACAATGTCTTCTGTTTGTATTAAAAGTAAAAACACATACACCATTTAAATGGGATTTTTTATTTATCATAACATCAGACATGATACTGCAGTTTTACTTTAACAGGCAGAACCGGTCAAAAGCACCCCCTGTGGTACATTGGTTGGGAAACTGTGGCCTAGAGCAGTTAGGCAGATTCTGTCTTTAATTCTTCTGCACTGCCGGTGGGGAATGAAAATTAAATGCTATTTTTTTGCAAAAATTGTTATTCCTTGGCATGCTGTAAGGCCACTTGTGCACTTCTCACTGAAATTTATCTGAAAGCCGGCAGAATCAATGTCCCAGAATAGACTACAAAGTGGAATCTGTATGCTGTCAGTAATGTCGGGGGTACCTTGCGTTCTGGTTGCTACATCCAGTGTAGCGTGTTTGAAGCTAGCATAGTTTAAGCCATCATATGATCAGTTAAATCTGCATTCATCTGCAGATGGGAAATATTATGTAAGACAAAATTCAGGAATGTTCAGCCATCAGTAAATTTACCAGCTGCGGTAAGGCTACATTTTGTATACACAATGTAATTAAGAAGCTTTTGTAGATGGCGGCCCTTTGCCTTTGTAATTATTAGTTTACAGTGCAAGTTTATGGCCATTGTAATTATCCACTTAGAAGTGACCTACAACTACTAATTCATTACATCTGTAGCTAAAGCTGCTTCTTACATATTAACACTAAGGCTTTGTATTCAAACAAATGCTTGTAGTTACTGCAGATTTACAAAATAAAAAGACAAGCTTTAATATAGCTTAATGTACAGCTGCCTCTTTTCCTTTGTGCAATGTATATTTTTAGTGCAGTTCTCCAGAGTGATCCATCTCTCTACATTTCCATAGTACACCTTTAAGGCAGAGTTGGGTTATGAATCGATGCATCTCTAGGCACTGGGACAGAAAATTCCATGACAGCTAATGCTGTCAAGCAAATCTTTTATCTGTCAGGCAAAACTTTATCTTTAGTTGATTAAAAACAAAAATACCAAACTAGCTTTTGACTAGCTTTAGTAGTCTCCGTCATTTCTGCTTTTTTTCCCATTTAAAACAAAAGTCTGTGTTCACGTGGATACACTTTTCCTGAATGTGTACTAGAAGTAATACACACTGATAGCAATGAGTCTGGGCACACAGCAGGGTTGTGGTAGTGAGGTACACTTAGGGTCAATTTACAAGTAATGTGGTTAAACTGAGGCCACCAGAATGTTTATAAAGCACAGCAATGTGCTTTATAAACTTACTTAGGAACTCTGAAGCAAGCGAAAACCCACTCATCCAAATGAAAGGGGGGGGGGGGAAAGGTGACATAGGGAAACCTAACACATGACTTTGACAGGTTACATAGCAGTGCTTCCCCCCTATTCTGAAGGATTCTCTGTGGAAAATTAATCACAGGACATTAGAGGCTCCACATAGCACTCTGCATTTTATGAATGAAAATTAAAATGTATATGCAGTGTGGAATAATCCCTTTGACTTCTTGCAGAGTGCAGAGAAGGGTAGACCATACACTGCTTAAGTCTTGGCTGATTCCTGCTAGCTCAACCAAGGTCCGAGCATTGTGTTTCCCTGCCAGCTCTGCTCTGTTCAACAAAAGACTAATGGAGGGAGTCTTTCTGAAAATCTAATTAGTTGTAGGCACTATTAGAGTATTCTGACTGCTAGCGCTGTCAGGATACAATGGTCCAGCATGGGATATGTCCATCTGCCCTGTTAACATGCATGGAGGAATCTATTGGATTTCCTTAGTTCAGCTTGCAGGCTGAACAAAAGAATCTACATATATATATATATATATATATATATATATATAGCCAACCTAAAGCTGACCATACACTTTTTATTTATGTATTTATTAATGGTTCCTATATAGCGCCATCAATTTACACAGCCCTTTACATGCGTAGTGTACATTCATATCACTCCCTAATCCTCAAGGAGCTTACAATCTACAGCCCCTAACTCACATTCATACACAAACATACTAAGGCCAATTAAGACAGGTGCCAGTTAACCTACCAGCATGTCTTTGGGGTGTGGGAGGAAACCAAAGTACCCGGAGGATATCCACGCAGGCACAGGGAGAACATGCAAACTCCAGGCAGGTAGTACCTTCGTTGGGAAACCGACGACCCTAGTGCTGCTAGGCGGAAATGCCTACAACTTTGCCATTGTGTTGGCCACTAGAAGAATTGCATTTGAAAACTTTTGTTTATATTTTATAGCCATTAATGGAGTTAAAACGATACTTGATTTCGACTGCAGTGATGAAAAAATTCAAAGGAGAAGGATGGACAATTTTACTTGAACAAATTTCTAACAATAAAAGTGTTTTTTGTTTTAGAAATTACATTCATTCTAAATGTGAATGTTAAAAGCAAATTAAATGTTGATGTACTTTCAAAATACCTTAGTCAAGTTATCAAATGTAATTTGAGAATTTTCGTACAAATATTTGTATGAACATTTTTTTTTTTAAATATATACAATAAGTGTATGATCAGCTTTAGAAATCATGCATACTTCATCTTGAACCTTAAATGTAATTCCAGACATGTTGAGAGGATGCCTTTCACACACCAGCTTTTCTGTGGACAGAACAGTAGGAACCTTTCGTCATTCACATGCATCATGAAAGGAGCATTCTTTTTTCCTGGACAGATACTCTCTACAAATATTCTTAATCACACACTACTAAGCTGCAGTGAGAAAACATATATCTAAAGAAATATGTTTCCTCCATGTTTGATACCGCAGAGAATTGTAAAACTCCTGTCAGTTTATTTTGTCATGTATATCATATTGGAGAAATGTTCACTTACTGTCCTGTAGACACAACAACAAAAGTCTATAAGATCTTCCTTTATTTCTGTTATGGTAAAAACTCAAAATGTAAGGCTGGCCATAGATAATGTGATTGTCTTTGCAGAAAAGAAAATTGCTTGATTTCCCCATCAACACTGCTGGTGTTGATGGGGGAATCCCTCCTGAGTAGCTATTACATTCTACAAGAGAGGAGGTGACAACTAAGAAGAGACTTCCCTTTACATTACAGAAATTTCCAAATTGTATCAACTTGCAAACTTAAATATAGGCTACAATCAACTCAAGCAAGTTGCATTTGATATACTTTAAATCTTTAAAATGTTAGGAGAAATGTGCTTAGCCTGTCGTTACATTGGAAGAGTAAAAAAAATAAAAATTTTAAAATGATCCTAAAGCATTCACATACTGCCCCCATCCTGGCCAGGGGCACATATCTAGTTTTGGAGCTTTGCTTGTATGTAATTAAAAATAACTGTAATATTCTTTATTGACAGCACCAATCGACCATGCTAGTCATATTACATTGGGAAAAATGCTTTGGCTTCAACAACCTGTAAGCACTGCAACAGCAGAAAACTAACATTAATTTGTGAAATGTGCCTTATTGTATTAGGTAGTAAATACCAAATATCCTTTGCGGTGTTTTAGTTCAAACAAATAAAAGTGCACTGTTAGAATGGCAATTCACATTTTGGTGGACTCCATGAAAGACCAGTCTTGGTTGGCTTGTGCACGTCTTGGGTTAGTCCTTTGGCACTGAGATATTGGCCGGCTGCGTCTGAAGCTGTTGATTGATTGCCTGAGTGAGCCAAGCCTCTTCCAAAGTCTGAGCTGTGGCTCACTGGCATCTTCCACATGATAAGGCATGAATTCCCGCGGTCCATATAGTGACTGGTCTAGGGCTGCAGGCTTACAGAGTGTCACAAATATGAGGCAGGTTGCCAGCAACAGGAAAATGCATGCAAGTGATATGATAATAGGCAGGGGGTCTGTAAAATCCAAAGGGATACTGGTGGTATTTGTGGAAATACTCTCTGTGGTGGTGTTAATCTGTTCAAAGAAAGTAGTGCCCCCTAGTGTTTCATTGTTGAATGTCTCTTCAGTTTCAGCAGTCATCTTTCCTGTTAAAAAGGAAGAAATATAATATTACAACACCAACCTGTTCCTTCTTTGTGTTTATCCTCTATATTAAGACATTATATAACATAAATATAATATACCATTTTCTAATTGCCCTTCAGCAATGCATTCCGATGCTAAAGTGTTGATAATCAAGTTACAGAAACTGCAGTGAGTGTTCATCCTTTTCTAATCACAGTGAATTTCTGCCATCGCCAAATACACAGTGTGAAAATATGGCACCATGGTTTTTGGATGTTTTCCTAATGAGATTGGGTACAACAAATAGCTGATTGCAGCAAAAGGGCTACTTGAGGATATACAGTGTGTATATAATCTATATGTATATGTGTACAGTATATATGTACCTTGTGGTATTCTGACAAGCCTTCTTTTTTATAGAAACAGCTTTTGCAGCAGAAACGTTATTTCAGATCAGTGGCTTGTGTTTAGAGATAAACACCAGACACCTACAATGCTTAAAGTGGGTAGTCCGGTCAGTGAAATGAAGACACAGTTAGCTAAACAAACCCTTCACCTAAAAATTTATATAAAAAGTATTAGAACGTGATTTTCTAAAATCAGGTCAAATAATCTGTCTGTCTTGAATTTAAAATTTCCGGTTTAGTAGGAAGGATCTCTGAGTAGGTAATAAGTGACTTAGTCGCACATGACACACCATAGGCTTGATGCAGGTAGGTGATATGCCAACCAACCTGCTAGTGGCACAGTATATATCCTTGTAGGCTGAAGGAACTAGTCATTTCAAGGTACAGAGGATGATATTGAGATCTGAGGAACCCCAAAATTGAGTCAGAAACACAGGGCAACGTTACTGTTCTGAAAATTGCAAGCCAAGGCAGTGACATTTTTTTAAAAAGACTTTTACTCTCTGACCCCATCCCACCCCAGGACACAATACATATTAATGTATACATAGTGAATACATATCCTCTTCAGCAGAGACCTTCCTTTAAGCTTCAAAGGGCTTATTAACAGTGCCATTAAGCCTTTTGGCAACAATCAACACAGTGCTATCAGCACTTAGACAATCATACCATAACCCAGAGTTCTATAAAAAAGCATATTGTAAATGAGTCATGAAAACAATCCAGTTTATGGCAGCTCTGACATGATCTAGATGCAGGCAATTAAACCAGTTAGGCTGAAATCTCCAAAGCAAACAGCCTATTAGCAAAGTCTTTATGGCATGTTGTAAATATTTTAGCAAGCACTGTAAAGCAGGCCAAGCAGCATAAAGCAGCAGGATATTTATTTCTTACTGCAGATTCACAATTCAGTCATTATTCATAAATCCTTGTATGATAAAGCTACATTAATAACAAGAATGTAGCCACATGTATCAAACTATTGGTCATGCAGGTAATATAAATACCCCCACTATTACAAAGTTCAGGAAGCTAATGGGGCATATTAACTCTTCTGAGGACGCCACACATAAGAGACACTTCATGATTAGCTTCCATTAGCTTGTAACTTAATTCTGTTAAATATGTTAGTTGCCTAACTGTAAATTATAATAATTCAGAAACACCAATATAATTTATTAAATGTATTGTAGGTTAATTTCTTGAGTCAGATGGTGAAAGCCACACTTAGAGATAATGTCCTCCTGGACCTACTAATTACAAATAACACAGGTCTGATTGCAGATGTAGAGGTAAGGGATAATTTGGGTAACAGTCATCACAGATTAATTACATTTGCCATAAATTATAGGAAAAGTACACATGAGGGTAGAACAAGAACACTACATTTTAAAAGATCCAAATGTATTAACTACTTGCCTACAGGGCACTTATATCCCCTTCCTGCCCAGGCCAGTTTTCAGTTTTCAGCTTTCAGCGCTGTCGCACTTTGAATGATAATTGAGCAGTCATGCAACGCTGTACCCATATGAAATTTTAGCATTTTTTTCTAGACAGATAGAGCTTTCTTTTGCTGGTATTTAATCACCTCTGGGTTTTTTTATTTTTTGCTAAACAAACCAAAAACAACTGAAAATTTTGAAAAATAAAATGTTTTTTCTTAGTTTTTGTTATAAAATTTTGTAAATATATGATTTTTCTCCTTCACTGATGTGCTCTAATGAGGCTGCAGTGATGGGCACTGATAGGTGGCACTGATGAGGAGGCACTAGTAGGTGGCACTGATGAACATTGACAGACATCACTGGTGGGCACTTAAAGGCAGCAATCGTGTATGGCACTGATAGGTGGCACTGACTGGCACTGATAGGCTGCACTAACTGGCACTGACTGACACTATTAGGAGGCACTGATAAGCAGCTCTGATGGGCATTGATAGGCAGCACTGATAGGCGGCACTGATAGGCAGCACTGACTGGCACTGATACGCGGCACTGACTGGCAGCACTGATAGGTGGCACTGATAGGTGACACTGAAAGGCAGCTCAGATGGGCACTGATATGTGGCATTGATGTGCACTGGTAGGCAATGATATGTGGCATTGGTGAGGCACTGATGGGCACTGGCAGGTCGCATTGAGGGACAATAACAGCTGGCATTGATGGGCACTGACAAGCGGCACTGCTGGAGCTACACTGATCATCAGGGCACACTGATCATCAGTGCCCTGATGATCAGTGTACATGTCTCCTCCTGGGAATGCTGATTATAGGCTCTCCTCTCCTTTCGAGCTGTCAGCGTGACAGCTCGTGAGGAGAAAAATGCTTAACCGGCAATTCCCTATTTACATGCGATCAGCTGTGATTGGACACAGCTGATCACATGACCGAGCCGACATCTTCGGCTCTTTCCATTGATCGGTGATCCGCTGTGCCCGAGGGACACAGCACACCACCGATCGCCACGCTGCGCGCTTGCAGAGCCGCGCATGTGCGGTTAGAGTGGGAGGATGTCATGTGGCATCCGCCCAGAACAAGAGAACCGCTTTGTGCCCGTCATTACCTTATATGGCGGGCGGGAGGCAGTTACTGGCATGGTACCAGCTTACTGGCAAAAGCAAATGTGATACCAATAATCAAAAAAAGGGTTTGTATTTTTATTGGGTAACTACAGACCAGTCAGCCTAACATCAATAGTATTTAAACTATTGGAGAGAATGAGGGACCATATCTAAGAAACTGCTGATGGAAATAGTATCATTAGTAGCAACCAACATGGATTTGTGAAGAACAATTCTTTCCAGACCAACCTTGACAGTCAATGAGGAGGTGAGCTGTAATTTGGATAGAGGAAGGCCTGTGGACATGGTGTATCTAGATTATACTAAGTCATTTGTTACAGTACCCCACAAATGAATAATCTACAAATTAAGGTCTTTTGGGATTGATGGCATGGTATGTACCTGGATAGCTATGTAATTATAAAAGTGACATTAAAGAAGTAGTCAGTGAAGTATAAATAAACATTTCAGCAATCCTATTTCCCACCCATTAGATCTTTTGGTTGGATAGGGGGGAAGACTTGGTGATGTCTTATAGAAGTTCCACAAAAAGCTGGTGCAGCTGCAGCTTGATAGCTCTCAATTCCATCCAATTTAAATTTTCTCCAGTCTTTTACATTAAATTACATTTTAAAATTGTTAAGTTTTATCTCTAATGCACTAAACAAGAACTTAAAGAATTCCTGTTGAATGCACTATATAATATATCCTGTGTCATATTCCTGTCTGACAACATGCATTACAGATGCTTCTTAAATGTTAGCATTGTTATAGCAGATTCTGTGAAAAGTGAAGGTTTTTCTTAAAACAATTGCTGGCAGCTGTTGTGTATGTGTTTGTAATAACTGCAGATAATCCACTGTAATGAAAATCACTTTTACATGTTTAGCACTGGGTGACTAGTGGCTGGAGGTATATGTTTAATTTTTGGATAGTGAAGCGCTACCATGGGGTGAGTTTTATTTTACTCTTTAGTGACTGCCACCAAGTCACTAATGTGGCACTGTCATAAGTATGTGACAATGACACTGTCATCCTCACCGTGCACAGATATTTTTGCCTGCAGGACAATAATTAAGTGCTAGAAGACTAAAACAAATGTCCACCAATGTGATGTCTACTAAAAGTTCATAAATAATGCCCCATGCATTAATCCAACACAAACTTCAACTGTTCCAGTTCAAAAACCAGTCTTGGTCTTCAGATCACCTTCACCACTGTGCTCCAATTGATTTCCAGTCCCCATAACACACCACAATCACCAATTTCATTTGGCTCTCATTTTACTGATCAGCAAAAGACGCTCTCATCAAGTTCCTTAGAGTGGCTCCTCCTTCAATACACCTTTATCAGCTTCACACTGTCTCATAGATATAATAGGGCTCAGAAGAAAGAGTGGCCAACATAGCGTAATCCCATTTCAACTGCTTTATTTAAATCCATTCCCAGTTAAAAACACACAAACAAATTAAAAACAATGCCCAGCAGGAAAGATTGCCATCAATATTGCTAAGACCATGTGGCTGTAATCTCACCATGCTCATTCACTGCGTCACTTCCAGGCCAGAGTATTGATGTCACTTCCAGTCGCCATATAGCCCCACCCTGACGGAGGAAGTTGTAATGATGAAATGCATCAGGGTGGGGCTATACGGCAACCTGAAGTGACATCAATACGCTGGAACAGAAGTGATGCAAACACATGGTGAATGAGCAGTGTGAAACACAGTGATCACCAGCCACATGGTTTTAGCGATATTGACAGAAATCTTTATACTGATGGGCATTGTTTTTAATTTGCTTGTGAGTGTGTTTTTTTTAACTGGGGATGAATTTTAACAGAATTATGCATTGTTGGCCACTCTTTTTTCCTAGTATATCTATGGGAGACAATATGGAGCTGATGGAGGTGTATCGCAGGAGGAACTACTCTGAAGGAAATTTATGAGAGCGTTTTTTGTGATCAGTAAAATAAGAGCCAAATGCAATTGGTAAGTATGGTGTCTTATGCAGGCCATACATGGGTCAAATTCTGAACGAATTCTCTTTAGAAAATCAGAAATTTTGTGAGTTTTGTAATCCAATGGTTCCACCATTGATTTCAAAATTCAACCAACCAAGCCTTCAATTTCACTTCATGTTGCTACAGAAGAGAATTTTCAAGGCCAAGAATTTTCTTTTCTTTCCAGGTCACAGCTTTATATTTCTTGAACGAGTCTCCCATCACTGATTCGAAATTCGTTCGTTTTTCAAAAAATTTCCAACATGCCCAATCACTCAAATTCGATGGTCACATAAAAATTGGCTGTTTTTTTGAGCTTTTAGTAGACATCACAGTGGTGGACATTTTTGTTTTACATATTTAGCACTGGGTGACTAGTGGATGGAAGATTTCATTTAATTTTTGGATAGTGAAGCGCTACCAAGGGGTGAACTTTGTTTTACTTTTTTATGTTTATGATTTAATTCTCATATTATGGTGGCAGCAAACGGTTAAGTTTAATTATTAGTTTGAGTTCCTCCTGAGCGCTGGGTATTGGGTTTGAATATTGGTGGTAGTGCCTGGGATATGACATTGCTGTTGTCACACCTAGACCTTTAAAGGCACATGATATAATTTTTGTACATAGAAACCACTTAAAGTGTTACTAAAGTAAAAATTGTATTTAAAATTAAATTAACAAACATGTTATACTCACCTGCTCTGTGCAGTGGTATTGCACAGATCAGCCCCAATCCTCTTCTCAGGTCCCCGCCGGTGATCTTAGCTTCTTTGTATGTACCCATAGCAAGCCGTTTGCTATGAAGCACTTCCGAGCTGTGTGTCTATGGAACTGTGCTCCATAGGCTTACACAGTTGGACTTAGCCCCACCCCCACTTCCTCCTCACTGCATTTGATTGACAGCAGCAGAAGCCAGTGGCTCTTGCTGCTGCTCGAGTACTGTGTGAAGAAGAAGAGAGGGGACAATAGATGCAGCCATGCACAGTGCTCCCCTCTCTTGCCCTTCACACAGGGAAGGGGGAGGGGCAGAGAAATAGAAACCTCAATGTTAATAATATTAATGAAGCTATATGATCTATTCCTCATACAAGGTAAAGCTGAACTCCAGGTATAGGAGGTACAGGTACACTGCATCCAGAAAGTATTCACAGCACTTAACTTTTGCCACTTTATGTTACAGCCTTATTCCAAAATGGATTCAGTTTTTTCCTCAACATTCTACAAACAATACCCCATAATGACAACATGAAAGAAGTCCGTTTTGAAATCTTTGCAATTTATTAAAAATAAAAAACGAAAAAAACCACATGTACATAAGTATTCACAGCCTTTGCCATGACACTCAAAATTGAGCTCTGGTGCATCCTGTTCCCATTGATCATCCTTGAGATGTTTCCACAACTTGATTGGAGTCCACCTGTGGGAAATTCAGTTGATTGGACATGATTAGGAAAGGCATAAACCTGTCTATATAAGGTCCCACAGTAAACAGTGCATGTCAGAGCACAAACCAAGCCACGAAGTCCACCAGAAATCTTTCTAAAGCGGGCCGCCCGGCCAAAATGAGCGATCGAGGGAGAAGGGCCTTAGCCACGGAGGTAACCAAGCACCCGATGGTCACTCTAAAAGAGCTCCAGCTTTTCTCTGTGGAGAGACGAGAACCTTCCAGAAGAACAACCATCTCTGCAGCACTCCACCAATCAGGCCTGTATGGTAGAGTGGCCAGACGGAAGCCCCTCCTCAGTAAAAGGCAAATGGCAGCCTGCCTGGAGTTTGCCAAAAGGCACCTGAGGGACTCTCAGACCATGAGAAACAAAACTCTCTGGTCTGATGAAACAAAGATTGAACTCTTTGGCCTGAATGTCAAGTGTCATGGCTGGAGGAAACCAGGCACCGCTTACCACCTGGCCAATACCATCTCTAGAGTGAAGCATGGTGATGGCAGCATCATGCTGTGGGGATGTTTTTCAGCGGCAGGAACTGTGAGACTAGTCAGGATTGAAGGAAAGATGAATGCAGCAATGTACAGAGACAACCTTGATGAAAACCTGTTCCAGAGAGCTCTGGACCTTGGACTGGGGCAACGGTTCATCTTTCAACAGGACAACGACCCTAAGCACACAGCCCACATAACAAAGGAGTGGCTACGGGACAACTCTGTCAATGTCCTGCAGTGACCCAGCCAGAGCCCAGACTTGAACCTGATTGAACATCTCTGGACAGATCTGAAAATGGCTGTGCACCGACGCTCCCCATCCAACCTGATGGAGCTTGAGAGGTACTGCAAAGAAGAATGAGAGAAATTGCCCAAAAATAGGTGTATATAAATAAAATTATACATAAATCATATAAAGTCCAAACAAAAGTCCAAAATGATGTAAAACCTGACAAATTAAGAAGTGTTCAACAAATATCACCAGAGTGAATCTGCCACCAAATAAATTGAATGAACTCACCACAGCAATATGCTGATCACATTATAAATCAACATAAAGCGCTTTCTGCTCTGGGAGCAATGGTCTGCAAACTGGTGAGGCAACACTAGGAACTTGATATCTGGTCTCCAGGGAGCAATATTCTGCAGGGAATGTATACCATATGGATCTCCTTCAATAATAAACCACCGAATCCTTAGGATGATCATATTGCTCTGGTGAGTTCCTTAGGATGATCAGACCTCCACTCGAAATATAAAGGAATAAAAACTCATGGTGCAGTACTTCATAAATCTTCAGACTTAATAAAACACATTGTACTTACAAGAAACGGTGTCTTAGTCGACACCAGCACAAACAGCATGATGAATTTCACAAACACAGACCCAGCCTGGCTGCGCATGCACCGTGCCAGTGACTTGGGAACATCCTGACGTCACATCCAAAAGCTCCGCCCTATGCATTTCATCATCGACGTCCTCACGGAGCAGATGGATGTGAGACGTCAGACCTTCATTAAATATTCACTGCACTCAAAGTGGACAGCTGACATTAATCATGATTCATGCAAACCGCATGATTCCTCTGTGACAAATCGCCACCGCATACATATATAAGTAATATTATACCAATAAAAGCAATATGACAGATAACGGGGGATAGAAATAAATGAGGCATATAATGAAGAGCTATCAGTACAAAATACCAATAACAAATACTTAAAGGGCCAGTACATACTTAAAGGGGAACTCTGCTGATCATAAAAAAATGTTCCATTAGAATGTATCAAAATACAGAAATATCTTCAAAAATTTGTGAGAAAGCAGTTTAGGTCGATATCTACATTCAACCCATGAGGTTTCAAAGAATTTAGTTCATAAATCCAGTATGTTTCTTTTCTAGAAATGTGGTTTAACCATATCCATAAAAAGTCAACAAACTCAGATCACAATTATGTTTTAATTTGAAGTGTCTCAATACGCTATGTTTATCAAACCCCTTTTTTATATTACCAATATGTTCACCTATTCTAGTTTTTAAACCTCTTCCTGTTCTTCCCACATATTGAAGGTGGCACGGACATTCCAAAACATAAACTACATGTGAGGAATTACAAATGATCAAAGAGTTAATTTTATATTCTTTATTAGAGCATGAGAAATAAAATACTTTTCTTTTATTTCTGGATTCCTTTTTCACTGTTCTACACACTTTACACTTATTACAGTGAAAGAATCCTTTTTGATCAGGAAACAAATCTACTTTCTTAGGGGGATCAATAACATTATGGGCAATTCTTGTCCTTAAGGGTCTGTTTTTGCTATAAATAAATCTTGGTCTATCAGGTATAATACCCTTCAATATCTCATCTTTTTGCAGGATTGGCCAGTATTTTTTAAAAATACATTCAATACCCTTATATTGCATATTATAATTGGTAATGAAACATATATTATCAAACTTGTTGGATTTCTTCCTATTGCATAAAAGGGACTCTCTATCTTTGTTATTAATAAGATCTCTTTCTTAAAGGAGAAAACTTTTTTCATACCCTTTTTCAATGAATCTCTCAATTAATATATTTGTTTGATCCATATAATCTTTATTCTCGCTGCAGTTTCTTTTTATCCTAGTAAACTAACTTCTAGGTGTATTAAAGAGCCACCTTGGATGGTGTCCACTAGAAATGGGTATGTAACTGTTTTTATCGACATCATTAAAGGTTTTGGTCAAAATACCTCCCTTGCTTTTATATAGTATGAGATCCAAAAAGTTGATCTGACAAAAATCACTTGTCACAGTGAAATTTAAACCATATTCATTCTCATTAATATATTCAATAAATCTATCTAGGTATTCTTGGGTCCCATTCCATATTATAATGATGTCATCAATGTACCTCTTGTACAGTGCCATCTCTGGCCATTTATCATAGATATATTCTTCTTCCCATTTATCCATCACTGTGAATACTAATGTAAATGTGTTTTTTTTTTTAGTTATTTATTTTTAACCACTAGGGGACTGCCCGCAGTAAATATACTGCTACCAGGCGGCACCTGTGCACAGGATCACGTATATAAATGTGATCCTGCATTCCGGGGTAGGGGGTGCACGCGAGAGGCACGCGACCGCCCTACCCCCAGCACCGATCACGGTCGTGGGTGTCAATCACCAGGTCCCGGCCGGTGATTACCCGCCGGAGCCCGGGGCTTGCCGGCAATCACTGACAGAGAGGAAGGCTGCATTATTTTCAATGGAGCTCTCCTCCCTGTCAGCTTTCAGCACACTGTTCCGGGATCACTGGTCACAGCCTTTTGGATCAGTGTGTAACAGAGCAGTACACCCCCGCCCCTAATAAAACACTCCCCTCACACCCTTTGATTGTCCCCAGAAGTTAACCCCTTCCTCCCCAGTGCCATTAGTACAGTGTCAGTGTTTTGTTTTTTTTTGTACTGATCACTGTATTGGTGTTACTGGGGATGTCAGTGACCCCAAGTCAGTTCCCCCCCAGTGTCAGAATGTCCACTGCAGTCCCGCCATAAGTTGCTGATCGCCACTATTATTAGTATAAAAAAAATTCAGTATCTATACCGCCATTTGTAAACACTATACTTTCACATAAACCAATTAATTTACACGTATTGGGATTTTTTTTTAGCAAAGACATGTCGCAGAATACATTTTGGCCGAAATTTATGACGAAATTTGATTTTTACATTTTTTTTACTGGACATGTTTTAAAGCAAAAAGTCCAAAATACAGTTTTTTTTTCTGAAAATTGTCGGGCTTTTTTGTTATAGCGCAAAAAATAAAAAATGCACAGACGATCAAAAACCACCAAAAGAAAGCCCAATTCGTGGGGAAAAAAATGTAAATTAAATTTGGTGCAGCGTTGCATGACCACGCAATTGTCAGTTAAAATAACACAGCACTGTAACACAAACCGCTTATGTAACTACTTTCTGACCGCCCTATAGCAGAAATACTGCTACAGGGCAGCACAGGTGCGCAAAATCACATATATACGTGATTCGAGCTTCCGTGGTTTTCACGTCCCTCCCAGATGGCGTCAGATTGCCCATCACTACACCAGTAATCACAGTTAACCCCTTGATTGCCAGGTAGACGCGTATACACAATAAACCTTCATTTCTAGTATAGTGTCTGAAAGGATCAATATCTGTGATCAGATCAGCACTATACCAGCGTTCACATTAGTATAGCGCCCCCAAAAATGCAGCATTAGGGGGATCAGCCCCGGCACCTGCATTTAGCCCCTATGCTTACCCCCCCCCCTTCTCCCCCAGCAAGTGCAGTGTCAGTAGGTCACTGTCACTTGATACATTGCACATAAAACCACAGTGTTGGCAGAATCAGGCCTGATCTCTGTTAGCACTTGCCAGTACATTTTGATGACTCTCATATGCAGCTGTAACGGACCGCCTGACGGTACCTCTATCAGTCCCCTGATAGAGCCTCCCCAGAGTGCGGAGTCTAAGTACCGGAGCACTTGTTCACCAGGGCCCCTGATGGTGGGGATGGACTTGGAGCACTCTGGGACCAAGTCGCAGCTGCTAGGTATCTCTCCACTGCGGGTGACCACGCACAAACTCCCGCATAAGTCTGGGGGCATGAACATTTTGAGCAGGTTCCCAAGAATTCTCCTCAGGACCATAGCCTTTCCACTTAATCAAAACCTGGGTCTGGCCCCCCCTCCTACGACAGTTCAGAATTGCTTCCACCTCAAATTCTTCCTGTCCCTCCACTGTTATAGCCTCAGGGGGCCTGGATTCCCGGTCCGGAAATGGGTCTGCGACCACTGATTTCAGCAATGAGACATGAAACACCGGATGGATCTTAAAGGTCTCCAGAAGGGCAAGCTCATAAGCCACCTCATTGATCATGCGTTTAACCTGGAAGGGGCCTAAAAATTTTGGTCCTAGCTTTTTTTGACGGACAACGTAATTTTAGGTTAGTTGTTGCCAGCCAGACCTTATCTCCTGGCTGCAGCACCAATTCCCCCATTCGCTTCTTGTCAAACGCCTCTTTGTTGTCTTCCTGGGCTTTAGCCATGGCCTCCTGCAACAGTTTGTTGTTATCTGAGAAAAAATCGATCATTCTTTGGGTAGCTGGAACCGTGCTTTCAACAACCAGATCAGGCATGAATGTGGGGTGGAATCCGTAATTCGCAAAAAATGGCGATTGCCCTGTGGCGGAGTGGTTTGCATTATTGAAAGCAAATTCTGCTAAGGGCAAGAGGGTCAGCCAGTCATTCTGTAAAAACGATGTGTAACACCTCAGGTACTGTTCCAACGTCTGGTTGGTTCTTTCCGTCTGTCCGTTGGTTTGTGGATGAAAGGCGGAGGAAAGTGAGAGCTTAATGCCCAGAGCCTTGCATAGGGCTTTCCAAAACTTAGAGGTAAATTGTACCCCCCGGTCAGACACTACATCTTCTGGAACCCCATGTAATCTGACCACTTCTTTGATGAAAATCCGAGCGGTCTCTTCAGCTGATGGGGTACCTTTCAGGGGTACAAAATGGGCCATCTTTGACAGACGGTCCACAATAACGAAGATTGCCGTATGGCCCTGGGACGGGGGTAGTTCCACTATAAAATCCATTGCTATCAACTGCCAGCATCGAGCAGGAATGGGTAGTGTGCGTAGCAGCCCCCAAGCCTTATTTCTGGTTGGCTTATTCCTCTGGCAAATCGCACAAGACTTTACGTAGCATTTGCAATCCTTGTTCATGTCAGGCCACCAGAAGGTGCGTTTAAGCAGCTCCAGAGTTTTTGCCACTCCAAAGTGCCCAGCCATTGGGTGATCACCTGCGTCTGCACATCTTCCGGTACCACAATCAATCCCTCCTTTCGTAACAATCCTCCTTCGAGGGACAGTGGTATTCCTGGTAGAGGGGGGCAAGTCCCAGATGCGTCTTGCAGCTTAGTACGCAGCTCCGTTTGGAGGGCCAAAAAGTTTCCTGATGTCAGAATGGTATCCGGCCTGAGTTCTTCCTTGGGATCCTCAAACATGCGCGAAAGGGCATCTGGCTTTGTATTCTTTGAACCCGGCCTGTAGGTGATGTGGAAGGAAAAACGTGAGAAGAAAAGAGCCCACCTAGCTTGGCGTGGCCTTAAGCGTTTAGCTGTTCTCAGGTATTTGAGGTTCTTATGGTCAGTAAAAATCAAAATTGGATGAGCCGCTCCTTCCAGCAGGTATCTCCACTCTTCCAGGGTGGTTTTGATGGCCAATAGTTCTCGATCCCCGATGTCATAGTTGCGTTCTGCCGGAGTAAGTTTCCTGGAGAAGAATGCCACTGGGTGCAACAATTCTTTTGGTCCTTCCCTCTGGGATAAAATTGATCCCACCGCGTTCTC
Source organism: Staurois parvus (assembly GCF_062004578.1). Taxonomy (NCBI): domain Eukaryota; kingdom Metazoa; phylum Chordata; class Amphibia; order Anura; family Ranidae; genus Staurois; species Staurois parvus. The sequence continues at coordinate 2,988,985 of NW_028317973.1, read as the reverse complement.
GGATGCATCCACCTCTAGCACATAAGGTAGTGCAGTGTCCGGGTGACCCAGAATGGGGGCGGTGATAAACAGTCATTTCAGGGTCTCGAATGCTTCCTGAGCTTCTGATGTCCATTTGAAGCGGGTCCCTGACTTAGTCAACTGCGTGATAGGGGAGACCAGATCTGAAAAATTCCTAATAAACTTCCTGTAGAAGTTGGCGAACCCAATAAACCGTTGGACGCCTTTTTTATTGGTTGGGATCGGCCATTCAAGGATTGCCGAGACCTTTTGGGAATCCATTGCGATCCCCGCAGTGGAGATGATCAACCCCAGAAAGGAAATGCTCTGTTGCTCAAAGCTACATTTATCGGCCTTGGCATATAGGCCGTGTAGGCGCAACCGCTTCAGAACCTTAATCACATGGACTCTATGGGTGTCTAGGGATGGTGAAAATATCAAAATGTCATCCAGGTAAACAATGACAAAAATATCCAGAAAGTCCCTAAAGACATCGTTCACAAAATGCTGGAAGGTGGCTGGAGCATTGCAGAGCCCAAAAGGCATGACCAAATACTCAAAGTGGCCAAACCGAGTACGGAAGGCCGTCTTCCACTCGTCCCCCTCTCGGATGCGTACCAAGTTGTATGCCCCGCGGAGATCAAACTTAGTGAAGAAAACCGCTGCCCTTAGGCTTTGAAAAAGTTCGGGGACCAGTGGTAGAGGGTAGCGGTTTTTAATTGTAACCCGATTCAGTTCCCGATAATCAACACAAGGCCTTAAAGTCTTATCTTTCTTCTCCACTAAGAAAATACCCGCCCCTGCTGGTAAAGTGGAAGGACGAATAAATTTCTTCTGGAGATTCTCTTCATATACTCTTTCAGTACCCCCAACTCTACCTGGATGTATTTAGCAAACGTGGGGCCGACACTTTGCCCCCTCATCGACCATATGACTGTCCCATTGACTTACTGCCTGGATCCGAGATGCCTTTTGGTCGCATATTCCCGTTATCTGAGGTAATCATGGTATACCACTGGAACAACCTGTCTCAAGCTGGAATCCTCCTCTGCACATAGGAGGATTTGGGGGGCCCGGAGGCATGACAGTTTTCCCGACAATTGGCCGAGGGAAAACTGAGGGACCCGGTTTCCCAGTTGATCTGAGGGTTGTGGGCTTGTAGCCACGGAAGCCCCAAGATCACTGGGAAAAGGGGTGATGCGACAGCGTCAAAACGTAATAACTCCCGGTGAAGGCCCATTATGGTGGTGAGTATAGGGGGAGTTTCTTGGTCAACCAAACCCGATTTAATCTGGGAACCGTCAGCCAGGAACAAATTAAGTCCCCATTTCCTGGCCTGTAAAGGTATTTCCTGCTGACGGGCAAAATCAATGTCCAAAAAGCAACTGCAGGCCCCCGAGTCAATGATTGCAGTGGTCTCCACGGTTCTTTCCGGAAGCTGAAAAAAGAGGGGTACTGCTAAGTAACTGGATTGACTCATATTACCCAGGGAACAAAAGGGAACTGTAGTTCTCGACTTACGTGCCTTCACCAGGCAGTTCCGCACGACATGTCCAGTTCCTCCACAGTAGAAACAGAGGTTCCTGGTGCGTCCTCTCTGGCGCTCCTCTGGGGTGAGGGCCTGCCGAACCAATCCCAGTTGCATGGGCTCTGAAGTATCCACAGGAACGGCTGATGGAACATCGGTAGGGGCGAGATGACCTGTGCCCCTGGGAGGTGCCCATGTGACTCCTTGACCCTGGCCTGACCTCTCAGACCGGCGTTCCCGCAACCTGCGATCGATTTGGATCGCCAGGGTGATCAGATCTTCCAAGGACTCTGGGAGGCCAACCCGGGCTAACTCATCCTTTAGCGCCTCCGAGAGTCCGACCCGGAATTGGTGACGCAGGGCAGCGTCGTTCCAACGTGTGTCCCCCATCCATCGCCTGAACTCGGAGACATATTCCTCCGCAGCTCGACGACCCTGTCGGAGGGAGTAGAGGGTGGATTCAGCTGAAGCCACCCGCTGGGGGTCGTCATAGAGGACAGACATGGCCTCAAAAAATGTGTTTATGGTCTGCAACTGGGGGTCCTGTGTTTCCCTTAATCTATGGGCCCAGTCCTGGGGTTCGTCTTGTAGTAGGGAAATCACGAATCCTACTTTAACCGACTCAGTGGTGAAGGTACGAGGTTGCAGGTCAAAATACAGCAGACATGCGTTTTTGATGGACCTAAATCGTGCACGATCTCCCCAAAAACGTTCAGGCATGGGAACACGAGGTTCGGCTGGTGAAGCTGCCCCTATGGGAGATCCAGAGGCTACCTCAGGGCTAACAGTTGAGGCCTGGCTCTGAGGAGGAGCCTCGGACATGGTCATGGTGTCAAACCAATTTTCTAACCGGGAGCATTTGTCCTGGAGGGCAGTTACTGCCTGGGTTAGGGCGGACAAATGTCGGCAAATCTCTTCTATGGGAGAAGGCCCCCCTCCAGACTCAGTCATGGCCGAATGGTACTGTAACGGACCGCCTGACAGTACCTCTATCAGTCCCCTGATAGAGCCTCCCCAGAGTGCGGAGTCTAAGTACCGGAGCACTTGTTCACCAGGGCCCCTGATGGTGGGGATGGACTTGGAGCGCTCCGGGACCAGGTCGCAGCTGCTAGGTATCTCTACCAGAGGTAGAGGAGTCTGCCAAGGGCTCCAGCGGGTTAAGAGTCTGATGTGAGGGAGCCCAGGGATCCCTGAGGGATGGATGGACGGATGACCAAAGTCAGAGTCAAACAAGCCGGGTCGGTAACTAGCGGGTCGGTGAGATACAAGACGATAGGCAAAGGATAGTCGGGTCACACGCAGGGTCAATACCAAAAGATCAGATCTATAAGGGAACATCCAGGAGCAGAGTCAGGCAAGCCAAGGGGTCAGGACAGGAGACGGCAACAAGGTCAGACAATGCAGATCAGAGTACTCACTACACAGGCAACAGGATACAAAAGACCATTCAGCAACAAGCATCTGTGCAGGGCTGGCTTAAGTAGCCCACCCTGCACCTGACAGTCGCCGCCTAGGTCCCAGTGCCTGCCTAGTACTGTCAAGATGACGGGTGCGCCTGGGTCCTAGTGCCCTGCTACCTGTACGTCTTGACAGACGCCTACGCATGTGTAAACCTATGCGTTGTGATGGTCCCTGACAGCAGCAGAGTGCCAGTACTAGTGCCGCGCTACTTTTTGGTGAGCTGGTGAGCACCAGCGGTCTAGTACATCCTGGTCTTTCACATACCTCTTAGATTGTAAGCTCCCAGGATCAGGCCCTCCTAACCCTCTTGTATTGAACTGTATTGTTGCTGTATTGTCTCCCGTTATTTTGTAAAGTGCTGAGCAAACTGTTGGCGCTATATAAATCTTGTATAATAATAATAATACCAGCACTGCAGTATCACTTGGCGATGTGGCGAGTCCCATAAGTGCAGTACAAGCTGGTGTGGTGGCGAGCACAAATATTGTCCCGCAGCCACCAAGAATTCGCACACAGGCCCATAGAGCTCCTAGTATCCTTCTGATTGGAAGCCCACAAATTCTGCAGTACCCGTACTTCCCCCATTCACTGCCCAACCCGGAATTCAAGTGGAAATAGCAAATTTAACTACTCCCCTTTATTTTTTGGAGCTGTTTTTCACGGAAGATCTGTATGCATTGATTGTGGATCAAAGCATTTTATATGCACAACAATGTATTGCCGCCAACCAAAATTCAAACCTTAGATATAAAAGATGCCGCGCACAAATGGGTAAAATACCAGTACATCAAACACATAAATAAAAATGATACATATAGCAAGGCGTTTATAAACGCATGTGAGTTTGGCTGAGGCTCAGTCCAGTATGAAAATGAATCAAAATGATTAATATTGAAATATAAAAAGTGTCACATAAGGGTGCAAGGTTGCGCTAGGGGGCAACATAGTGTAACAGTGACAGTAGAAAGTTCCAAACAAGTGCAGATCCGTGCGTCAGGTGCATGTGGAAAAAAAGGGGGGAGAGTAAAATGCACTAATCAGCGCAAATTATAGCGCTTTTGAGTAATCAAGACCACTCCTGGTCATCATCCATCTGAGGTAAAACAGGGTACATCTGGAAAAACATCTGCCCACAGCCTCTTCTCCACTCACACTCTCCGGATCACACGGAAGGTTCCATTCCACTCTTATGCACCCAATGATAAGCACTTAAGGGGTCCACCTTAGTGGCTCAAAATAAATGAGCCAGAGAAGAAAGTGCTCATATAGTGCAGTAAGTTTTATTAGATCATCAGCAAAATTATACATATGAACAAAAATAAACTCACATCTGGACCATGAAGCAGCTGTGGTATTCATGCATGTGAACACAAAGCCCTTTGAGAACGTGCAAGTGCATGAAATGCACTAGGGAGTAGCCAAGCCAGTGAGATTAGACTGCCTGAGCCACAAGGAAGGCCAGCAGCCATCTTGGATATCTCTGTTCACATGCATACATACCAAAGCTGCTTCATGGTCCAGATGTGAGTTTATTTTTGTTCATATGTATAATTTTGCTAATGATCTAATAAAACTTACTGCACTATATGACCATTATATGGTGGTCTTGATTACTCAAAAGCGCTATAATTTGCACTATCTGGTTACTGCATTTTACCCCCCCTTTTTTCCAACATGCGCCTGACGCACGGATCTGCACCTGTTTGGAACTTTCTACTGTCACTGTTACACTATGTTGCCCCCTAGCGCAAACTTGCACCCTTATGTGACACGTTTTATATTTCAATATTAATCATTTTGATTCATTTTCATACTGGACTGAGCCTCAGCCCAACTCACATGCGTTTATAAACTCTTTGCTATATGTATCATTTTTATTTATGTGTTTGATGTACCGGTATTTTACCCATTTGTGCGCGGCATCTTTTATATCTATTATCTAGAGGGTTGGAGGTTTGACCTTTTATGCCAGCTGCGATCTCTAGCGCTCGTTTTACCTTTGTATCGATAAAATTCAAACCTTGCCAGACCATTCGCATGGAAACCCAGTACGGTTTTCAAATTTATATTTTTTTGGGCCTAACCCTCAACATGCGCATTACTAAAAATAATGAATTGCGGTTGTATTGGTCCACAGACCCGATTCATCATATGCCGTGTTCTCTGCTGCCATGGCCAGGCATAGATATGAGAGTATAATGTGTTTTATGCATTTCAACAACAATACACTCTGTCATCCTTGGGGTGACCCTGAATTTGACCGGCTCCACAAAATTCAGCCCCTCGTAAATCACCTTAACCAAAAATTTGCAGATGTCTATACTTCCCAGCAAAACATCTGTGTTGATGAGTCCCTCATTAATTTTCCTGGCCGCCTTGCATTCAAACAATTTCTCCCCAGCATGCGTGCCAGATATGGAATAAAGATCACGTGGAGTCCCCTGGATGCCCAGACTACATGGGGAGCAGTGGCAAGATAGTTTGGGACTTGGTGTCATCCTTTTTCCATATGGGGTACCACGTATATATGGACAATATTTATTGAAGCGTGCCACTATTTAGACATTTGTACAATCTTGAAACTGGCGCATGTGGCAAAGTGTGACCTAATGTGTGCCCACCATTAGAAGTGGGTGGATGTAGGGCAGTATATTTGAATGGTGGGCATACCACACACTTTTTTTTTTGGCAGAGATTTCTTCTCTTTTTTTCATTCAGTCCACAGGCTGCATACAAAAAAAAAAAAGAACATAGCATATATACTCAAAAAGGAACAGCGACGTACTGGTACATCACTGGACTTTGAATGGTTATACCAGGATGATGCCTACAGCTGCAGGCATCATCCTGGTATAATTTTTTTCAGCTGGCGATCGTCTTTCATGTAAAAGAAATCCTAGTGGCTAATTAGCTGTAGGATTGCTTTTACAAGCAGCGGGAGACAGTGCCCCCTCTCCCCTCTGATCTAATGTGTGCCCACCATTAGAAGTGGGTGGATGCAGGGCGGTATATTTTAATGGTGGGCATACCACACATTTTTTTTTTTTGGCAGAGATTTCTTCTCTTTTTTTCATTCAGTCCACAGGCTGCATACAAAAAAAAAAAAAAAAAGAACATAGCATATATACCCAACAAGGACCAGCGACGTACTGGTACATCACTGGACTTTGAATGGTTATACCAGGATGATGCCTACAGCTGCAGGCATCATCCTAGTATAATTTTTTTCAGCTGGCGATCGTCTTTCATGTAAAAGCAATCCTAGTGGCTAATTAGTTGTAGAATTGCTTTTACAAGCAGCTGGAGACAATGTCCCCTCTCCCCCGCTGCCTTGCACGGCCTTCTCGGGCAGTCCCGTGCCATCGGGGGAACCTGAGAATGCAGCCAATGTTTCTGCCAGCTGACCATAGAGTTGATTGGAGACCAGAATAGTGCCAATCATCTCTATAGCCTAAGAAATCAGAAGCTACAAGCATTTCATCACTTCAGTTTCGCAGGATATAAACAGCGCCATTTGTAAATTGGGAAAGCATCTGATCACACCAATCTTGGTTTGATTAGATAATGAAGGGCAGAGGAGATATCTAAAGTCTGATAGAACCCAGATGTCTGAAAAAATAATATATGACAATGCCCATTGAAGTTATAGGGGATATTTGCATTCCTTGTGATAGCATTAAAAGTGATAAAAAAAATAAAGATACCGCTTAAAAATAATAAAAAAAAAATCAAAATAACTTTAAAAAAAAGAACCCTCAACCCCCCCCCCCCCCCCCACGCACACGCGCACCTGCGTTCGTGAGCCTTGACCCTGTGCCAGTATGGAAACAGCAGTTGCACCATGCATGTGAGGTATCGCAATGAATGTCAGATCAAGGGCAGTAATTCTAACACTAGACCTCCTCTGTAAATCTACAATGATAGCTTGTAAAGGATTTTAAAACGTTGCCTATGGATATTAAAAACATATGCAGTTTTGTCTCCATTGCACAGGGCATGCACAGTTTTAAAGCATGTCATGTTTGGTATCTATTTACTCAGCATACAATCATCTTTTATATTTTACCAAATAATTGGCCAATATATTGTGTTTTTCTGCATTAAAAGTAAAAAAAATTGTATTTTTTTACACACAATTGTCACTTAAATAATTTATTGCTCACACATGCCATGGGTATATGTGGAATTACTCCCCAAAATACATTCTGCTACTTCTCCCGAGTATGGGGGTACCACATGTGAGAGACGTTTTGGCAGTCTAGCCAAGTACAGGACCCCAAAATCCAGTAAGCACCTTCAAGCTTTTAAAGGGCTTTATTTCCTCATTACACTTCCTGACTACCTATCACAGTTTCAGAGGCCCTGAAATGCCAGGATAGCACCAACCCTCCCCCCCCCCCCAAATTACCACTTTTTGGAAAGTAGACAACCCAAGGAATTTGATAAGAAGCATGGTGGGTAGTTTGAAGATCTCATTTGTTGCCACACGTTTTTGGAAAATGAAGAAAAAAAACAAAAACATATTTTTTCTTTTCTTTTTGTATATTTCAAAAACCTTGTGAGAAAAAATTAGATCTGCAAAATACTCACTATGCCACTTTTTAAATTCCTTGGGGTGTCTACTTTCCAGAAAGGGGTCATTTGAGGTGGTTTGGTGCTATCCTGGCATTTCAGGGCCTTTGAAACTGTGATAGATAGTGAGGAAGTGAAATGAGGAAGTTACGCACCTTCAGGCATTCGCACCTTCAGGCATTCAAAGTGGTCATTGGATTTCAGGCTCCTGTATGTGGCTAGGCTCCCAAAAAGTCTCACACCTGTAGTATCCCCATACTTGATAGAAGTAGCAGAATGTATTTTAGGGTGTAATTCCACATATACCCATGGCTTGTGCGAGAAATATATAATTTAAATGACAACTATGTGTAAAAAAACAAAACAAAACTATTTTGTATTTTCCAGCAACTTGTGGAAAAAAAATAAATCTTCCATGGACTCAATATGCCTCTCAGCAGATAGCTTAGGGTGTCTACTTTCCGAAAAGGGGTCATTTGGGGGTGTTTGTACAGTCCTGGTATTTTAGCACCTCAAGAAATGTGATGAGCAGTCAGAAAGGAAAAGCTGTGTAAATTCCATTATCTATACCAGCGTTTTTCAACCACTGTGCCGCGGCACACTAGTGTGCCGTGAGATATTGTCTGGTGTGCCGTGGGAAAAATTGCAATTTCATCCGTAACATAGACCTTTTAATCCGGCCCGCGGAGCGTGATACTGTCAGGATGATCTGTCCCCCTCGACGTATCTGCGCATGTGCCGGAGATCGCCGATCGGCTGCTAATGCCTGAAACTGGCACATGCGCAGATACGTCGAGGGGGACAGATCCTCATAGGAGACAGATTTTCATGCTACACCGGAACGGCGAGAGGAACGCGCAGAGCAAAGGTAAGTGAATTGACACAGGGGGGGCTTGGGGACTTAATATGGGGGATGAATTAATATGGGGGATGAATTACTATGGGGGATGAATTACTATAGGGGGGATGAATTACTATATGGGGGATGAATTACTATATGGGGGATTAATTACTATGGGGGATGAATTACTATGGGGGATGAATTACTATGGGGGATGAATTACTATGGGGGATGAATTACTATATGGGGGATGAATTACTATGGGGGATGAATTACTATATGGGGGATTAATTACTATGCTTACTATGGGGGAATATTACTATACTTACTATGGATGACACATACACATCATTCATCTACTCTTGGTCCGGCCCCCGGGTCCAAATATAAAATACTTTATTATTTCATAATAAAGTAATTATAAAATAATTTCTTTGTGTTTGATTCCTATTCAAGAGAATTACTTTATATATAGTCAATATAGGCACAGAGGTAAATTTTTTTAACATTTTCTAATGGTGGTGTGCCTCGTGATTTTTTTCATGAAAAAAGTGTGCCTTTGCACAAAAAAGGTTGAAAAACACTGATCTATACCATAGTTTGTAGATGCTATAACTTTCACATAAAGCAATCAATATACACTTATTAGGATTTTTTTAACCAAAAACATGTAGCAGAATAAATTTTGGCCTAAATTTATGATGAAATTTTAGTTTTTTTGGATGTTTTTTATGACAGAAATGAGAAAATATTGGTTTTTTTTCGAAAAAAAAATGTTTTTCTCAAAATTTTGTTTGTTTATAGCACCAAAAATAAAAAGCGCACAGGTGACCAAATACCACCAAAAGAAAGCTCTATTTATGTGAAAAAAAGGACATAAATTGTATTTATGTGCCATATTGCATGACTGCGCAATTGTTAAACTAGTGCAGGCTTTATAGCAAAAAATGGCGTAAATTGCAGTATCTATACCATAGTTTGTAGACGCTATAACTTTCACACAAAGCAATTAATATACACTTATTGGGATTTTTTTTACCAAAAACATGTAGCAGAATACATTTTGGCCTAAATTTATAACGAACGTTGAGTTTACTATATATTTTTTACAGCCGAAAGTAAAAAAAAACGTTTTTCTTCAAAATTTTCAGACTTTTTTTGTTTATAGTGCAAAAAATAAAAAGCGCACAGGTGATCAAATACCACCGAAAGAAAGCTCTATTTGTGTGAAAAAAAGGACGTAGTTTCGTTTGGGTACAGCATTGCATGACCGCGCAATTATCAGTTGAATTAGTGCAGCGCCAAGTAGCAAAAAGAGGCCTGGTCATTAAGAGGGGTAAATCCTCAGGAGGGCAAGTGGGTAATAAATTGCAAAGATTTCAAAATTAACTTTTTTCACGTTGTCATTATGGGGTATTGTTTGTAGAATGTTGAGGAAAAAAATGAATTTAATCCATTTTGGAATAAGGCTGTAACATAACAAAATGTGACAAAAGTTAAACTCTGTGAATACTTTCTGGATGCACTGTACATTGTAATGTAAATATACATTTTCCATACCTGTGAGACTGCTGTGGTAGTGAAGAATTACTGTATTGTGACATCACCGCCCTGCCTTTTCCCTTTGTCTAATCAGAGAATTGCTAGTACTCAATGAAAAAAAATTCAAGGCCCTTCCAGTGATTCCAGCTTGGACCAATGTAACTTTGCAATAAAAAACATACTTGCAGTTTATCTTAACCACTTGCCGCCCTGCCACTGTACATATAAGGCGGCAGGGCGGCACTCGCAGGCAAAACCACGTTTTAAGACGTGTGTTTTGTAAACAAATAGGGGGCGCACGCGAGGCGCACCGCCGCCCTATCTGTCCCGCCAATCACCGCCGCAGATGTGAGTCGCCAGGTCACAGCCACTCCTTAGCGGCTGTTTCCCAGCGATCGGCGGCAAACAGTGACAGAGAGCACAGCTGCAGTAGCTGTGCTGTCTGTCACTTCCCTGTCAGCTCAAGGATCAGCTGATCGAGAAAGAACAGTTTCTCTTTCTCGATCAGCCTTGTCCCATCCAGTACACACCCCGCCCCCTAGTAAAACACTCCCCTCACTCCTATAACCCTTCCCTGCAAAATAAAGTTAACCCCTTCCTCCCCAGTGCCATTAGTACAGTGTCAGTGTTTTTTTTTTTGCACTGATCACTGTATTAGTGTTTTTGGGGATGTCAGTGACCCCAAGTCAGTACCCCCCAATGTCAGAATGTCCGCCGCAGTCCCGCCATAAGTCGCTGGTCGCTGCCATAAGTCCCTGATCGCCGCCCTAATTCGCCATTATTAGTATAAAGAAAAACCTTCTTTATATCTTTCCCGCCATTTGTAAACGCTGTAACTTTCACGTAAACCAATTAATTTACACGTATTGGAGTTTTTTTTTAGCAAAGACATGTTGCAGAATACATTTTGGCAGACATTTATGACTAAATTTGATCTTTGCATTTTTTTTTTTACTGGACATGTTTTATAGCAAAAAGTCCAAAATATTGTTTTTTTTTTCTCAAAAATTTTCCGCCTTTTTTTTTATAGCACAAAAAATAAAAACCGCACAGGCGATCAAATACCACTGAAAGAAAGCTCAATTTGTGGGGAAAAAAAAGGATGTAAATTTAATTTATGTACCATATTGCATGACCGTGCAATTGTCCGTTAAACTAGCGCAGCGCTGTATAGCAGAAAAATGGCATAAATTGCAGTATTTATACCATAGTTTGTAGACGCGATAACTTCCACACAAAGCAATCAATATACACTTATTGGGATTTTTTTTACCAAAAACATGTAGCAGAATACATTTTGGCCTAAATTTATAACCAACTTTGAGTTTACTATATATTTTTTATAGCTGAAAGTAAAAAATATTGTTTTTCTTCAAAATTTTTGGCATTTTTTTGTTTATAGCATGAAAAATAAAAAGCGCACAGGTGATCAAATTACACCGAAAGAAAGCTTTATTTGTGTGAAAAAAAGGACGTAAATTTAGTTTGGGTGCAGCATTGCATGACCGCGCAATTATCAGTTGAATTAGTGCAGTGCCGAGTAGCAAAAAGAGGCCTGGTCATTAAGGGGGGTAAATCCTCTGGAGCTCAAGTGGTTAACCCCTTAGCGCCAGCGCCTTCCGGCCCTTTAAGGGTTTCAGAAGCCTGGAGGTGGGACGGGGTTTAGGGTCATGTGATCGATGTGACTGTCCTGAAAGAAGAGATCAGGACCTTTCCATGAGTACCGGACATTTGTGCTGGGAGCGCGCAGGGCGCGCACTCTCAGCACATATGGTTTTTTTAATAGAACGCCAATCATAGCCAATCAGCCTCTAACCTCAGCTTGTTCAATTAAGCTTTGGTGATAAAACCTGGAAGCTGATTGGTTTCTAAGCAGAAGTGTGTTGCATCTTAACGTGCATTGCAGTATGTGCTCCACTGCACATCAGAATTGCTTTACTGTGCATTGTATTGGGCTACAACACGTGCATTGGCTCTGTGTTGCCTGTGTATTGGGGTGCAATTCAAAATGAAAGATTCCACAATATGCAAACACACATTATGTGCATTAACCTGTGTTGTTCTAACGCATGTTACCGCAACACATAACAGTGCAAAGGTGTGGCAAATCGTATTTTGTTCACAATGCTGTGTTTTATTTTTAAAGCAGTAGTTAACTCCTCTAAATAATTTTCTTTTTAGGGGCCCATAGGTGGGTTATGCCATAATGTGCTAGTATGCACAGCATATTAGTACATTATGGCAGACTTGCCTGTCAATTGGTGCCCTGCGACACTGTGGTGGGATCAATCTGGCAGGCCCCCAGCACTTCCATCTTCGCTCGGTCTTCTTCCCGAGTTCTGTGCCTTCGGCCGTTTGAGATGGCCAGGCCGCAATGTCATCACTCCCGCGCATGGGAGTCACATCATTGCAGCACAGATCGGGGCCGTAAATGTTCACCGACAGGCAGAAGGATGCATTTATGGCAGAGGAGACTGATAAGCTCTCTTCTGTCATAAATACCCTGCCTGGCATCAAATGTTTGAAAAACAAAGTTTAGTTTCACTTTAACTAAAGTGTGTTGTGAAGTCATGCGCTGATGAAAATGTTGCAAGCACCCCTTCAAATAAATGCAATGCACATAAACATGGCATAATGTGCATTAGAAGAGCTCAACTGTGTGAACAGGGCTAAATGTAATAAGGTAAGGCACATCAGTAGCAATGACTTTTACAGGTGGAAGAGAAAATTATCTTACGATTTTCAGCAATGTTGTAAAGTTGAAATTAATACTTTAAGGCTTTTCTTTTCTTTATGTATTCTTTATGTTACTTGGGACTTGCAGATTAAAAATCATTGATTGTATCAGTCATTCATTTAGCAGTCATTCAGCCATTATTGAACTGTCATCATGCAAACAGCTTAAACATTGCAAGACTTACCAGCATTTGTTAGTAGCAGCTGGGTTGTATAGATGTGTCAAGTGTTTCTTCTGCCAGTGGACTTCAAGGAACTGAGGCTGGCAGCATTTAGTGAAAATTCTTAGTGAAAAGGCATGTTAGTTTCATATAAATGGAGCTCTTTAAATCATAGACCCTGTGTTCTATGGCAGCTCAAGTATCAGGATGTGTATATATATCCGTAAGTGCAGATAATCTCAGCAGGGAGTCTTCAGCAGGGAGCAGGATTTGCATACATTATGGAGAGCTACTCAAGAGTCAGAGTGAGGCGTTCCTTAAATATTAGAAGTGTATTTGGACTATGACTATTGTTTTTTTTATAGTGTCAGGCTATTACATATTTGTTTTTCCAATATTGTTTTATGATACTTGCACTCTTTTGTTTAAGCAACAAGAAATGAGTGAATATTGTCAGGGAGAGTAGCATGTAAATGATATGCAATAAACAAATAGTTGTATGTTGCACAGGCATAAATTTACACTAACTACACATATAATCACCTCTGCAACATCTCCAAGATGCAGCCGTTTTTAACCTTGGAAACTACTAAGCAACTTATTAATTTCCTTGTTATCACTCGCCTTGACTATTGTAACTCCCTCCTCATTGGCCTACCTCATCGCAGGCTATCCTCTCTTCAGTCTATCATGAATGCTGCTGCCAGACTCATCCACCTTACTAACCGTTCTGTATCAGCCACCCCTCTCTGCCAATCCCTCCACTGGCTTCCCATTGCCCAATGGATACAATTCTAAACATTTACAATAACATATAAAGCCATATATAACTCTGCCCCAAATTACATCACTAATCTTGTCTCCAAATATCACCCAAACCGTACTCTCTGCTCCTCCCATGACCTCCTGTTATTTTGCTCCCTTGTCTCCTCCTCCCATGCTCGTCTCCAGGACTTCTCCAGAACGTCCCCCATCCTCTGGAACTCTTTACCCCAATTTATCAGACTATCGCCTACTCTGCTCACTTTTAGGCGATCTCTGAAATCCTGTCTCTTCAGGGAAGCCTATCCTGCCCTCAGCTAATAATGGAATCTTCTATTCCTCCTACCAGTCCATCCCCCACAGTTACTAACTTTTGTACCACTAGCCCCTCCCTCTTAAATTGTAAGCTCCAAGGAGCAGGGCCCTCCTATCCCTCTTGTATTGAACTGTATTGTTGCTGTATTGTCTCCCGTTATATTGTCAAGCGCTGAGCAAACTGTTAGTGCTATATAAATCCTGTATAATAATAATATTAATAATGGGCCTACTATATGTGGACTTCCACCCCAATCTCTGAACATGACAACTGCTCAACTGGGCTGCTTTACATTATTTTATTCTTTTTTTACCATAATCTGTCATTCCTAGTGGGTATATTAATAGCAGGTTAGAATTATGTCATTGACTATCCCAGCTACAGTCAGGTCCATAAATATTGGGACATCGACACAATTCTAACATTTTTGGGTCTATACACCACCACAATGGATTTGAAATGAAACGAACAAGATGTGCTTTAACTGCAGACTGTCAGCTTTAATTTGAGGGTATTTACATCCAAATCAGATGAACGGTGTAGGAATTACAAAGGTTTGCATATGTGCCTCCCACTTGTTAAGGGGCCAAAAGTAATGGGACAGTTGGGTTCTCAGCTGTTCCATGGCCAGGTGTGTGTTATTGCCTCATTATCCCAATTACAATGAGCAGATAAAAGGTCCAGAGTTCATTTCAAGTGTGCTATTTGCATTTGGAATCTGTTGCCGTCAACTCTCAAGATGAGATCCAAAGAGCTGTCACTATCAGTGAAGCAAGCCATCATTAGGCTGAAAAAACAAAACAAACCCATCAGAGAGATAGCAAAAACATTAGGCGTGGCCAAAACAACTGTTTGGAACATTCTTAAAAAGAAGGAACGCACCGGTGAGCTCAGCAACACCAAAAGACCCAGAAGCCCACGGAAAACAACTGTGGTGGATGACCGAAGAATTCTTTCCCTGGTGAAGAAAACACCCTTCACAACAGTTGGCCAGATCAAGAACACTCTCCAGGAGGTAGGTGTATGTGTGTCAAAGTCAACAATCAAGAGAAGACTTCACAAGAGTGAATACAGAGGGTTCACCACAAGATGTAAACTATTGGTGAGCCTCAAAAACAGGAAGGACAGATTAGAGTTTGCCAAACAACATCTAAAAAAGCCTTCACAGTTCTGGAACAACATCCTATGGACAGATGAGACCAAGATCAACTTGTACCAGAGTGATGGAAGAGAAGAGTATGGAGAAGGAAAGGAACTACTCATGATCCTAAGCATACCACCTCATCAGTGAAGCATGGTGGTGGTAGTGTCATGGCGTGGGCATGTATGGCTGCCAATGGAACTGGTTCTCTTGTATTTTTGATGATGTCACTGCTGACAAAAGCAGCAGGATGAATTCTGAAGTGTTTCAGGCAATATTATCTGCTCATATTCAGCCAAATGCTTCAGAACTCATTGGACGCCGCTTCACAATGCAGATGGACAATGACCCAAAGCATACTGCAAAACCAACCAAAGAGTTTTTTAAGGGAAAGAAGTGGAATGTTATGCAATGGCCAAGTCAATCACCTGACCTGAATCTGATTGAGCATGCATTTCACTTGCTGAAGACAAAACTGAAGGGAAAATGCCCCAAGAACAAGCAGGAACTGAAGACAGTTGCAGTAGAGGCCTGGCAGAGCATCACCAGGGATGAAACCCAGTGTCTGGTGATGTCTATGCATTCCAGACTTCAGGCTGTAATTGACTGCAAAGGATTTGCAACCAAGTATTAAAAAGTGAAAGTTTGATTTATGATTATTATTCTGTCCCATTACTTTTGGTCCCTTAACAAGTAGGAGGCACATATGGAAACTGTTGTAATTCGTACACCGTTCACCTGATTTAGATGTAAATACCCTCAAATTAAAGCTGACAGTCTGCAGATAAAGCACATCTTGTTTGTTTCATTTCAAATCCATTGTGGTGGTGTATAGAGCCAAAAATATTAGAATTGTGTCGATGTCCCAATATTTATGGACCTGACTGTATATTGATGACTGTGTCCTTTTCTATATGGTTAATCAATAAATTATGCTTTATGCATTTGCCTGAAAGAGAGACCTCCATTATTGTATTGGACACCCCTGTTCCAACCAGTGCACAGCATATAGACTTATGTTTTATTTACCTGCCAGGCATTACCCATTCAAGTGAATGAGGCCATTCTGCACCTTGTGCAGTATAACAGACAAGGGGTTAAAGCAGGCAGCATTGTGTTGCTTTCTCACCACCTTCTTTAGCCTCTTGCACCGCACAGAAGCATGCAGTTAAAGCGCTGCGTAAATTGACGGCGCTATATAAGTACCTGAAATAAATAAATAAATAAAAAATGCAGTTGCGGGGTACTTGCAGAGTGACCCCATTTACCTCAATAGGTGTCACTATTGGCAGCCCGTAGCATACACCAAAAGCAAAAGGGGGGTTAATTCCTGCTGCACGTGTGCACCTTTGGCTGCTGCCTTAGCAGCTAAAGGGAGTAGGGATTGGGGGCAGTAAAGCTCAACAGCAGGGTTTTACCACCCACCAATATTATATGTGAACGAGCCCTAAGGGTGCCGCTGCTGAATGCAATTAAGGGCTCATTAACAAGTGCAGCAGGCACTGCTGCTCCTCTGAAAAGCAATCTGAGTGTGTTTGAAAGGAGGTGAGGAGGCAATGTGTTGCCTCCTCACCACCTGATTTAAACCAATGATTGCCTTGCAATGCACACGCTTGCAACACGGCAGTACAGCAATTGGAGGTTTAAATCAGGTGTGAGGAAGCAACACTGTGCCCAGTGATCTTTGACTTTTCCTATGTTTTTTTCAAGTAAATCTCCATCTCTTTAAGGTTGCCTACCCCTGGTCTAAACCTAACATTAGTATAAAAAAGATGCATACCAAAAACAAAAAGCAGGCAAAATAAAACAGATGTTTCTTTTACATATTTATCAGTTATGTGTATTATGCGGGCCAAGTAGCTCAAGAGAAAGTAAACATTTAGGAGCCGGATCCACCAGATACGGCATGGCAAACCATAGTTTATTAGCTGGGTCACCTGGGTTACTGACTGTAGCACTGATAAGCAGTACCTGTTTGAGAATTCATTTGCAAGTTTCCTGTTATCACTCTGTGAATCTATTAGCACTGCAGCCATTAGAGGTAGAATTCAGAATCTACTTAATATGTAAATGTGTCTTTCTTTATTTATTTATTTATGTGCCCAGGCTCCTAAAAAAGACAACTCTGGAACTCTGATGAGTTCCCTATGAATGTTAAGGGATAGCTGGTGTTATTACAGGACCACTTAGGGCATAAGTGGGATATAGCTGATGGAAGATGTAGTAGCATAGATTATTTAGGGGGATGTATTTCTTTCATGTGATCCTCTTGAGGAGCTTTCAACATAAAAATACCAGTTGCCAAGGCCCATTGACAGACAGATTGACAAAATATTAACCTGCTCTGGTACGTTAAAAAAAAAATTATATAATTTAGTTACATATTTTTAGTTTGAAGTTATATTTAGCACATTATTGCCAACTGTCCTGGGTTTTCAAGATACTCCAAAGTATTAAGGAACTGATCATTAAAAGCTTTGATCCTGGCTTTCAAGACTGCCCAGTTACATAATATGACTCCTCTTTTTCTGTATATTAGATTGAATTCATATAAATTTAAATATTTGTTGACTTTTTATGAAGACCAATGTTCACAAATTAAAACCTTATCAGTACTCCATGACAGTAAATCTGTCTAGGCCAGTGGTGGGCAACCTTTTTTTTCAACTGAGCCAAATCTCGCCAAAACCACGATTGAAATTTATTTTGAGAGCCACATTTTTAAAACTGAAAATACATAGGATGGTACACTGTTTTTAGTTTCAATAAGTTTTTATAGTAATTCATCCCCCATAGTAATTCATCCCCCATATAGTAATTCATCCCCCATAGTAATTCATCCCCCATATAGTAATTCATCCCCCATAGTAATTCATCCCCCATATAGTAATTCATCCCCCATATAGTAATTCATCCCCCATAGTAATTCATCCCCCATAGTAATTCATCCCCCATATAGTAATTAATCCCCCATATAGTAATTCATCCCCCATATAGTAATTCATCCCCCATATAGTAATTCATCCCCCATATAGTAATTCATCCCCCATATAGTAATTCATCCCCCCTATAGTAATTCATCCCCCATAGTAATTCATCCCCCATATAGTAATTCATCCCCCCTATAGTAATTCATCCCCCATATAGTAATTCATCCCCCATAGTAATTCATCCCCCCCATAGTAATTCATCCCCCCTATAGTAATTCATCCCCCCTATAGTAATGCATCCCCCCTATAGTAATTCATCCCCCATATAGTAATTCATCCCCCATAGTAATTCATCCCCCATAGTAATTCATCCCCCATATAGTAATTCATCCCCCATATTAATTCATCCCTCATATAGTAATTCATCCCCCATATAGTAGTAGTAAGTAAGTAGCAAGTAGTAAGCCAAGTCCCCCCTGTGTCAATTCACTTACCTCTCGCCGTGTTCCCGCGCCGTTCCGGTCTTCAGGGCGGACTGTGAGAGGAGCCTAGCTCCTCTCACGTTCGTCACGCTTCCCCGCCTACACACATCCTGACAGCCAATCACTGGCTATCAGGATGTGAGTGGCAGTGAGACTGGCCAATCATTGCATTTGAGCGCGCTGCCCTGGCTGTTTTTTTTTTTTGGATCACGCTGCAGAGTCCCTGCCGCCCGAGAGGAGGGAGGGGAGCGGGCGCCCGGCACACAAGAGCCGCATTAAAGCGTGTAAACAGCCGCATGTGGCTCGCGAGCCGCGGCTTGCCGACCACTGGCCTAGGCCTACTGACTCTGAATATTTTTAGTATCCATATTTTTAACCATTTCAATACCGGGCACTTTTACCCCCTTCCTGCCCAGGCCATTTTTCAGGTTTCAGCGCTCTCACACTTTGAATGACAATTGCGCGGTCATACAACATTGTACCCAAACTAAAATTTTATCATTTTCTTCATACAACTAGAGCTTTCTTTTGGTGGTATTTAATCACCACTGGGGTTTTTATTTTTTGCTAAATTAACAAAAAAAGACCAAAAAGTTTGAAAAAAAAGATGTTTTTCTTTGTTTCTGTTATAAAAGTTTGCAAATAACTAATTGTTCTTCATAAATGTAGGCCAAGATGTATTCTACTACATGTCTTTGGTGAAAATAACCCAAATTAGAATGTATTTTTTAGTTTGTAGGAAAGTTATAGAGTTCACAAACTATGGTATAGATCTGAATATTGATCAATCCTGAAGTACTGACAGCCAATCTAATTTCTTGAGGTCTAAGAATGTCAGAATAGTACAGATATCCCCCAAATGACCCCTTTTTGCAAAGTAGACAGTCCGACGTACTTCATAAGAGGCATGGCGAGTTTTTTGAAGTTGTATTTTTTTGTCATAATTTTTCGGAAAATAAAAAAATTAAAAGAATTATTTTCACTATACACAAATGTGTTGCTCTCCATTTCTATTTTAAAGCAAATGGGTTGTTTTACAAGGTGAGGGTTTACATATACTTTAGTCTGGATAGAGGGTAGTCTGGGTAGAGGGTGGTGTAAGATGCACTAATGGGATTTTGCTGATCTGAGTTTGACGTGCGTTTCAAATGAAGCAAAGCAACACACATCAACATGAACCCTTACTTATTTGAGAAAGGACAGACTCAGCTGCTGACCTTTGGCACACTCTGCAAATATCAAGGTCTAGCAGTGCCACTGGTTTTACTCCTGCTGTAATTGGGATGAATAAATGCCACCAACCAAATGATATATTTATGCCAACTCACCTGTGTGTTCCAGTCCTAAAGTATGCTGAAAACGTGTGATTGGGCAGTTAAGCTGAGATCCCTGCCTTTTTCCCTTGCCATTTGTTGTTATTTTCTCCCACTATTTATTGGTCAAGTATTCCTGGATTTTTATAAATATACATACAGTATTTATGCAATATTCTGTAATATACTAGAAATGTA
Source organism: Staurois parvus (assembly GCF_062004578.1). Taxonomy (NCBI): domain Eukaryota; kingdom Metazoa; phylum Chordata; class Amphibia; order Anura; family Ranidae; genus Staurois; species Staurois parvus. The sequence goes on along the minus strand of NW_028317973.1, from coordinate 2,969,002 downwards.
AACTTTTAGAGAGTTCCGCCGTAAAAACGGGTGGGACATGTAACGTTCTCAAAGTTGAACGTATCCTTTACAATCCTTTATAGCTATTTAGGAATATACTTAAATGAAAGCTTTTGTGCCTGGAGTTCAACTTTAAGTTTCACATATGGCTGGTCCATTGTTTCATCTTTGTTTTTTCTATATTTTTCCAACATTTTGATCCTGTTTTCCCCTCTCTAATTTCACTTTACCATGAAATACAGCTAGGGTCCCCCAATAACTAGGAGTTTTATTAGAAACAAATCCATGCAAACGACCAATACAAATTTACATAAACAAGTATGCCAAGGCGTTATAGCTCTCATCTTCCAGGCTCCACTTAGAGGAGATATTTCTAAATATTAATGACTTTCAGTATTTTACAGCACTTTGTGTCTCGGGAAATTTTGTTGTGTGAATCATCCACTATGTTTAGAGGAAATATTTTATTATTCAGTAGTTCATTGTTTATACATTCAGCAGAATGCAGTGTTCTCCCATATAACAGAGAGTCAGTGACAGCATTGCATAGAGCAATAAATTGCTTCCAAAACAATTGTAAGTAAAGGAGAACTCCACTCAGGAATAAAGAATCATAAAAAAGAAAAATAAACAACCTCAGGTTTTCTCCTCTTTCTCTTTTTTTTTTTTGTAATCTAAACAGTACCTCAAATAAAGGGCTAATTCATAGTTCACCTTTCCAATGTGCTTGCATTAAAGCGCACTGCACCTGACCTAGCTCTGATTTCCTGTCCACTGGAGTGCGTTGGCATCCCAAATATCACAAAGTAACATATGTGCATTACACACACCACACCAGACCACCATGCTGTGAATGGGCCCTTACATTTCTTCATAGCTGAGTGCTTGTTACTAATTAAAACAGATTGCTGATAAAAGTTTTCTGATGTCTTATGGCACATTGTTTGTGACGGTTAACTGGTGTCATGATTACAACATAGCAACAATATCTACATCTGTTTGGATTTGATGACCCTGATTCATCAAGCTGCAAAAACATTTAGGGCACTTCCATGGGTGGACTGACAACTCATGGGGCCCTCGGGCAATATGGGATCATGGGACCCCTGTGTCCTCACCCACACCCAAAACTAGCTAACTCTAGGAGAGCTTGCATTCATTTAAGCCCCTGGTCGGATCATAATATTATGGCGCTATCACTCACTTTCATAGGTTTAGCACCTACCCCTTATTCCTGGCGACTTAACGACTCTATGCTTACGGATGCTAACTCTCGTCAAGAAGTAGTCACATCTATTCAAGAATACTTTCAGTCAAACACAACTCCCGATATCTCCCCAGCTATCGTGTAGGTAGCCCATAAGGCGGTCCTGCGAGGCTGCCTGATTTCCATGGCTTCTTCTAGAAATAGGGAGCGGTGGAAACAAATTCAGAAACTTACCCGAGAATTGGAAGCACATTATAGAGCTCATGTTGGCAATCCATCTCTCCTTAACAAAATGATGTTATCGCAAGAGCGCCTAGAATTGAATATTTTACTTTCCCAGAAAACTGAAAAGGCTCTACGCTGGTCGAAGGCCTCTTTTTTATTACATAGTAACTCAGCATCTACTATGTTCGCACAGAAATTAGCTTCCCCACAACCAACGTCCGCTCCCCCAAACGGCTCATGGCTTGATTCTATACCCCTCTCTGCTCTCACACCCTCTCAGATATCCTCTCTCAATGCCCCATGTACTCTGGAGTAAATAACCTGTGCAATCAGCGCACTAAGAACTTCCACAGCACCGGGCCCTGATGGGTTTACAGCCAATTATTATAAACATGTTACCCTTACATTAGCTCCCTTTTTGATGTCATTATTCAATGATGTCTTGCAGGGAGGCAGGTTTCCCAAGGAAATGCTGTTAGCGAACATGTCTCTATTACCTAAACCACTAAAAGACCATCATCTACCTCAAAATTATAGACCAATCTCAGTAATGAATAATGATCTGAAAATATTCAGCCACATTCTGGCAGATAGGTTGGCCCCTATTATCACCTCTTTGGTCTCTCTGGACCGATCGGGATTTATCCCAGACAGACTTATCATGGACAACATTCATCTCACATTAAACGTTATTCAGGATGCCAATTTGCATTCTAAAGAAGTTTTGTTGCTGAGCCTGGACATTAACAAGGCCTTTGATAGTGTCCTCTGGCCCTATTTGTTTTCATTACTGCAGAAGATGGGCTTTAGTGAAGAATTTCTGTCTGGTGTAACAAGAAAACAAGAATAAGACTTCCAGGCTGAACCTCTGATTTTTATACACTGGGCAGGGGCACCCGTCAGGGCTGCCCTCTTTCGCCCTTATTATTTGCGCTTGTTTTGGAACCCTTGGCAATTGCAATAAGATCACGTTCAGACATTTCTGGTTACTCATTATTGGTTTCACAATTCAAAATATGTATGTATGCAGATGATGTTATGCTTTTCCTTACTAAACCATTAGTGTCATTACTTAATTTATGCATATTATTGAATGACTTTTCAACAGTATCAGGTCTTACTGTAAATTTTACTAAATCAGTAGTTATGCCTATAAATATTCCTGATACCCTGAGTGTATCTCACCACAATTCTTTTCAATTTCGTTGGGCCACAGACCGGATTTCATACCTAGGTATTAACCTCACCCCCAAATACTCAAAATTAATTGCTGCTAATTACCCACCATGTGTGTCACGCCTCTCTACTCTGTTGAAGATCTGGCATGGATACCCTATCTCATTCTTGGGTAGAGTCAGGGCACTGCCAAACCCGATCTCGAAAACGTTCCTAGACCGCTTTCAACGGATGATTAATAACTTTATTTGGCATAACAAACGCCCTCGTTTTACTTCATCGGTCCTATACCGGTCGCAACAGGCTTGAGGCCTCGGTCTCCCCAATTTCTGGCTTTACTACCTGTCAGCCCGTTTTGCACAGCTATCACAATGGGAGACTATAAATTCCCAGGTCCCATGGATCAGATTTGAATCTCAGTCTATACGTCCATTCTATCCACCAGGCATATTATGGTCCAAAATTCCTCCGCTCGTTATGGATCCATAATTCCATTGTAGCCCATTAATCATCAGCCCAATCATCTTTGGTCAAGGTATAAACTTAAATTAAATCTGGTCTCCTCTGTTTCAGTAGGTTCATAATTTTTTGGTGTCCCGAATTTTATTACGGCATTCTCATCTCCACAGGCATTCTGTTGGTGGTACAATAGATCCTTTATCAGGTTATCTGACTTTCAAAGAGGAAGATCTTATATCACCTTTCAGATGCTATGCATACTTTTTGATATCCCGCTGCTTGAATATTATCATTATCGACAGATTAGACATTTTGGTCTTATACCCTCATCTCCGATTTTGTTTTTCGAACGCATTAGCCATGACGTCTCCTAGGGGCAGGGGTCTTATTTCAGATTTATATCGCTAATTTTTGGTTAGTTCCTTTCCCCCACTCCCTCTTTATAGACAAAAATGGGAGGCTGATAGTGGTATCACCTTTTCGAATGAGGGTTGGGATTCCATGGTGGATAACATGCGTAAGAGCTCTAGATCTCTTTCTGTCCGTGAGACAGCCCTTAAAGTATTAACCAGATGGTATTATACCCCATCTAGACTGCACATCCTGTATCCAGGGACATCCCACCTATGTTTCCGGGGCTGTGGCCTTGCTGGTACCCTAGTGCATACATTTTGGGCCTGCCCAGGCCTCGCCTTGGTGTGGAGCAAGATCTCTGAGGTGGCTTCTGCACTGGCAGGAGCCCTGGTGCATCTGTTAATGCAGTCCTGTCTATTAGGAGCTCATATCTCGGGAGTTCAGATGGAGGTTATGAGGCTAATCCATACCATTTGTATATCCACCCTATGGACTATTGACCTACACTGGAAATCTCTCAGGTACCATTGCCCACTGTTCTGCATAGAGTTGATGCTGTGATGTTTATGGAAAGAATTAATTACACTTTATTGGAAAAGATGCACTTATTTGATAGAAAATGGGAAATTTGGAGAACTCATAGACATTTACTATATGACTAAGGAACACCCATGTTTGGATTGATTGAATTACTCTGTTGGTAGCAGTATAACTCTGCCTACCTCTTTACTTACAGTGGGGATCGAACGTTTGGGCACCCCAGCTAACAATTTGTATTAATGTGCAAAAAGAAGCCAATGAAAAATCTCCAAAAGGCATCAAATTACAGATTAGACATTCTTAAAATATGTCAACAAAAGTTAGATTTTATTTCCATCATTTACACTTTCAAAATAACAGAAAACAAAAAAATGGCGTCTGCAAAAGTTTGGGCACCCTGCAGAATTTATAGCATGCACTGCCCCCTTTGCAAAGCTGAGAACTGCCAGTGTCATGGATTGTTCTCAATCATCGTCTGGGAAGACCAGGTGATGTCAATCTCAAAGGTTTTAAATGCCCAGTCTCATCTGACCTTGCCCCAACAATCAGCACCATGGATTCTTCTAAGCAGTTGTCTAGAAAACTGAAACTGAAAATAGTTGACGCTCACAAAGCTGGAGAAGGCTATAAGAAGATAGCAAAGTGTTTTCAGATGTCAATATCCTCTGTTCGGAATGTAATTAAGAAATGGCAGTCATCAGGAACAGTGGAAGTTAAAGCAAGATCTGGAAGACCAAGAAAAATATCAGACAGAAGAGCTCGCAGGATTGTGATAAAAACAATTCAAAACCCACGTTTGACTGCACGATCCCTCCAGAAAGATCTGGCAGACACTGGAGTTGTGGTACACTATTCCACTATAAAGAGATACTTGTACAAATATGGTCTTCATGGAAGAGTCATCAGAAGAAAACCTCTTCTACGTCCTCACCACAAAAATCATCGTTTGAACTTTGCAAATGAACATATAGACAAGCCTGATGCATTTTGGAAACAAGTTCTGTGGACCGATGAGGTTAAAATTGAACTTTTTGGCCGGAATGAGCAAAGGTACGTTTGGAGAAGAAGGGGCACAGAATTTAATGAAAAGAACCTCTGTCCAACTGTTAAGCATGGGGCTGGATCAATCATGTTTTGGGGTTGTGTTGCAGCCAGTGGCACAGGGAACATCTCACGAGTAGAAGGAAAAATGGATTCAATAAAATTTCAGCAAATTTTGGATGGTAACTTGATGCCATCTGTGAAAAAGCTGACGTTAAAGAGAGGATGGCTTCTACAAATGGATAATGATCCTAAACACACCTCGAAATCCACGGGGGATTACATCAAGAGGCGTAAACTGAAGGTTTTGCCATGGCCTTCACAATCTCCTGACCTCAACATAATTGAAAATCTATGGATAGACCTTAAAAGAGCAGTGCGTGACAGACAGCCCAGAAATCTCAAAGAACTGGAAGATTTTGTAAGGAAGAATGGGCAAAGATACCTCAAACAAGAATTGAAAGACTCTTGGCTGGCTACAAAAAGCATTTACAAGCTGTGATACTTGCCAAAGGGGGCACTACAAGATATTAACTCTGCAGGGTGCCCAAACTTTTGCAGATGCCATTTTTTTGTTTTCTGTTATTTTGAAAGTGTAAATGATGGAAATAAAATCTAACTTTTGTTGACATATTATAAGAATGTCTAATCTGTAATTTGATGCCTTTTGGAGATTTTTCCATCTTTCCTTGGCTTCTTTATGCACATTAATACAAATTGTTAGCTGGGGTGCCCAAACTTTCGATCCCCACTGTACATTGCTCATATACTTAAGTTCTTTTCTCTCTTTTTTTTCTTTTCTCTTTCTTTACTCTACATGATTGTATCTTTTGAAATGTACACCTCAGCTGTGCCTTGTTTCTGTTTTATATACTGTTTGAAGCTGTAATGTCATTTTACAGTCTATTTCTTGAAAAATAAAATTTTGTAAACACAAATGAGCGTTTACAATCAATTTAAAGCATAATACATTTATATTAGCAGTCTATGTTCAGATGATTAAATCTGCCAAATAAGGCAGAATGCAGATGACATCAAGCTGTGCAGCGGAATAACGTCCTTACAGGATGTCTTCAGCTTACAAGCCGACCTCAATGCACTGTTTAATTGGGCAACTATGTGGCAAATGATGTTTAATGTTGATAAATGTAAGGTTATGCACTTGGGGGCTAAGAATATGCATGCATCATACATACTAGGGGGGGGGGGTACAACTGGGGGAAACAATGGTGGAGAAGGATCTGGGAGTTCTGGTAGATAACAAGCTTAATAATGGCATGCAATGCCAAGCTGCAGTTTCTAAAGCAAGCAAAATCCTCTCTTGTATGAAACGAGGTATAGACTCCAGAGTGAGAGAGATAGCATACTACCCCTGTACAAATCATTAGTAAGACCTCATCTGGAATATGCAGTTCAGGTTTGGGCACCAATTCACAAAAAGAACATTGGGGAACTGGAGAAAGTACAGAGAAGGGCAACCAAACTGATAAGAGGCATTGAGGAGATCAGCTATGAGGAAAGATTAGAAGAACTGAATTTATTCTCTCTTGAGAAGAGGAGATTAAGGGGGGATATGATCAACATGTATTAATACATCAGTGGTCCATATAGGGAACTCGGTGTAGAGCTATTCACTCTGAGGTAATCACTGAGGTAATCACAGAGAACAAAGGGGCACTCTTTACGTCTGGAGGAAAAGAGATTTAATCTCCAAACACGGAAAGGTTTCTCTACAGTGACAGCTGTGAAAATGTTGAATAGACTCCCTCAAGAGTTGGTTCTGGCCAGCTCAGTGGATTGCTTTAACAGGTCCCCGCACAGCCTATAGCCAGATGGCGGCCTGGAAAACCCCTCGTCCCTCCGGGTGGACGCCATATGGCGTCCTTTTGGGCATGTGCAGTTTGCATGCCCGCAGAGCCGCGCAGTGGCACAATCTGTCACTGGCCATGTACCTCGGACACGGCCGATGACAGATCTGAGTACCGACCCCATTGCCAGTACCATGTGACCTGCTGTGATCAATCACGGCAGGTCACATGACAGTTGTATACAATGGATGACTTCATTCATGCCATCCATTGTATACTAGTGTGTCTAGCTGTGAATGGTCACAGCGATCACATGCACAAGCTGGGTTAATCACAACCCAGCTGTGTCGTGTGATTAGCCGTGGCCAAATCACAGCTAAGCACAAAAAAAAAACCCGGAATGAATCAATGTCATTCAGGTAAATGCTTGCTTATAGCAAATTAATTCTTGTGTAAAAAAAAATACTGATCACTTCCCCAAAGTAGTACAATGTTACTATGGTAACATTGTACTACTTTGGTCATAGTGAAATCTGAAAAAAAAAATCTTAAAAAAAATTAAAAATAAAAAAATGAAAAAATAATTTTAAAAAATTATAAAAATTTTTTCATACTGTCACCAGTCAGTGTCCCTGTTCACCGCCACGCCAGTTATATGATGACGCTGTACTGCACTGGTGACAGTATGTAAAACAATTAGTGAAAATAATTTTTTTCATTTTTTCATTTTCCGAAAAATTATGACAAAAAAAATACAACTTCAAAAAACTTGCCATGCCTCTTATGAAGTACGTCGGACTGCCTACTCTGCAAAAAGGGGTCATTTGGGGGATATCTGTACTGTTCTGACATTCTTGGACCTCAAGAAATTAGATTGGCAGTACTTCAGGATTGATCAATATTCAGATCTATACCATAGTTTGTGAACTCTATAACTTTCCTACAAACTAAAAAATACATCCCAATTTGGGTTATTTTCACCAAAGACATGTAGCAGAATACATCTTGGCCTAAATTTATGAAGAACAATTATTTATTTGCAAACGTTTATAACAGAAACAAAGAAAAACGTGTTTTTTTCACAATGTTTGGTCTTTTTTTTGTTAATTTAGCAATAAATAAAAACCTCGGTGTTGATTAAATACCACCAAAAGAAAGCTCTAGTTGTCTGAAGAAAATGATAAAAATTGTAGTTTGGGTACAATGTTGTATAACCGCGCAATTGTCATTCAAAGTGTGAGAGCACTGAAACCTGAAAAATGGCCTGGGCAGGAAGGGGGTAAAAGTGCCCTGTATGGAAGCAGTTAAAAAAGGCCTGGATCTTTCCTAGATACACAGAATGTAACTAGATACTAACATTTATAGGTAAAGTTGATCCAGGGAACATCCGATTGCCTCTTGGGGGATCAGGAAGGAATTTTTTTTCCTGCAGGAGCAAATTGGATCATGCTTTGCTGGGGTTTTTTTGCCTTCCTCTGAATCAACTGTTAGTATAGGATTATAACTTTTTTTTTTTTTTTTGATAGTTGAACTGGATGGACTTTTGTCTTTTTTCAACCAGACTAACTATGTAACTATGTAATGCGAATATCCAGCAAAGTAGCAAATCCAATGGTAGATGACCAATTTAATGGATAAAAGATTGTCTTTCCGACGCTTCTCTGGCTTCCCCCTGCCCTGCGGCTCTGAGTCCGATGTTGCTCCATGGCTTACAAGTCTGGGACTCGGTATGTTACTCCAGTGGCCTGATGTCACCTTTTCTGCCTTTGCTCCCAATTATTAACAACCCTCTTTTCCCACTGGGTTTAGATCACCCAAGGGCGTTTTCTTGGTGGGTGACTAATATGTTTTCTCAGGTGTGACAGTTTTTGATTTTTCGGTCCTTCCCCACCTGGAATTCTCTTCGGGAGTCCAGGGATGTCCCTCCAGCGGAACTTTTTCAATACATTCAATTGCGGCACTGGCTGCTCTCGCTGCGGGGCACTTCTGCTTTCCCGTACCAGAAATCTGCCTTTGAACAGCTTTGCCAGCAGCGTCCGGGCGCCCCAGGCCTTACATCCCTTCTTTATGCAGCTCTGAACAGACGCTCGTCGCATACTTCTCTTTCATATGTTGTTTAGTGGGAGCACGACCTGGGAGTGGCTGTGGATCCGGAGAACTGGAATAAGGCCTGGTCACTCATAGCTAAATGCTCATTTAATACGACCACGCTGGAGGCAGCCTATAAGGTATTGTTTCGTTGGTATTGGGTTCCCGCTCGTTTGGCCCAGGCTAACCCTGCCTGTAGTGATCGATGCTTTCGAAGTTATGGCCATCGTGGAGATGTATTGCATATCTGGTGGTCATGCTTGAGACTGTTTCGTTTTTGGTCTTGTGTGTTTGGCCTCCTTTTCTCCATACACCGGGATGCTCAGTATGCCTTGCTTCATTGTCCCATACCGGGCCTCTTGGCTCACCAGCAGAAGTTGGCTTCCTATTTGTTTTTTTCAGCCACTAGAACAATTGCTCGGGCCTGGAAGAGCCCGTTTGCCCTTCTTCAGGGGCTGCGGGATCGTATGACCACTATGATGCTCAACGAACAGATGTTGAGTATCTGCAACGCCTCCCAAGGTAATTTTTTTTAAATATGGGAGCCGTGGTTGCAATACGCCTTTCCCACACTCCCCCCGGCTAGTCTGGGGATGTAATGGCGTTCGGTATTGGCGCTCTAGGATCCCTGCATTTTTGGTTTTTTTTGTTTTGTTTTTTTTCCTTTCTCTCTTTCTCTGTTTATTTTTGGTGTGACAGTGGACAGCTGCCTTTAGTTGTTACAGTCAGAGTTACATTAATGTTATTGTAACTTATGTGCCATTAATAGCCCCTGCGTGGGCGTACCTTTTGCCCTGTTGGTGTTAGAGCACTGTTTTTTCTATTTTGCATTTTTTATCTGTGCAATTGATAGCCCCTGCGTGGACATGTTTTGTTGCCTCTGTTTTATACTGTTTAAAAATTAATAAAAAAAACCCATTGAAATAAAAAAAAAAGATTGTCTTCCTGTGAATCATTAGGCATAGAATGAACTGTGTGGTCTATTGGTATTTTTTGTCCATGCTAACTCCATAAATGAAGTCACATTTGTATTCCCAAACCTGCCTCTTACTGGATGTGTACAACATGTGTGTTTCTACCAGCTACCACCCAACAATCCCATTATCCTCCATAACATATGGGCATATGAGTCATGAATATAATTACAGATAAAAACTCTTGGATGGATTCTTCTTATACTGAAAGATGCAACAAGCAAATGACTTGTTAATAATATAAAATGTTAGTGTCTGTACACTAAAGGTTTTACTACACTACATTATCATTGCTTCACAGTTCCAGTGATTTGAAGTGTGAATTGCGCTACACTTTATGTCACGGCAAGCATCTGACATCTGTCATTTTACATTCTTTGTAATAGCTCTCTCAAAGCGGCTGGTTGCCTAACAGGAGAACCTGCCTTATGCGGACACAAATCAAAACATTGATTTCTCCATGAATAAACAGAACAATGTGTTTTCAGGAAGCAAAATGTAGAAAATCAATGGAAGGTTGGGGCAGGACAAGAATGACAAACTGAAACCTATTTCTATCCTGGCAGTGCTCATCTCTACAGCATTTTGCAATTGATCTACAACTTTTATTTCCCTTTGGCCAAGCTGTGAAGAACATTGTACTATCATATAATACATTCCACAAGCAAAGGAACATCATATATTATATGCCATTAGCAATGCACGTGCACCTGTTGTGTAGTTCTTTTGCATTCTAGTCATGTTTTCTCTCAGAAATAGTTGAATGTTGCTGGTGGCACCAAATGGTATCTTGAGTTCACAATCAGAATTATATTAATGGTATACTCCAGTAAAAATTCAAAATTAGGACTTGAGATCTACAGGCAACCTAGCCTGCTGAGGGCTTCAAGTATATCTACAGCATTTTCTCATATTTGCTCACGTGCTTATGCAAGCACTGCTTCCAACTTTAAAGTGATACAAAATAGCTATGCTTTACTGATCCTTCTGGCAATGAAATGTCTATGAGCTGGCTAACAGCTGTTAATACAGAGAAGGTGTAATTACACTAGGCCACTGAGAGCTCCCTCTAATGGCAAAGTCACAAATCAACATATTTAATACAGTAACAGAACTGGAGAACAGTGTTTCTCAAGTCAAGGCACCCTTTATAATTATGCACAATCTCGAGGCACTCCGTTCTAAAGAGTAAAAAACTAAACATAGTTTTACATACTGCAGCAACATCCACACAACATAAGAGGTGATTCATTCCTTCAAAGCAAATACACCTTTGCACACTGGTACTGACTAGTATTCCATTGTTTCTCTTCTCCCTCACTCAGCTAATGTGACCCTAGTGCTGATGGATAGGGGCAAACAAGGATGCTGTGCAGGCACCCGACGTTCTCCTTATTAACTGATTACATCATTGATTGTTGGGATGCCAGCCGCTAGAAGGTTGTAATGGTGCACAATGTAACCCCGTGGCTTGATCTACCCGCTGGCATGTGTACAATGTTTAGGCAATTTTTAGGCATTTTGCCAAGTCACTCCTGAAGAAACCTGAAGGCACCCTGGTTTCAAAATGCTGCTGTAGAATACCAAGCATGTGAAAATGTGAATGTCATTAAAAAAATTACTTTAAAGTCTTCCAGTTGAAGGACTTTTTTTCATTACATGCTGGAGGGAGTCGCTATACACACGTGTCAACTTGTGTCAGGCACTAGAAAAGCATTCCAGCACTCAGTAATCACCAACCATGGCTCCACCTGCCTGGAGTTTGCATGTTCTCCCTGTGCCTGCGTGGGTTTTCCCCGGGTACTCCGGTTTCCTCCTACACGCTTAAGACATGCTGGTAGGTTAATTGGACCCTGTCTAAATTGGCCCTAGTATGTGTATGTATGAATGTAAGTTTGGGATCTTAGACTGTACGCCCCTTAAGGGTTATGGACTGATGTGAATGTACAATATGTAAAATCGCTGCGTAAAATTGATGGCACTATGTAAGTACCTGAAATAAATAATCACAGACAATGTTAGGTAGTGCAGTATCCTGCCCAGTGGTGCCTGTATATTCCCAGCCATGCAGGGGCAGACTGACAACTCATGGGGCCCCCGGGCAATAGGGGATCATGAGGCCCCTGTGTCCTTGCTCAAACTCAAAAAAGCCTCTGAAAAAGGTACTAGGGGCATCTCATGGGGCCCCCTACTGACCCCGGGCCCTCAAGCAGTGCCCGAGTTTCCAGTCAGTCTGCCCCTACAGCCATGTCATGGTCAGTCCGCCCCTACAGCCAGGTCATCATAACAAGAAGAGGTTCAGGACATGGAGCCAACACAGGAATAATTTACCACTGAACACAAATGCTGGAGGCTTTTTACTACTCTGTCTGACACAGTTTTTTCATATTCCCACTGACACCTATTTGAGGGGAAAGGCTTTTTTTTACTCTAACTGTCACCAATGCTGGAGGAGTTTACAAATCCCACTGATAACAATGAAGGGACACCATTCCTCTCATTGACCACTGATGCAGTAACGTTTATTCCTCTGCTACAGGAAACACTATTATTTCCACTGACCAGCTTTTTTGAAACTCACTACAGTAGGGGCATTTGTTAATCTTACTGACCTAGGATAACAGGGGCATTTATATTTCCACTGAGCACCAATGCAGGGGCATTTTTTACACCCACTAAAGCAGGGGTGTTTATTACTCTTACTGACCTCTAACAGCAGGGACTTTTTCTTTCACTGATGCAAGAGCAATTATTACTTCACTTCACCAACAACTACAGGGGCATATACTGTATTACTCCCACCGATGCAGGGGCATTTTTTAGACCCACTAAAGCAGGGGCGTTTATTACTCTTACTGATCTCTAACAGCAGGGACTTTTTCTTTCACTGATGCAAGAGCAATTATTACTTCACTTCACCAACAACTACAGGGGCATATACTGTATTACTCCCACTGATGCAGGGGCATTTTCTACTCCTACTAACCTCCAATATAAGGGTATTTTTTACTCCCAGAGACCTTTAAATGCCACAGTATTTTTTACTTCAGCTGACCCCTGACACCAGCCCCAATCAGTCTGAGGGACAGTGAATTGACCCTTTTGTTAAAAATGTTGGTCTAGATGCAAAAAAAGTCATACTAAAAGAGAGCAGATATCTGGGACCCTGCTTTCTCTATAGGGGCTTCAACAATTTGATAAGTCACCTTCCTGAAGACCCCCACCTTTTGGGGAACCAGATGTGGGGGTGAGACCCTTGACCCTTCAAAATTGATCGGGGGCAAGGTACCATGCAATGGGCGAGGCTTGAATGCCCACATAATCCTCCCCTCCCTTCACAAGGCACCGTCCTAATATGAGGCATGTGCTTTAGGGTACAAAAACAATGCCATGGGGTTCCTCTCTGCTACCTCTGGGTCTATTTATAACTCTGGAATTTTTATGCAATTTCTTACTGTGTTGTTTTGTTAAACCAATTCATAAAATGCTGACATTTAAATTGATGATGCAAACCTACAATTTTAAAGTAGTGTGATTTGGGGTGATTAGCTCAGTGGCAGGTGCATTTTTAGTGAGCCCTTGCCAGTAAGAACTGTGGTTTTAGGGCTTGCCAGCCTACTTTTATTAAAACAGAAGTCCAATCAAAGTCCTTTACATCAGGTTTTCTCACATAAGGGTTTCAATTCCACACAGCAAAAGAGGTAACGGAAAATGGCAAGCCACCTGGCTCCCTCTTCAGCAGCGCACCATTGCTGTTGTCATTAGTCTCTCAGACCTTGTCACCAGTTATCCTGGCTCTCTTGGCTTACTCAGCCTTGCTAACAGCATGTTGCTGCATGGGCCCATGCCTGGCATCTAGATAAGGGTTCTCCTGACACCTCGGGGTTTATTTACTAAAGCTGGAGAGTCCAAAATCAGACTCCCTTCTGCATAGAAACCAATCAGCTTCCAGGTTTCATTGCCAAAGCTTCATTGAACAAGCTGAGGTTAGAAGCTGGTTGGTTTCTATGCAGAAGGGAGTCTGATTTTGGACTCTCCAGCTTTAGTAAATAAACCCCCATGGGTCTATCAGTCTTCTGAGACTTACAGATTCCCTAGTTGTCCCAGCTCTCTTGCAGTCTCTCTGACTCGCTTTGCCACCCAAACTTTCTCAGTCCGATGGACATCAATTCCTTCCAACATGGAGTGAAGTCTCCGAGTAGAGCACCTCTGCCTCCAGACAGAATCACACACCTGTCTTCACAATCCTTCATTACAGAGGCTGTGTGCAACTGGACACACACCCTGCTGCTCATCAACAAAGCCTGGACATTAGGTTGCAAATATCTCCCCCCCCCCCCCCCAAAGCACTTTGAAATCTCCAAACTCCGAAGCCAAAACTGGGAATGCCAAAATCCAAAGAAAGCAGTAAAGGTGAATTCACATAGAATGCAGTGATTTTACTGCATCATAAAATGCTTGTCACTGCAAGGACACGCAGAAAACAAACTGCAATGCAGCCCGGAGCTTCACTGCAGCATGATACGATAAAATGCAGCACACTGTACAGAACCATGAATTAAATGCACTTTTGAACACTTCATATTAAGACTGTCCAAAAAAAAGGAGTTATGTGATGCACTGAATCACACACCACATTGCACCCTAACGCAGTTGGGAAAAGACAGCTGCCAGAGAGGTAAAGCGCTCTGGAAGCTGTCTGTTCTAGTGTGAATTCACCCTTAAAACAGTTTTCCCCACTCATAATCAATACTCCGGAGTCCCACATTTGTGTGAACCATGTGTCCTTTTTACAACCATTTACACAGTGGCGCGGCCTCACACTGTGACAATAGCTATTTAAGTAGCTGAGAATTTACAATAACAATTAGGTGAAATGTGTCAAAAGCAATTCCTTTCCAACATCTAAAATGTTGTTTTTTTACACTGTATTTATATTTATTGGGGTTAAAATCCTTAGCAAAATATTTAGTGAATTATGCAGTATCTGTGCAAAATCATTCATTAGTGCTACACATTATCCACAAAATAGATATTGCTGGTTTGTCTTTTACAGTTTTGAAATGTTCAAAATTCGTGGATAAACTGTATTGAACAGTTTTGTAAATTATTGAATGCCAAAAAATGTGAATATTTCCATTAGAAAATAAACACTGAATTATTCAATAGTATGACCTTTCAGAAACTGGCTCTTTTTATATGTTATAGTTGAAAAAATTACTACTCCCACTCCAATGGTACTGAAAGATCTGCTAACTAAAGGAATACTGTGCATCCCAAAATAAAATTTATCCAAAAGAATATAAATGTATCTTGGATAGATTTCTGAATATGTATGTGTTACATGATTGTAATTTATAAGTATATCTTTAAGTTTAGTTATTTACCTACTGAGCAGATACAAATATTTGAGTACTATATCATTATGAAATGCTCTATACTGGCAGGAAGCATGCCCACTGTTCCCCTATAAAAATGTGCAGCTTTACTACATCTCTGCAGCTGAACAATTACTGTTATCAATGATAGAGATTTCAACTTGCATAGGGAAAAGGGGTTATGGGATGCCCAATTTGACTTGAAGAACAGCAAGAATTAAGACAACTTCCTTCTCTGGCTTACTGTAGCAACACGCATTTGACTGTAGTCCCTCCAGAACAGCAACAATCTTTATAAAAGAGATCCTCTACTAGTAGTCTAGTGCCCCCCGAGTGGATTTTTAGCAAAGTCCCAACTTGTAGGAGCTTTGTGTCCCCTTAATGGCAAAATACCAGCCCACTTGGCCACAGTATCTGATCCCAAGGCAAGGGATTGGGTAAGCAATACACTGTCCCCTGAAGACTTGCCTAAACTTGCATCTAGCAGACATCTCCCTTATAGGCCCTGGGGTTGTAGAGGTACTCGCACTGTCCTTTTCCTGCAGCTGTGGATAGAACTGCTTTCAGGCCTTCCGCTGGGTTAGATCTTTTTCAGGCTATGCAAGCTGTCTTTCCCCGGAGGACTTCAGGGCAGTGGAGCTCCCTCCTTCAGCTTACCTCTGGCCTCCAGCCTGGAGGCAGAACCCCTCTTCTCTGTGGCCCCCTCCCAGGCTACATAGCAGCACTTCAACAATCCATCAGCCACCCAATATCCTGCTGGCCAGGCTCTGTCATATTTATAGGCCAGTCTGCCACACTGCCAGACCTCCTGCCTGGGATTGGTCAGACTCCCATAAATATGCAGATCAGCTCCTCCTAGCTTCCAACTACTGACTTTTAGAAGCTTCTACAAGCTTCTAGAACAAGTGGAGCCACCAGAGGATTGACCTGACGTAATCCCTCTGCCTGACACCCAGGCTTCTAGCAAGCTTCTAGCTACCCTAAATAAACTATCTACACTAGAGGGCGCTACAAAAGCTTGACCCACACTGCGTTCTACCCACTATGACTTTGGAGGCATTCTCCTGTCTGGCCTGGCCACCACTGTTATACCTTTCCCTGCATGTGTCAAACACATCTAAGTGTAAATCCTTACAGAGGTCAGTAGGTACAGAAATCTTCAGGTATGTGGAATGCATGCCTTAGAATAAAATGGGCATAAACTATCTGATAATAGCAACAATGCCTTCAATCCCAAGCATCACTTGTAATAATAACCCTGTTTATGATTTTCAAAGGGTTGGTAATAAGCACCTAAACAACAAACTAAATGTAATAATGAGAAATGTATAGCTATATGTTCCAGGCTAAAACAACAACATTATATGTTAAATTAAATACAGCTGGGCAAATTAGAGCTGGAGAGCAACTTGGGAAAGTTGGAAATCAATACGTTTAACAGCATTATGCAATGCTAAGCAGCAACAAGGAAAAGTAAACAAGTAACCTGGGAGGTAAACACATGTGATTCCAATTACCTCTATATAAATCATTTGTAAGGCTACACCTGGAATATGAGGTCCATTTTTGGCACTGGATTGTAAAAAGGGCACAGGAGTTTTGAAGAGTGTTTGGGGAAAGGTAGGGGAGTGCAAATAAATGAATTAAATTATATATTGGTAAAAGGGATTGAATATCTTACAGTGAAAGACTATAGATATTGGCTATGATCAGTTTGGAAAAAGAACATCTTAGAGGTAATATAAATAATGTTTTTCAAGAGTTCATCTCTTGAAAATCTATAAAGCGGCCTTACACCGGACCACCTCCCCATCTCCCTATCTCCCTTGTCCCTGCTGTAGTTACCTCCCACAATCCTAAGCTGTCAGGGGTCCAGCAAGATGCTCCACCACTGGCAGGGGGACTTATAGTTACATAGTTAGTCGGGCTGAAAAAAAGACAAATCCATCCAGTTCAACCATAAAAAAAAACACAGTTGATCCTGGGGAAGGCAAAAAACCCAGCAAAGCATGATCCAATTTGCTCCTGCAGGGAAAAAATTCCTTCCTGATCCCCCGAGAGGCAATTGGATATTTACCTGGATCAACTTTACCTATAAATGTGAGTAACCAGTTATATTCTGTGTATCCAATAAAGAATCCAGGCCTTTTTTTACAACAATCCATTGAGCTGGCAAGAACCAACACTTGAGGAAGTTCCACATTTTCACAGCTCTTACTGTAAAGAAACCTTTCCATATTAGTGATCAGGTTTTATTTATTTTTTTAAAACCTTTATCCCAAAAGGAGAAACAAACTGTTTGCTGTAAAGCAGGATACACACTATCAGTTTTTTTTCATTCAGCCAGTGGGCTGACCAAAATAAACTGACAGATTCCTACATCCATACAAGTGATGTGGATGCAGGAATCCCTCCACCGGAACATTGTATTCTTACAGTGGGGACCCTCTGCTGCCAGAATACACTGATCAGTGCTGCAGCCTATTGGCTGCAAGCCACTGTTTGAACAGGGTTTTCCAGCTGTCCTATTCAACACAAGCTGATTTAAAGATCGGCTTCTGTCGAAATGGGAGGCTACACATAGATCAAAATTCAAGTGGGCTTGCTGAACTGGCCTGAATTGCAACCCCAATGTACCAGCCTTAAAGGATAAGTTCACCTTTTAGACAAAAAAAAACCAACAAAAAACACACTTTTTTTTTCAGGTAAAACAAATGTGCATTTATTATTTTTGTCTACAGGAGCCTGGCAAGCATTGCACCAGTGATCAGTAGGTCGCTGATGCCATGCAGGTCTCCTGCAGACCTGTCAGAATATCTGCTTCTGACAGGAAGCTTTAATGAAATACCATGGTGCTCCACAGCGCTGTGGTAGTCCATTGCAAACTATAAGCCCACAGCCGCTAAGGAGCCCACGGCCACGCTGTTTACAAATATGACAGATAGTATGGGGAGACTTCTCCCCGTTCTGTCAGAGGGAGGGGAGGCGGGCAGCAGCTGCAGCTGCAGCTATGGGAACACGTTACATGTTCCACCTTAAATATGGGTGGAACCTGTAACATGTTCCCAATGGTGAACTTATCCTTTAAAGTGTTACTAAACCCACAACAGTCAAATCAGTCTGTATATGCAATGAAGCATGCTTGTTGTACTCACTGTGGAACCTAAGGGGTTATTGCTCTGCACTGTGTAAAAAAGGCTGTTTGATTCTGTCTTCTCTAATCCTCCCCTTCTTCTACTGTCCCCAGTCCATCTGCTGATAGTACAGAACCTTTGGGGCAAGCTGCACATGCTCAGTTTGATGTGCAGCTTAAGTTTTGTTTTTTTCCTGTGAGAGTGCATGTGATAAGCACAGGGCCAATCAGCACTGCCCAGACAGAGGGTCAGGGGATATGCAACCTCACAGGATAATCAGGGGAGAACAAAAACTCCTCCTACAAGCTTCAATCAGTGCTCTGTTGGACACTGATAGAAGTCCCAAGACTGCTATATACTGTTGATGAGAAAAGGTATTTAGCAATTTAAATTTACTAAAATAATTGCATTTCCATGTTATGTGTACTGTGGGAGACAAGATATAGTGAAAGCAGGGTTCTGGGTTTAGTAACACTTTCAAGTCTTATAAAGGGTTAGCTGGCATTTAGCTTGTGATGGATAGCAGAAATATTATTTTATTTTTTGTGTTGTTTTGTTAACAGGTGTGGCCAACAGCCAGCTTGTCTGCTTTGTTTATAATTTGAAGTCCCTGTGAGCCGCAGGGGGTTGGAGGTGAGAGTTATCCCAGTAGGGAGCTCAGACAGCATGGTGTCTTATGGCTGTGAAAAGCCAGACGTGTCGGCCCCGGGAGCTTGGGGCTTGGTCAATTGAAAGGGCCATATACTGTCCCTATGTGGGAAAGATTCTTAGAATGGGGGAGCTTGAGTCAGGATGGACAGAACCGTTCATAGCTGAGACCTAACTTTGAGATGCATTGAACTGTACTTTGCTTTGTGCACTGCTGGGACTTGTGGTCTTATATTGCTTGTGTAGTCTTGAAGCTGTGGCCAAGACACACAGCTCTCTGAAGACCCGTGAGAAGTTGGTGCCTATCTGCCTAGACTTCCTCTGCTGAGGCCGCTGCTAGCTGGTGAGTCCTTGGATCGCTACTCTGTGAACTGCCCTCTGCTGAGTACCTGGACCTCCTGCCTGCCAGAGCTGCCTTCTGCTGTGTGCCCTGATTACCCTGCCTGCCAGAGCTGCCTTCTGCTGTGTGCCCTGATTACCCTGCCTGCCAGAGCTGCCTTCTGCTATGTGCCCTGATTACCCTGCCTTACAGAGCTGCCTTCTGCTGTGTGCCCTGATTACCCTGCCTGCCAGAGCTACCTTCTGCTGTGTGCCCTGATTACCCTGCCTGCCAGAGCTGCCTTCTGCTGTGTGCTCGAATTATCTTTGCCTGAACTGCCCCTCTGCTGTGTGCCCGGATTGCCTATTGTCTGCCAGCCGCCCCTTCTGCTGTGCTCGGATTATCTTTGCCTTAACTGCCCCTCTGCTGTGTGCCCAGATTGCCCATTGTCTGCCAGCCTGCCCGGACCAGGGGCGGACTGACCATTTGGAAACTCGGGCACTGCCCGATGGCCCTAGGTCAGTAGGGGGCCCCATGAGATGCCCCTGGTACCTTTTTCATAGGCTTTTTTGAGTTTGGGCAAGGACACAGGGGCCCCATGATCCCCTACTGGCCGGGGGCCCCATGAGTTGTCAGTCCGCCCCTGGCCCGGACTTACCCATTGTCTGTCTGAACTGCCCTGTTGTAGCCTGGACTTTACCCATTACCTGCCTGAACTGTCCCTCTGCTGTGTGCCCTGGACTTAACCCTTGCTGCACCGATCAAGTGCCCCAAATCCCTCAATAAAAACCTTGTGTGCCCACTGCTCTCCGCATGTGTTCTGTCTCACCTACACCTCCGTCACATAACTTCAATTTGTTAATTCCACCTAAATCTGCTAGTTTAACACTGCCTTCTCCCCAGTCTGACAATGCTGCTGTCCAAAGGGGTCTGCTTTGCTACTTCATCCAAAAGGCAGACTAGCCAGGTTACCAGCTGAAATAAAGGGGAAAAAAAGCCTAACAAAAGAAAGCTAATGCAGCCACCACATCTGAGGATTGGTAAGCTGCAATGCATTGTATTTTTAGTTTTGGGTAAATACCTTTTTAAATGTTTTAAACAGTTTTTTCAAGCAAGATGAACTTTCGTACCAGGCTCTCCTCTGTACACATCCAAGAATTTACGGAAGTGATGGGGCATTGTCCTGCATATGTAACCACTCACTTGTGAGCCTCTGTCTGCAGAAATAGACAGACAAAGGTGGAATACCAGGACCAACATATTGTATTGTACAAATAAAATGCAGTGCTTAAACATTCTAAACGAAATAAAGTTCAAAAGTGATTCAAAATGTTCATAAGGGAAATATCGAATGATGAAATCAAAGCAGAACAGTCCCCAAATGCCATGATGAGATAGGAAGACTTCAGAAGATAGCCAATGTGACATCAACCACTTGCATGCAAGGCTTACCAGCAGGGGCGGACTGACCATTCGGAATCTCGGGCACTGCCCGAGGGCCCGGGGTCAGTAAGGGGCCCCATGAGATGTCCCTGGTACCTTTCATAGGTTTTTTTGGGTGTGGTTTGAGTGTGGGCAAGGACACGGGCCCCATGATCCCCTATTGCCCGGGGGGCCCCATGAGTAAGCCCCTGCTTACCAGAAAGTGTGTGATCTCCTATTAAGAGTGGTCAATCACACTTTTTAAAAAGGGTCCTCCAATGAAATGGATGGAGAGAATCTTCCTCTGGACACCCTGCATATTGTATTGTTTGCTGCTGGCTACAGTTATCTGCTTCTGTAGGAATAGCAGAACTTTAGATAGAATACAGCAGTTCATACAAATAAATCTTGTCATGTTGGCATCAGCAGGGAGTGATCACTACCTGACCAGCATTTACTATGAAGTATTTTGATAGCTAACTCCTCTTTAAAGTCTACGCAGACTTAGCTTCAAACTGAGCATAAACACAGCATCACAGACAAGGCTGGAGCCTTTTATCCTCTGAGTGATTGATGGGGAGTAGCATTCATTTATAAATCTCTTTGTAGGTTTGCTATTGATATAGTTTATTTTATTCTACCAAATACTTATAGTCATGGACTGTCCCTGTTTTCTAGCTACAACAGAGTTTCCTGGAAGTGACTGTTTTTTTTTGTTTTTTTTGTGTGTTTGTGTGCATACCAACTGTACAGTAAAATCCATAATTTTCTGTAAGATCCTTATTATGCATATATTTGCTGCAATTTACCATAACTGTCACTGGAAAGCATATTTTAAAAAAAGTAGGCTATTTGGGGCACAGTTGCCTGTCTAGAGTCACCAGTTTGTGCCCTGCTGATTTGCATTATTTATTTATTACAGGCACTTATGTAGCACCGTCAATTTATACAGCGCTTTACAAATACATATTGTACATTTACATCAGTCCCTAACCCTCAAGGAGCATATCATCTAAGGCTCCTAACTCACATTCATACCTACACATACTAGGACAATTTACATACCAGCATGTCTTTGGAGTGTGGGAGGAAACTAGAGTACCCGGAGAAAACCCACATAGGCACAAGGAGAACATGAAAACTCCAGGCAGGTGGTGCCATGGTTGAGATTCGAGCCAATGACCCTAGTGCACCAACCATTTAGCCACCATGCTGCCCCTTCTATAATTAGAATCTGTGGTGCGTGGGAAAGTTGAATTCAAAAGAGCATTTAAATGCTAAAAGCCTCATTTTCAGGGTATGGCGTATCTGTGATTGTGAGCTGGAAGGTTAAGTAAGGCAGTCCTTCATAGCAAGCAATAGCAAACCAGTGTTCAGGGCTACAATGCATCCAGAAAGTATTCACAGCGCTTACCTTTTGCCACATTTTGTTATGTTACAGCCTTATTCCAAAATGGATTAAATTCATTTTTTTCCTCAACATTCTACAAACAATACCCCATAATGACGTGAAAGAAGTTCGTTTTGAAATCTTTGCAATTTATTAAAAATAAAAAATGAAAAAAAACTTGGCATTCAGGCCAAAGAGTTCAATCTTTTTTCATCAAACCAGAGAGCTTTGTTTCTCTTGGTCTGAGAGTCCCTCGGGTGCCTTTTGGCAAACTCCAGGCAGGCTGACATTTGCCTTTTACTGAGGAGTGGCCTCGGTCTGGCCACTCTACCATACAGGCCTGATTGGTGGAGTGCTGTAGAGATGGTTGTTCTTCTGGAAGGTTCTCCTCTCTCCACAGAGAATGCTGGAGCTCTTTCAGAGTGATCATCTGGTGCTTGGTTACCTCCCTGGCTAAGGCCCTTCTCCCTCATTTTGGCTGGGCGGTCCACTCTAGGAAAATTCATGGTGGTTCCAAACTTCTTCCATTTACAGATGATGGAGGCCACTGTGCTCATTGGGACCTTCAATGCTGCAGAAATTTTTCTGTACCCTTCCTCAGACCTGTGCCTTGATACAATTCTATCTTGGAGGTTTACGGACAACTCCTTGGACTTCATGGATTGGTTTGTGATCTGACATGCACTGTTAATTGTGGGACCTTATATAGACAGGTTTATGCCTTTCCTAATCATGTCCAATCAACTGAATTTCCCACAGGTGGACTCCAATCAAGTTGTGGAAACATCTCAAGGATGATCAGTGGGAACAAGATGCACCAGAGCTCAATTTTGAGTGTCATGGCAAAGGCTGTGAATACTTCTGTACTTTTTTTTTTTTCGTTTTTAATAATTTGCAAAGATTTCAAAACAAACTTCTTTCACGTTGTCATTATGGGGTATTGTTTGTAGAATGTTGAGGGAAAAAATAAATTTTATGCATTCTGGAATAAGGTTTTAACATAACAAAATGTGGCAAAAGATAAGCGCTGTGAATACTTTCTGAATGCACTGCATCTCTAAATGGCAAATGCTGGAAGAAGAAGACATTGGTGATCCTTCTCCACATACTAATGTCCTCTCTACTGTCATAATGGGTTCTTTGTATCAAATGTATCTATTGACAAAAATAAAAAAAGCCATATGTCACAGAGTGTTACACAGAATAACACTAGGGGAAATTCAATATAGCTGCTGCTCCACTTTTCTGACATTAATCCCTCTTGTTAATGTATTGTGCAAAATTCATGAATCATTGGCAATACTTCTGGTTCTGACAGCGACTTGTGCACCAAATTCATATAGTTCTAAAATGGACCACTTTTACATTGTGTCACATTGAATGCACTGAATGTAAAAAGTGGTATAGCATGAACCAAAGTCAAGTACAAGTTCTAGACAGGTACATGAATTTGATGCATTCTGCACCACTTTTAGAATGCATGAGAGACACTGTCACAAAATCTGCCTGCTCCGGTCTTTATGAATTCCGGGGAATATGTGCTTTGATTTTTTTTGACTGAGCTTTTTACTGAACCATGCAAGGCGATTGAGGTAAAAATCCATTTGTTTTGCTGGAGTGGCAACGCTGAGAATCTGTCAATAAAATGACAAACAGCACTGTCACCTGTCTGGCCACAGTCTGCTCCTGTCAGGGGCGGACTGATCATTTGGAAACTCTGGCACTGCCTGAGGGCCTGGGGTCAGTAGGGGGCCCCATGAGATGCCCCTGGTACCTTTTTCATAGGTTTTTTTTAATTTGGGCAAGGACACAGGGGCCCCATTATCCCTTATTGCCCGGGGGCCTCATGAGTTGTCAGTCCGCCCCTGGCACCTGTACAACAGTAGTATGTGCTCATGTAAAGTACTCTATTACATGCCTCTAATGCAGGCAGAACATACAGGGATTTTGGGAGGTGTAGTTTTATTGTTGGATGCATTACAATGTTCTGACACATGGATGCCACAACAAATTGCATTGCCTTAGTAGAGGTAATGGGAACCCAACAATGGGGTAGATTTACTAAAGCTGGTGAACTCAGAATCTGGTGCAGCTGTGCATGGCAGCCAATCAGCTTCACCAGATTTTGCACTCTCCAACTCCAGTAAATAACCCCCAATGTGTTATAGAGGGTGTAGATCTACTTTTAACCACATCTATAGTCTACTCTCAAAACATTTTTTAAAAATACCATACTGTTTTTGTATAACAATACAAACCATTAGAATGGCCTAGTAACATTGTGCTTTACATTCACGCTATTAGACAATGTTATGTTGGGGGCTACTAAACAAACTTCAATTCTTCTGACCCCTTCAGCAATATGCTAATTAATAGGGTGTGTATGTGGGAGCTAGTACTCTCAGTGAAAAAACAGGGGCAGGACAAGGCATAGCCAGCCACTGAATGGAAAGTTACAAGCTTGTCTATCAACAGTGACAACATTCATTTCTCCTGGTATGTCAGCGTATTCTGCTGTTATTCTGGGGGTACTACTTATATGAGGCTGGCAATGCTGTCCTGAATTCATAAATGCTGGGATAATATTGTCACCCTAAGGCTACGTTCACACTAGTGTTGTGTGCAGGCAGCAGAGAGGCGTTTGGGAAGCGTTTTTACCGCTTCCCAAACGCCTCTGCCAATTCTGCACATTACAGCACATGGTGCTGTTCTAACGGGAGCGCTTGCGTCACGGCAAAACGGATGCCTCTGGTCGAGTCAGGAGGCGTTGAAGCCTCCTATTCTAGTCTATGATGCCACTCCGCAAACGCCCGGCCGGGCGTTTGCAGTGCGGTTGCGGGACGTTTGCGGAGCGGTAACACCATTCAAACTGCATTATAGGCATTTGTGGGGCATTTTTAATGCTCGTCAAACGCCTAGCAACCGCCGCTAAACCACGCATGCGGCGTTTGCCGAGCGTTAAAAAACGCTCCGCAAACGCCGGACCAACGCCAAACGCTATAGGGGCGCTTGGCAAGCGTTGGTAAAAGCGTTGGTAAAACAGCCAAATGTGAACGAGCCCTTACAAGGAAGCTGCATGCTCTGGATTTGACTGGCAGGATAAATAGGTTAGTTTGTCACTTTGCAGGAAGACTCAGAAAAAAATAACGTAAGCAGATATAGTTAAGTGTTTTGCTGCACAACATTTTATTTATTTGCTAATAGTTCTACTGTAAGGGCTTGTGTACACTGTAGTTAGACTCCAAAGCAAGTCAAACACAAAATGCTTTTGTGTTGCATTTATCTGATTTTGACTTGCTTTTCATTAGTGTGCAGGTTGCTTCAAGCTGTTTGACATTGGTATTGAAATGCTTTAAACTGCTTGACATTCACTTGTATGAGGAAGAAATAAAATCATGTAAATACACCCCAGTTGGCAGATCCTCTCCAATATGTCCTCATTCCTCCAGGGCATGTACAATCATTTACCGGCTTCCTGCATGTTCCTTCCCTGATTGGCTAACATAGCTGAATATTACACTCCCACCTACCAAAAGTTTTGGCGTGGGCTTTTTTTTTAAAGTATATTGGTATTGAATAATAGCATGCAGGAAGATAAACAGAAATGCATCTGCAAAGTTTTGATGTAAATCGGTCCTATAGAATAAAATGAGTGCATTTTATCATAATTGAAAAAGCCAGAATCTGGAACAGCTGTCCATGGCAGCCAATCAGCTTTTAGCTTTCATTTTAAAAGTTTAACTGAATAAGCTGAAGATGGAAGCTGATTGATTGCCATGCACAACTGCTCCAAAATTGGTCTGCTCCAGTTTTGCTAAATTACCCCAATGTATTATGATATGTTTATTCCATTTTCATGTATTTGAAAATGTACCAAAATATATTTCAATATGTCTGGTGTGATAAGCCATTACTGCATTTAAAGTCTCATCAAAAAATGCATGGAAGGTTCTTATTGCTCCTGTGTGTGCATTCTCCTTACAGGCATTTTCATAAGACCCTTGCTTTGAGGTCCTCAAAGGCAGGTCCACACTTGACTTGTTATATACACTTGTTCTAAGAGGTACAATTTTTACAGATGCTTTTAAAATGTTTGCTAATAGTTTTAAATAAAAGATCAATTCATGGTAAATCAACAGTTTTGCTTCAAACCCCTCCCCTCAATTGCATGTTTATATTTCCTTCACTCCCTCATTGCTCTGTTCAGTGCTAGGAGTTGAAGAAACACTTGGTACTTCCAGGTATGTAGGAGCATGTGACTACTCCATCTATCAGTGCTGGGCCAACCAGCAGGTGTGGCGGAGCATGTAACTCACTCCATCTAACAGCGCTGAGCCAGTCAATGAGTATGGAGAAACACGTGACCCACTCCATCTAGCAGCTGTAGGTCAATCAACTGGTATGGAGGGGCATGTGACCCACTCCATCTAACAGCGCTGAGCCAGTCAGTGAGTATGGAGGAACATATGACCCACTCCACCTAGCAGCTCAAGGCCAATCGACTGGTATGGAGGAGCATGTGACCCACTCCATCTAACAGCACTGAGCCAGTCAATGAGTATAGAGAAACACGTGACCCACTCCATCTAGCAGCTGTAGGCCAATCAACTGGTATGGAGGGGCATGTGACCCACTCCATCTAACAGCGCTGAGCCAGTCAGTGAGTATGGAGGAACATATGACCCACTCCACCTAGCAGCTCAAGGCCAATCGACTGGTATGGAGGAGCATGTGACCCACTCCATCTAACAGCACTGAGCCAGTCAATGAGTATGGAGAAACACGTGACCTACTCCTTCTAGCAGCTCTAGGCCAATCAATTGGTATGGAGGGGCATGTGACCCACTCCATCTAACAGCTCTGGACCAATCAATGGATATGGAAGAGCAGATAGTTCTTGACCAGTCACTGCTGTTACATGGGCATCCATAACCCTTGGTGTGTTGTGACAACTCTTAGATTGTAAGCTCCAAGGGGCAGGGCCCTCCTAACCCTCTTGTATTGAACTGTATTGTTGCTGTATTGTCTTCTTTTATATTGTAAAGCGCTGAGCAAACTGTTGGCGCTATATAAATCCTGTATAATAATAATTATTATAATAACTTTTAGCTTACACAGGATTTTCCTTCAATCCTTGTTGCTGAACGGAGTAGTGAGGGAGTGAAGGAATGTAAGTATACGTTGCTGGGAAGGCAAGGTGAACCAGATATTCTACATTAGTCTTTCATCGAACTTCTCAATTATTACATGAACAAAGCATAGGTTCACTTGAAGCCCAAGAAAACAGGGATATGATACCTAATCAAAACCCCTCTGTAAAAGATGTATTTTAAAAATGGTGAAGATGTTATCGCTGTGCTATAAAAAATTCAGGCTGACATTACTCTTAGACCCGTATTTAGAGACTGGAAACAGGAGTACCAGCAGTGACTGTGCTTCTTGCTGTGTTGGCATTTTTTTAACATACCTATAGCAGGCTGACCCAGAATGTAAACTCATTGAACCAGAATGGCCCCATCAGCACTGCTGAAAAGACAATCCACAACAATTTATGAAATAAAAAAAGTCTACCTGACTATAAGATTTTCTCATCCACTCCGCAGTCCTCTCATGCTTTTGGCTTTCTCTGCTGGTTGCCTGTTTTTTCCAAGTTCGGTGCCCTTTGCTTTGGGGGAGGATGGAAAGATAGAGGCAGCATGAGGGAGGAGAGGGGAGTGGGTGATGCAGACAAAGGAGAGAAAGCAAGAAGTTTGGGAAAGCAAGTTACTACTTCTGCTTCAATACTTATGCGTCTTTGAGCCAGAGATAAACAACAGACTTTATTACCGTTGCCACACTTTCAATACTGTTGCAATCCAGTCAACGTCTTAATGTATTCATTGTTAAATGTATTCCTCTAGAAACTTTAAGTCTATCTCCCAAGCAACTCCTTTTCCCCCTGTGGGATGTTTACATGGTACAGTCTGGTAGCAGGATTTTGTTCTCTGAATGCCAGCCTTCAGGTTGCTCTGAAGTTGAGATGGGCTTAAAAGGGGGGGAGGGAGGGATGTTTTGAAGGTTTGTATAAAGAATCTCTTTATATTCCTCCCTTGAAGCAGATTTCCTTCCATGAGTGTTTAATTTAACATTTCCAGTTTTAACACGCTCTTCTTTGCCTTTCTCACTACTGCTGATTAAATGTATAATATAAACACCGAAGAAGCTATTAATTTGTAGTTTGCAAGGATGCAAGCTTAACGCATGGAACGTGCTGGAAGTGCAACAGAGCTGTAATAACAGGTGTTTACACCAATACAGTATCACTATGTGAGCTTGTAATATGCAAATAGCACAGATGTTTCATACAAATTGTTAACAAAAAGATTTGCAATCACGTGTCCAGCGGCTTTTCTATCCAATCACACTCAAGCATCAGAGTGCACACATTCTGCATCATGTCCGCCATCACAGGTGAAATCAACTGGGGAATTTTGTTTCACTGAAACATGAAGGGTTCTATTGCTGATCTCATATTAAACAAATCCTAGTTGCATACCTCCCAATTGTCTGAGATGTGAAAAAGGGACACTGTTCAGCAGAATGCAGGCAAAGGACATACCTATGCTATGCATCCATTGATGCGGTCAGAAAGAATTAATATGCAAAATGGCTGGCCAAACTCACAAGTGTTCACCAATGAAGGCCACTTGAGCCCATAGGGAAAGGAAGCCTTGACTGATGGAAGAATGGCATAATAAGTGGGTATGGTCATACATAAGCAACAAAGTTAAAGTAGGCAAAGGACATACCTATGCTATGCATCCATTGATGTGGCCAGAAAGAATTAATATGCAAAATGGCTGGCCAAACTCACAAGTGCTCACCAATGAATGCCACTTGAGCCCATAGGGAAAGGAAGCCTTGATGGATGGGAGCATGGCTTAATAAGTGGGTGTTGTCACGGTGCCTCCACCAACATGCGACGATCCCACGATTGTGACGTCTATTATGTCACGATCACGGCGTCAGATTCCAGACCTTCTCACCAAAACTCGTGACCGAAGGGCTAGCCGACCTGAAACCGCAATGCAACGTGCGTAACAATGCCACACCCAGCTGCACCCTGCACAACGATTTTCCAGCTAATGGAGCACAGATCGATGTACCAGCAGCCTGAGCTATTGTTACTGGGTCAGGTTAATTACGCAAATAACCCTTCACACTGCCACCACCTCCTTTTTATTCAGAGAAAGAGGAAACTTGGCGTTCAGCTATAACACTATAATGGTTGATATAATCGTCTGTATAAATCGGTCATAACACAGGCCAATTATACAGAGTATTAAAACAAACAGTAGTGTCTCTTTAAAGGCAGGGATTTGTAAATTGCAATTAAGAGCTATAGAAACAGTTCAACACTTTCAGAAAGAAAGATTTATTACTAAAAGGGTAAAACAAGTGCAATAAATATATTTACAGAGAAGATGTAACTAAGATATATATATATATATATACAGAAAACAGCACAGCAAAGAGATAACGGAAAAATTAAAGGGTTAAGTTACTTGCCATTAAGCCTTGGATGTAAGCAGATCACGTTTCAGAGCGAAAGGCACAGGTCTCCCCAGATGGTATATTGATGTTAAAAATGGGAGATGTCTTCAACTTAGCCTACTCTTAGGCTGGACAGCCTGTTTTAAAGTTTCCCAGCAGGGGGTGGTTCTGAAGTAAAAGACCAATCCCCTGTTTAGGGAGGGATCGTCAGGCGGAACCCTAAATTGGAGCCAACATCTTTCATAATTCATATTCTGGTCCATAACTTCCCATCTGCACAAGCCACAGTCCACCCGTGGGTATATTATTATGCATTCTGAAGGACCCTCTGCACACTGGTATACCCTTTCATGCAAACTATGCAATAAATAGGGATATTTAGTTCGCACATATTGCAATACATGCTTAAGCTGGCCAACTGCGTCAAAGTAATCCCTCTATGGCCAGTCCTACTCTGCCCTGCCTACGCAAGTGCTACTGTGGACACAAAGCTAGCATAGGGGAAAAGACACAATGGGGAGAGCTACAAGGTTCAGGTCTGGCTACTGACCCAACAATACAACAAACAAGAGATCCCTGTGCTCAAATCCATACAGCTAGTGCATGCATTTATCCATCAGGTGCTAAAGGGGTGTAACCACATAACACTAGAAATTCTGAAGGGCCCTCTGCACACTGGTATACCGTTTCAAGCAAACTATGCAATAAATAGGGATATTTAGTTCGCACATATTGCAATACATGCTTAAGCTGGCCAACTGCGTCAAAGTAATCCCTCTATGGCCAGTCCTACTCTGCCCTGCCTACGCAAGTGCTACTGTGGACACAATGCTAGCATAGGGGAAAAGACACAATGGGGAGAGCTACAAGGTTCAGGTCTGGCTACTGACCCAACAATACAACAAACAAGAGATCCCTGTGCTCAAATCCATACAGCTAGTGCATGCATTTATCCATCAGGTGCTAAAGGGGTGTTACCACATAACACTAGAAATTCTGAAGGACCCTCTGCACACTGGTATATACCCTTTCAAGCAAACTATGCAATAAATAGGGATATTTGGTTTACACATATTGCAATACATGCTTAAGCTGGCCAACTGCGTCAAAGTAATCCCTCTATGGCCAGTCCTACTCTGCCCTGCCTACGCAAGTGCTACTGTGGACACAATGCTAGCATAGGGGAAAAGACACAATGGGGAGAGCTACAAGGTTCAGGTCTGGCTACTGACCCAACAATACAACAAACGAGATCTCCCCATTGTGTCTTTTCCCTTCTTCCGTCCCTTCTTCTGGGTAGTGGTGCTGTCCCCCTAAAAAATGCCACCCTAGGCAAATACCTTGTTTGCCGTGTGGTAAATACGCCCCTGCCTCTTCCACATCTTCACTGATCTGTTTACTTGCACTGAGTCAGTGACTAAAGTACTGAAGGTGGATAGCAGATAGCAGAATTTGCAGAAGGCAGTAAGAGAGCGATTCACACCAGACATCCCAAGAATATTGCTACACTGAAACAGTTTTGTGAAGAGGAGTGGTCCAAAATTACTCCAGATCGTTGTGCAGGTCTGATCTGCAACTACAGGAAACGTTTGGTTGAGGTTATTGCTGCCAAGGGAGGGTCAACCAGTTATTAAGTCCAAAGGTTCACATACTTTTTCCTCCCTGCACTGTGAATGTTTACATGTTATGTGCAATTAAACCATGGCAACATCTAATGTTTGTGTAGTATTATGTTCAGCAGACTGTGTTCTTCTATTGTTGTGACTTAGATGACGTACAGAGGACATTTTATGCCCAATTCATGCAAAACTCCACGTAATCCCAAGGGGTTCACATACTTTTTCTTGCAACTGTATATTGTACACTCACATCAGTCCCTGCCTCTCAAGGAGTGTACAGTATAAGAATCCAATCCCATGTTACATTGGACATTGTCCTATGGACACAGCTGATCATGTGATGTTGTAAATGGCCAATCACAGTGGCCTTTTACCACATAATCAGCTGTCTTCAATGACACAGCAGATCACCAGGTAAATACAGTTGCCGGTTATCGGCTGCACTCTTCTCACGCTGTGACAGCGTGAGGAAAGTACTGCCAATAACCGGCAATTGTCAGAGAAGAGATTGGCACTGATGACCAGGGCCCAGCAATGCTGCCAGCAGTGCCACCTACCAGTGTCCAGCAGTGCCACCCATCAGTGCCCATCAGTGCCACACACCGATGCCCAGCAGTGCCATCAGTCAGTGCTGCCCATCAGTGTTCATCAGTGCCGTCTATCAGTGCCCATCATTGCTGCATATCAGTGCAGCATCATGAGTGCTGCCTATCCCTGCCACCTCATCAGTGCCCATCAGTGCTGCCTATCAGTGCAGCCTCATTAATGCACATCAGTGAAGAAGAAAAATTACCTGTTTGCAAAATTTTTTAACAGAAACAAAGATAAACTTTTTTTTCAAATTGTTTGCGCTTTTTTTTTGTTTATAGCGCAAAAATTAAGTACCCAGTGGGGACTAAATACCACCAAAAGAAATCTCTATCTGTGTGAAAAAAATTATAAAAATGTTATATGGGTACAATGTTGCATGTCCGTGCAATTGTCATTCAAAGTGCAACAGCGCCAAAAGCTGAAAATTGGCCTGGGCAGGAAGGGGGTATAAGTGTCCGGTAGACAAGTGGTTAAAGCAGGGGTGGGCAACTCTGGCCCTCCAGCTGTTGGTGAACTACAAGTCCCATCATGCCTCTGCCTTTGGGTGTCATGCTTGTAACTGTCAGTTTTGCAATGCCTTATGGGACTTGTAGTTCTACAACAGCTGGAGGGCCACAGTTGCCCACCCCTGGGTTAAAGTGTAGTAGAATACCGGAGGACCCAGAGGATACTTGCATAAGCACAGGGAGAACATACAAACTCCATGCAGGTAGAAAAGTGGTTGGGATTTAAACCGATGACCCTAATGCAGATGCATTTGTCTTTTATATAGATAGGTAAGGTTTTCACTCTGTCAAATATACAACATATTTTGTGTCTCTGGATGGCCACTTCGCCAAGATGGTAAACACAGATACCACATAAATGGTTTAAAATATTGAAAATGATAAGTTCTATAGCCAATGCTTTAATGTTCAGGTCATATATACAGTACATCTATCTCGGATCTTGTCAGTCTGAATCCATTGCAATTTGCCCATAAAACAAAGAAACATGTACTAGCCATCAGCTAAAGCGCTGAGCAAACTGTTGGCGCTATATAAATCCTGTATAATAATAATAATAATCAGCAAACTTTGGTAGTAGTAGTGGTAAGAACGAAAGTGTAAGAGGAGTATTTGTGGGCTCGTTTCATCATAACAAATACCACTCACATACTGAATGGTACATACAGCTGTCAGAAATCTCAGGATACATACAGGCCATGCAGAGGGTTGAATAATCCTGTGCTATTCCCATGCAGGTGCTTTTAATTAGAGGAAGACAAGTGGCATACCCCATATTTCCGGCTATGTGAGAGGCATCAGTCCTGCACAGGGGTGGACTGACAACTCATGGGGCCCCTGGGCAATAGGGGATCATGGGGCCCCTGTGTCCTTGCCCAAACTCAAAAAAGCCTATGAAAAAGGTACCAGGGGCATTTCATGGGGCCCCCTACTGACCCTGGGCCCTCGGGCAGTGCCAAATGGTCAGTCCGCCCTTGGTCCTGTATAAGCTCCAGGTCATTGGAGGGGGGGAGTGGTGAAGAGGAGGTTAGTGTAAGCTTCTGCAGGAGCCATTATAAAAGTGAATTCTGTGCCCTGCATGGGGCAAAGATGATTTTAAAGCTTAAAAACTGAATAGAATTTCTACATTGTTTCAGTATGCTGTAAAACACGAGCTACTCATAAATGTGTATTTTAAGTACTTACTTCACCACCCAAGTAACTCAAAGGGTCTACAAGTTTTTTGGGTGAACCATATTAGTGTAATTATTCTATGTTAATATCCTTTTTCAAAACATAGCCTATTGTGATTAAAATGTTTTCCGAATGTTTATGCAACATTCAGAATGCAGATATTTTCATTTGAAATTTAGAAGGAAAGAGTAAACCACAGTGATATGTCATTCTGTTGTGTCTGGGTTGAGGCTATCTCAACAAATGTGGTTTCATGTAATGCTGAGAACTGTGCTTTTATGGAGGATCTTGCAATTTAGACTGTTAGAGCCCACATCAACCAATGTAAAAAAAACAGTTCTTTTAGATTTAAAACTATATACATAGAATACCATTATGGGCAAATTAAAACATACAATAGCTGCATAAAGTATTACTAAAGAAGCAGCAATGAAATCCAGTATGCAAAATCTACAGTAGTGTATTTGTGGCTAGAGAACTTAAAACAGATTCCATATCAAAATCAAACACTAGGTGGCAGCAATGTCAAACTTTTAACATATTTGTTCATAAAAGAATGAATGTTTAAAAATGCCTTTCCTGTATTTCAACAGACACAATTTTTGTATACAAAGGTATTAATAAAGCTTTGCTCATTGAACTTGCATCTTTATAAATCCCCTAAATTAACTTAACAGAATGTATTATTATCACTGGTCAGGCATAATATGCTTGCCTATATAAAACTGCAATTTATAAGGAAGGTTCTGCACAGATAAAGATTTGGTCCAATGTTGGCTTAAAGTGGTTGCAAAGGCTCAAGGTTTTTTACCTTCATGCATTCTATGCTTGAAAGGTAAAAACCTTCTGTGTGCAGCAGTGTACCCAGCCCCCCTAATACTCACCTGAATCTCATCGCGATCCGTCGATGTGCATAACAGCCTCAACTGTCCTGGGTTTCTACCTCCTCATTGGTTGAGACAGTAAGGCTCTGTGTGTGAATGGACACAGGGAGCAGGGCTTGGGAACACACCTGCTCGGGTGCCCCCCATAGCAAGCTGCTTGCTATGGGGGCACCCAACAGAAAAGAACCAGGAGCGCCGGCAGGGGGCCCGAGAAGAGGAGGATCCGGGCTGCACTGTGCAAAACCACTGCACACAGCAGGTAAGTATAACATGTTTGTTATTTTACAAAAAAAAGGAACCTTTATTATTGCTTTAGAGCTGAAATTCAGGTATGGATCTTTTTGCATAACTACATTGGTCCAGCTTGGATGCATGTATTAATGTAAACAGATCAAACTGTGCAAATTCCCAATGCCTCTAATATACAAAGCTGCAAATATTAAAGAGGATATCCTCTCTTCACACAAACCTTGTTATATAAATATTGCGCTCTGTATAACATTTTTACAAACTCCACTTGTCAATACATATTCACTATGAGGTCACATATACCTAGGAAAAGTGATCAAATCAATGAAAAACAAATAGTGACATGTAGTTCATACAAAAACACAGTAAAGTCTGTATGGATATAAAGTTCCACAACCAATAGTGAAAGCCGTGTTCCAATACTGTAAATATAATATTGATGTTGTGAATCCTATTTTCCCGATTATTCGCCAATGTGTGCACCACCACCCAGTGAATAAATGGAGGCTTACCAGAAACAGAGACCCCTTAACTATAGGGGGTCTGAACCAGCCATGCGATATAGGGTGTCATCCAATTCTCCATGCCATGCCTGGATCAAGGATCTCCCAAGCCTCACAAACCAATATGTGAACTCCAATAAGATGCCAAATAATATCATGAAAGAAAAAACATGCCTCTCATAGTGCAATAAGTCTGACTATCTTTTATTTAGGCAAATAAAAATTCTACTTACAAGCTGTAGGGTACTGACAAGCATTAAAAAAAAGGCTTCCAAGATGGCCGACAGCTCGATGACATCAGAGGGTAGCTCCGCCTGGATAGTCAAACTTATTGCACTATGAGAGTTTCATGATATTATTTGGCATCTTATTGGAGTTCACATATTGGTTTGTGAGGCTTGGGAGGTCCTTGATCCGGGCATGGCGTGGAGAATTGGATGACACCCTATATCACATGGCTGGTTGAGACCCCCTATAATTAAGGGGTCTTTGTTTCTGATAAGCCTCCATTTATTCACTCAGTGTTGGTGCACACATTGGCAAATAATCGGGAAAATAGGATTCACAACATCAATATTATATTGAAAGTATTGGAACACGGCTTTCACTATTGATTGTGGAGCTTTATATCCATACAGACTTTACTGTGTTTTTGTATGAACTACATGTCACTATTTATTTGTTTTTCATTGATTTTATCACTTTTTATAGGTATATGTGACCTCCTAGTGAATATGTATTGAGAAGTGGAGTTTGTAAAAAATGTTATACAGAGAGCAATATTTTATATAGTAAGATTTGGATGCATGTATGCATGTGCCATGATTGCTGCTATCTTCCTTGTCCTATGCCAAGTGCCTGTTCTGCTGCATAGCAAACACTGGGTGACTAGCTTGGTACAGGCACCATTCAAAAAATGCAAATCTTTTTTTGATTGGGTGAGGTGGAGAGTTGGGTGGTGATGTCATGATCTGCACCTCTTCCAATTAGACAATGCTTTGCATTCATTGAGAAAATGCAATGTATTCTCTGAATGGCACCATGCTGCGAGAATGACCCCCCTGTGTTCACTATGCAGCAGGACAGCCATTCATCATGGGACCCAGAAGTTAGGGGCAATCAGTGTAATAGTGGCTCCTGCTACAGTGTTTTCCAGCATCCACAGGGATCCGACCGGTTTGGCACATACATACAGGACCAGCACCAGCATAAGGCAGCTTAGACAGCTAGCTGCCTTAGGGCACCAGGATGGTGAATATCCAAATCTCCAGTTACTTGCTGGGGATTCTGATTTTTAAACTCCCTGTCTCATACCTCCCAACCAGGTTCTTAACAAAGTCCTGGCAACCTGCAGATTCCAACCACATTCCTCAGTCCTGCTGCCTTTTACATTCTGATTCAGGCTGAGGCAGAAGAGACACTGACTGCTTCCAGCGCCATGCTGCAGAGAGTGCATATGGTGTGGGAGCCTCTTCTGCCTCTGTGTTCCCGGGCCACCAAAGTGGAGGAGAGCCAGATCCCTCTGCTTTGCTGTTACTCCATCCCTGCTCTGAACTTCTCCCTCCCTCCTGGTTTGCTGAAGTTCCTACCTTGTCCTGCATGTGGAGGGACTGATCAGGTACTGAAGAACAGAACTCTGAATGAGAGCTTTTGCTGCCATGCAGAGATGGGTGAGCAGAGCTCCCTGGCATGAGGATAGCAAGGGAAGAGCTGTGGCAAGTTCTTTAGTTTACTGACACTGCTGTGTCTCTCTTCTCCAAGCCCTGAAGAACATCTCTCCTGTCATGATGTCCTATAGGGCTGGGAAAGTGGAGACAGGTCCCTCCTATCAACCCTTAGTCCCCCCCCCCAATGTATGCAGGGGGGGGCAATGTGTTTGGGGCAATGTTTACACAGAGGGGGAAATGGGTACCGGTGGGGGGCAGTGTGCACAGAGGGCAATGTGTGCAGAGGGTGAGCAGTGTCTGTGCAGGTGGAAAGGGAGACTGTGTGTATAGGGGGGCAGTGTGTACAGTTGGTGAATTGAATCTTACCTAAATCGCATGTTTCTTCATTAGATTCTATGTTGTATTAAGCCACGCCTATGCCTATTCAATTTAATCCATCCATGGTCAGTGTCTCTCTAAAAGTGTTCCTCATTCTCATGTTCTAAAGTTGGGAGGTATATTGTCTTATTGTCTTGTTAGTCATTCCCTAACACTGGGGAAGGGGTTCCGCAAATCGTACCGGCCCTGCATACATACATAAATTGGTCCAAGCTGAACTAATGTAGCTATACAAAAACACAATACCTAAACTTCAGCTTTAATTAGCTACTGTATTCCAAACCTATTGTAAGAATGAAGGTCAGTCATTTTGTTATAAAATCTTTGCCTATCTCATGGAGTATCCATCAGGGCTATCGCCACTCAACCCTCCTGAATGCATTGCTAACAGAACCACTGACTTCTTGGATCCTTGCAGATTATATTTGACCTTCACGAAGAGGATTTGGAAGAATGCATTTCTTTATATGCAAACGATTAACTAGTTTACCTGACTGACCCACAATCTTCCATTGACTGTTTTTACTAAAATATTGACAAATACTTGGGGTTTCAGGTTAACTAGAATTCTTCTCTCTTATTTCCAGAAAAGGTCTGTTTTCACATCTTTCTTATGGGACTGTTCATCTCATTGTCTCTTGAGAGATATTTTATAATCCATTTTTTAATATATTTATTTCTACCCTACACACATTTACACATTGGTGGTTTTATCTGCTACTAATAATGCTTGTACAGCCCCGAAGGCTCCAAATTTGTCCTCCTATGAATGAAAAAATAGGGCTACATGTGGCTCCCATCTTTACCTCAATCAAAGCTTATTCCAGCCCCCAAACACCACATATGGACTAACCATGGGTTGTTCTTGTTTCTTCTGTTCCCTCCTGGTGTTGGATCTGAAGTGTGTTTATAAACTATACTCTAAATATAAATGTAAGGCCGAAGGAATGGCTTGGTTACCTCTACCTGAGCTGCATCAAACTCAAACTCTCCAACGACCTTCTAACCGCCAAAGCTAATGGCCACTATTCAGTGCTCCTACTCCTTGACCTCTCTGCGGCCTTCGACACAGTTGACCACCCCCTCCTCCTCAAAATACTACACTCCCTCGGCCTCAGAGATTATGCTCTCTCCTGGCTCTCATCCTACCTGTCACAATGCTCTTTCAGCGTTACCTATAATGCTACCACCTCCCCCTCACTCCCCCTCTCTGTTGGGGTCCCTCAAGGCTCTGTCCTTGGGCCCCTTCTCTTCTCCATCTACACCTCCTCCCTTGGCCAACTCATACACTCTCACAGCTTCAACTACCACCTCTATGCCGACGACACACAAATCTATCTCTCAACCCCCCACCTCACCCCCTCGGTCTCTGCCCGAATCACACACCTACTGAGCGACATATCAGATTGGATGTCGCTCCACTTCCTTAAACTGAATCTCTCCAAAACCGAGTTTCTTGTCTTCCCCCCAGCCCGAACCCCACCCCCCATTGACTTCTCCATCACATCCAACAACGCCAATATCAAACCCGCCCTGCAGGCCAGAGTACTTGGTGTCATTCTGGATTCCAACCTATCCTTCCAGCCCCAAGTCCAATCTTTAACAAACTCGTGCAGACTCCACCTCCGCAACATCGCCACTAAACAGGTCATCCACTCCCTCATCATATCACAACTCGACTACTGCAACTCCCTCCTCACTGGCCTGCCTCGCCGCTGGCTATCCCCGCTTCAGTCGATCCTGAATACGGCTGCCAGACTCATTCATCTATCCAACTGCTCCGTTTCCGCCACCCCCCTCTGCCAATCCCTCCACTGGCTTCCGATTGCGCAACGGATCCTTAAAATCCTAACACTGACGTACAAAGCCGTCCACCATACTGCTCCGAACTACATCACCGACCTAATATCCAAGTACCGCCCAGCACGCACACTCCGCTCCTCACAAGACCTCCTTCTCTCTAGTTCCCTGGTCTCCTCCTCCCATGCCCGCCTCCAGGACTTCTCCAGGGTGTCACCCATCCTCTGGAACTCCCTTACCCAACCCATCAGATTATCACCTACTCTCCTTTAGGCGCACCCTGAAAACCCATCTCTTCAGGGAAGCCTACCCCCTGCTAACTTGACCGACCTCCTCCACTCTTCCTACCACTCCATCCCTCACAGCTATCTCCTCCTGTACCACTATCCCGTCCCTTCTAGATTGTAAGCTCGAAAGAGCAGGGCCCTCGATCCCCTCATGTTTTGCATTGTATTGGTATTGTTCTGTCACATGTTCTGTCCCCCTTTGTAATGTACAGCGCTGAGTGAACTATCGGCGCTTTATAAATACTGTATAATAATAATAATAATAATCTGCCTCACACAGCCCTTGGCCACAATTGAAAGCCAGTAATAGTGTATACCAGGGGCAGACTGACCATTTGGCAGGTAAGCATTTGAATGCTCTCAGTGCTTCCTTAGGCACTAGGCAGCATTCTGAGTAAAAGGACGTAAAGTCTGTATTTAACCTAAAATGTAATTCCAAATGTAAGAGCCTGTACAATAATTTGCAATGATAAATAAAGTAAGGAAATGAAAGCAAACAGCATACATATCCAGACAGTTGAGTGGATCCAAAATAAAGCAACATTTAATTGTCCAAACCTGACTTTTTTTTAAGGTGTTCTTGCCCAACAGCCACCTCAGGCTCCATGATATATGTATGTGGTTGCCGATCACCAGATAGTGGAAGTGCACAGTTGCGCAGAACTCAGACGAACTGGGGCATTAAAAAATACTATTACCATCCCTAACCCAAAACTTGACAAAAGTGCTAATATCATATAAAAACTTACCATAACTTTTAAGGATCTTGCGCATCAAATGCATGGTGTATATTTTTTTTTCTTATTGCCTATTACAATTATTCAACTTCCTTGATTTGTTTTCAAACCAGAACTGTAGAAATGAGAAATGAAAGTTTTTGCTAAAGACAGCAAACAATATTTCCTAGTACAAGCTTGGTTGATTGGACCCTAATAGAGCATTTTGTGGCTTAAAGTGGAACTTCACTTAATCTGAGCATCACAAATCAAAAAATGCTGTTTAATTCATTTTTAATATTATAACAAACACACCCATCCATCCATGTGTCCATGCTTTATTTTGCTGAAAAATCACTTTGATACATGCCCTCTAGCCTTTCTGGCCATGGCCATCTTGAGTAAGGGCAGATGATTCACGTAGCATTTACTTCCTAAAATCCATCTGCCCTTAGGTCAGTCATGCAGACAGGAGGGTGTGCTTAGCTGAGAAAACCCCTCCTCCTCTGCTGAAGACTCCTGGGATGTATGGCATCATTTGCCTAGGCATGGAAACCAGGAAGTAACTGAAAAAATGTTTTAAAAAGTTTAAAACAAGTAAATGTGATATACCTCGCTATCTATTTACTAATGCTAGCAGCATATTGATTAACAATAGTCCGTGTTGACTGGGAGGGTGAAGTTCTTCTTTAACTTCTAAGATGTGGCCACTTTAATGGCTTTTAGTTTAAAATCACATTCATTGTGTTATTTAAAAATAGAAGTACATAAAATCCGTTTTTGTGGTTTTGCGTCCTTTCAAGGTTAAATGATGGAAATTTTCAGTGTTGTATTTTTTCTTTCCAGCTGGAAGCTAGTGATGCAGACGAGGGGGAGAATGGGCGAGTTTGGTACCGTATTGTCAGTGGTAAGCAAACAAAAAGATCTTTCACTAACTGCCAGTGATTCCTTAACTAACAAAATGTCTTTATCCTTCTTTTCATCTTTGTTCATTGTAGCTTTTGCACATACAAAATCAAATATTTGTGATCATGTTGTAATAATTTCCAATCATTTATTCATGTGTCATCAAATGAATGAGTGTTTGTTCCCATTAAATGCCTCTGGTTAACATACATCATTTTATTAACAGGTTCATTGTCAGGAATAGAATTGCTTCTTGTTTTGTCCTGAGTGAGTTAATCTGAAGGATTATTGCTTTTGGTCAGCAGTATTACAAGCTGATTTGTTCTTAGAATGACCATCCATGGCCGATTTTCTGGCTGATACAACACAGTGCCAAGCATTATTTATCAGGTGCCGGTGTGGATGGCCTCCTTAAAGAGCCTTGTCAGGAGATAAACATGATTGCTGCCATGGCCTAACACTGCATATTAAACAATGATAGTTGCCTGATGATATGCTAAACTTCTTGTTTCAAAACAAAGAAGCAGATCAGAACTTCTGACTTTTATCTGACAATATGCCTACTAGTTCTGCGTCTGACTTTAAAAGTATTGAAGCCAGTCAACATAGCAGTCCAGCAACTAGTACTTTTGAAAACAGTCAGCTATGGCAGCCTCCATACTCACTTCTTTTGCTTATTTTAATTTGCTATTTGAGCTGTGCTTGGCCGTTTTGTTTAGGCGCAGTGTAAAGGACCTTAACTTTGGTCCCATTGAGATGATTTACACTGCAAAACAGCCAGGTGCATGTACACATAGGGGGAACCACTGCTTATTGTGCAGACAGATGTAGGGGGGGTTTATATTTTGCTAAAAGGGTAGTCAACAACTTCCCTAATGAGTGTACACAGGTTTGTTTCAGAGACCAAAATATTTAGCATTTTTCGCAGATATTTTCCACCGTAAAAATGTCTGTAATCAGAATGTAAGGGCCTATTCACACCTCCTGTAAAAAAAAAAGGTATGTGAATAGCAACAGTTCACACTGGTGCCTTGTGCTGATATGTGCTGGTTTGCAATGGCATAATAGTTGATGTGTGTTAGCTTCATAAATATGTAGAGGAAACAGCAAGCCAGGTTTGGCTCCTCTGCCATGCCTTACTCGCTTTTCACATTCTAGAAAGTGAGAAGAAACATTCTTGTTAAAATGCAGCCCACCACATTGCAGCATACCAATGCTCATCAACACACATGTGTTTACCTGCACTTACACATTTGTTGTAGTGCGAATAGACCCTAAATTTGTTTGTAATAGTAATGGCCATTTGATTTGGATGAAATACATCTAGGACACTATAGGGTCCTAGATGTATTTATGAAGCTTATGAAATATTAAAATCCATTGCTTCTGGAATTGCCAAATGGAGCCAAACCACAGTCTATGAACTATTTAGGAAGGCAGTACAATTTTTATCACTAATCTCTTCATCTAGGTCCAAAAGTGGCACCCCATGGGAGCCCGTATCTTCAAGGGTTCTTCCCAAAAGGGGGAAACTTTTCAGTTAACCCTAAGAAGGCCTAAGGACATGACAGATATCACTGATAGCTCTGCTAAGCGTAAAAGCCCCTAAGGGAAGATATGCCAGAATGTGCCTCAGATATTAAATCCAGCCTACTGATTGGCCAGGCATTAAACATCTTTAACACAGAAAGTTACCTCTTCTGCAGTGAGCTCAATACTGCACCTGACCAAGACAATATACTCCTTACACTGCTTAGAGAAAACTAGCCAGCACACAGCTAAGCTGACTAAATCTATCTAACAGATCATAAAAATATAACAAGCTAATTTTTTCATAAAATCTACAATTCAAAAACATAAACATCACATTGGAGTGAAAGTGGTATTTTTTTTACCATGAAATAGATAAAAATCTCTGTGCCTCATAAACTAAAATTTATCTCATAAATCTGTATCTTATCTCCATCACACATGGCTTTATTTTCAGCTTTCCTAATTGAATCAGATTGACCGTTATTACCAGGCAGAAGTAGTGATATTATAAGGCGAATTGTACAGCTTCATTGTAACAAATAATAAATATCCCTAGAAATATAGCATGGGATGTTTGCATTGATAATGTAAGGTTATTGCTTTTGTCAATTAGCCTTTACAATGTTTTGACACAGATGAAGTGTACAAAAGTGGACACAGATGCCAAATGCTAAAGAACACAAATGTATGCCATAAACTTTTCAAGTTGACAGCACAATCCTATGATATATACACCCCAACACTGATACATTGTATGTTGGGTACACCTTTACACCTAGCTGCTAGAAATTCTGAAAGCTCTGCCACTACCCTATGCTCACTTCCTCTTGTGAGCTTCCCCCGACTATATCCTTCCCATGTGAACTTTTTTTACTTTCAGTTGGCATGTTCCATCTCAGTATGAAGGCAGATCAAGGTCATTAGGGTAACTAAATTAAAAAATTGACTTTGAAGACTTAATGCATCCTTGAAGATTCCTTTATGAACTTGTTTGTAAATGGTTTAAAGTATTATTATTATACAGTATTTATATAGCGCCAATAGTTTGCTCAGCGCTGTACATTATAGTGGGAGACAGTACAGTAACAATACAATGCGATAC
The DNA here is from genome assembly GCF_062004578.1 of Staurois parvus. Taxonomy (NCBI): domain Eukaryota; kingdom Metazoa; phylum Chordata; class Amphibia; order Anura; family Ranidae; genus Staurois; species Staurois parvus. The sequence continues at coordinate 2,925,392 of NW_028317973.1, read as the reverse complement.
ACGAGGGGTTCGAGGGCCCTGCTCCTTGGAGCTTACAATCTAGGAGGGAGGGGAGAGTGGTACAGGAGGAAAGCTGTGGGGGATGGAGTGGTGGGAAGAGCGGAGGAGATCAGCAATTAGGTGAGGGCTAGGTAGGCTTCTCTGAAGAGATGTGTTTTCAGGATGCACCTAAAGGTGAGGAGGGTAGGTGACAGTCTGATGGATTGGGGTAGTGAGTTTCAGAGGATGGGGGAAGCCCTGGAGAAGTCCTGGAGACGGGCATTGGAGGAGACCAGGGAACTGGAGAGTAGGATGTCTTGTGAGGAGCGGAGAGTGTGTGTTGGGTGGTAGATGGATATCAGGTCGGTGATGTAGTTTGGGGCAGTGTTATGAACAGCTTTGTACGTCAATGTTAATCTTTTGAATTTTATGCGTTGGGCAATTGGAATCCAGTGGAGGGATTGGCAGAGGCAGATACGGAGCGGTTGGTGAGGTGGATGAGTCTGGCCGCAGAATTCAGGATAGACTGAAGCGGGGATAGCCTGTGTTGGGGTAGGTCGGCGAGGAGGGAGTTGCAGTAGTCAAGTCATGATATGATAAGGGATTGGATGAGTTGCTTTGTGGAGTTAGGAACGTGAGTATTTTGGAGATGTTGCAGAGGTGGAGTCCGCATGAATTTGTCAGCAATTGGATCTGGGGCTGGAAAGACAGATTTGGGTCTAGAATGACACCTAGTACTTTGCCTTGCGGGGTGGGGCTGATGGTGGCGTTGTTGGCCGTGATGGAGAGGTCATGGGGGGGGCATGGGCTGGGGGGAAAACTAGGAGCTCGGTTTTAGCAAGGTTTAGTTTGAGGAAGTGGACAGCCTGATATGTCTTTCAGAAGGCTAGTGATTCGGGCGGAGACTGAAAGGGTGAGGTGAGGGGTGGAGAGATAGATATGAGCGTCATCGGCATAGAGATGGTAGTTGAAGCCATGGGAGTGTATCAGTTGACCAAGGGAGGAGGTGTAGAGGGAGAAGAGAAGGGGCCCGAGGACAGAACCTTGGGGGACCCCAACAGAGAGGGGGAGGTGGCAGTGTTATACGTAACACTGAAGGAGCGTTGTGATAGATAGGAAGAGAGCCAGGAGAGAGCGGAGTCTCCGAGGCCAAAAGAGTATAGTTTTTTTAGGAGGAGAGGGTGGTCGACCATGTCGAAAGCTGCAGGGAGGTCGAGGAGTAGTAGCACTGAGTAGTGGCCTTTGGCGGTTAGCAGGTCGTTGGTGAGTTTGAGTAGGGCGGTTTCGGTGGAGTGTAGGGGATGGAAGCCAGATTGTAGGAGATCAAGGAGGTTGTTGTCGGTGAGGAGGGAGCTTAGGCAATTGTAGGCTAAGCGCTTAAGGAGTTTGGATGTAAATGGCAGCAGGGAGATGGGGCTAAGGTTTTTTAGGTTGGTGGGATCCAGGGAGGGTTTTTTAAGTATGGGAGTGATGTGCGCATGCTTCAGAGGGGAGGGGAATGTGCCAGAGAGGGAGAGATTGAAGATGTGAGTGAGGGAGCGTACGATGGAGGAGGAGGGTGATCGTAGGAGTTGTGTGGGGACAGGGTCAAGGGGGCAGGTGGTAGGGCGAGTTTTAGAGTAGACCTTAGTGACCTCGTCAGCAGTAGCAGGGTCAAAGGAGTGGAGTATTGAGGGGGTTTGAGTGTGGGGAGTGTTGGGTGGGGTAGAGGTCTGGACGGTGGCGAGGTCAAGGGAGAGGTGTTTTGAGGGGGTTTTTGTGTGAGGGATGTTAGGTGGGGCGGAAGTATGAGCAGTGGTGATGTCCCTGCGAATTGCATCGATCTTGCTTTGGAAGTGGTTAGCAATCTCGTGGGCGGTGAGTGAGGTACTGGGTGGAGGAGGGGGCGGAGAGAGCAGAGAGTTGAAGGTGGAGAAGAGCCGGCGAGGGTTGGAGGAGAGGGTATTGATGAGGGTTACAAAGTAGGCTTGCTTGGAAGCATGGAGGGAGGAAGTGTAGGTGAGGAAGGCAGATTTATATCTGGAGAACGCTTGTTGGGATCTGGTTTTGCGCCATAGTCGCTCTAGCTCGCGACTGCGTCGTTTGAGATTTTTGGTATGGTCATTCTGCCAGGGTTGAAGCGGTCGGGGTCTAATGTTTCATGTGGTTAGGGGTGCTAAGGAGTCAAGGGAGGCTGACAGCGAGTTGTTATAGACAGTAGTGGCCAGGTCTGGGCAGGACAGGGAAAGGATACTGTCGTAAAGTTGGTCAGGTGCAAAGTGGAAGGAGGCAGGGTTCATGTTGTGGAGGTTTCGGTTGGTGATGGTTTGACGTTTGGAGGGGTAGGTGTATGAGGACGAGAAGATGGAAAAGGTAATGAGGTTGTGGTCAGAGAGAGGAAAAGGGGTGTTTGTGAGGTTGTGGGGGGGTGCAGAGATGGGAGAAAACAAGGTCCAGGGTGTTTCTGTCGGAGTGGGTGGAGGACTGTATACACTGTGTGAGTGCAAAGGAAGAGGTTAGGTGGAGGAGTTGGGATGTTGCCGGGCTATTGATGTTGGTAGGGATATTGAAGTCGCCAAGGATGAGGGTGGGCAGTTCGGAGGAGAGAAAGAAGGGTAAGCAGGCGGAAAAGTCATCGAGGAAGCAGGATACGGATCCAGGGGGCCGATAGATGACTGCGATCCTCAGGGGTATTGGAGAGAATAGTCGGATGCAGTGGGCCTCAAAGAAGGAGAAGGATAGAGAGGGAGGGTTAAGGAGGACTTGGAAGGTACTCTGCGGTGACAGGAGCATACCAACCCCACCACCTTTCTAACCGCTGGGTCTGGGTGAAGTGGGTCCAGGTGAGACCTCCATAGGAGAGTGCTGCAGGGGAGGTAGAGTCGGTGGTTTGGATCCAGGATTCGGTGATCGCCAGGAGGTTGAGGGAGCGGGAGACAAAGAGGTCGTGGATGGCGGTAAGTTTGTTGCAAACCAAACGGGTGTTCAGGAGTGCACACGAAAACGGAAGGGTGGTTTTGGGGAGCAGGGGGGCCGGTATTAGGTTGAGGGGGTTGCGGCAGTTCGTGGAAGTAGATGGGTGCCTTGTGGGTGAGTGAGGTAGAGGAGGACCAGGGTTTGTGGAGATGTCCCCCGTGGTTAGGAGGAGAAGAAGGGTAAGAAAGGTGGCATGGGAGCTGGAAGTATAAGAGCGTGTGGTTCTGCCATTGGTGGCGTTCGGGTCAGTGGGAGACTGGAGTAACAGGAGGAGGTGGTGAGAGCCGTGGAGGGGAGATGGAAGCAGTGAGGGAGCCATGTATAGTGGTTTGGGAGGAACGGGGGATAGAGAGAAGAGATTTTGGGGACAGAAGAGAAGAGTATGAGGAGGAGGAGTACAGGTGGCATTTTGGGGAGGTAAGCGAAGTGGCAGACAAGTGAGGTGGAAAGTCTCTCGGGGGGCTTGGTTGTAGATGGTCGGCGTGCGGTGACGTAACTCGTAGTCAAACCTTTTCGTGGTAAGAGTTCACATGGTTGGGATCAGGATGGGCAGAGTTCAGTTCCGCCAGTTGTGATCGGATGGGCTTCGGGTCAGGGTGGGATTGTGCTGGGGTAGGCAATGGTGGGCCTCACCAGGTCGAGATCGTCCATTGGGCTATACTCTAACTCTAGTAGAGTATAAATACACAATTATCTGTTTTTATCTAGTGATTTAATAAGCTATGTTCTCTCATTCAGAACTACTTTGTCAGTGTGTATAAAGGTTGCAGTATGCTGGCAGACAGTTTCAGAAACATCCAAGTGTAAATGGCTTTTCTTATGTAAACTGTAGGCATCTAACCACTGCATCTCTGTACACCTGCTAGGAAAATAAAATGCCTAGTGTACGTAATCTAGTATTGTGAAGTTTAAACCTGAGCTTTGTTGGCTTAACCTCCACTTCTGAACAATGTCTTGTATTCTCTGTTTCTTTTTTTTTTTTGCAGGAAATGACAACAATAATTTCCGAATTGATGTTAGTACAGGGTTACTTGTTCGAGGCTCCAGAGCTCTGGACAGAGAGACAAACTCTTCTCATGTGTTAGTGGTGGAGGCATATAACAGTGATCAAGGTCCTATGAGAAATTCTGTGAGGGTAAGATAGGTGATATATACTGTGTGTGCACAGGCCTGAAAATGTTGTCTTAATTCTAGGAGCCGGGTAAATCAAGTGCCAACAACTACCTCTTTTCTTCCAATGTGGGGTCACTTAACAGAATTACAGCCCTCCTGTCTGGAGATATATCACTTTCTAAAGGACCAAAAATATGGAAAATGACCCAACATGAGAAGAGGAAAGGTGGAGGAATGATGTTGATTTTGTCTTGGGGTAACAACGCCAATAGGCCATGAAAATGTATTTGCCCCTGGGATCAGTAGGCCAGGGGGTATCCACTGAGATATGTACAGAAGGCACGGCATGTGATTGTTTCCCAGTCTGATTTTAATTTCCAGATCAGCTTACAGTATATTCATGGGTTATTGTATCATGTGTTTTTGTTACTATAGTTCAGTAACCTGATGACAATAAAATAATTGATTGTAACTGTTGTGTATTTATTAGGTGATTGTGTATGTTGACGATGTTAATGATGAAGCGCCAGTCTTCACACAACAGCAGTATAGCCGATTGGGACTGCGTGAAACTGTTGGGATTGGAACTTCTGTTACAGTGGTCAGAGCTACTGATAGAGACACTGGTAATGGAGAAAATACCACAGAGTTTGAATTACATGTTACAGCACATGCAAATTTAAAATGTATCTACACCATTGTGATAACATTTATTCTGACCAGTTAAACAGTTAATGTTGTAAATCATAATCTCTGCCTTAATTGTTTTTCCTATGTACAATAATTTGGTTCCTTTAGAATTGTTCACATTTTGTTTTATCCCATGTGCATTATCTGTGTCAATGGGCTTTAGACTTGTAATAATGAGCAAATGCAGCTTGCTTTCACGTGCACTGGCCATGCATTGTCAGGATAAGGTGCATCAGAGACCATTCTATGCAATGATAGGCATATATGTACTGTATCGACCACCTTCTAATTTACATTTTATCTCCTCATAAGCTGCATTGGCTGCTTCAAGCTTCTTTTGCAGTAACAATGACAGCAAAAGGAAACTTGATTATGCTTTGTAAACCAACTTTAAAAATTATGAAATATTCAAATAAAAAATCTTTTTATAGAGAGAGAGAGAGAGAGAGAGAGAGAGAGAGAGAGAGAGAGAGAGATAGTAACTGCTTTATACCATGTTGCAGGGGATGGTGGACTAGTGGTCTATAGGCTGCTGGCGGGCTCAGATGGAAAGTTTGAGATTGATGGAAGCACGGGCCTTCTAACTACAATCAATTACTTGGATTATGAGACAAAAATCAGCTACACTATGAATGTTTCAGCCACAGACCAAGCTCCTCCATACAACAGGGGTTTCTGCACTGTATATATCACACTGATGAATGAACCAGATGAAGTTGTTCAGTTCTCCAACTCCACCTATGAAGCTATGATAATAGAAAACATTGCTACGGGCACAGAAGTACTTCGGGTACAAGCACGGTCTATTGATAACTTGAACCAGCTGACATATCGCTTTGATCAGAACACAAATGCCCAGGCTCTGGCTCTCTTCAAGATTGATAAAATCACAGTAAGTAGACATAAGAGTAATAAATCTACAAAAAAGAAAATTTTAATCTGCACTTTTTAAAATGCGGATTCTACAGCATGTGTGTTTAAGATTTTATTATATCCAAATGTATATTTATTTGCATTACAGATTTTTTTCTCTTTGATATCATGGATGCATAAGCTTACAATTTCCAGTCCAAATTTTTTTTTATTAAACAGTGGAATAAGAGAGCCAACATCTTTTGTGTTTTCCCTTTCACTAGGGCTTATGTATTGTGCAATATGTACCAAAAATGGCTTAAATCTGATCTCAACGCCAACAGACCTAAACTGCACAAAATGTTGGTGGAAGGGTCTGATTTTATAGATACAGCTATTACTACAATCCAATTAAGTCTACACACTTTTACATTGGTGTGACACCCCTACTTCTTCCTATATATTTCGACTTCTCCCAAGACCTACTCCTTCTGGGGGGTGCTCTGGTACATGTGAGCAGCCTTATGGAAGCAAGTCAGCTTGATCAATGAGATGGTCTTTCACAACACAGGAGATCGAGTGCCTCTTGTGCCTGTACCACAAAAATAATCATATCCTCTACACAGAAGAACACAAAAGCACATACAGTATCTCCCAGAAGTGAGTACACCCCTCAAATGTTTGTAAATATTTTATTTTATCTTTTCATATGACAACACTGAAGAAATGCCACTTTGCTACAATGTAAAGTAATGAGTGTACAACTTGTATAACAGTGTAAATTTGCTGTCCCCTCTAAATAACTCAACACACAGCCATTCATTTCTAAATCGCTGGCAACAAAAGTGAGTACACCCCTAAGTGAAAATGTCCAAATTGGGCCTAAAGTGTCAGTATTTTGTGTGGCCACCATTATTTTCCAGCACTGTCTTACCCCTCTTGGGCATGGAGTTCACCAGAGCTTCACAGGTTGCCACTGGAGTCCTCTTCCACTCCTCCAAGATGACATCACGGAGCTGGTGGATGTTAGAGACCTTGCACTCCCCCACCTTCCATTTGAGGATTCCCCACAGATGCTCAATAGGGTTTAGGTCTGGAGACATGCTTGGCCAGTCCATCACCTTTACCCTCAGCTTCTTTAGCAAAGCAGTGGTCGTCTTGGAGGTATTTGTGGGGTTGTTATGTTAGAATACTGCTCTGCTTCAGTATGTCACAGTACATGTTGGCATTCATGCTTTCCTCAATGAACTGTAGCTCCATAGTGCCGGCAGCACTCATGCAGCCCCAGACCATGACACTCCCACCACCATGCTTGACTGTAGGCAAGACACACTTGTCTTTGTACTCCTCACCTGATTGCCCCCACACACGCTTGACACCATCTGAACCAAATAAGTTTATCTTGGTCTCACTAGACCACAAGACATGGTTCCAGTAATCCATGTCCTTAGAAACTAAAAACTCAAGCGAGCGCTCATATACATCAGCAGCTAGAACACTCAAAGGAATCACAAAGACCTCACAAGATAAACTATATAAAATTATAGTGCAGCGCTGAAAATAAATACAATTATGGTAGCTCAATAATGTTCATAGAAATCATGTGCAGAACCATGAAAAGCTTCCTCTCCTGAGATTCACTGATGGCAAGAAATATGTAGCAAAAATACGCACTCACCGACTGCGCATTAGGAATGCGCATATAAGTGACCATCAAACCGAGTAGCTGGCAACAGGTGGTACATCCCTCAGGGGTAAGTCATCAGCCTTGGGTGAAGTAATGTACAGCAGGACTCAGAGATCCCCTTAAACAGAGAATGGATAGCCTAGATGAATGGGCTCCCTCCTCTGGATGATAGATGAACTGGAAAACTGCTGCTGTGGATCGGATGATGAGGGATCTCCGGGGTTATCGGATGGTACAGCTGAGCGCTGGTTGTTCGGTCCTTCGGCCGGCAGGTGGTGGTGTTCCGGCGGGGGGCGGTGTAGGGACAGTCAGGCGTAAGCTTTTCATGGTTCTGCACATGATTTCTATGAACATTTATTGAACTACCATAATTGTATTTATTTTCAGTGCTGCACTATAATTTTATATAGTTTAATCCATGTCCTTAGTCTGCTTGTCTTCAGAACACTGACCAATTTGATGCAGTGTGCGGTGTATGGTCTGAGCACGGACAGGCTGACCCCCCACCCCTTCAACCTCTGTAGCAATGCTGGCAGCACTCATACATCTATTTCCCAAAGACAACCTCTGGATATGACGCTGAGCATGTGCACTCAACTTCTTTGGTCAACCACGGCGAGGCCTGTTTCGAGTGGAACCTGTCCTGTTAAACCGCTGTATGGTTTTGGCCACTGTGCTGCAGCTCAGTTTCAGGGTCTTGGCAATCTTCTTATAGCCTAGGCCATCTTTATGTAGAGTAAGAATTCTTTTTTTCATATCCTCATAGAGTTCTTTGCCATGAGGTGCCATGTTGAACTTCCAGTGACCAGTATGAGAGAGTGAGAGCGATAACATCAAATTTAACACATCTGCTCCCCATTCATACCTGAGACCTTGTAACACTAATGGGTCACATGACAACGGGGAGGGAAAATAATTGGGCCCAATTTGGACATTTTCACTTAGGGGTGTACTCACTTTTGTTGTCAGCGATTTAGACAATAATGGCTGTGTGTTGAGTTTTTTTGAGGGAGCAGCAAATTTACACTGTTATACAAGCTGTACACTCACTACTTTACATTGTAGAAAAGTGTCATTTCTTCAGTGTTATAACATGAAAAGATATAACAAAATATTTACAAAAATGTGAGGGGTGTACTCACTTCTGTGAGATACTGTATGTGCACAATTTTATATAGTTTCATGCATATATTAGTCACCCTGCAAATACAGGCCTGAATCTCCATGTTTACTGGGCTTTGCCCATAGTAAACCACTCGTGTAAATGTGCAATAAGATGGAATTCTACCCAAAACCTTTTTTTTTTCTGTGTTAGATAGGGGGGAATAATTAAGGCCATTGTCAGGTTTTTATAAGAGAAATTTTTTTGATTCCTTCTTGTCCCAATGACAAGATGGAACGAAAGAAGAACATTGTACCCAAAGTGAGCAAAAATCCCACCTTTGAGTGATCACATCAATACAGCTTTCATCACTGGAATATTTTCCTTTCTGCCTGTTTAGTTTACAGCTATTAATGGTGGGGCCCTGTTCAATTCTTGACTACGCCAGGCCAGAAAGCGAGGTAATCTTACCTAATGTAAACAATAAATCTCTTCCCCACTCAATCCAAACAAAAAAAGCTCTGTAAAAATTTCTACTAGATGGGTGGATTTGCCCTTTAAAGTGGAGCTATGGGCAAAATAAAAAATGACATATATGAGGAAGCAGACAAATTTAAAGTTTTTGCCTTTTAAATGTGTATTGTTTGTGTCTCATAATACAGTAGTATGGTACCGAGTTGGAGTCTCCCCTTCTGCAGCGTGTAGCAGCAGAGCCATTTTCTAGTGCTAATATGTATTGTTTTTCTACTCACTCTGCAGTGTCATTGCACTTTGGTATTTCATTTTGTGTATGATGTTTTATGGTGTTAATCCACATATTAAACATATATATATTTTTTACCACTGATTTGACTGTGTCATGGTCTAGTTTGGGTTAGAAGGAGCTGATTGGGCACTGTGATGCTGCAGTGTCTTTCCAGATGAACTGGCTTTTTATGTTTTTTGTTGGTAGAATGAAAAGACCTGAACATATTTGTTTTGCTACAAATTACTGAAACATATATAAAAAAAAATGCTTGTGCAACAAGCAAATCATTACTTGCAGTGTTTAATATAGAATTCTATGCATTTATACCATTATGTACAGAACCTAAAGTGGACCTTGCACTACAAGCAAAGTCCACATATGTATTCAAGTCCTCTCATGCCAAAAGACTGCAGTTTTAATATGTAAAAAAACAGTGGGAAAAAAGGTTAGGAAATATACTTACCTTACCCATACTGCACAAAAGTATGTCACAATCCTTCCAGCAAGATCCAAGGGGATGACTAGTAGCTTAAATCTTATGTGATGAGGTTCTAGAACAATGAAGGAGTGTCTTCTAAGGAGATCTGGGCTACTCTACATTCCCTGTGACAGGAGCATCTTCCTATGATATTTGGATTACTCATTACTGCATAGATTGGTGATTTCATCCATGCCTAGGCACAATGAATGAAAGCTGGAGTAAGGTATTTATATTTACTAGCATTTGCTAACTTTTTTTATAGAACTGTTGTGTTTTTTTGGCATAGGAGAGTATTTTTCAGTGCAAGGTCTAAAATCTGTCTTTATGTAAAGAACTTTAGTTTTCTGGTAAATATCAAACATTCCATATGGATACTTTCATTCAGCAAGTGGTATGTTATGCTCATTTTCATATATTTACCAGACTAGTCTTAACTGCTTAGCTATGTTTACAGAACTGTATAGCTGAAGTTGAATCACACATAAGCAAATTAAGGAGGTGGAGAAACCAACTTCCACTTTCTTCTTGTTCTGGGTGATGTAATATAAAGTTTGAGTCACACAGAGAAAGTCACAAAGGGAGCAACTACCAATGTACTTTATTAAACTCTGAATGCCCTGCATAACAAAGTGTACCTTATATTAAATTGCTAATTATAAAATAAAGAAATACAAAAGTTATGCAAACGTAAAGTAAAAGTTAGCTCCGGAACAAGGGCCCCAGCTGGATATTGTCCCCTCACTTCATGTTCCAGTGGCAGCTCAAAATTTTGGGTTCTCCCTCACTTTCAGTCCTGGTGACTATGGTCACCGGAACACACACAGATTGTGAATCTCCAAAATGAGGACACTGACAACAATAAAAACCTACCACAAGTCCTAGCCCTTTCTCTATCAAAAGCTAAAAGCCTTTGTCTTTCTTTTTTTTATTTTAGACATTTTAGAATGTCTATTTTTAGTCATTTAAAAGCACAATTTTGTTCTTTTTTATTTTGCTTTGTTTTAGTGGTCAGCTGAACTCAGTAGTGTAATACCAATAAATTGGAATGCTAATAGTAACAGAACTCAACTGAATAGTAAAATTATTGGAGTCGGTAGGCTTTAGGGTGGAGTTGGGAATCCATAGTCAGTTTCCAAATTCAATATGGGTTGTTCCCAGAACACCATGTTATTGGTTTTAAAAAAGATTTTTCACAGTGGGATTGCCCTGTTTACTTCTTTTATAATGCCAAAATGAAAAACAAAAGCCAGGGCAGGGAATCTGCGTCCTTTGTATTCACTGACTGTAGACACCTAAATGAAGCTACAAACTCTAATAAGAACAGATGCTTCCTTTTTTCACACATGTATAAATCATGCATAGCATTTTTTTTCCAGAAGTGCTGGACAAGCTCAGTTGATCATCACTTATTCTGCCATGATCAAAGGAAGAGAGAGTCTTCTCTAGACTTTGCTAAATGTTATAAATATATTTAACACATATTTATTAAATGCATCAAAGGTGACATTATTTGAGACTACATATCTATTAAATGCATCAAAGGTGACATTATTTGAGACTACATATCTATTAAATGCATCAAAGGTGACATTATTTGAGACTAAGTTTGTTGAATATGTACCGCTATAATTAGGAAAAACTACCATTCCTTTGAGCCCTGTTTATGTAAGTATGCAGGATAGTTATAGAACATGCTTAGTGCTAAATATTTTTTGTGTTTGTATATTAGTGTAATGCAAAACAGTGGGGTGCAGTGATCATCAACAACCAATCACAGTCCACAAAAAGGTAGCTGTACACCAGAAGTCAGCATTTATCCAACTCTGTTTACTAGAGCTGATGGAAATGTCAGCCAGACTCTGCTCCTCCATGATTATGGTGAAGATAACCATCAGCTCTAATCAATAGAATTGAATAGACACATTTTAGACTCTGGTTAAAAACAGGGAAACAGACAAACTGTGATACAGCTAAATAATCCAATTTGTTTGAAGCCATTGCCCACATGAAAAAAAATATATATTTAAACCAAAAACTTGGTAACTTTAATTTGCTACTCCATTGGCAATCAGACATTGGTTATAAGGTAGGGCAAGTATTAAAAATTAAACATGTATTAGATATTTTCAAATAATGCAGTGATTTTTTTTTTCTAGGGTTTTTAGAATCTGGGACAGAAGGGTTCCCGTACTGTGGGGCTTAGAACATTGAAAAGTTTTTGAAGTCTTAGACAAAACTCTTAATTGTTCTGAGCCCTACAGTACAATATTTTATTTTGAAGTAAAACATTAAACAACTGAATATTTTCTTAAGCCATTTTTTCATCTGTAAGGGGTCATGTCTTTCTAGGTCTCCAGAGGGTTAAGATAAAAAAAGACAAGTCTCCTAGTGAGAATAGGATATATTCTAGGACGTTATAAAAGACATAAAATAATACAGCTCTGTAATGATTATTACATAATTAAATATATTTTTAAAAGTACCTGGTATCAGCCTCTTGCAGACCCTGTACAGCAGGGCTGGAGTATGGGAAGAAGGAGCAGCGCAAAGAATTACTAAATTCTTGTTCTGTTAAGAAGCATGCTGATAGGAAGAAAAACAGCACGATAGAGAGATAAGCTGATCACTGTGTTACTTTTTCTTTCACTATCCAGGCTGGCGCATATCCAGGACCACCTGGGTTCAGAGAAAGTGAGCTGTATAATGATGAACATCAGACTGATGACATTTAGTACCAGAAAAAAGTGTTATGGGGAAATCACTATATTGAGACTAATTACTGAAGCAAAAGCTGGTTTTATTATTTTATCATTTAATGGCCTATTACTTTTTAATTTTGTCTTTTTCAATTGGAGTTCCATGTAGCAGCAGAGAATTCATGGATAATTAGGAGCTCATTCCTGGAACATGCACAGCATATATTTTGTAAAATCTTTATTTACTGTGATTGCCTTCTTTAAAAACATTTGAGAGCAGTACAAGGTTAGGTCATAATTACATATTATAGCTAGCAATATAAACCCAATTATACAAACAAGATTCAGACCATCTCATATTTTTCACCATTATGTAATTGCAGGGTACAATAACAGTGAAAGGTCTGGTAGATCGAGAGAAAGGAGATTTTTACTCCCTGACAGTAGTTGCAGATGATGGTGGGCCCAAACTGGAGACTACTTTGGTAAGTGTAGTGTGTCATCCTGAAACATTAATTGTAGTAAACAGTATGAAATTTAAGTGAATGTTTTTATGCAGATGTACAGTATAATAATATATGTTTTTAGATTATCATCACACTTTGTATGATATTTATCAATGTCCCCTAGAACAAATAAATTACACTTTTTTATTTTTCAAGATAAACAAAATGAAGGGTACAATACAGTACAATGAAAAGGTCTAAACGCAATCAAAGCTTAGAGTGGGTCCAATAAATACTGGAATATTCCATGGATGCATGGTGAGGTAAAAGGCATGGCATCCAATGAGGTCTAAATAGTATATACACAAAACATAGTAGTGTGAGGAAAGTAATAGTTCCTTAGACACAGTTATGGTGTGTACACATTTCACCTGATGCTTGATTTTTTTTTACATTTACAAGGGAGGAATAGGGAAGTAGGGACAGAACTGTAGGGGATGAGGAAAGGGGGCTATAGTTAGGTAGTGGGTGTGGATGGTCAGGCAAAGAGTGAAATGAAAGGGCAAGAGGAGGGAAGATTGGGAGAGTAAGGGAAGCCTGGTCCCCACTGCATGATGGAGGAGAGGTAGGGGGTGAATTCTATACAGAGAAAGAGTAGAAAGTTGGAGAATGGTTGACTAGCAGGAAGAGCAAGGATGTGGGGGAGAAAGCCTATTTGACAGGTGGTATTGGTGTTGGAAGGTGTTTGAGAGAAGCCAGATAATATTGGCCTAGAAAGAAGTTGTTTGTATTCATCTGTAAATGTAAACTGTGTGCAGTAAAACAAAGTGGTCCAGAACTCGGAGGCTGTTGCGAGTTGGTCAGCTCCTCCATGAGTTTGATGTTTATTGCTGTGTCCTTGGAGGGAAGGGATACTTCCAAAGTGCTGGAGCATATCACCTAGTTCCTGGCCAAATCTCTAGCAAGACTTTGAAACTGTGGGGTAAATGATGTTAAAGTTTAACTGTGGGGTATGAGCACTGACTGGGGTTCTACATCCAGTGGGATTTTGCTTTTGTAGTCACCTTTTGATATGCTTTATGTGTGTGGTTGTATATGGTGACTCCAAGAATCTGTGGCAGGTTATAAAGCTGGGCAAAATGGCCATAATGTAAAGGTACTCACTAGGATGAACAGAAATAAACTAGAGGGTAATTTGTAGGGTTGCCACATAGTAAGCAGGTGTCAAACCTGGGTGGGTATAGAAAGTAACAAGAAACAAGATCAAAGTTTGGTCACACCCTCTAGTTTGCACAGCTTACCCGAGTTGATAAAAAGAACACTGATGCATACATCAGAATGTGGAATGATCCAGACGAGGTATCAGAGCCAGAAACAGGAGGCAGTGCACAATGAGCAGCTAGCTGTTAGAGAGGAATTAACAGAAGGCTAAGCAGGAAAACACAACTATTAATTGTCAAACTATATCCAAAAATCACCCTTTAATAAGTAAGAAAAAATAATTCTGATGGGCTGTTGCGTTTTACTACAGTTTGCAGTTTGATCCTTTCCTTAGCCCATTGGTCTCCCATCAGGCCCAGTGACATGATATGTTCCCACAGGCTATTTGTGTTCTCTCCTTTACTGTTTATACCCCCAATATCAAGCATGTATGTTAGAAATGAAGCAGGCAGTTTGGTCAGCCAATCAGAACTGTTTAGGACCATCACTAAGAAGAATATTAGCATTACCTGTGATCTACTGTCTGATGTCAGTAAATAAAAATGTATCGATGTTATTGTATATACATACTACAATGATCTTACAAATTATGGAAGTCCTGAGAAAATATCTGTGGCACCCCTTATGCGAGGCTTGTATAGTATATATTTATAACAAAAGGTTATCAAGATGTATGCTAACATTGATGTTTTCTCAGGTTTATGCACTGTTTTCATCCTCCTTGTAGAATATTGGGGAATGATTGTGAGAAGGTACACACAAAAGCTGAAAGAAACAATATCCTACTTTGTGCTTTGTTTAATAGCAAAACAATAGCGGAATCCTCCTGCCACCTACCAAACCCCTTCTTCACTTCCTAGAGGATGTAGTTATAATGAATGTTACAGATTCGCCTTCCTCTCAGAGGATTTGGCTTTCCTAAAACTTAATTAAAAATTGGCCTTTTTTATTATATGTTAATTATGACAAATTTTCCTGCTCTTAACACAGCAGCTGCCTTTTTTTTAAGAAGCACAATTAGGAAAGCCCAATAAACTGCACCTGGAAAAATGCTATATTTAGTAGAATGTCACAAACAAAAAGTCACTTAATGAATGAATGAGCTGCCACATCCTTTCAGTGTACATTGGTATCAGTCTGATGTGAAGCCCTGCATTCTGCTGCATGTTTTATGCACATATAATATGGTATATCAGGAAGAATTTATTTTACTATTTTGGTAGGAATTAATTTTCATAAAATAAATATAATGAAAAATCAGGGCTTTTTTTGCAGCCAGAACACGGGGGGTATGCAATTCTAGCACCTCCAGCACTAAATGTATGTAATGGCAAGTGTTGGGGTTTTTGCTAGAGGGTCTACTGCTGGGGAACTATTGTTTTGGGGGATCTATTGTTGCAGGGGGTTATTTTTGTTCAGAAGGTCCTTTGTTGCTGTAGGGGAGTCTATTTTTGCTAAGGGGGCAACTATTGAGGGGGAAGTCTATTGTTGCTGGCTTTTGGAGGGTCTGTTAAAACTGGCTGCTAGGAGATCTGTTGTTACTGTCAGGGGTCTATTGTTGCTAGAACAGATCTATTGTTGTTGGGATGGGTACAGGGGCGGACTGACCATTTGAAAAGTCAGGCACTGCCCGAGGGCACGGGTTCAGTAAGGGGCCCCATGAGATGTCCCTGGTACCTTTTTCATAGGCTTTTTGAGTTTGGGCAAGGACACAGGGGCCCCATGATCCCCTATTGACTGGGGGCCCCATGAGTTGTCAGTCCGCCCTGGGTGGGTATTTCGTTGTGGAGGGTGTCTATTGTTGCTGAGGTGGTGTCTTGTTGCTGGGAGGATCTATTGTTTTTGACTGCAGGGGATCTATGTTACTGCTTTTCTTTTTATCAAGAACAAATCCCATACACATACAAATTATTATTATTATTATATTGAGTTTATATAGCACCAAAGGGTTTGCTCAGCGCTGTACAATAGAGGGGGGACAATACATGAAACAGTACAACAACAAATAGCACACGAGGGGTTAGAGGGCCCTACTCTTTCGAGCTTACAATCTAGGAGATTACCTAGTACTACAAAATAATACTGGATTCTCTATTCTCTAAGAGGGAGGATACTGGGAGGTGGAGCCAATGAATGATGCTTGGAGATGGGTAGGGGGCAAAAACAAGGCATGACTCAGAAGGGGGAGTACCTGCACATATTTTCTGAGAAAAAAAAGCCACGTGAAAAATATATGTTAACATACAATATACCTCTCAGTCTCATATTATCACATCTATATTCTTCCCATGATTGTACATATTCCTAAACTGACTCTATGATCAAAATCCCAACCAGTTTTGCCAAGCACTATTCAGGTTTAAAAAATGAATAGGGTAGCACCAGAATAGGGATATTGGGGAGGCGGTATTCAAATGGGCTTTAGCTTGTATAACAGTGCGTACAGCAAGAGTTTGCAAAGCATTGAAAAGGTTTTCAGCAAGCTTCAAGCTACTTTGGTAAAGCCTTGAGCTCCATTCACACTTGGCATTTCTGGAACATGCTACAAAGCACACAGAAAAAAAGAAGAAGCAGCACACAGCAAAATCGACATTTTCTGTGTGCTTTGTAAATCCAAGAAACTCAAGTCCACTGCCACCTAAAACCAAAAAATAATTACAAAAGGCTGCAGCAAACACCAAAGAGTGTTCACACTCAACAAATAATGATAAAAAAAGAAGACAGTATTGCGCTGACACACACACATCTAGAAAACTAATAACAACAACCATCATGTGATCCCATACTACACTATTAAATATAATAATCAATAGATCGTAGAAATACTGATATCAGTAATATATATTGCAAAAACAGCAACTATAATATATAAATCTTCCCCACAATAATAAATAAAACAATAGGAATAAATGAGGGCAAAATTTGTATATGGGCTATTGTCAATGATAATCACCCAACAGTCCTACTAACCCCCACAAAGTGCTATAGTGCAGTAAATGAATAAATAAAATATATAATTCAGTGTCAGAAACTGAACTGTCTGACACAGAATTATTTATTTATTTATTCATTCATTTACTGCACTATAGCACTTTTTGGGGGTTAATAGTACTGTCGGGTATTTATTTTGAGAATTGCCCATTTATGAATTTTGCACTCATTTATTCTTATTGTTTTATATTTTATTGTGGGAAAGTGTTATATATTATAGTTGATGTTTTTTCACTATATATTATTGATTTCACTATTTCAACTATGCACTGATTTATTATTATATTTAATAGTGTGGTAGGGCATTGACAAGCATCACTGGTGGGCATTGACAAGCATCACTGACGGACACTGATAAGCGGCACTGAAAGGCAGCTCTGATGGGCACTGGTATGTGGCATTGATGGGCACTGACAGGTGGCAATTATGGGGCTACACTGATCATCAGTGCCCTGATGATCAGTGCCCATGTCCCCTCTGAGGAATGTCGATTACCGGCTCTCCTCCTTACACACTGTCAGCATTTTCCAATAGCTTTTATTAAGATTATGAGAAAGCACAATAACAACTTAGTATAGGGCAACACTCAATGTACAAAAAACTGTTTCTCCACAATCAAAAGGCACAGGATATTTGCATTAGTAGCTCACAAATATCAGAACTGGGTACATGCACAAAACCTGATACAGCTGGTAACTGAGCCATCCTAGCCAAATCAACTGAGTGGGTGGCCACAATGGCCCATCTATCTAGGAGTTAGGGTTCTTAATCTCGATTATCCATGTCCCAGCAGCGGTTTAAAGGAAATATCGCAGCCAGGAATATGAAAATCTACCATGCAAGTAAGATGCCCTTACAGAACTTTAGGAGCTTATCAACAATTAATTTATGAAGAATGTTAATGCAATTCAAATGTGGAGGACAAACCTCCCTCTTATGAACCATGGGGACAGCCCACAGTACGGAGGATAGGGTGAGAGAAAAGGAAGAAGAAAAGAGAGAGTAAGAAGGGAAAAGGCAGATTGACTTGCTATCCACCCCAAGAACGCTACTGTGGTTAAAAAAAATGTTCTTAGGGATCTCCTGTCAAATATATATCCAGAGGTCTCAGGTGTTTTATTTTATTAGACAAGAAAAAGAATAGTGCAGCGCTGGATATTATTGGATCAAAATATAAATTACCTTATAAGTGAAAAATCATCAGTACATAAAATACAACAAAATAGTGCAAAAAGTATATGTGCAAAAAAAATCACCTCCAATTACTACTCTAAAATCAATGTCCAAAAAAACATCAATCCATATATCATAAAAAAACTGATATTGCACAAAGTAAATCAAATAGTGTTGAAAAATAGATATGTCCAATCCATAACGTGGATGTCCAAATTCTTCTAAATTCAAAAACAACACAAGGGGAACAAGGGTCCTCC
Organism: Staurois parvus; assembly: GCF_062004578.1. Classification (NCBI taxonomy): domain Eukaryota; kingdom Metazoa; phylum Chordata; class Amphibia; order Anura; family Ranidae; genus Staurois; species Staurois parvus. The sequence goes on along the minus strand of NW_028317973.1, from coordinate 2,906,998 downwards.
ACAATTTTCAGTCATGAAGCAAACTTTTCTGAAGGCAAAACACCCTGCACGTACCATGAAATCTGAGTGGTGACCAGGGATTGGAACGCTGGAACTAGTGCTTGGATTATACAATGCTGGTTATAATACATGCATCTGTATTTTAGCCCTCTGGTGAGTGCATAAGGGTGGAGGATGGTACACGGCTGGTGAAAAGGTAGAGAAGCTGTTTCCCTTTTTTTCCTTGCACTGTGTTGGAAGTTACAAGAATTTGGACATACACTTTATGGATTGGACATATCTATTTTTCAACACTGCTTGATGATTTACTTTATGCAATATCGGTTTATTTATGATATGTGAAGTGATGTTTTTTTGGACATTAATTTTAGAGCAGTAATTGGAGGTGATTTTATTGCACATATACTTTTTGCACTATTTATTTGCAATTTATTTACTGATGACTTTTCACTTCTAAGGTAATTTATATGTTGGTCTAGTGATACCCAGCACTGCACTATTCTTTTTCTTGTCTGATTTTATAAGGTTGGAGTGTCGTGCTAGCAGTTATTTCTTAGAAGCGCTGACCTATATTTTTTCCCTAGTGTTTTACTTTATTTTTCAGAATAGCTTAGAGATGCTGATTAACCATGATCCAGGACAGTTTGGCTTTAACCAAATCGAACGGTATCATGGCTGTCCTCCATGACCTGGCTATGGAAATTTTTGCTGTCACAAAGAGAAATGTGATCAGTCTTCTCAGGTGTCTTGGGGCCTCCTCCACCAGGCTGTATAGCAACGCTTTTTGTGGACATTTCCTCAGATTAACATGGGTGAGGGAATTGATAAAATTATATATGTGTATTCAGAGATGCCTCACGTTTGGGAATTGTGTACTTCTTCTCTGAAGGTGTGGGGGGGGGGGGGCTGATGTCATCTACTGGAGCCCAGAAGAACTGAGCTTAGAACGGAGTGTGAGGGCTGAGCTGGGACAGACTGTGAGGACTGAGCTGTGGGGGGGACTGTGACGACTGAGTTGGGGGGGAATGTTAGAACCAAGCTGGTGGGGCTGTGAAGGACCGAGCTGGGGGGGTGCAAGGACTGAACTGGGGGAACTGTGCATACTGAGCTGGGGGTGGGACTGAGCTGGGAGGAGCTGTGCAGACTGAGCTTGGGGGGGGGAATGTGCAGACTGAGCTTGGGGGGGGGGCTGTGCAGACTGAGCTGGGGGTGAGACTGTGCACACTGAGCTGTGGCTGCTTTTTTTTTTATTTGAGTGAATGCAAAGCTTCTTCTTTTTGGCATAGAGGAGGGCAAATAACATAATGAACTCTGCTTCAACCAATCAGATGAAGCTTTGTATGCATTCATAGGGTGTTATATACTAAAAAAGAAAGTGCAAAAGCTGGTGCTACCATGGACAGCTGCACCTGCTTCTGAGTGCACCAGATTTAGTAATTCTCCCCCATTAGAATACAAAGCTTCCTATGATCACTCAGCCCAATCCTAATTTGTCTCGGCAATGGGACAGGAAGTCCATTTGATGCTGCAGCTGTCTCCCCGCCAGCACTAAGACTGAATCACATGACCGCTGATCACTCAGTTTGGAGAGCAGACTGTGCTCCATTAGCATCAATGGAGGGCATTTAAAACATCAGGAGTCTAAATGACTCCTGATGACTCATCAAAGAGAACCTATCCAACATTATATCACACAGGAGGCTTTAATAAGCCTTTTAATATGGCTTACCCGTAGGCACTGTAAACATCTCCTAAACGTGCATCATTTTGAGATATTCACTGGAGATTAATTGAGCCATGCCACAACCAAAATTTCCTTTGTGCATGTGCGGGAGTGACGACATCACAGCTCGACCAATCAGATGGCCAAAGCTCGCAAACCCAGAAGGAAGATGGAAGCTTGGTGCTGATTTGCATATTGTATGGCTATATCTCAGAAGTACTCTCCCCAGTCCAAAGGTTGATTGAACTGATGTAATAGTAGTAATGTATATTTCACTACACGCATATTTAGATTGCTTTAATTACACCTTCTTAGTGCATAGTAGGATTGTCAGACTAGAGCTCAGTGAATTCAAGTGTGGGACCATGATAGGTTGCCACCTGTGCAATAAGTCCATCCATGAAATGTCCTTGCTACTAAATATTCCACGGTCAACTGTTAATGGTATTATAACAAAGTGGAAACAACTGGGAACAACAGCAACTCCATGTAAAATGACAGAGTGGGGCCAATGCATGCTGAAGTGAACAGTGCGAAGAAGTCACCAAATGGCTGCAGAGTCAATAGCTCCAAACTTCTTGTGGCCTTTAGATTAGCACAACAACAGTGCGTAGAGAGCTTCATGGAATGGATTTCCATAACCGAGCAGCTGTATCCAAGCCTTACATCACCAAGTGCAATGCAAAGCATTGAATGCAGTGGTGTAAAGCACGTTGCCACTGGACTCTAGAGCAGTGGAGACATGTTCTCTGGAGTGACGAATCATGCTTCTCTGTCTGGCAATCTGATGGACGTGTCTGGGTTTGGTGGTTGCAAGGAGAAACGGTACTTGTCTGACTGCATTGTGCCAAGTGTAAAGTTTGGTGGAGGGGGGATTATGGTGTGGTCTTATTTTTCAGGGGTTGGGCTTGATCCCTTAGTTCCAGTGAGGGGGAACTCTTAAGGTGCCAGTATACCAAGACATTTTGGACAATTCCATGCTTCCAACTTTGGGGATGGCCCCTTCCCAGTCGTGTATCATCCATAGGTGCAGGGTGTTCACTGCACATGGGCCCCGAGAGTTGGGGGGGGGGGTGGCACTGTGCTGTGAACACCCTGCACCCATGGATGAGATGTTCCAAGAGCAAAGTCAGCAATGACCGGTGCAGCAGTGGTGACAGTCAAAAGCAGCGATCTCCCTGTATGGCTGTCAATGAAACAGCTGGAGGGAGAGGAGGAGAAACAGCTTCATTGAAACCCATACAGGGAAATTGCTGCTTTTAACTGCCCCCACCGCTGCACCGATCATTCCTGGCTGTGCATCGGAGTTCCCTTCTGGACCCCCCCTGTGTGCTCGTCAGGCCCCCCCCCCAGGTCTCTGATGCCCTGTCTTCTGTCTGACACAGTGCCCAGTCTCTCCCCCATCCTCCACAGCAATGGCAGAATAGAAAGCCCGGAACTACTCTGCCTCCCCTTGTCCCTTGAAATTGTGTACAGACCAGCAGACAGCTGCGCGATGCTTGCGAATGTGCCGGTAAGCCAGGAAATATCCATGTGAGTCCTTCTTTCCCTCCTTCCCTCTTTCCTTCCTTCCTTCCCTCTTACTATCCACTGCCATACACGCCACACTGTACATTCCCTATTTAACATTACCACATTCTTCACTATGTAAGTCATCTCAGACACTATTTAACCAGGGGCGGACTGACAACTCATGGGGCCCCTGGGCAATAGGGGATCATGGGGCCCCCGTGTCCTTGCCCAAACTCAAAAAAGCCTATGAAAAAGGTACCAGGGGCATCTCATGGGGCCCCCTACTGACCCCGGGCCCTCGGGCAGTGCCCGAGTTTCCAAATGGTCAGTCCTCCCTGTATTTAACCACACTCCTTTTAAACCACACCCAATTTTTAGCACAATATAAACCACACCCACTGTCCACCATTTTTTCTTTATCACTGCATAGGGCTCACTTTTGATCTTGCACATGGGCCCACTGATTTCATGATACACCCCTACCCTTTCCTGTTCCAACATGACTGCACACCAGTACACAGTGCAAGGTCCATAAAGACATGGATGAGTCCTGACCTCAACCCCATAGAACACCTTTGGGATGACTTAGAGCAGAGACTGTGAGCCAGGTCTTCTCGTCCGACATCAGTGCCTGACCTCACAAATGCGCTTCTGGAAGAATGGTCAAACATTCCCATAGACACACTCCTAAACCTTCCCAGAAGAGTTGAAGCTGTTATAGCTGCAAAGGGTGAGCCAACTCAGTATTGAACCCTATGGACTAAGACTGGGATTCCATTAAATTCACGTGCATGTAAAGGCTTTTGGCAATATAGTGTATATTAGCGATTTGATTTTTTACAAAGATATTAGAATTTAGCATGTAGTCCATAAATGTTCATACACAGTGAACAATTAGAAGCATAAATGTCAAGAGAGCTCTTGTATTAACTGATTACAGTACATTTTGGTGTTTGTTTTTTTTTGCAGTTTCCTAAACAGTTGTTCATAAAACTAAACCAGCAAATGTATTAAAATAAAGATAATTGCTTTTGTTTATTTTGTATTTCAGTTTATTAGAAATTTATTTATTATTAATACGTATTTCAACATCACATCGTCAAGTACAGTTATGTTCTCTCATGTTTAATATCTTTATAAAGAACTACATAATACAAGAGCTTGTAATTGTTTTGATGATAAATTGAATATCATATTACATTTTATTGCTACGCTGTGTATTTTTTTTTTTATGTTACTTATATATTTGACATCTAAAGGTCCCAGTTGGCTTTAGTATGTTTATTATAAATGCAGTGAAATGCACATAGATAAATTAAAACACATTCTATGTTCTGATGGTCGGACTGCAAAAGTACAATTTTGATGGATACATAGGAACCGATGGGAAAATAGAAGCAGTAATTGCAGCTTTAGACTCTAAGACCAATCTCCGAGGACAGTTTGGAGAGCTGCCTGTGCTAATATCTCTGTGTTGCGAGGAATGCATTTGCTGTATGTAAGAGTTGTATAGAGAATCGAGGTGAAACGTATATATATAAGGTTGTGAACTTATGAACTGTAGCTTGGATGAAAGATATGGTGGATAATTGTTTCTGGAAATTTCCCAGTGAAACTAAACTCAGCCATGCTAGTTTCATGGTGTTTGTTTTTCCCCTAGCATGTCCTTATTATTTTTTCTTGCCTTTTCTCCAAATTATCTGCTTTTCTCTATCAGCTCACTGGTGCCTTGCAGTTCATATGTCTTGATTAGGTCCTGCATGTTATAAACCTGCATGAGAGCATACCAACAACAAAAAAGCTTCACAGAAAGACTTGTTAAAAACCCCAAAATACAGCGACATCATCTTAACGAATTAAATCAGCAGAATGCTTCAGCTTACCTATGCTGGTTTTGGTGTAGCAGCATGTCTGGTCAAAAGGTCTTGATTTATTGGCTTCTTTGCTGAGCCTAGTGAGAGTCATATGGATACTTTACTTAGAAGAACTCTTGTCTCTCCTTCACTGTCGAGGTGATCATGTGATATATCTTTGCCTATCAAAGTTCTTGTTTAGGGCCAAATAGGCAGAGAAAAACCTGTACTTCAGACAGTTCCCTCTTTTGTTAATGTATTATCTATAGCATCTGTGCAGGAGGATAAACTCTTCAAAGTACCCCATGATAAAATAACCCATTCAATTGTAACTCTTTGTTGCAAGTTATACAGTGCATCAGTAAATAAATATCTCAGTTATTCTATGAATGTTCTATGACAGTGCAGGCAAATAATAGTGTCCTCGAACCCCTCGTGTATTGTTTTGTTACTGTATTGTCTCATGTTCTGTCCCCCAATATAATGTACAGCACTGAGCAAACCTTTGGTGCTATATAAATACTGTATAATAATAATTTCAAAATAACGTGGTTAGTGTTTCCTTTTGGTCCAAACATTGCATATTCATCGTCCAACCAAATGCCAAACAATTTATGATAATAATTGATCCATGATTGTGTATTCAAAAGTATCCTGACGTGTCAAAGTTTCAAATACCAATGTGTGTGCCAAAGGCTTTCAAACTCACCAGAAACATTGGAATGCATAAATAGAGAAGGTCACCACAGCTTGTTTTCCAAACGTCCAGGAATAGAGCAGAGTTTGATGGAATTTGTTCATTTGTCTCTACAGGTACAGATTTCAGTTTTGGATGAGAATGACAACAGCCCCCAATTTGACCCAACATCAGAATCAGTGGTCAATGTGGCGGAGGACTGTCCCACTGGCCGTCGGATAGCTCTAGTCATGGCTAGAGACCCTGATGCTGGAAATAATGGCGTGGTAAACAACTTTATGATGTTTTGTACTTTTTTTTTGGCAGTAATGCACCTACCATTAGAGTAGCATAGAGACTGCTATTATTGACATCTCCTTCTGAAAATGGTAGGTGCCTGACTGTCATACACTAATTTAAATATTTTGATACCTACTGATTCAGGTATGCAGATCAGGACTTCTGACTTTATTTTGACTTTCCTGATCTGCATTACTTTTTCTGGGGCAGTGACTTCGAAAACCATTTAAGCAAGTGGATCATAGTAAAGGTTTACTTCTTTGCCTATTGACTTTGTTCTATGGATAGATAATCCATGATCCTAGACAGTCTCTTTTCAATAACTGTGATGCTCTGATTGCCACAAAGTGGTAACATGTATTCTTTTTTCATCTGTCCAAGGTGGCCTTTTCCATAGTAGGTGGCAATGCAGTTGGGCTGTTTGAAATCCGCACCACCAATGACACTTATGGTGAAGTTTTCTTGATGAAATCCCTGGACAGAGAATTGCAGGAGCTGCATGTGTTAAAGGTAATGGTAGTACTAGTTTGTAATACTAAGATATACCTTTTTTCTACCTCTGATACTTACAAACTATTTGGGCTGCATCATTTTTATTCCTTTTTTTAACCCATCTCTGGGGTGCAATTACAGTTTTTGTTTTAGCTATAAGGTAAACAACTTTGTACAGGCAGTCCCCGGGTTATGAACAAGATAGGTTCTTTAGATTTGTATGTAATTGGAACAGGTACATTTTGTAACTATAACTCCAGCTACAAAATTATTTTTAAGTTTTTAATAGCATAGTGAAGGGTTAATTGGCCATGCAGTTATGTGGGATTGCTGACAGGTCCACCAGACAGTAGGTGGCAGCTTGCGGTGGGCAGCAAGATGGCCACCCGGTGGTTTCCGTGACTAGCTTGACATCACATTGCCTCCATTCTTAAGTAAGAGTCATATGTAATTTGGATGTTTGTAACTCGGGGTGTGCCTGTATATGGAATCTCCTCATGTATCACTTATTTGATTACTGCAATGTATAGGTTGGCCCACATCCCTGCTAAATCAGTTGCTGAAAAATAAAAAAAAAAGAAGCAGCACATTGACAGGCTTATCTTTTTGTCAGTTTGATTTCTATTCCTGTCAACATGCTCCTTGTTAGCACTTGGGCACTGAAGATCACCTGGCTACTTGTGCTGCTTCTTCTTTTTCCCAATCCCTTTTCCCTACGTTTTGTCCTCTTGAGGCAGCTGTCATTAACATATTACGTTTACCTCCCACAATTCTTCCCAAGATATTTTCTGGTGAACCTCTTTGAATTATTTTGGTAGGAATTGTCTTAAAGGCTAAGCTAGCCTTTGGAACATGTCAAATTTGCCACCTGTATTTAGGGTGGAACATGTAATCTGTTCCAGCTCCTGCCATCCGTCCACCGAACCCCCCTCCCAGTGACAGCTGGGGTTCTTCTCCCTTCACCCACACATCCGCATCATTCATTCATTCACGGATTCGCATAAATGAATAAACTACAAGTACCATCTGCCACAGCAAAAGACAGACTTGTAAATTCAACGAGCTGTGGGGGTGCTGATAATCACTCTCCTAGTCCACTGATATGTCCTCCAGCTTTCAAAAAGAGAGGATATGCCTGCAGGAGCCCACATTGCACCGTGATCTACTGATCGCAATTGTAATGCTTTCCAGGCTCCTGAAGGAAAAAATAAAAATGTATTTCTGCAAAAATATGTTCATTTATTTTTTATTTGTAAAGGTGAATTACCCTTTAAAATAAAATGTTTCCTGCCCTCTCACCAAAGTGTATTATGTTGATAAAGATGAATAGGCCACTTTATCACAAGGATCCTTTCAGACACTTGTGTGGAGGTGGTTCGTCTGACCAGATCTGGTAAATTACAGAGTGTAGGAGACAGAGTGGTCAAACTCTGATGTACATTAGATTACACGGTCATATTTAGTACTGCCAAACTGCTACAACAGTAAAGTGGAAATGAAAATAAAAACGGAAGTTATTTTCTAAGAAGTGGAAGTTGATTGAATGTCTCTTTCTGTCATTTGTTGGGCTTTAATACTATATTAATGTGTATTTATTTATGCCAACAGTCTGTAGATTAGAAAAAAAACCTTGTAATACAGTACAGTTCACATTTCAGTGCTGAATAGTGATCCACATGTTGCTGCATGAACTAAATAAACCAATATAAGTAGCCTGTTATTTGGTTTTGTTGTCTGAAATATAGACAAGAGGACCTGAGATGTAGCTGCACAATGTTAGATCCATCTGTATAAAAAACAGACAGCCCATATATTACCCAGAATACATAAACTCTTACTTCCAGCCAATGATACTTTAATTGTATGGATTCTGCCAGCAGCAGACTGTCTTTGTATATTTTAAAACTGAATTTTTTAACTGACTCTCTTTGGCATACAAAGTTGCTGACATGATCTAGCAAGCAACTTTGTATGCCAAAGAGAAATGTGTAAAATACAGGAAAACCTAAATAAAGTTATATAATGTTGATATACATTACCTTAAAGCAGAACTCCAGAATATAATCTCAGGATCTTTATGATATATAGTATGTGTATATAGTATGTCCTGTGTATATAGTATGTCCTAAATTACTCTCATGGTTGCAGGAATCCTATATCTGCACTTTTCTTCAACCCCTAAGGATTTTTGTAATGGTATTCATTTGTGCTGTAGATAACTGTAAGAAAAAAATGGCTGCAGAAGACTTTCTCCCCATACTGCTGATTGGATAGTAAGGGAGTAGCAGCACATTGTTGAATTCACCTCTAACCATAAAAGGTCAATTTTAAAAGTACAATTTTGTATCAGAATGGGAAGCCCATTGCATGAACCATATAGAAGGCTCCCCAAAAGGCTATAAAACCAAAAAAAGCTAGCAACCCATGTCAGGATCCTCAGGTCTTGACTGTCATTGAGTTCAAGGCATTAACATGAATTACAAATGCTCATACACACAGACCATAGTTGGCCTGAAGAGAAACACCAGGTCACCCAATGCTCTGTTATGTGCAGGATGGCCATGATAAATACTCCAGTAGACATAAATATTGACCTCTGTGTACTTTGTTAATGAACACCATGCACATGAACCCTTAAAGGTAGCATAAAAATGGTGTAGAATATTTTCACTGTACAGTAGTCTAGATGAGCTAAATGACATCATTTACCTGTTAGGTGTACTATCATGGCTGCCAAAAAAACAATGCTCAATAGCTCAGTGCTAAATAGAAGATTACATAGATGGGTTACATGAAATAGTCTAGAATGTTCACTGATTTTTTTTTTGCAGACTTCCAAATGTGCTGCCATAGTTTTTTTTCTAGCAGGCCTTGAGATCTTACAAATTTGTATTCTGTTTTAAAATAGGAGGAGGTATTTGTATGTGAGTACAGAAGTCAATTAAATACATGTCTTTAGAAACCAATAGCTCTAGTTTGTTGTCTTAGTAATAACTACATTATTTCTTTTTAACTATGTAGATTCAGGCTACAGATAAAGGCTCTCCATCTCGAAAAACAGATTACACCCTAACCGTGAACGTCTTGGATGTGAATGACAATCCTCCTATTATTGCCAGTCCATATGGTTACAATGTTAGTGTGTATGAGGTATGTAAAAATATGTTGCTGCAAAGTTGCAGACTATTGATTTCAACAGTAGGAATGTTACAAGGCTTATCATGCAGAGAATTTATCAGAACAGATACTGCAAAACATAGTGTACAAAAACGTTTTTTCCAGAAGCAAAATTGACAAGATATTGTGTTTCCAGAAAGCAGAAGCTGCATTAGTTTCTTTATCTCAAACTTTTTTATCCTTTTTTTCTACTTGGTCTTACTAAAAGCAGTGGTATCAGCAGTAGCTGATAATGAGCGCTATTGGTATAGCTATGGTATGCACTCATTTATTGACTTATGTGAGTGATTTATTATGCATTTTTTCAGGTGTTAGATGTTTTTTTTCTTTTTTTTATATATTTTTACATCTCATTTGCACCATGAATATACAGTGTATATATTGACTTTGAAGCTATTGGTATAAAGCCAAACTGATAGTGACCAGTGAAGTGTTGAAAAACGGCAAAGATGATGGCAATGTTATCCAGAGTAAAAAAAATAAAGATTTTATTATCCACTTGAGAGAAATTAAAACCATTAATCATGGTCATATATCCAATGTAAATGAAATAAAGGGTGGGTAATATAGCCCATGTGTATGGATGTAGGCAATACAATTGGCTTACTCCTGAGGTAACAGGTCAAACCAGACCAGGGTACAGGAGGCAGTGGTAAGGAAATACTGTAAACTGCTCTACTGGAAGATAGGCCGTCAACTGTGAGAAGGAAACACTCACAGATCAGGATACTGTCTCGGATGTCCTCGGAGCTCTCGCTCCGGAAGTGACGTTGGTGCGCATCGGAAGTGACGTCAGTGAAGCACAGAAACTGGGAGATGAACGCTGATCATTGGGCAGAGAAGACCACAAGAAGTCCAGGTTGCTATGATGATGCATTTTGCACAGATTCATGCGTTGTCAAAGTGACTTTGCAATATCCTGACCTGTGAGTGTTTCCTTCTCACGGGTGGCGACCTATCTTCCAGCAGTGCAGTCCACAGGATTTCCTTACTGGATAAACAGCACTGTCTCTCCAGCACCTCAAAAAGGGGTGAATGCCAGGAAAAGGCCAGAGAGTTTAATGAGTTGATGGCCTATGGATAAACTCTTGGTGATGCAGATGGGAAATAATCAAAAACTGGAAAAGAAGCACACAGGTGGCGCAAACACCTTGCTCATTATCCAAGGTTTCTTAAAAATAAAAAAGACAAAAAACATACTCACAATATGAAGTACATGCAAAAGCATATAACGCCACAATGATGGCCCACAATTTTTTTATTATTTATTTCAGGTACTTATATAGCGCTGTCAATTTACACAGCGCTTTACATATATATATTGTACATTCACATCAGTCCCTAACCCTCAAGGGGTGTACAATCTAAGGTCCCTAACTCACATTCATACATACACATACTAGGGACAATTTAGACAGGATCCAATTAACCTACCAGCATGTCTTTGGAGTGTGGGAGGAAACCCACACAGGCACAGGGAGAACATGCAAACTCCAGCCAGGTGGTGCCGTGGTTGGGATTTGAACCAATGACCCTAGTACTGCCAGGCGGAAGTGCTAACCACTAAGCCACTGTGTCGCCCCTTGATGGCAGAGTGTCTGACAGGTGGTGCGGTCGACCTCTGATGCGTTTCGGGGATGTATTGTTTTCCTCAGAGCTGAACAGGATTTCCTTACCACCACCTCCTGTACCCTGGTCCGTTTTCACCTATTCCCTCAGCATTAAGTCAATTTTATTGCCTACATCCATACACTTGGGCTATACCACCCACCTTTTCTTTTACTCTGAATAACATTGCTATCATCTTTGCCATTTTTTAACACTTCACTGGTCACTATCAATTTGGTTTTATACCAATAGCGCTCATTATCAGCTACTGTTCCTTTTACATATGTCTACCATGGTCTATTGAGCAGCTGTGGTTATAGCTTTTACAAGCTGCAAGACCTTATTTTGGTTACCAGCGCCCAAGAAGTTTATCAATTCTTATATCAACCTATGAGGCTGCTATGGGGTCTAGGGGTGGAAGGAGGCCCCATTTGGGGGCTCTTGAGACAAATTAAACATAGAAAATCTGTGTGCATGTGAAGATAACACTGCATTCTTTTGGATGTGCAGCACCCTTGGCAAAGGGAATGTTCACTGTCGCAGTGTGCAAGTTACATGAACAGATGGATGAGTTTCTTAGATGTACTGTCAACAGTACTGTTGCAAAAAAATGAAGATTGTATATTTATATACAATTTAGAAAATTATTGCTGGCTTTAAATGGGACATTTTAGCAACCATAAATTACACAGTAGATTGTGTAGGTTTCATAACCTAGACATCTACCTGCTTTATATTTCTGTGCCACCTCCAGCAAATTTTACTTTATATGGGATCTATAACATTTATCTGTCTCTGAGCCCTCTTCATCTATCTTTTAGTGTACTAAGCCATTTAAGTAAAATTGTTACAAAATACATGGGAATGGTCCAGGTTCCAGAATTTAAACTATCTTGTACTTAGGACTTCATTCATTCAGCCAGGGCTAAATTTCCTTTGCTGAATCTTGTAGGCACATGCTTTGGTGCCAAAGCAGCATCCCTCAATTAGGATATTCATTTTTACAAGAGCATTATCATCCTAAACTAGCTTACATTATTATTACAGTTTGATAAGAACATTTTAGGTGATGCCTTGCCTGTTGGGAAAGGACGGCTGACAAGTACAGTACATATAAAAGGAAAAAATAGTTCTTTGCCCCTTTGTTTAACCTTTTGTAACATGTTACACCCATATTCAGGGTGTAACATGTTACAAATACACCGTCCTCCCCTCCCCCCCGATCCCCCATTTTGACATATAGCAGGGATCTTCTCCCCATGCTAGCTGTCAAAATATGAAAAAAGCGTATTCTGTGAATGGAAAAACTGCAAGTCCCGACAGCCTTTGTGGCTGTCAGCTTGTAGTTCTCAGTTAACTACTACGACGCTATTGAGCGCTGGTGGTAGTTCATTCTTTCTTCCTGACAGTATGTATCTGCTTTCCCCTACAAGGTACAAGCAGACAGATACACTGAAAACTCTGCATGAGCTCTGTATGGCACCCACAATCTGCTGATCGCGGGTGCAATAATTTATAGGCTTCAAATTTTATTAAGATTATTAAATGCACATTTTTTTTACCTAACGTGAGCAAATCCTTTAAGCAAAAGCAAATACTAAACCTATACCATAATTGCAGCGCTAAAAATAACGATAATAGCAATATAAAGTTTTAAGTGACAAAAGCGCTAATAAAGAGAGCAATAAAGTGATAATAGTGCGTTGTCCTATATGGATGAAAATTAGTGACATAAACGCACAACATAAACATATCATAGTCCACAAAATGTTCTTCCTTAGAGAACGTGCTAATATCATCCAGTGTGGGCTGGTATTAGTTGCTGCTTACAAGATTCAAACCAATAAGGTACTCGTGACTCCTTGTGGATAGAAAAAAATGAGGTGTGCTTGCACTCACCAGACGCACACTGAAAATGTGCATGTAAATGGTATTCTGTAGGGCACTAGTGGTCATCTAGGAACCGATGGGGATAAGGCACTCCTCAGGTACTCGTTACACCATCTTACAGTAGTAAAAACCACAGTGTGACAAAAGCTATGAAATACACTAAGCAGTGTCTCTGACCGTGCTAGCGGTGTTCCGGATTGGAGGAGCCAGATGACGTCACAGCCGGAAATCCACTAGCACGGTCGGAGACACTGCTTAGTGTGGTTTTTACTACTGTAAGATGGTGTAACGAGTACCAGAGGAGTGCCTTATCCCCATTGGTTCCTATATGACCACTAGTGCCCTACAGAATACCATTTACATGCACATTTTGAGTGTGCGTCTGGTGAGTGCAAGCACACCTCATTTTTTCCTATCCACAAGGAGTCACGAGTACCTTATTTGTTTGACTCTTGTAAGGAGCAACTAATACCAGCATACACTGGATGATATTAGCACGTTCTCTAAGGAAGAACATTTTGTGGACTATTATACGTTTATGCTGTGCGTTTATGTCACAAATTTTCATCCATATAGGAAGATGCACTATTATCACTTTATTGCACTCTTTATTATTTGTCACTTATCATTTTATATTGCTATTATCGTTCTTTTTAGCACTGCAATTATGGTATAGATGCTTTCAAGGATTTAGAGGTTTTTTCCTTTTGCAAGCTGCTTTATGGTTTTTATTTATTTAGTCTAAATAGCGCTCGCTTGAATATCATATTTTGAGATGCTAAACCTGGTCTTGACCACTGGACTTTATACAGTAGCTATCACCCTTTTTTGAGTGCCAACGTCGTTTGATCAGCACAATGAGGCGGCCAGCCATGGCATTCCCATATTTCTTTCAGCACCAGCATTTCTTTTTTTTTTTCCTTCCTACATAGTTCTTTTTGACACTGTAATGGGCCTGAAACCATGCATGATGAGTATAGGGGACATGTTTGGTTTTACAGCCTTTTTTTTTTAGAAAACACTACAATTATTACAAATATATATATTATCTCTAATTTTATAATTTGAGCAGTGCTTTTCAACCTTTTGTATCTTTTAAGTAGGAAATTTGGTAATTACCCTTTCATATGGTCTCTGCTCATTTGATTATGTTATGAGCATGGAGCAATTATCCACTACATTTAAAGAATCTTGGATAGAATTTAATGATGCGGGGGAAGGTTAGACTGTCAATAGATCTAATGAGAATACTTTGCTGACTCGCAATATGTCTAATTGCTGATTCCTTTGCAATTATATTGCGATTCTATTTGATTCAATTTCTTCATTTGCCTTTTTGGTATCATTTGGAAACTACAGGTATAATATAATAGTTTCCTAAGCACTTACAGTAAAATTAACATGTCACTAGAAACATTAAGCAAACTAGCAAAGTGGGTAATAGCAGACTGCGCAGGTTGACAGTACTTATAATTGGCTGTTCAAAATTTCCAATTTGTATTCTACAGGAGCCTCTAAGCCCAGGTGTGTTCGGTATGCAAATCTTGATTTTGCTATAAGCCAAGGATTATACATGTTCCCTGGCTGCATCCCAGAGTGCAGTGCAGATGTGTTGGTGGGCTATTGAGAGATTCCCAAATTTTCCTGTGAGGTGTCAGAATGTTTGTTACCATAGCATCCACATATCAGCATAACATTCCCTAATCTTAGATAGCATGGCACCTGTCTGTCTCTGGCTCATTTAAACAATGTCATACTTCACACCTTGATTTAACAAGCTAAGTGGTTTATAGAAGCAGGGAATCAAAGCTTAGTGAAGCCCTATAAAGGCAGAAGTAACCTTTCCATCCAGAGCAGTTTACTAATCTCTTTAAAGTGTATGTAAACCCTAACAATGAAGTCTGGTCTGGAAAATATACCATTGGAATTGCTTTGTTATATGTGTTATATATATATATATATGCAAGAAACCTTCATGGTCAGATATTCAGAGGTGTCCCATGTGATCTGTCTGTGTTATCTAAAAGAGTCTATTTGGCCTTTCTAGTTCTTATCAAATGAAAACTGGGCATGGATTACACCACTTAGTCTATATATTGTCAGTCCACATAAAGAAATTAGGAGCTGATTACATTTCTGACAGATCATCAAGTATTTTTCGGTATTTGTAGGGTGTGAGATTTTCATTTTCTCTCAACTTTCTATGTATTAATCACACACACATGACTAATCTGAACCATATGTATTTATTAAAGATGTAAATTTTGTTGTTGGGGGTGAGCTTATTATTATTATTATTATTATTATACAGGATTTATTTAGCGCCAACAGTTTGCTCAGCGCTTTACAATATAACGGGAGACAATACAGCAACAGTACAGTTCAATACAAGAGGGATAGGAGGGCCCTACTCCTTGGAGCTTACAATCTAGGAGGGAGGGGCTAGTGGTACAAAAGGTAGTAACTGTGGGGGATGGACTGGTAGGAAGAGTAGAAGATTCCATTATTAGCTGAGGGCAGGATAGGCTTCCCTGAAGAGATAGGTTTTCAGAGATTGCCTAAAAGTGAGCAGAGTAGGCGATAATCTGATACATTGGGGTAGAGAGTTCCAGAGGATGGGGCAAGCTCTGGAGAAGTCCTGGAGACAAGCATGGGATGAGGAGACAAGGGAGCTAGAGAGCAGGAGGTCTTGCGAGGAGCGGAGAGTATGGTTTGGGTGATATTTAGAGACAAGGTCGGTGATGTAATTTGGGGCTGAGTTATAAATGGCTTTATACGTTATTGTTAATGTTTTGAATTTTATCCGTTGGGCAATGGGAAGCCAGTGGAGGGATTGGCAGAGAGGGGTGGCAGATACAGAACGGTTAGTAAGGTGGATGAGTCTGGCAGCAGCATTCATGATAGACTGAAGAGGGGATAGCATGCGATGAGGTAGGCCAATGAGGAGGGAGTTACAATAGTCAAGGTGAGATATAAGTGAATAAGTTGCTTAGTGGTTTCCGAGGTTAGGAATGGCCGTATCTTGGAGATGTTGCGGAGGTGAAGTCTACAAGATTTAGACAGCGATTGGATTTGGGACTGAAAGGACAGATGGGAGTCTAGGATTACACCTAGTACCCTGGCATGAGGGGAGGAACTGATGATTGTGTTATTGATCTTGATGGAGAAGTCAGGGGAGGGGGCACGGGCTGGGGGGAATACTAAGAGCTCAGTTTTGGAAAGATTGAGTTTGAGGAAGTGGAGTGACATCCATGCCGATATGTCACTTAGTAGGTTAGTAATGCGAGAGGAGACTGAAGAGGTGAGGTGAGGGGTAGAAAGATAGATTTGTGTGTCATCAGCATAGAGATGGTACTTAAAGCCATGGGAGTTTATCAAGTGACCAAGGGAGGAGGTGTCGATGGAGATGAAAAGGGGTTCAAGGACAGAACCTTGAGGGACCCCTACAGAAAGAGGGAGTGAAGAGGAGGAGGCAGCGTTATAGGTAACGCTGAAGGAGCGCTGCGATAGGTAGGAGGAGAACCAGGAGAGAGCAGAGTCTCGGAGGCCAAGAGAGTGGAGTTTTTTGAGGAGGAGGGGATGGTCAACCGTATCAAAAGCTGTAGAGAGGTTAAGTGGTACGGAGTAGTGGCCATTGGTTTTAGCTGTTAGTAGATCATTAGTGAGTTTTAGTAGGGTAGTTTCAGTGGAGTGTAGTGAGCAAAAGCCAGACTGTGTTGTAAGAGTTTAGAGGTAAATGGCAGCAGGGAGATGGGTCTTAAATTGTTCAGGTTGGTGGGGTCCAGGGAGGGCTTTTTAAGTATGTGAGTGATGTGTGTATGCTTTAGAGGGGAGGGGAAGGCACCATTAGAGAGGGAGAGATTGAGGATGTGAGTGAGGGAGCATAGGATGGAAGAAGAGGGTGACCGTAGTAGTTGTGAGGGGACAGGATCCAGGGGGCAGGTAGTGAGACGGGCTTCTGAGAAAACCTTAGTGACCTCTTCAGTAGTAGCAAGGTCAAAAGAGGAAAGTGTTGAGGGAGGTTTAATATATACGCTAAGTGGGATGGATGTCTGTGCAGTGGCAATGCCCCTACGAATTGCATCAATCTTGTTTTTTAAATGATTTGCAATCTCTTGAGCAGTGAGTGAGGTACTGGGTGGAGGTGGAAAAAGTAGAGTTAAAAGTAGAGAAGAGATGACGAAGACTGGATGACAAGGTATTATTAAGAGTGACAAAGTAGGCTTGTTTGGCAGCATGAAGGTAGGAATTGTATGTTAAGAAAGCAGATTTATATAGCGTGAATGCTTGTTGAGATTTGGTTTTACGCCACAATCGCTCCAGCACACGGCTATGTTATTTAAGATTTCTGGTGTTGTCAGTCTGCCAAGGTTGTAATGGTCGGGGCCTGATGCCATAATCTGCAAGTATGTACACTGTGCTTGCAAATTATGGTGCATACTTAGCTCCTCCTGTGCTGTATTACAGTGATGTGATGGGTCCAGGCACCTCTCACCACTGCATTCCCTGCTGCCCCCATCTTCACTGCTGATTCCCACAGGTCCCATGGTGACTCTGGGCATCCACTGATGATGTATCTCTTGCTCATGCGTACAGGAGTTTACATTGTCCCCAAAACCTGTCCCATTTCTAGCATCTGTAAATGAGCTAAGAGTGTAGAAAATAAAATTGCTAGTGAAAACAGCTTCTAGCATTTTTTAGCTTTTATTTCTGCTTCAACATTTTCAGCAGAATCTGTTTTATTCCCCTCCTAAATAAGTGAATTTTGTGCATTCCTGATCCCTTTTTTTTTTTTTTTTGGTGCTGGCATTTGCATTGTAAGAAAAGAGTAAGTGTGGTGGTGCCAACATTTTGCAATGAACTTCATTTAACCTAACACTGAATCCATTATTAGTAAGTAGAATACGGTAGCATGTGTCTCCATTGTAATAAAAAACCTTCTGTCTCAATGTTCGCTATTTTAGTGTTCAGTATTTTATTCCCAAGAAAAAGTATATTTTATTGTTTGATGGATGCCAGACAACTTTGTTATTTTCTGCTATACCCGAATCATGTTCAATCTTTTGTTTGGTTGTTTTTTTCTCTTTGTGCAGAATGTTGGAGGTGGAACATCAATTATTCGAGTAAATGCAACTGATAAGGACAAAGGACTGAATAGTGTTCTCTCATATTACATCACACAAGGCAATGATGGCTCGATTTTCCGCATGGATAGACTCACTGGTGAAATTTCCACAAGACCATCCCCTCCTGATCGTGAAAAACAGAGTTCCTATCAGCTGAAGGTTGTAGTGGAGGATGAAGGAAACCCTGCTCTTTCAGTGAGTACCTTATTAAAGCGGCATTCATCATAAAATCTTTTGCTGGCCTGTAATAAAAATATGTATGGAAGAGAATGGAATAATTTTGAACATAGAACAGAGGTAGCATAACAGGCACAGTACAGCAAAATTGTTAGCTGTTAAATGTGAAGTTCCATTTTAAGGGTGATGGTCTCAATAGTAGATCTGCAGAATCTCCAGAGTATTTGGGAGCTCACTGACGTGAACGTGCTTTTATTTGGTATGATGACCTCAATAGTTGGAGACTAGTGGTTTTTGGGCACAGGATTAAATGGAAATGGGTAGCAGTGAAGAGTTGTTACTAGGCTGTGAGATTAGAGGTGGAAAAGTCCCTCTCCTGCAGACAGAAAGTATTGAGAGCTAGTTGATTGAAGAAGCACAGGCCACATGGTGTAGTCTGGTAGGTGTTGTGATGCACCAGTGAGGATAATAACCACAAAGTACTGTAATTTTAAACTGTTCCCGTATAAACTGTTCCTGCCGGACAGGTTCCTCATTTATACGTTGTCATCCTTTTTTAAGAGTTACACTGTAAATTAGTTTAAAAAAAAAAGCTTTAGTAATAAAACTACCATCCCATCTGGTTTTGTTTTCTGCTTTTCCTGCATACCAGTGTTGAACATGTTAAATGGAATTAGAGTCTCACTGAAGCTGGCAGGAAGAAGTAAGGCCCAATGCTAAGGGTTTGCCTCCCTCTACAAAGTGGTCTGGGTGCTCAAAAAGCTTTCATCATTGCTACTGGAAGCAACTAAGTGCACTTGAGACAGTTGCAATGTGGAACAAGCACTGAGCAGCACCTCTGACAAAACCTGATGGACTTTAACCCAGGACTGGCTAGGGATCCACTTGTTGGTGTCAGGAGTGTGTGACACTCCTGTTCCATGGCAGCTGCTGGCCTCATTCTAGAACCATGGTTTTGGCTGAGCTGCATTCCCCTTGTCTGACTGTCCACCAGCAGTGTAATTGTTGTAGACACAGCCTCTGGGTGGAGACCAAATCTGTTTTAAGCCTGCCAGGCCTTTAATGTCATACTTGTGATAGTGTTTGCAAAATGTGCTTCAAGCTCACTGTTTTCCTGCTTTGTTCCTGTGCCTTGACCTATATCTTTGCCCAAGCCCTGCCCTGCCAGCTAGTTTGGATCCCCTTGTTGCTCGACCTGCCTTTTGAACATAGCTTTTACCTTGACTACTCTTTGAATGCTGCCTGCCCTGACCTTTGACTGTCACTGGACAACTGCCTGTTGGCCAACCGCAAGTACTTGTTCGTTGTGCTTAGTTAGTGCCTGGCCTGGTGTGGTTGCCAGGTACTGTAGAATTGTGTATAAAACCTGGGGGTAACTGAGTACTGTTAAAGCTGCTTGCCTTATGGGAAAAAGGGCTGCTATAGGTAAATAACACAGAAGCCAGCTATAGTGCCTTACCACTGATGCTAGGGGTAGGCATGATGGTTGGGTTGTACAAGCAGTCTATATGTGTAGTGGCTCATTTAAGACCAAGGGATCATTGGGTTCCAAGAGTAGAGAGTATGCAAAAGTGTTAAACATTTCAGTATATACTATATATACCCGTATATACTGTGTGTGTGTGTATATATATACACTCACTGGCCACTTTATTAGGTTCAATAGCTTGGTAACACAAATTGCTAATCAGCCAATCACATGGCAGCAACTCAATGCATTTAGGCATCTAAACGTGGTGAAGACGACTTGCTGAAGTTCAAACCAAGCATCAGCATGGGGAAGAAAGGGGATTTAAGTGACTTTGAACATGGTTGTTGGTGCTAGACGGGCTGGTCTGAGTATTTAAAAAATTGCTGATCTACTGGGATTTTAACGCCTAACCATCTCTAGGGTTTACAGACAATGGTCCAAAAAAGAGAAAATATCCAATGAGTGGCAGTTGTATGGAGGAAAATGCCTTGTTGATGTCCGAGGAGAATGGGCAGACTGCTCCGAGATTATAAAAAGGCAACAGTAACTCAAGTAACCACTCGTTACAACCAAGATATGCAAAATACTATCTCTGAATGCACAACACATCGAACCTTGAAGCATATAGGCAGAAGACCACACCGAGTGCCACTCCTGTCAGCTAAGAATGGGAAACAGAGGCGACAATTCGCACAGGCTCACCAAAATTGGACAATAGAAGATTAGAAAAACATTGCCTGGTCTGATGAGTCTCGATTTCAGCTGCCAGATTCAGATGGTAGGGTCAGAATTTGGCAGAAATCCATGAAAGCATGGAACCATCCTGCCTTATATTAACAGTTCATGGATGTGCAGCCGACAAATCTACAGCAACTGCGTGATGCTATCATGTCAATATGGACCAAAATCTCTGAGGAATGTTTTCAAATCCTTGTTGAATCTATGTCACAAAGAATTAAGGCAGTTCTGAAGGCAAAAGGGGGTCGAACCCAGTACTAGCAAGTTGCACCTAATAAAGTGGTTGGTGAGTGTATATACAGTATGTGGCCTCACTGAAGTGGACCTTTCATCTGTACTAATGATCTGGAAGCGGTGGCTCTTTTCCCAATCTCCTGATCACTGTATAGCCTACCCATGTGTTTTTTTTATCTCCTCTGAATGGAGAGAAAGATAGATTGTATCTTTTTCTCCCTCCCAGAGGGGAAAAATGTAAACAAAAAAATTGTATAAAAAAATAAAGATAAAATAGCTAGATTGGGATTTGAACTAGGTCAGTTGCAGGGTTATGGTCAGGGTCAAAGGCCAGAGTTAGGCAGGATTTTTAAAAATACTATCAGTATCAGTTAGTGCCAGTTTGTTTTAGGTGTGATAAAAAAGCTAAATCTGCACCATTGTTTCTGGAAGTTTGTGTTTTTTAGAGATGTCGGCTTCCTCACTATGCAATGACCCAGTGGTATTCCACCATCCATCTTTCACTTTAACCCTTCTGAGTGCATTCCTTACATTTTTTAAATACGGTTTCTGGATTTCGTTTGCTACACTATGCAGGTTTTTGTGCTGTGTCTTCTTTCTTGCAAAAATAAACCTAATGCAGCCACCATATGTGAGAATTGATAAGCTGCAATATGATAAAGTTTTCTTTTTGTTTTTTGGTTTAATGCCAATTTAAAGAAAACTGCATATGTCAAATGATGACAACAACTTTTGAAATTACATGAACACATTCATGACAGAGGGTAAAACAAATCCTAACCCAACCTGCAACGGAAAGGGCTTTCATTGGCACAAGGTATAAGCAGATGAAAGCCACAGATCACAGGTTGCAAAGAACAGGCCCGCTATGAGCCCTGTACCCTTTGTGTGTGACCTGTCACTCTGTAAGAGTTCATTCACACCAGCTCTCTTGGGCTGTGTTAGGCAATGCACCTTATCAAGCTCTCTTTGGTGTTTATGGGGCTGAAGACCACTAAATTTAATAACCACCCAGCAAGCACTTCCTTATGAGAGTTAAAGTCTAATGTTGTCAGTGTTTTGCAATGACATGGGAGGGACAATGGTGGGCAGCTATGTTTTTATAAACCTGGGCATATGTGTATACATTAATGCCTCCCGTACCTGCCAAGTGCTGCCCATGCGGCTTGTCCATACATCTGGCTCTGACTATACTACTCATTTAAGTTACTAAGCATTTTTTCTGTCGTAAATATTTTTAAAATGCTCTTGGTCTCCACCTTGCAGATGTCTGAGGTTATAGAGAGATCCTTGGGTGTTTCCGTCTATGCATGTAGTATTTTTCAAAACAATACTAGAAGATCTATTTAGTTTGAGTCATTCTAGTCTTTCCTGCTTGGCATCAAATGTATTGTTTTGTGTTTTTTTTACAGTTTGAAACCACATGGAAAACAATCAGACACTACTCATATACTATAAGTATTCCCCTGTTGTTTTTGTGGCAACTCATTCTAAAATGCGCTGCTTTTTTTATTCCAGTTTACCAATAGGAGTATGCATACAGAAGATGCATATTTGAGTTAATGGGGACCTATAATGTGCTAACATTCAAAAGTCAGCCATATGGGGGCCAACTCACCCCACACACAGAGATTCCCCTCCCTTTCTTGCATGCACACTTATTAACTCCCAGGAACAGGCTGACCGTGTTCATATGGACTCAACATTAATGCGGCACCCTATATACAGAAGTGAGCCTTACACCTGGTGCTGCTGTAGCGTACTTAAGGCTCCATACTGTGAACCACTCTGTCCTCATGATCCGGCACACTTTGTCCTGCAGAATATAGCATTTAGAAGGGAACGCCATGGAACCTGTGTTCCGTTCCACCAGTCCAGCTTTCCTATCATCTCACTTCCAGTGACAGAGTATAGGTCCCACCGTGAACAAGCACAGACCTCCTGCGTGCAATTCTTGACTCCATTAATGCCTCCCGCACCTGCGGCTAGGTCCATGAGATCTCTGATACGATAGCTTGGTCCCAGTTAACTGGGGCACTGACCGCTAGGGAGGGAACCAGCAAACCTATCCCCTCGCTATGCAGAGAACTTGTCACCCCTGCCAGTAATATTTCTCTGCTGTCTGGTTTCCATATCATTTCCATAGTGTTGGTTACAAGAGATGAGCGAATTATTCAAAAATTCGGTTCGGCTGATTCGCCGAATTCGCCGATTAAATTCGCTTCGTGCCGAATATATTCGCTGCGAATTTAACTTATAAAAAGGGTGTTTCTAGGCTTCAGACAGCCTTTATATTAGTGCAGAACACTGTACCTTTAATTTAAATGCCCTTGGAGTCTGCTGGGGAAGAGAAATAATACTGTCAGTCAGTATGACATGCAGATGAGTGCCGTCGATCTTAGAATCACCGCACACTTCACTCATTTGGGCAGTCACGGGGCCAAAACCAGAGTGTGGAGCCACAGTGTGGCGGTGGAGGCAGCAGCAATGGGAGGCCATACAGCACCCTATGACAAAATGGAACCCACCAACAGTGTAAGGAGACCTGAAAGTGGCACATGGTGCAGGGTGGCGGTGGAGGCAGCAGTATTCGGAAGCCATACACAGGCCTAGGTTAAAAAGCGGAAGCCGTCAGCAGCGTGAGCAGACGACAGAGACACATGGCGCAGGGTGGCGGTGGATGCAGCAGTATTCGGAAGCCAAACACAGGCCTCGGTTAAAAAGCGGAAGCCGTCAGCAGCGTGAGCAGACGACAGAGGCACATGGCGCAGGGTGGCGGTGGAGGCAGCAGCAATGGAAGGCCATACAGCACCCTATCACAAAATGGAACCCACCAACAGTGTAAGGAGACCTGAAAGTGGCACATGGCGCAGGGTGGCGGTGGAGGCAGCAGTATTCGGAAGACATACACAGGACTAGTTTAAAAAGCAGAAGCCGTCAGCAGCATGAGCAGACGACAGAGGCACATGGCGCAGGGTGGCGGTGGAGGCAGCAGTATTCGGAAGCCATACACAGGCCTAGGTTTAAAACTGGAACCCAGCAGCATGAGCAGACGACAAAGACACACATAGCAGAGGATGGATCTGGCAGCAGTATGAGAAGGCGGTACAGGGACCCGTGGCACAGTGTGGTGATGGGGGCTACAGCAACTGGATGCCAGAAAGTGGCCGATAGGGCTATATACTGCATGACTACATAGGTGGTTTTTATAGTACATTATTTTGGCCTCCCTCTCAGCAGGTGTGAAAAAGGCCACCATTTTTGAACGGTAGCGAGGGTCCAACAAGGTGGACAGCCAAAAGTCATCCCTCTGTCTGATGGTTATTATTTGGCTGTCGCTACGCAAGCAACCGAGCATGCTATGGGCCATTTGTGCCAAGGAATGCGAGGGACTCCCTGCCTCCATCTCCACAGCATACTGCCACGGTGCGTCTGGGTCCTCTGTCTCCTCCTCCTCCTCTACCAGATGCTCCTGCTCCTCCACTCCTGTCCGCTGAGTGGAAAAACCACCCATTTCACTCAATAATTCCTGAGCACCAATGTCCTCCTCTACCTCCTCCTCTTCTTCCTGTCCTGCCCCCACAGGGGTCATGTGGCGTTGAGATCTGTGCGCCACGTCTACCGCACCCTGACCAGCCATTGTTAACAGCATTTGTTCCAGGACGTGCAACAGAGGAATGACGTTGTTCATCCCATAGTCCTGCCGACTCACGAATAGCGTGGCCTCCTCAAAGGGCCTGAGCAAGCGGCAGGTGTCACGCATGAGCTGCCAATGGCTGACATCTAAGTTACACAGGGGAGTACCTTTATCCGCTTGTAACATCAGGAAATCGGTGATGGCCTTTCGCTGTTCGTAAAGGCGGTCTAACATGTGTAGGGTTGAATTCCACCTTGTTGCAACGTCGCAGATCAGGCGATGCTGTGGAATTCCATTCTGCCGCTGCAGCTCAAGGAGGGTGTGCTTTGCGGTGTAGGAATGGCTGAAATGCATGCAAAGTTTACGTGACATTTTAAGGATGTCTTGCAGTGGGATGGTGGATTTTAGGAACCGCTTGACAACCAGATTGAACACGTGAGCCATGCATGGTGCATGGCACAACCTTCCTTGACGCAGAGCAGACACCATGTTCTTTCCGTTGTCGGTCAACATGGTTCCGATTTTCAGTTTGCGCGGAGACAGCCATCTGTCGATTTCTCTGTTCATTACACTGAGAAGTTCCTCCCCTGTGTGACTACGTTCGCCAAGGCATACCAGGTGCAGCACAGCGTGACACCGTTGCGCCCTGCACATGTGATATGCCGGTCGGGTAATGGGACTTGGCACGGGGGTAGCGGCTGAGGACACGGCGGAAGAAGAGGTGGTAGAGGCGGACATCTTTGCTGGACCAAGGACGTGCAAACGTGGAGGCAAAAGCGGCGTGACCTGTCCAAGTTGCTGGTGCGGCTGTGCCGGCACCACGTTCACCCAGTGGGCCGTAAATGACATGTACTGTCCCTGACCGTAGTTACAGCTCCACACGTCGGCGCTGCCGTGCACGTTGGCAGAGACCGACATGCTCAAAGACTGGCCCACCATCTCTTCTACATGTGAATGCAGGGCTGGCACTGCCTTTTTGGCGAAGAAATGCCGGCTTGGCACTCTCCACCGCGGCTCGGCACAAGCCATCATTTCTCGGAAAGGTGCTGAGTCCACCACTTGGAAAGGGAGGGACTGCAGCACCAGCAACTTGGACAGGAGGTTGTTCAGCTTCTGCACCGTCGGGTGCGTGCTCGCAAACTGTTGTCTCTTGGAAACGGATTCCAAGAAAGACTGCTGACGGAATCCGTGAAGAGGAGTAGCAGGAGAAGGAGCATCTGAACGAGCGGAAGATGCCAACGAGCGACAACTCCCCTCAGCAGAGGTGTTGGAGCCTTGACTGGCTGATAGAGGGCGATTGACGTCGGGTGACGGAGCAAGTAACGGAGCGGGTGATGGAGCGGGGGCTGGGGCAGGCAGAACCGCCGTATCTTTATCACGGTTTTCCCAGGCCACCGAATGGCGATGCTGCATATGCTGACGCAACGCTGTAGTCCCAACATTGGCCCCCTGGCCACGCTTGACTTTCTGGCCACATAGTCGACATACGGCTACGTTTACTTCCTCGGGCGGCGTGACGAAAAATTGCCACACCGCCGAGTAGGAAACTTTGCCCCCGCTACTCCTCACTGGCTGACTGCTACTTCCTCCGTGCACACCGGCACCACTACTGGCCGTGGTGGTAGGCTGCAGTGGAGCTGGTGCTCTACTCCGTGGCCGTTTGGCTCCACTGACACTGCTGCGACCCTGCTGCCTCCTGGGCAACCCACCGACTGTTTTGCTCGCTGGCAAGCTGGCACCCTCTTCTCCTGATGATGCGGAAGCAATAGCCTGATGACGACGAGGCTGCCAAGTGCGATCAGCCTCATCATCATCAATTAGGGTCTCCGCGTCACTACTAGCCCCCTCGGCTGCGTGTGGGTCAGAAGACAGACCTGTCTCTAGACCGGCTACCGAGCCACTCTCCTCGCCAGTACTTCTTCGCCTGGCTGCTGAAGAGGCGGATGTCTCCCCCCGTTCCTGACCGCCCTCTGTTAGCTCTTCCTCACTGTACAGTGGGGCTGAGCCCACAGCATGCGATACTTCGCTTGGTGAGGGAACACCAAAGGACAGGGGCAGGTCGAGGACACGTGATTTCAGTGGGCTTGCTCCCGGGCCATGCCAACTAACGGTTGTGTCTGACGTACCCACCGACCGTTGGCTGTAGGTGTCAGAGGTGACCTGGGAAGAGGAAGATGACCGAGTCAACCAATCGATGACGGCAGGGTTGTCGGTGGAGACACGACCGCTGGATGACACCGGGAGCACTGGCCTCTGGCTGCGACTAGTGCTGCCTCGACCCCTTCCTCTGCTGCCACGTCTGCTCGCTCCTGAAACATTGCCTCCTCTGCCACTCCTCTGCGTGTTGTCTGACATACTCTTTAATTCAATAAGCACCCCAAAAATAAAACCGGATTTAACTCTTTGAACGTACAATAGTGGTTGTGAAGCAGAAAGTCAGTTTATTTAGCACAATCGGTCAATTGCAGCTTGCCGTTGGCTGTAAACTGTACGTTTATGTCACTGGAATGCACTAATCACCCAAAAAATATTACCGCCACCCGGCGTGTAAATGGATCTAACTCTTTGAACGTACAATAGTGGTTGTGAAGCAGAAATTCAGTTTATTTAGCACAATCGGTCAATTGCAGCTTGCCGTTGGCTGGAAACTGTACGTTTATGTCACTGGAATGCACTAATCACCCAAAAAATATTACCGCCACCCGGCGTGTATATGGATTTAACTCTTTGAACGTACAATAGTGGTTGTGAAGCAGAAAGTCAGTTTATTTAGCACAATCGGTCAATTGCAGCTTGCCGTTGGCTGGAAACTGTACGTTTATGTCACTGGAATGCACTAATCACCCAAAAAATATTACCGCCACCCGGCGTGTAAATGGATCTAACTCTTTGAACGTACAATGGTGGTTGTGAAGCAGAAAGTCAGTTTATGTAGCACAATCGGTCAATTGCAGCTTGCCGTTGGCTGGAAACTGTACGTTTGTGTCACTGGAATGCACTAATCACCCAAAAAATATTACCGCCAGCCGGCGTGTAAATGGATTTAACTCTTTGAACGTACAATGGTGGTTGTGAAGCAGAAAGTCAGTTTATGTAGCACAATCGGTCAATTGCAGCTTGCCGTTGGCTGGAAACTGTACGTTTATGTCACTGGAATGCACTAATCACCCAAAAAATATTACTGCCACCCGGCGTGTAAATGGATCTAACTCTTTGAACGTACAATGGTGGTTGTGAAGCAGAAAGTCAGTTTATTGTACACAATCGGTCAATTGCAGCTTGCCGTTGGCTGGAAACTGTACGTTTGTGTCACTGGAATGCACTAATCACCCAAAAAATATTACCGCCAGCCGGCGTGTAAATGGATTTAACTCTTTGAACGTACAATAGTGGTTGTGAAGCAGAAAGTCAGTTTATTTTGCACAATCGGCAAACTGCAGCACCAACTGTGCACGACAGCCACCAAAAAAAAAAAGGGTGTATGTCACTTTAAATTTTTGATTCTTTGATAGCTGTGGCCCTGAGTAACGATTCTGTGTCCCTGAGTAACGATTCTGTGTCCCTGAGTAACGATTCTGTGGCCCTAAAGTCTCTGTGGCCCTAACTCTGTCCCTTAATACAGACAGGTCTGTCTCTCTTGAATGACCGGAGGCTAATGGAGAATTCTAAGATGGCCGCGATTTATAGCTCCACCATTACACAGTGCTGGCTGGCTGCTGATTGGCTAATGCGATCACATGTCATGATTCATGACTCATGAATGCATTATGGGTCAGTGCGCCTTTTCTGCGCGCCTTCCCAGAGATCCCCGCCCCATCTTCTCTGTCCATTTTCTCCTGTCGCCACACATGTCGCCGCCATTTTTGGGAAAATTCGATTCGTGCATCCGAAGTTTGCTAATCTTCGGATTCGTCGCAAATCGAATTTTTCCAAATCTTCGGAACGAATTCCACTTCGTCACGTTCGATTCGCTCATCTCTATTGGTTACCCCTGGTAACTACATGTCTTCCTCTTCAACCTGCATGTGTTTAACAGGTCCTGTTCTTTGTCATACGTAAAATACCTTCATGCACCCCTTTGACTAACTTCAGGACAGGCATGAAACCGTTAATAAAACCTTATCTTGGTAGTACAGTCCAGCAGCATAACAAACATAAAAAAAACTTTTTGTTCATTGTGCTTAGTGAAAACCAAACAAGATTGTGAATCAACACATTAAATAAAAAATAAGCAATAACAAATAATACCCAGCTACACTGAAAACATCAAACGTGTGCTTAAATAGAAACAATCAATATGTTGCACTGTGTATAAATATATGTCAAGAGTGAAAACAAAATATAGAACCCCTTTCAGTAACCCTTTCCATGATTATAAAAGTGAGCTATACTGTGATCCTTGAATTAAATCAATACAGTCCAAAATAATTCTTCCCGTGTGATAAAAAGTGGCCGTTGCACAATTCATCCAGTGACTCCGTGTCACCACCACTAAATACAACCTCTTACTAGATATATAGAGCCCAGAAAATAGGTGGTTTATAAAGGAATACTGTAAAACTGTGTGAAACATTAAAGATGAATGTGTTTCTGAAGAGATTTTTTCCTCCATCATCTTAGTAATGTCTATATATTGCAAGTGAACATCAGCATGTTATACTTTTTCCTTTAACAACATCCATTTGGATGAAGCGTACATAGGAGAGGAGGAGAGTTTCGTCCTGACGTCATCCTTGCCAGTTGGAGCTGGCACCATTGGCGTTTTTTACACACGAGTTTTTGTTGCAAATTTTGTGAGATTTTAATATATCTAATAAAATATTTACGGCGGTACTTCACTATGTGAGATTCCTTGTCTACATCTGAGTGGATCAGGAGCCATTGTATCAAGCATTTGAAGGTGGAAGATTTCAATTGTGTTTTACAGTTTTATGCCTTTATAGACCACCTATTATCTGTGGTCTATATATCTGGTAAGAGGCTATATTTGGTGGTGACATGGAATCACTGGATGATTTGAGCACTGGCCACTTTTATCACATGGGAAGAATTATTTTGGACTTTATTGATTTAATTTAAGGATCACAGTATAGCTCACTTTCATAAACATGGAAAGAGTTACTGAAAGGGGTTCTATAATGTGTTTTAACTAAACAGCACAACATATTGCTTGTTGCATACATCTCTCCCTAATGGCAGGCTGCCCAGTGCATACCTTCCCCAAGGTAAGAGTCCTTAAAGCCGGTAATCTGGCGGAGTCCTGGCTCTAGGTGTGTTTCCCTTGAGGGTTATTTTCAGGTTTCTGTGGGTTACATCTTCCAATCCATCTCTGGTCTCACTTCCCCTCCAGAACACAGCTAAGCCCACCTGCGCAGAACCTTCCACCTATTTATTGACAACACAGGGTGCAGGGCAGAGCTCATAAATGCCCTGGAAATTGCTGAGCCTAGCTTAACCTCTTCCCAGATGGGCAGCCTGAACTAACTACATAGCCACACAGTACAATTAATACAACAGCAGAAATACATTTAATGTCATCCTGTAAGCCCCTGCTTACACATAGATTCAGAATGATATTGGTTGTTTTAGTAATCAGTAATTGTGTATCAAAACAAGCCCTTGTACTAAAAAATGTGTGATAGGATTGCATTGCCCTTTGCGACCATTTCAAATTTTTTTCCTTACTTTTTCCACTATAGGTAGTCAGCCAGTTGTTGCAGCCAAAACTGGTATTTTTGATTTGGAAACCCAAATAAATTTTCTGATAGGCTGAATGGAAGGATTTTGCATCCAAAAATGTGTGAGAACTCAAGATCCGCACAGGACTCCTTAGAACTTAAGTTATCTTAGAACTTAAAGTGTAACTAAAAGCAAAACTTTTTTTTTTCTTTTTGGATAGAGTAAGGGAGGGTTATAACCCCTGCCAGTTTGGGAAGAATTCCCTTCACTTTTTGTCCCATAGCCAAAACAGGAAGTGAGAGGAAATCCCTCCAAAGTGTGGTAATATCACCAGAATTAGTGTCCCCTTTAGATTTCCTCTCTATATTCTGGGGACAATCCAATATTTGGAACTTTCTTTAATTTTCACTGTCGGTGATAACAGTAATTATGACAAACAAAGAGGGAGAATTTCCCTAACACGGGCATAGACAGCAGTAAAAACCCAACAAATGTTCTAATGCCTAGTTTCATTATATCCGAAAAAAATTCTGCCTTTAGTTACACATTAACATTTTTACAGTGCAGGCCTGCATGTTATATTATATCACCATATGAAAGTTTGGGCCCCATCCTCTCTAGGAAGCCCAATTGCAACCCCAATTCCTCCCACAAATACCGTTATATACTTTCAACCTGGTATATACCTTGTTTTGGATTTAGGATTTTTCCAATTTTCTACTGCATACGTTATCTGAGACTTGCTAAAATAGCTGTATGTATCGTACCTGCTGTTCTCACACTTAATTTTATTGGACCAATCTCCTTCATCCCAAAAAATGGCACACCCATAGATCTTATTTTTATTGTAGTAAGTTTAAGAGTAGGAATATCTTCGATGCAGGAATCTGAGTTTCGGCTATCAGGGATAGGACCCTCTTCATACAGTTATTGTGTTGCAGAACTTGGCAATCTTATTCCTATGTATAAGTTAGCTTTTGTTAATGTACAGGATATCCTCAGGCTTATTTCACTCAGTTTATTCCCTCAGCTTGCCAAGTTAGGCAATTTAACTTTTGCTGTGAAGCGGTTACACCACTTTTTTCAGTAAATAACTGCTGCTTAATTTTACCTCACACATTGTCATTATCTGCATCATGGCTGTTAAAGTCGTAGGTCTTTTCCTGTTAAACCCTTACTTGGAAAAGCATGTTATAAAAGATGCCATATTGTATGCAGATTGCATAGCAGTCATTCACATATTAAATTTAATTTGGCTCTCTTAAAGTATAAATTTAGTTGTGGATAGAGTGCAGAGGGATTAGACCGCTTGTTCGTTTTGATTGCTGTCTGTGCCCCCCGTTAAGGAGATTCACTCTCTCTATTTGTCCTGTTTACCATTATCATTGAATGTGAAGGTAAAAGAGAATCCCAAATTTTGGGTTGTCCCTAGAAAAGTAATAGAAGGGAAATCTTCCAGTGGGGACAACTAGTCCTGGTTACCCAATTTCCCTTAATTTGCAGTGATTACCTCTCACTTCTTGTTTGTCTATGGGACAGGAAGTGAAGGGAAATCTCCCCAATGGGACACAAATGGCAAAAAATGGTGATCAGAAAACCATATCTACCATTCTATTTGATTTTCACATGGATACTGACCATTATTAGTCATCTCAGTGGGCCATTTTGACTTTTGCACATGGAAAGGTATTAAAGGATAAAACCACTTTTGTGGGAAAATGAATTGGAAATAAAGAAAAAATAATATAGTATAAACAATTGCCACACAAGTCATTGTAATTGAATGTTATTAAAAATTATCTTTCCTTTTTAGTCTGCAGCACTGTAATTTTCTGTGAAATGCAATACAATATTGCAACCTGGAGGAGTTCTGTACCCCCCCCCCTCCCCCAGCAACATAATTTCCCGCTTATGTGATTGGCTCACTGATTTTCCTAGAAGTCTACACTAAGATACAAGTCAGATTTCATGCACCCCTTGCAACAAAAATGTCATTTTTGGCAAGATACTCCCAAAGGAAAATCATGTCTAAATGGATGCAGACCCTGCAGGTTCAGCAGCTGATTGATAATTATGAAACCACTCCCATTAGATTAATTTTCCTTATGGATACTGTGACAGACCCAACCAGGGCAGGGGCTTTTGGAGGGGACTAGGGGCTAGCCTTCTACCCACTGATTATGGCCCATGGAGGAGATCAAGATAAACAGCTCTTTCTTCAGAATGACAAAAGGCAGGACTCTGCAACAAAGTTTATTGAAATCCCTGCAATGTACAGGGAAAGGTTTTTTTTTCTCAACAAAAGTGGAGTTACTCTTTAAGAATTCACTTTTAAAGTGAATTGTGCTGCCTTGATGTTTTTTGGGTACCCTTTAGAATACACACACACATACATGGGTGTATATATACACTCATCGGCCATTTTATTAGATACACCTTGCGAGCACAGGGTTGGACCCCATTTGCCTTGAGAACTGCCTCAATTCTTTATGGCATAGATTCAACAAGGTGTTAAAAACATTCCTCTGAGATTTTGGTCCATATTTGCATGATAGTACCACACAGTTGCTGCAGATTTGTCGGCTGCACATCCATGATGCTAATCTCCCGTTCCACCGCATCCCAAAGGTTCTCTATTTGATTGAGATCTGATGACTGTGGAGGCCAATGGAGTACAGTGAACTCATTGTCATGTTCAAGAAGCCAGTTTGGGATGGTTTGAGCTTTGTGACATAGTGCATTATCCTGGTGGCAGTAACCATCAGAGGATGGGTACACTTTAGTCATAAAGGGATGGACATGGCCAGCAACAATACTCAGGTAGGCAGTGGTGTTTAAACGATGCTCAATTAGTACTAAGGGGCTCAAAGTGTGCAAAGAAAATATCCCCCACACCATTACACCACCACCCTGAACTGTTGATACAAGGCAGGATGGATCCATGCTTTCATGTTGTTTAGATCCTATCATCTGAATGTCGCAGCACAAATCGAAACTCATTAGACCAGGCAATTTTTTTCCAATCTTCTATTATTCAGTTTTGGTGAGCCTGTGTGAATTGTAGCCATTTCCTGTTCTTAGCTGAAGCGGAGTGGCACCTGTTGTGGTCTTCTGCTGCTGTAATCCACCTGCTTCACAGTTTGACATGTTGTGCGTTCAGAAATGGTATTCTGCATACCTTGGTTGTAACGAGTGTTTTTTTTGCGTTACTGCTGCTCACTGGATATTTTCCCTTTTTCAGACCATTCTCTGTAAAGCCTAGAGATGGCTGTGCATTAAAATCTCAGTAGATCAGCAGTTTTTGAAATATTCAGACAAGCCCATCTGGCACAAACAACCATGCCACATTCAAAGTCACCTTAAATCCCCTTTCTGATGCTCAGATGAATTTCAGAAAGTCGTCTTCACCATGTTTAGATGCCTAAATGCATTGAGTTGCTGCCCTGGGACTGGCTGATTATATATCTTTTCATTTTGGGAAACTAAAGATTTTTACCATTAGACGGATCGGGTATTGGCAGGTGTTCCAAAATGTGTGCAGCTTGGATAATATTAGGATTTTTGCACATACAACATCCATTGACTTTACATAGATTATACATATTTCCCCTTTTCTAAGTGAAACACGCTTCCTGTCATGCAGTAAAGGAAGTACAGAATGTGGGTAACCACTATGTGTATGTGTCTAAGGAAATGTGGAAACCTGGCTTTGTTATCCCATGAAACATTTTTACTAATCATTTTAAAATATACTCAACAGTCAATGTCCTTACTCTCTCCATATTTCTACAAAGAAATAAAATTCTACATTGTTTAGATGGCAAAAAGAACAGACATTTGAAATACATATTTTGCTTTAGGTCAAATATTATTGATGTACTGTATCATGCCAATTTTATTTTATTCATAATTAGGTACAAAAGAAGGCACCATAAATGTGGTGTATTTTTATTAGCTAGCTAAAAAAAATGAAAAAAGGATCAATGTTTAGATCCCCAAGTCATACTTACAGCATGTGTTTAAAAAGTTGATTTATTAAGGGGAACAAAAATCTTACAGATTTTTACTGCAGAATCTGTAAAAGTATGTTAATAAAAGGGATCAAATCCAAGGTGACTGTTTTATCTTGGTGCTTCTATTCGAGCGGAAAGGGCTGTTCTTGAAAGCAGAACTGGCAGAGAAACAAAGTTTCTATGTATTATATCAAGCTCACCTTTTTGTGAAAAAAATAGCAGTAGTAGTGGTATATTGCTATACAAAGTTATAGCAGAAAGTAAACAGGACATTGAAGAAGGGCCACGCTAGTACTATGGCCTATGGTGGAGCATCCCTAGTGAAAGGATGCTCTACTACTATGGGCCTTAACTTCTTTCTGTATTACAGTAATATACTGTACTTTGAAAAACCAAAGTTGAGATGAAAATGCAATAGGCATTTATTAGCGATACATGGGGTGGTATTTTAGGATCATATTGGATATATATATATATAGATCTTTTAAAGCTTTGTGAACAAATGTTTGTGTATCTAAAACACAACAATTGTTCTCTCAATAGTACCTGCAAAATAAGTTTGCATTTTCCCTTACATACTCACCTACAGTAGATGGCTGCAGCATTGATCCTATGCTGCAGCTTTCCCCTGCTGGATCTACATCGAGAACGGAGTGATCAATGCCTGCTGATTGCTCAGTTCTCGTGTCGACTCTGAGTACAGATCAATGACTGTCAATCACCGCCTCTGTACCTCCAGCTCTCACTGGAGCAGCGGACTGTGGAGGGGGCGGGAAAGGCTGGCTCAGGCTCTCAGTGGCATGCTAAGCGGTTGAGCTAGCTGCCAACATTATTGCCTGGACCAGTCCTGTGACATCAGCTGGCAGTGGACTTTAGCCTGCTGTTGGCTGAATCTGGGTCACAGAAGTGCAAAACTAAGTGTACTTCTCTATCCCACAGGAGTTATGACTAGAAGAGCTTTGGCCATACTTTTCCCTTAATTATGAGCTCTACTGGACAAAGTAATTAGCAATGATATATGCGTCCTATGTACACAGGGGTGTAGATTAGGGGGGTCCAATAATCTCCTACCAAAGCATTTTTCTTCAACACAGGCTCTGCAGCTAGGCTAAAAAAGTGCAGTCGACAGATATGGGTCTTTAGGTTTTTGGAAATTAATTGAAAGAATACATATCCAAGGCTCAGCATGCTCATTTTGAGTAGACTACAAAGGCATCACAACAGAAATACGCTCATCTTCTTCACTTCCATTATATTATGGGGTGCCACAGGGCTCCATTCTGTTACCAATGTTATTCACCATATCCAAGATATAGAGTGCAAACACACAGCTGGTTTAAATGCAAGTGAAAAAAAAAAAAAAGGGCACACCTGTCTAGTGCATTATTGTTTAAAAATATTTATTGAAAGAATAAAAAAGTAGGTACCATACTCACAATGGACATATAAAACATAGGCATATTTGGAGGACTCAGCCTCTTCTTCAGAGCTCTGAGGTAGAGGCTGAGTCCTCGAAACGCATCAGCAAGTTGGTCATCCAGCGTTCCATTGTTGTGGATTCAGATGCTATATGGATTGAACACCTTCGTTCATTGTGATATGCCTGTTTTAGATGCCCATTGTGAGTATGATACCTACTTTTTTTATTCTTTCAATAAATATTTTTAAACAATAATGCACAAGGCCGATGCGCCCTCTTATTGGTTTTTCATTTGCATTTAGCACTTTAGACTACCCCCGTCCATTGAGGGCAGCAAGCAGTGCATATTCCAGAACACTGACATTGTCATTCCAGCCTCTGCTGAGTCCGTCCCCAGTGCAGGAGTAAAGTATTTGCCGTGTTTAATTTGACACAGCTGGTTTAAGCCTTGGGAATACAAAGGTTATGTTCCCAAGCCATACGCACAGCTTGAGCATGATCCTGGACACTGACCTGTTGATTTAAGCAAAAATGATCAGCTGCCATTAGGTCCTCATTTCACCTTCACCATCCTAGGAATATTACAAAAGTCAAACACCCAATTAACTCTTCCACAATTTGTATCATCCTTATTGGATTACTGCAACCCAACTATGGTCTCCCTGAGAGAGAACTATATTGTTTGCAGCTAGTACGGAATGCAGCAGCCAGGCCACCCACCAATACTGTCACTGACACATCACCCAATTATTTTCTCCCTTTATACGTAGGTAGTCCAATTTTAAATAATACCCTCCATTTATTTGGAAGGTATTATTTAAAATTAGCCTTCCTACTTATAAAGCCATAAATAACTTTTGCCCAGCCTTATTGATGAAATTTGTGGTTACCCATACACCTGCATGCTTTCTCCACAAGGAAACTACTTGTGTCCAGAGTCACCTTAAAGAATCTTTTGGCTCTTGACCATTCTATCATGCAACACTCTCAATATAGAACCCACTCTCCTCATTGTCCAGGAAGTACCCCTTGGTTGTTTTTTTTAAGTAGAATCAAGACATCTATTCACCCAAATCGTATAGCAACAGCAAACAATTCTTCCTCTTTAAAGAACACCAGTTTGATAAGTGCTTTAAAGTACATGTAAATCCTCACCTTTTAAAACATTCCATTCAATATAAAATCAGGTATTTTACACAAAGGAAACAATACAAAGAGAACAAGATACATTTTCATACAAGTACATGGTACAGCAGGCACATATCAGGAATATGAACTGTTGGCTTGACATAGTCCCAAAGCATAAAAGTGCTATAAAAATATTATTAGATCTCCCTTCACTTTTCAAGGTCAACAGCTTCTTGTCTTTAAGTGAATAAATCATCTTATATGTATAATGACACACATCACTGTGTACTTCCCCTGGAGTAATAATGTTGTAACTGACAGGAAGAAAGAGATGAAAGAGACACTTCTTCTTTACCTACTTCATCTTCTCCATAGTGCAAGAGGAAGCTCCTTGTGTTGTAATCCATTGCGTTTGCATATAAATGACAAGCCAGAGTGCATACTCTCAAAAAAAAACTTGCTTTGCATCTATCAGTAGAAACTGCTGAATGCTCAATACATTACAAAGTAGATTTACATTTTTTTTTAAATGATTCATGTCACTGTATGGAATTTGGCATGCTTTAGCATATATCTAAATGCTAAAGATCCCTCTTTCCCAAAAATGTATATGGACTAGTACAAATGCACATGGTCTTCTATTATGTATTTATATTACTCATTTATTATTGCTTCAGGAATAATTAATGCTGAAAATAAGGCTAGCATTTTGGCTACATAAAGTAAAATTGAAATCTTTGATGCAGGTAAAGACAGAGGAACAGGAAAAGGGTGGGGGGGGGGGGGGGGGGTAGCAAAGACCAATGTTAACAGAAGCAAAGAAAATATAGCTGGAAAACATAGAGAAGCAGCATTCTAAGGGGAATATGGGAAAGTCCTGTTCAACTCCTGCCAGCTAAAAAAAGAGAAATAAAAAATGCCATCTAAGGTTCCGATCAGAGGGTGAGTTTTATGAGGTTTGGACGGATTGGGAGCATGTATACTTGTAAAATCATAATCAGTAGCACTTAGTAAATGGATCCCATTAGGGTCATGTTATTGAAAAAAAAATCCTAAATTAAGTAATGTAGCGCTACACAACACAATTTTAAGTTTTTTTTTATACTTGTAATTATGCTCATATACACTATATCAAGTACATTTTAAGTTAGACGTATTCCAAAATAAATATTGTTAAGCACACATTTTGAGTAGCAAGCTCTAACTTACTTTTGGCACTTTTTGTTCTTCCAATAAATATGCTACCCTGTTTATTACAATATAATGGACTACAGAGTATTCAAGGCACCTGTTATAAAATATGACAATTTTCATAAAATATATGACATTTTCTTAAAATTAGTAGTTTTATTTTAATTCCTTTTCTTGGTATAAAATGGTTAGATATTTAAAAAAAAAAATCCCATAAGTGTGTTCAGCTGCAAAAGGGTCAGGATTATAGTTTACCAGACAAAAAAAACAACTAATTGTGGTGTTTGTCACGGTTCTATATAAATAACATATGGGAAAGGACTTATCAAATGTAGGCACACCAATGTCTGCCCTGAGGACTGGATTATTTATTTACTGGTTTTTGCAAATTGCAAACTTAGGTCATGATGGATCCAAATTATGGGACAGATGCAGGTGCCAAGAGATTGAAACTGTAAACAGAAAAAAGAAAACTGGCACAACAAGGCCTATGGGATGCATATGTGGATCCTTAAAGTGATTCTAAAGATTGAAATTAAAACAAACATGTTATACTTACAATACACCATGCAATGGTTTTGCACAGAGCAGCCCACGATCCTCTTGTGTGACCAATGAGGAGGCAGAGACTCAGGAGAGCCGCTGCTCTCATGCACATCACTAGATCGAAACGGGGCTCGGGTAAGTAGAAAAGGGGGGGGGGAGCTTCACCAAGAAGGTTTTTTACCTTAATGCATAGAATACATTAAGACAAAAAACATTCTGCCTTTAGAACCACTTTAACCCTAATTAAACCTGAACTTCAGGCAAACATCTAAATACACACATGAAATGCATATATAATAATTGTTTCACCTAACTAAAGATTTGAGTATTTGTCATTCCAGCCCTGAGATTTACACAGCTCTGCCCCAAAGCACAGTTCTGTCTAGCAGGTGAGGGAATCTAATATCTGCTGGTTTTTCACTTAAAATTCTTTCCCCTACCTACACTCTGTAACCGGTCAATGAAAAGAAAAAGAAGCACACTGATGAATTCATCACTCTGCTGTCTGTTCCCATCAGCGTGCTTTTTGCTCTACAGTAAACTGACTTGCCCCCCTACCAGAGCTGTAATGTACAGTAGACTGCAAGAGACTGGTACAAGTCAAACTCAAGTATTTATTTACACTGCTTGCATTTTAAAGCTAATGATTTTAGAGCTGCATTCATTTGTATATTTTATATCTGCCCGAAGTTCAACTTTAAGGAATAGAAACAAGAGAAGTTCTGAAGCAGACTAAATGGTGTAGTACTTGATGCTATATACATTCTACAGCCCAGAGACATACTCTGTACTGTTGTATTCACACGTTCATATGCAAATATAATTGTATTCAAAAGAGGCTGATGTTATATTAGCTGTCACCAATCAATAGATGGCATTATTAAACAGTGCATAAATACTTTTGACTTCATTTAAGTCTCTATTTGCACAGGAATTGTATTCAGCATTGTCAGTCCAGTTTTAAAATCCTTTCACAAAGTTTTCTTTTTCCTGCAAAAATGCTCTTGTGCAACAGATTGCACAATATTTAGGCTTTAAAGAAGTCTTTCGGATATTGCGTTTCTCTTCGAACCTTCAGTTGTGCTCCTAAGTCTTCGTTTACACTGGGTCTGGAGAATCTGGCACTGGATCTGCACAGATAAAACAAGGCTTGATTTAGTGCTTTCATTCTTGCCATAAACTAAAGACATTCACACAGTCAAAAACAATGTGGCAGCTGTCCTAAAATATGGAATGCCCCTTTAAAATCATCACATGTACCTGGCTGAAAAATAACACGATGTTGAAATTTTTACTTGAAAGGAATTCAAAGCTGCTGTAGAGGATTTCTGGAGTCATTCACTTGCAAGTTTCTTGTCTTTCATGCACTATGTGGGGATTCTACTGTTAATAAAAATTACTTTTTCTGGTATTCTTATCAGTCTAGTTAGTAAGGAAAATTATTCAGGAGAAATACCAATTTAAAGAAGGCGAATGTTAGAAAATGTTGATTTCCAATTAAAATTCTAAATTAAAATTTAAATAACACGTCACTCACTTCCTGGAATTATACTTTCAGACATGACCTGTTCCAATGTGTACAATATAAAGAAGTACAGATATTACAAAGGCGGATACTTTTTTTTTTTTGTATGGCACCAAAAGAAAACATCTACAGTATAAAGCATCAGCTTTACCAAGTCCATACAGCTTATTCAAAAACATAAATATCCAGCTTTGTTGTAAAGTACTGTGATGTGCTTTGTGCTCCAGTCTTCGGGAAGTCAAAGCTCCATTCTTCTGAATAGGAGAAAGGCATTAAAAATAAGGCCAGGAGAGGGGAAAGGACACCTAACTTGTCAAAGTCATGTAATCATCCTCTCCTCCAATCATGGAGTGCTGCAGTAAACAGAGAGCACTCAATGGGATACTGCAAGATCTTCATGCATTTTATGAATGGGCTGTAAAAGGCTGGTTGCAATATGGGCTAATATTGCAGCATAAACGATCAATGTCCCACGTAGCAATGATTTACTTTGTTGAATTCAGGCAATCCTTAAACACCTATTAAAATGGTCAATCCACCCAGAACTAATACTTGAGATGTTGACGATGGATGAATTTGGAATACAGATTTACCTGGGAGATTTTTTTTTTTTTTTACAAACCATAATGCACTGTATGGCCTTTGAACAATGGCCATCCGGGATATGAGGGTCAATAAGGTGGCTTTTGGATAAACCAGCCTCCTCAATGTAAAAAAAAAGGGCTCAGAACATCCACATGCCAGTGTATTGGAAGCTGTTGTAGGGTGGGGGGTAACAAACTGCAATGGGGAAGATTAGAATGAGCTAGGAAACTATACTTTGCTTTTGATTGCTCCCTTCTTTTTATTTTATTATCATGAACTTGAATTTAACCGCTAGCCTACAGGGCACTTTTACCCCCTTCCTGCACAGGCCAATTTTCAGCTCTCCGTGCTGTT
This sequence comes from Staurois parvus, assembly GCF_062004578.1. Taxonomy (NCBI): domain Eukaryota; kingdom Metazoa; phylum Chordata; class Amphibia; order Anura; family Ranidae; genus Staurois; species Staurois parvus. The sequence goes on along the minus strand of NW_028317973.1, from coordinate 2,865,943 downwards.
GCACTTTGAATGACAATTGCGCGGTCAAATAACACTGTACCCATATGAAATTTTTATCATTTTTTTGTGACAGACAGAGCTTTCTTTTGGTGGTATTTAATCACCTCTGGGTTTTTTATTTTCTTAAACAAACCAAAAACCACTGAAAATTTTGAAAAAAAATGTTTTTTCTTAGTTTTTGTTGGAGAAAATCACTTTCACTGATGTGCGCTAATGAGGCTGCACTGATGGGCACTGATAGGCTGCACTTATGGGGAGGCTCTGGTAGGTGGCACCGATGGGCATTGACAAGCATCACTGAAAGGCAGCACTGATACATGGCACTAATAGGCACCGTTGATAGGCGGCACTGACTGGCACTGATGGGTGACACTGAAAGGCAGCTCAGATGGGCACTGGCACGAGGCACTGATGAGCACTGACAGGTGGCACTGCTGGGGCTACACAGATCATCAGGGCACAAAGATAATCAATGCCCTGATGATCAGTGTACATGTCCCCTCCACTGAAAGCCGATTACCGGCTCTCCTCTCCTATCGAGCTGTCAGCGTGACAGCTCATGAGGAGAGAAATGCCGATAACCGGCATTTCCCTGTTTACATGTGATCAGCTGTGATTGGACACAGCTGATCACATGACCGAGCCGACATCTTCGGCTCTTTCCGTGATCTGCTGTGTCCCAGGGACACAGCGCACCGCCGCGCGCTCCCTGAGCCGCGCGTGCGCAGTGAGAATGGGAGGACGTCATATGACGTCCTCCCAGAACGAGAGAACCACCTTGCGTCCGTCATATTACTATATGGCAGGTGGGAGGTGGTTAAACATTCCTTATTTTTAGGTCAGTGACTTATAACTGCTGTCCCATCCAGAGCAAACTGATTTTTTTGTGTGTTTTTGCTGCAAGGTTTTTCTTTAAAAGAAAAACAGTGTGTTTTTGTTTCAGAGGTGTTTTATTTTGGGGGTACATTGGTTTTGATTTTATATTGCTAAAGCATTGTTTTAGGTTTAAAATGGCTCAACACGCATAATTCACTTGTTGCCTACCATCTGTTCTTGGACCTGCTCATTGCCATCAGCATGTTGCTCCAATTCTGTTTGTAAACTATTGTGCACCAAAGCATCAAAAAACATACCCCACTATTACCACGATGCTTGGCATTTCATTCACTTAAAAAAAAAAAAAAAAATACTACTACTAACGGGCATGCCCAAAATGATTTTTTAATGATTAACCTTTGCATGCGAGTTATCCCATTTATAATTACAGGAAAATCATGTTGCTGCTACTGAGAATGTGAAAGATATTTATAAAAGGTGTCCTTTAAAATGTTGTATATATTTTCATTTACATGAAAAAGTAAACAATGTACATATGAAGGGTATAAAAAAAATCAAAAAAACAAGAAGGGGGAGGAGGAAAGGCAGTTCATTAGGGTCATTAAGGAAAGCTTTGATCTGCACATTAGTGCCATGAGAAAACAAACTGGGGGTGATTAAAACTACAACCCTCAGAATCTGGTGCAGCTGTGCATGGTAACCAATCAGCTTCTAACTTCAGTTTGTTCAATTAAGCTTTGACAATAAAACCTGGAAGCGGATTGGTTTCTGTGCAAAGCTGCACACGATTTTGCATGCCCCAGTTTTAGTAATTCTCCCACATTGTAAGAAGAGTGTTACATTGTATCTGAGTAGTTTGTGCACACATTGGCCACTGTAGGCACTCCTGCAACAAAGACCAGAACCTTGTAAACAATTCTCCATTAAAATGTATAGGTGATTATTACAATAAAGTATTAAGATTTTTTCATGATTCTTGCACACAAGGGTAGTTTTATTTGACCAGACAGTGAAATAAAGTTTCCCTTTGGCAAACTTACCAAGAGATGGGAAGAAGACCTCATTCGGTCCAGGGGGAGAGAGAGGTGTGTTGGGTTCAGAAAGCAGATGGCGACCTGAGTCTGACTGCTGGCGGCTAGACATGAAAATAAGCCGAGGCCTCTGTTCTGGATTTGCAGCAGGGGGATCTTCAAAGACAGGATTTTCAATACCTTGCGCTTCACTGAAAGAATACATAATTAATGCAGTATCCGTTTCATCTATAGCAAGAAGATCAATTTCATTTGACCTAAAGTGGTACTCATTCTGCTAAGATGTAAATTTAATGTATTTATATTTATGAATGTGGGGTATCTAAAGGCTTCCATGTGAAACCCACTATGTGGATAAAAGAAGAGCATTGCAGTTAAAGTGGTAGTAAACTCCGCTTTGTGATTTTTACCTACCTTCAGAGCTCTGTGTCACAGCCATGACACTTGTATGCATGTGCAAGAGTGACGTCATAGCGGCTTGGCCCAGGAAGACTGGATGAAGATGGAAGCCCTGCCAGAGGTGAAAGCGTGCCGCTGGAGGGCTTGGTTTCAAAGTATGTCTTTAATAATGTGCTAGTATGCAATGCATACTAGCACAGTAATACATTACCTTGCAGGGGGAAAGGACTTTTTTTTGTTCTAAAACCTTTACTACCGCTTTAAGTGTCACTGTATGTGATATTGCTCATAAAATAATTCGAAAGAAGAACCTTTTTTTCAGCAACACTTTTATATATGGCAAACTTGTGGGCACTGGTCCATCACAACTATACTTGCTTGCTGAGCATCTCATTCCAAACCATGGGCATTGATATGTAGTTGCCAACTCTCTCCCCCCCCCCCCCACTTCCATTCTTCTGGGAAAATGTTCCAGTGGCAGTAGGAATTCATGCCAAAAGAGCATTTCGGTAGATCAGGTACATATGTTGGCCTCCAAGGTCTGTTGTACAATCAATGTTCAGTCTCATCCCAAAGGTGTTAAGTAGGATTGCGTTTAGGGTTGGGTGCCAGCCACTCCAGTTTCTCCACACAAAATTTGACAAACCATTTCTAATGTTCCTGGCTTTGTGCACAGGGCTGGAAAAAATGGCCTTTTCACAAACTGTTGCCAGAACGTTGCAAATGCACAAGTGTCTAAAATGCCTTTGTATACTATAAATGTAACAGTAAATATCACCAAAAGCACTTAAATCCCGTAATGTAGAGGGGTGTCCATATATTGTAGGCTATATATTAGTTGTGATGTTCAGGTGTCTGCTAACCTTTGGCTCTAAAGTGTACATCTCAGTACTATGAAACAAATGATAAAAAATAAAGTTACCAGTGGTTAGTGTTTGCTGTACCAAAGAATACATAAGTATCATTACTATTATAACGATTTGTATTATTTGGTTTTACATTTTAAAAACACAGAAAAAGCAGAATCTGATTTAAACAATTTAGGACCTACTTTATCTAAGAGGAGTTTGCAAAGAAAAAATAATTCTAATCTAAATATATTTACAAAGGAAATTTCAGTTTGTGTGAGTTTTTCAGACTTATTCAACTAAACCATGATAAAAGAAAAACTCTAGAACCATAAACCAGTGTTCTCCAAACTAAATCTTGCAGGCCACATGCAATTCTTTGCTTGCCTTTATTTAGCCCTTGAGGCACTGTTCCTCAATCTGATATGAGGCACTATTTCTCCCACTAACACCAATGATGAGGCACCACCATTGGGGAACTATTTGTTCCACTGACACCAATGATGGGGCACTATTCCTTCCAAGGACACCAATGATGGGGCACTATTCCACCTCCCTGACCACAGGTGCTATTTAAACGTATCACTCCCCCTGACCATCAATCCTGAGACATTGGGGTTGATTTACTAAAACTGGAGAGTGCAAAATCTGGTGCATATCTGCATAGACACCAGTCAGCTTCTAGTTTTTTTTTATGTCAAAGTTAAATTGAACAAGTTGAAGTCAGAAGCTGATTGGCTACCACACCCAGCTGCACCAGATTTTGCATTTTCCAGTATTAGTATATCAATCCCATTGTCTACTCTAACTGATACTGGTGCATTTTCTTCCCCAACTGGCAACTTACTAAAAAATAAATATATTCTAATATATTCAGAGCTTTTTCCACCTTTAATGTGACCTATAAACTGTACAACTCAGTTGAACAACAAACTGAAATCTTTTAAGTGGAGGGAGGTAAATATAAAAAAACTACAATAATATAGTTGCATAAGTGTGCACACCCTTAAACTATTACTTTGTTGAAGCACCGTTTGATTTGATTCCAGCACTCTGTCTTTTTGGGTATGAGTCTATCAGAATGTCACATCTTGACTTGGCAATATTTGCCCGCTCTTCCTTGCAAAAACACTCCAAATCTGTGAGATTGCGAGGGAATCTCCTGTGCACGGCCCTCTTCAGATCACCCCACAGATTTTCAATCGGATTCAGGTCTGGGTTCTGGCTAGGCCATTCCAAAACTTTCATCTTCTTCTGGTGAAGCCATTACTTTGTTGATTTGGATGTATGCTTTGAGTCGTTGTCATGGTGAAAGATTTAGTTCCGCTTCATGTTCAGCTTTCTAGCATAAGCCTGAAGGTTTTGTGCCAATATTGACTGGTATTTGGAACGGTTCATAATTCCCTCTACCTTGACTAAGGCCCCAGTTCCAGCTGAAGAAAAACAGCCCCAAAGCATGATGCTGCCACCACCATGCTTCACTGTGGGTATGGTGTTCATTTGGTGCAGTGTTGTTTTTGCACCAAACATATCTTTTAGAATTATGGCCAAAAAGTTCAATCTTGGTTTCATCAGACCAGAACACATTTTCCCACATGCTTTTGGAAGACTTCAGATGTGTTTTTGCTAAATTTAGCCAGGCTTGGATTTTTTTTTTTTTCATAAGAAAAGGCTTCTTGCCACTCTACCCCACAGCCCAGACATATGAAGAATATGGGAGATTGTTTTCACATGTACAGCACAGCCGGTATTTACCAGATATTCCTGCAGCCCCTTTAATGTTGCTGTAGGCCTCTTGGCAGCCTCCCAGACCAGTTGTCTTTTCATCAATTTTGGAGGGACATCCAGTTCTTGGTAACATCACTGTTGTGCCATATTCTCTCCACTTAATGATGACTGTCTTCACTGTGTTCCATGGTATATCCAATGTCTTGGAAATTCGTTTGTACCCTTCTCCTGACTGATACCTTTTAAAAATTAGACCCTCTGATGCTTTAGAAGCTTTCTGTGGACTATGGCTTTTGCTGTAGGATGCGACTAAGAAAATGTCAGGAAAGTCTTACTAGAACAGCTGAACTTTATTTGGAGTTAATCAGAGGCACTTTAAATGATGGCAGGTGTGTACTGACCCCTATTTAACATGTTTTTTAATGCGATTGCTTAATTCTCAAACATGGCTACAGCCCCAGTTATATGACTGTGTGCACACTTATGCAACCACATTATTTTAGTATTTTTTTATGTACTTCCCCCCCCTAAAAGATTTGTTTGTTTTTCAATTGAGTTGTACAGTTTATAGGTCACACTACAGGTCAAAAAAGTTCTGAAATTATTTATCTGTCTAATTTTTTTACATCGCAGAAACCTGACATTTTAGCAGGGGTGTGTAGACTTTTTATATCCACTGTATATTATATACACACACACACACATATATATATATAAAATTTATTTTCTTTGCAGCTTACCAATTCTTAGATTGATGGTTGCATTAATTTCCTGTTAGTATGTACAAGTGAAAAAGAAAAAAATCCTAGCAATAAGTCTGTTATTTTACAACTTATTTTAAAGTGCCTCTAAAGGCTCAAGGTTTTTTTTTACCCTAATGCATGCTTATAGATTGAGTATCACAATTTTTTGCACTGTTTATTTGTCTGCATTAACGCTACACTACAGTCCTAGGAATTCAAAATATGACAACAGAGCTCAGAAAAGGAAAGAGTGCTCCTTTTTTTTTTTTTCTTTTTTAAGGTTCATACAAAACTATAAAATGTTATTTTGTTACTTTTGTGGAATAACTCTTCTTGCAGCAAACAGACAAAGCTATTAAAGAGAACTTAGAGCATTTACACAAATAATGCATACCTGTCCATTCTCACCAACTCCTGTGCTCCTAGAATAATAAGAAATAAAAGTTAATTTGTTGTTTATTATTTTGTATGAAAAATGACGAATCACACAAAGTACACTTTTCAACAGCTTAACACCGAGGGTACTGCTATTTATTACTTGTGTTTATATTTTATTTGTACTCCATGAAGTGTACATTAAAATAATAGTTTTAGTATTCATTTCTTTTTACCTAGACTTGGATCCGACTGTAAAATAAATGCTTAATTATGGATGTCACCTGTGTATGTACATTCCTCAGTACTGTTCCTTGTGTGATTTGGGTCAGATTTAATGCCATCACTTCCTTAGTTACTTTTATTGCACTGCCCACTATACTAACATACAGTTAAGTCCATATATATTTGGACACAGGCACAATTTTTGTTTTTTTTCAGGTATTTACCAAAATATATTCAAGCTATAGTTATATAATGGATAAGGTCTGAAAGTGTGCACTCTCCGGTTTAATTTGAGGGTATGTACATCCAAATTGGAGGAAGGGCTTAGGAATTACAGCTCTTAAGAGTAGCCATCCCCCCTTTTTCAAGGGACCAAACGTAATTTGACAATTGAATCAAAAGCGGTTTCATGGCCAGGTGTGGGCTACTCTGTTATTTCTTCATCAATTAAGCAGGAAAAAGGTCTGGAGTTGATTCTAAGTGTGGTCTTTGCATTTGGAATCTATTGCTGTGAACCTACATCATGCATTCAAAGGAGCTGTCCATGCAAGTGAAACAGGCCATTGTAAGGCTTCAAAAAGGAAACAAATACATCAGAGATATAGCACCAACATTAGGAGAGGCCAAATCAACGGTTTGATACATTCTGAGGAAAGAAGAACGCACTGGTGAGCTCAGCAACATAAAAAGGCATGGACGTCCACAGCAGACAACAGTGGTGGATGATCGCATGATCCTCTCTATGATAAAGAAAACCCATTCACAACATCCAGACAAGTGAAGGACACTCTCCAGGAGGTGGGCACATCATTGTCAAAGTCTACAATCAAGAGAAGACTTCATGAGAGAAAATACAGAGGGTTCACCACAAGGTTCAAACCAACCATTCATAATCCTGAAGAATAGAAAAGCCAGATTAGACTTTGGCACAAAAAAAATCTAAAAAAGCCAGACCAGTTCTGGAAAAGCATTTTTTGGACAGATGAAACTAAGGTTAATCTGTACCAGAATGACGGGAAGAAAATAGTGTGGAGAAGGCTTGGAACAGCTCATGATCCAGACCAGAGCACACAACGTCATCTGTAAAACATGGTGGAGGCAATGTGATGGCATGGGCATAAATGGCTTGCAGTGGCACTGGGTCATTGATGATGTGACAGAAGCAGCTGGATGTATTCTACAGTGTTTAGAGATATACTGTAAGCCCAAATTCAGCCAAATGCTGTGAAGTTGATTGGACGGTACTTCACAGTACAGATGGATAATGATCCAAAACACACTGCAAAAGCAACCCAGGGTCTTTTGAAGGAAAAGAAGTGGAATATTCTGCAATGGCCGAGTCAATCACCTGATCTTAACCCAATTGAGCATGCATTTCACTTGCTGAAGGCAAAACTAAAAGGCAGAAAGACCCACAAACAAAGAACAACTGAAGACCGCTACAATTAGAGCCTGGCAAAGCATCAGGAAGGAGGAAACCCAATTTTTGGTAATTTCCATGGGTTCCAGACTTCAGGCAGTCATTGCCAGTAAAGGATTCTCAACAAAATATTAAAAATGAACATTTTATTTATGATTATATTAAACTGTCCAATTACTTTTGGTCCCTTGAAAATAAAAAAAAAAAAGGGGGGGGATGGCTACTCTTAAGAGTTGAAATTCTGAAACCCTTCCTCCAATTTGGATGTACATACCCTCAAATTAAACCTGAGAGTGTCCACTTTCAGCCCATATCCATTATATAACTATAGCTTGAATATGTTTTGGTAAATACCTGAAAAAAAAAAAAAAAACTAAAATGGTGCCTATGTCCAAATATATATGGACCTAACTGTATCTTTGTGCATGGCCAGTTTTAGTTGTACAGAGCTGTTCAGCCACAGTTGTAGTTCGAAGATTTCTAGAAAATCTGTTCATCAAAACATTCTTTGTCATCATAGAGCCCTTAAAATTTTGTCCAGACCTGCTGTTTGAATGGAATCCCAGACATAATAAACAGGTCTCATTGTAACATGTATGATGTTTTTTCCCTAATGAAAACCACATTAGAATTTTGTTTGCTCAAGCTCCTTCTAAGCATCTTGTCACTACAAGCAAAAACAAATATCAGTTTGACCACACTAACCATTAGAAAATTGAAAGTTCAGAAAATGGAAATTTAAAACAAACTTTACTGGTGCACTTAAAGTATGACAAAAGGCAAAACTTTTTTTTCTGTTTTGGATAGCGTGGAGATGGTTTAAAAGACATGTCTGTGCCCCCGATTAGGGAGATTCACCCTCTCTATTTATCCCATTTACCATTATCATCAAAAGAGAAAGTAAAAGAAAATTCCCAAAATTTTGGGTTGTCCCTAGAACAGTAATAGAGGGGAAATCTTTAAAGTGGACACTAGATCTGGTGGTCCTCAATGGATTCCTTTAATCTGCAGGGATTTCCTCCAACTTCAATTTTTACAACGGGAAAGGAAGTGAAGGTGGATTATAACCCTCACTTCCTCTATCCAAAATGGATTAAAAAAAACTGCCTATGGTTCTACTGTAATATTATTTAAATGATTGTATTCTTTATGTTATAAAATGTTACAGCTTCCACTTTTAATGGTAAAGTTCTAATTTATCAGAATAAAACAAGTAACAAAGCAGCAACAGTGGTAACATTCTGGAGTTGCCTTCTTTTCCATTTCTGTCACCCAGTGGACACTGCAGTGACTTCTAAAAGTCACTGTTTCTTGCTTGTGTATATAGAAAATGCTATTGTTACCATAAAGGCAATGGCCAGGAGCTCTGTTCTCTCACCTAGAAAGCATTCAGCGAGGCAAAGCAGATACAACAACTTAGTCTACAGACTAATATATATGATGAAGGTTTTAGCTTGGTGCTCTCTGGCTCTGGGTGAATGCCAAACAGTAATAGGTCAAAGCATTTACTGATTCTACATAAACTTCATAGACTATTTGGTTTTATTTGCTTTCTCTAGCAGAATGTGTCTTCTGTGAGACAGTTATATTTAGGAACCGGAAAACTTACTTTAAAGGACTATGATTTTTTTTATAGTCAAAATCATCCAAACACCAAGCATACTTGATTTAAATTTCCTCTATTAAAATGTATTGTGACTTTTACAGTCTGCATGGAAATGTCATATCACTCCGGTGTGATACTTACTTCTGGCAGTCACTGCTTTTCTTTGTTTATAGACTAGTATTAGTATGAGAGGCATGCACAGGATTCCAACAATACAAGCCACAATGGCCACTGCAGCTGCTGTTGTGCCTACAGGAAGGGAATACAAAGCATAAAATAAATACAAATAAACTGTTCTGACAAACGTTGACTGTATCTACATGTATGCTTACAACAAAACTATTTTTTTTTTACTCGTGCATGTATAGCCGGTATCTATGGGACTGAAGGAATGCTACACTCTGTTTCATAAATGGTTTTCTTTAAAGCCAGTTGAAGAGAGACAAGGTTATGTCTCTAACACAAAGTAGTAGAAACTTACACAATAGTTCTGATTTATCAAACGGCAATATCTATTAAACAGATCAGAAATTGTGACTGCCCCTGCAATGTTTTATATACCTGTCTGACTTTCTCGAGAGTCCTTGGTGTGGAATACCGATGTGCATCCAGTGCGGCTCTGTGCCCAGCTTTTACTACCCTCTGTATGCGATTTTTGTGATTATCTTTGGCCCTCACCTACTAGCCCATTGGTCATTACTTGTTTTCTATTAACGCAATTTATCAGGTTTCTTCCACCCTTTTATGTACTGTGTTTATGTACTCAGTTTTTCTCTCTGTCAATATTTCAGTGCATTTGTCATGTCCTTCATCAGAAGATTTGTATACTTTATTCTTTTGTGTCAGTGATCTTGCTTTTGACTGTTTCTTTGTCATGTTGTCTATAATAAAATCCATTATAAAAGAAATTGTGACTGCCCTGATTGGTCAATCTGTAATAGCAAGGTGCACTAAACAGACATTAAGCCACGGTAAAGGCTAAAAGGGGCTCTCAGTCAACAATATGGCATGCCTTAAGTGCTACTGCAGCTTGATTAATCAGGCACGCCAAGCTATTATTTTATACATCATTGTATACATCATTTACCTAAGTGACTTTAGAACTAAGACTTTTACTTGTAGTATCACTTGAAAGACTGCAATGCATGTACTGGTTAAAAAATATTATTTGCCCTATTATTCCTTCTTCTGTCTCCAAGTGTGCCAGAAAACAAAAACAAGGAGCATAGCAGCAACACCACACAAATATGGTACACACCAGGAAAATTATATACAGTGCATTCATAATGTATTCAGACCCCTTCACTTTTTTCAATTTTGTTATGTTGCACCCTGATACTGCAGAAAACTCCAGGCGGGATTTTGTGTGCTTTGTACTGAGGATTTCTGTCTAGCCACTGTGCCATAAAGCCCAGATCAATGAAGGGATGTAGTGATGGTTGTCCTTCTGGAACTTTGACTGAGCTCCAGTGATCCTGTGTAGAGATGAGACAGAGTGACCATCAGGTGCTTTTGACCTCTCTTACTAAGGCTCTTCTCCCCTGAATGCTCAGTTTGGCTGGGCGACAGGCTCTTGGAAGAGTTCTGGTTGTGCCAAACGTCTTGCATTTGAGAATTATGGAGACCACTGTGCTCTTGGGAACCTTCGGTGCAGCAGATTTTTTTCTTGTAGCCTTTCCCAGATCTGTGTCTTGCAATAATCCTGTCTCTGAGTTCTACAGCCAGTTCATTTGACCTCATGGCTTTTGCTCTGATACAGTATGCATTGTCAGCTGTAAGGCCTTATATAAGGAGGTATGTGCCATCCTAAATAATGTCCAGTCAATTTATTTACTACAGGTGGATTCCAATCAAGGTGTAGGAACACTTCAGCAATGATCAAGAGAAATGGGAGGCACCTGAGCTAAAGTTCAAGTGTTGTTGCAAAGGGTCTGAAAACTTATGCCAATGTATTATGTCATTTTTTTTAAATTGTAAAAAATTCACAGACATTTATAAAATTCTGTTTTCGCTTTGTCATTATAGGGTACCGAGTGTATATTAAAGAGAAAAAAATTAAATTAAAAACAATTGTAGTATCAGGGTGCAACATAACAAAAATGAAAAAAGTGAAGGGGGTCTGAATACTTTTATGAATGCACTGTATGTAGTTGCCAATGTTGGAAATGAGCTACTAGTCAACATTACACTGTTACAAGTGCTTTAATAATTATCCTTTTACTGCGCAATTTTAATGCTCGACTAAAACACACAGTTACCAAGAGGCCATCTGAGTGTTATTTTACATATTGAACAGAAGCTCTTTACCGCTTGTTATATTTCATTGTGTCTCATTCTGAGAAGAAGTGCGGACCTTTTTGTGGAGGTTCAGTTATTACTATACCGCATTCAGCAAGAGACGTCACAGGTATAGTACTTATGATTTATTGCAAACTGTCTGGTAAAATGAATAAAAATTCAATCATATATAGTAAAAGTTATGTATTCCCTAGAGAGATATAGCAAAATGTATGTATTCCCTAGGATGACTTAAGTATTATTATTATTATACCGGATTTATCTAGCGCCAACAGTTTGCGCAGCGTTTTACAATATAAGGGAGACAGTACAATTACAATACTTTCAGTACAGAATGAATAGGAGGGCCTTGCTCGTGGAGCTTACAATCTAAAGGAAGGGGGAGATATAGATTCTGTTTGGCAGGATTAGAATTTACTAATGGGTTTACAATTATTTACTGAGCATCTAAATACATTATGAGGCAGACATCTGTTGACTATTAATTGACAGATTAATCTTGGGCATTAAGGCCTCTTGCACATGGAACCAATGTTGGAGCATCAGCATTTCTGGACTTAATTTCAGGCATTTGGGTTTTGCATGTTTGCAATTATGTTCATTTGCATGCACAATACATTCCTAGGCAAAATCCATTAACATTTATGCTCATATGCCCGTATTTGCATGTACCGGCACAAAATACTGACCGGGAACACAGAATGTTTGTTTTTTTTGTTTTTTTTATACTCAAGTATACGCAGGGGTTGTTTATGCTCCTGTGTGTACAGGTATATTGTAAACAATGGGCTGCATTTTAGATCAGTAGAAAAAATTCAGTACTGAGCTTTTTGAAGCTGCAGTATGCAAGAAGCCTAAAGGAAACTTGTACAGAGAAAGTATTGTAGGCTGCCATTTCTGCTCTTCTAAAAATGCTAAATGACTAGCTGTCTCCGGCTACTTTTTAGGCTGCTGATCTGGAACAATATTACGTGGATTACCTAAACCAGCATAATTGTACAGCCAATAAGTTAATCAACTTTGCAGCACGATGTTGACACAAAGTGTGATCGTTCTCCATCTTTCATAGTCAATTCAGGCCTAGTTGTCAGCAGGATACAGCATAGTATACTGTGTGTACCCTCAACACCCTTAAATCCTCACCAATACGCCATCAGAAACTGTTCGATGGGAATAAGTTCATGCAGCGTTTTTGCACTATTTGTAATAGATATCCAGTGCTTGTCTTGATGGGTTGGCTGCAACAGTGCATGATAACTCGTCAGAGAGTATAAACTATATCACGCTTTTAGTCCTTTCCCCGATAGTATGAGAAAACTAGTTCAATGACAATCTGAAAGGTGATAAAAAGATGTACATACCATCACTGTCCTTTTCAGATGAGAGAAGTGAACATGCCTTAAGATCCGGATTATCTAAAATGTAAAATAAAACCAGATATATTTGACTGTACAGCACATGGAAAAACAATTGTGTTTTAAGGTTTTGGGTCATTATCAGTTCACCACATTTTAAAGTTGTGTAAACACCATGAAAGCTATTCCTGTATTGCTCATGTGGTTAAATTTGTATCTATAACTACAGGAATGGATACAGTTTAGGGATGTCAAACTGGTGTCTTATGGGTCCATGTTGTCCTCTTGCTCCTTCTCTGTGGTCCTCAGCATTTAAAGCTGAACTTAAGGTATTTTTCTAACACCAGTGAGCAGACATGTAGTTTAGCATAAAAGAGACATGAAGTGTCTCTTCTGCAATCAAGTTCACCTACCTGCTTGCACTGTTCTGTGACATGTAAATTAAGCTGCACATGTGCGGCGCCAATTACATTGCCGGCATTGTCCCTGTGTGACGGGATGACCAATGCCTACAAAGGAATTATGTCATCCCACACTAGCCAATGAAGATGCCGAAGCACTTGGGGATGAGTAAAACCTTGTGCGTTTAGAGTGGGGGTAAGTATATTGACCATAGTTCTTAGACTTTAGTTTATGAATTCCAAAAAGAAATGTATCCCAACTGCTCTTCAGTGGCAGGTTTACTTTCTTACATAATTTGTCATTTATTAGAAAATGTTTTATGACCCATTACTATGGAATTACACAGTATATTGTAAGTTACAGTGCAATTTTACTAAAATGCGAAGTTTAAGTACTATAATATTTTTCTGGAATAAAATTTGGCTCTCAGTAGGCATAATGCAGTCCTCTGTGAACAGTCTCTCAGTTTGACCCACTGTTTCATTTGAGTTTGATATGCAGCTCACAACCAATGACTGTCACTGGCAAAACAGTAGTTTAATGCTTGTAAGTTATAGAAATCATAAAAATTGAAGGAATACAGCTTAGAGACTACTACTACAAGGTTCCACAAAAGCATAAAAAAATATACATAAAATCAACATAATTTCCTTCATGAAAAAGGTGGTACTGTATTTGCATAACCTTATTTCCAACACCATCAAAGAACAAAACATTTACTCCTTTCTGCTTAGTAGCAGAAGCCATGACAATCATTCATTATTCCCCTATGACTAAGTCTAGTATTTCTTTAAGTTTCTGTACTTAATGAAAATGTAATTTCTTGGAGCTCATTGAAGAAGAACACAGAATTTCAGAGGTCGAGTTAAACTGACAATTACAGGAAGTTTGGACACTGGCAAACAATAAAAAATTGTGGGCCAGCTCAGTAAAACCCTCCTAATCCCAGCATAATAGAGTTTGGTGCTAAAGCAGTAACAAGAACATGGTCATAAACACATAGGGGTGGGACCTGCGTCCTACAATGGACTCTCTTGGGAATGGATTCCCATTCTCTTTCCTGTACACTGAGGAACAAAGTAGTTCAGAGATTGCTAGGAGATCCAAATGAAATCTCATTCTCTTCCCTGTACACTGAGGAACAAATTAGTTCAGAGATTGCTAAGAGATCCAAATGAAATCCCATTCTCTTTCCTGTACACTGAGTAACAAAGTGGTTCAGAGATTGCTAGGAGATCCAAAATTAGTCCACCTGAGGGATGAGCAACAGGAAAAAAAAACCCACAAACAGGCCCACATGAAAAAACAGTATTGGGTACTATCTGCAGCTCGAAAGAGCCACCTGAAGGACTTTGCACCTGAAGTTGGCATCAGATGAGACCTGAACATACATCTGAAAAAACTTAAAGAACATGTGAACAAAAAACTGGGATACAGTATTGGTGTGTTTCTCACACACACAAAATATTGCCAAAAGTATTCGGACACCCCTCCAAATCATTGGATTCAGGTGTTCTGATTACCTCCATGGCCACTGGTGTATAAAATTAAACACCTAGGCATGCAGACTGCTTCTACAAACATTTGTGAAAGAATGCGTCACTCTCAGGAGCTCAGTGAATTTAAGTCTGGTACCGTGATAGGTTGCCACCTGTGCAATAAGTCCATCCACGAAATGTCCTCGCTACTAAATATTCCACAGTCAACTGTTAGTGGTATTATAACAAAGTGGAAGCAACTGTGAATAACAGCAACTCAGCCATGAAGTGGTAGGCCGCATAAAATGATAGAGCAGGATCAGTGCATGTGCACATTGAGCAGAAGTCGTCAACTGTCTGTAGAGTCAATAGCTAAAGACCTCCAAATATCGTGTGGCATTCAGATTAGCACAGCAACAATGTGGAGAGAGCTTCATAGAATGGGTTTCCATGGCCGAGCAGCTGCATCCAAGCCTTACATCACCAAGTGCAATGCAAAGCGTTGGATGCAGTGGTGTAAAGCACTCTCTACTGGACCCTAGAGCAGTGGAGACATGTTCTCTGGAATGACGAATCACGCTTCTTTGTCTGGCATTGCGATGGAAGTGTCTGGGTTTTGTGGTTGCCAGGAGGACGGTATTTGCCTGACTGCTTTATGACAAGTGTAAAGTTTGGTGAAGGGGGGATTATCGTGTGGGGTTGTTTTTCAGGGGTTGGGCTTGGCCTCTTCGCTCCAGTGAAGGAAACTTGCTGCACAAAGCTAAAAAACCTTGAGCCTTTACAGCCACTTTAATTTCCCACATCTGTGGCTTTTTAAATTGCAGTTAGTGCCTGTGTGTAAATAGTCAATTAGTTTTTTTGGCTCTCCTGTATATGCACTCAGCAAGTTTAACACTGAGCCATGGGGAGCATAAAAGATCTGTCAAAAGACCTGCGCAACAAGGTAATGGAACTTTATACAGAAGAAAAAATTATGTAAACAGATATCCAAAGCCTTGAATATGCCATTTAGTACTCTTCAACCACTTATTAAGAAGTGGAAAATTCAGGGTTCTCTTGATACCAAGTCAAGGTCAGGTAGACCAAGACTAGCCACAAGTGCCAGAAAATTTGTTCGGGACACAAAGAAAAACCCACAGGTAACCTCAGAAATACGGGCTGCTCTGGAAAAAGACAGTGTGGTTGTTTCAAGTAGCACAATACTCTTAACACTTGGAGAAAAATTAGCTGCATGGTCAAGTTGCCAGAAAGAAGCCTTTACTGCGCCAATGCCACAAAAAAAACTCTGGGTTACAATATGCCTGACAACACCTCACAGCTTCTAGCACACTGTAATCTGGAGTGATGAGACCAAAATAGTTTTATGGTCCCAATTATAAGCACTATGTTTGGAAAGGGGTCAAGAGGCCCTATAGCAAAAAGAATACCATGCCCACTGTGAAGCATGGTGGTGGCTCACTGATGTTTTGGGAGTGTGTGAGCTCTTGTGAAAATTGATGGCAAGATAAATGCAGCCTTGTATCAGAAAATACTGGCCAACAATTTGCGTTCTTTTCAAGAAAGCTGTACATGGGATGCTCTTGGACTTTCCAGCATGACAATGACCCTGAGCACAAGGCCAAGTTGACAATCCAGTGTTACAGTAGAAAAAAAGTGAAGGTTCTAGAGTGACCATCATGGTCTCCTGACCTTAATATCATCGAGCCACTCTGGGGAGATCTCATACATACTGTTCATGCAAGTTGACCAAAGACTTTGCATTACCTAGAGGCATTTTGTCAAGATGAATGGGCAGCTATACCACCTGCATGAATTTGGGGCCTCATAGACAACTATTACAAAAGACTGCACAATGTCATTGAGGCTAAAGGGGGCAATATACAGTATTATGAACTAAGGGTATGCAGACATTTGAACAGGGGTAATTTCTTTTGTGTTGTGATTGTGCCATTCTGTTATTACCTACATGTGAATATGAATCCCATTTAAGAAATAGGAGAAATGTGTTTTGCCTGCTCACTCATGGTTTCTTTACAGTATAGATGGTATAATACTGTATATTATCAATTTGCCAAGGATATGCAAACTTTTGAGCACAACTGTACTGTATATACACAGTCGATAGGGCTTAATGCAAAAGGGTTGTTGGGAGCACTGTTTAAAAAAAAAAAAAAAAAAAAAAAAGGGGTCTTCAAGTAGTGCGTGGGTAGTTATTAAAGCAGATTTAAACTCTGCAATACTGATTTTTTTTAATAGGCCCTCAGGAGGTTTATGCCATAATTCACTAGTAAGCATAGTACATTAGCACATTATGACAGACTTACCTATGAAACGAAAACCCTCCAGTGTTGAGCTGTCAGTGCTCAGACGCTTCCATCTTCTCCCAGTCTTTCTTCCAGGTTCAATCTATTTGGCTGCTTGAATGGGCAAGGGCTCAGTGTACATTACCACTGACAAGCCGAGAGAATGGTTTAAGACCAATAAAAACCCTACCTGTCAGTGGATTAAACAAATAGAGTTTAATTTTGCTTTAAGAAGGGACTACTAACGCAGCACTGTATATGTAGGAGCCCCAGCCTCTAGGACTGTCTATAGTAACTGAGAATGTATGAGAGTTTTTCAGTGATCATAAAGTGGTCAAGTTTCAGTTTCACTTCTAAGAAATGGATATTTGGTTGTTTCCATAAATTGGCAAAGGATTATTCGTAGGTGGAACGTCAGTAGGAGATCAGTTTTCCCAAGAAAGATTGACATCCAGGATAATTTGGTAATGCTGACATCAATTAATAAAGGTTGGTGGACAAATACTCTTGTCCACAGACAAGACAAAAAGGGGGATTCCAGCAGATGCAGCCATGTCACCCAAAATATCACAGCCTCAAAATATTTGGTAGTTAAGATCAAAAGGGAAAAAATGTCTATAAAATGAAAACTAATACAGCTACCTACCATTTGAAAACTACTAAGCTACAAGATATTAGGTTAGGTACACTATAATATTCTGTTGTCATCATTTCCCAAATGAACACAGTGGGTCTATCGTTACATAAGAAATCTCTCATACAATAGTACAGCAAATATTAATTCACAAATATAGGCGTAAGTATTTCAAGAAGCTTTCTACAGATGCTTAAGATATCTACTATATCAGACTGTCTACATAGGGACGCTACAGGAAGACATTCATAGTCAATGAACAATAGCTAACACTCAGCTGCATAGCAAATTTATAAACAATGTCAAACATCTTTTAGTGATTTAATCAGGATTTGATTTAGGGTCATTTTCTCAGGATGTGAGGAGTGTGTGATTAGGACACAGATGAACTGAAAAGCTAAATGTCATTCCAACTGCTTTCAAATTACACAGGTGTATGTCCAATTATACTCACTCTTACGTCCCTATGGGACGTTCACTCCTTTGCAGTGCTTTGTGGTAGTGCAACACACATTACATGCATTAGTGAACTGCAGTGTCATTCATTTTAAATTTCACCCCAACACAATGCAGCTCTAAGTCAAATGCATTGTGAGAGCAGAGAGAACTGATGCTTACTTTCAAGTTTGGTATGTTTTCTTTGTGATTGCTGTAATAGAACACAGAAATCACGTGGAAAAACACCATGAGATCACCCGGACACAGCGGTAATGTGATCCACTCTGTCCGGGTGACACACGGATCACCGGGCTCCCAAGTGCGCGCTACGTAAGCCACAGATGCAAGCTGACATACAGGTACATTAACCCGCATCCGTACAGCTTCCCACCTGCCATTTACAGGCTGTGGGCAGACGGGAAGCAGTTAAAAATTGCCCACATTGGTTTTAGCTTCAGCAATCTCCAGAGAGGGAGCCTTTCTGAAGATATAGAACTAGATCAATACAATAAAAATCACATTCAAAGAAGATGGCGTGTACTAAGCAATTTGGTTTTATATGCTTTTCCTAAATGTTCCACCTGTTCATTGTGAGTACCTTTATTTTTTGATACGTTTTATATCACTTTTCATAAATTCTGCATAACTGTAAAATTATGTTTCTGTGTACAATTTAAATCTGTAAGAATGGAAAACCATTACCTGTTTTGACCTGAAGTTCCACATAGCTGTGTGCTTCAATTGTCCCATGCTTCTTGTTTTTATCATAAAGGAAACAACAATAGCCACCACTGTCCAATTGTGTGATGTTCAACAGAGTTCTATAGAACACACCATTGGGCAAATGAAATCCTTTGTGTGCTTTGTGATGGTTGTTCTCCGTTGTATTCTTTGCATGTTTTTCCTCAGTACAGTCTGGGTTTCTGTCTTTAGTGAAAGCCCAGCGTATAGTTAGCAGATCATGTTGATGGCCATGGTGCCCTCTGATAGCGCATGTGAGGTTCACATCATAACCTTCTGGACAAATGTACTTTGAGTGCGGTGCAAAAACCGACAATGCACCTGTCCCATCTGTAGGAAAGAGAGAGAACAAAGGTCATTGTAAATTTAAATATTGGACAAAAGTCCAATTCAACTGACTAGTTTCTTTTTCTCACCTATATGGAAACATTTTAAGTTTTGATCTTTCTTTGACATCAAAATATCATGTGGCACTAGGAAAGACGTTTTACCATAACTGCAGCATGGGTTCTTAGGCTGTGGAATATCCTACCACATAAAAGTGGAATTGGCAGACTCATTAGGGGAATTAAAAAAATAAAAGGATTGGATTATTTTCTTGCAACCGACTGGCAATGGTTACCAAAGATAGTATGAGGATTCTTTAATCCAGGTGACTGAATCCAACTCCCCTATGAGGTTAGAAAGGAATCCCCCCAACTTGCAAATATAGTCACTGTTTTAATAATTGCTTGCTATACAGATGGTAAAATATTCTCTCTTTTCCAGAATTACTGGAGTCTGTGAGAAGTTAAACTTGATGGATATTTGTCTTTATTAACCTAAGTATAAGGATAGATCCAAGGTAAATTATATTTTAGTTGTATTACAGGTAATCAAAAGATCTGTTGGGGAGGACTTATCCAATAATCTTTTGATCGGTTAATAAAAAAACAGGGATGTTTGTATCTTTGGGATGTATCTTTATATTTATATCAGAGTTGCCCAAAAGGAGCACAGAATAGCCCAAAGACACAACATACACTAGCACTTTCAACCACTGTAAAAGTTGTCATTAATTATAAAACAATACTGCACAAAGTACACTTAGAAAAAAAAATTCCACCTAAATGTATTTTTTTTTTATTTTATTAAAAGAAAAACACCACTTGCTAAAAAAAAACAAAACAAAAAAAACTTTGATTTACATAAAAGTATATCAGTGTATGTTGTATATACAGTATTTTGATATACAAAGTTACCTTTCAGTCTGCAACTGTTGCAATTTTCTTAAATGGTCAAAGTTAAAATGTCACTTCCTGGCAAAATGGCAGCTTGAAGACATTCCCTACACCATTCATGTACAGATTGCCAGAGGTGTAATTTTCCCCTTGGGATATTTGTTCTCTGCTTATCACAGGAGCTGAATTTACAGCATCCCATGCAATAGGCATTTCTTTATGCGTAGTTTTGCATAGTTACATTGGTACAGCTAGGACCAATGTGAGTATGCATGTGTCACACATGGCCAATCCTTGTGAAAGCTGGAAATCACTGAAGTAGGCATTCTCTAATACAGCGATTGCAATTGGCTTTCAGGTCCAGTGCTGAGCAGCTGCTCTACTATTTAGTGAACACAGTAGGGCGCTCGCTCAGCATGGGCGCCTTTCAGTGAACTCTTTGCATTTTCCCAATAAATGCAAAGCCTTCTCTGATTAGTTGGGGTGGAGAAGTGGACAGTGATGTTGTGATCCTCAACTGATCCAATATGCAATTCAGCTATGTCTGTCTAAAAAAAAGAAAGCTATTTCTTCAGAAAGGGAGAAAGATGTAAATCATAAAAATGCCTGCAAAAATTCTTGGAAAGAATATTGTTTACCAAGCAGGTAATATTTGTTAACAAAACTGGAGTTAAAGCCTTACACAGCCAAAAATTATATGTAAGCCAAAGGCTTTTCAGTGTCTCCCGAACCCCATGGCCTCCAGTGACTCCTTGAGAAATTATGAAAAAAATTGAAAACATTGCAGATTTTTATAACCATTTTGAATGCTTCCTATACTTTGATCAGTAAACTGTGAATTATGTAGATGTTAGAACAGATTAGCATGATTGGAAACTTGAAGCGGACTACCTTAGGCCAGGTTGTACATCCTGTTTACCAGAAGCAGATGTCACAATGTTTTGATTCTGAGGTTTAGCACACACTGAAGGTTTCAGGAAAACCACAAGCTACGGGGAGATGAACTAGTAACCAGCAGGTATGGCGGCTTGTAAAGTCATGTGAAGTTGGTATCAGTTTGAAAGTGACACTGCATTATCTGACTATTAATGTACTAGCTAAATATATATAAACTTATCAAAAAGACAAACCACTAAATAATAGTGTGCTCTTGAGAGCCTACAAACTTTAGAAGAAAAAAGTTAAAAAAGAAAAAGAAAGAAGGACAACTATACGATCTAGATTTCAAATTCAGACTATACATTCATAATAGTGCCTATTCAAATTATCTCGAAACTTACTCAGTTTTGTATGTATTGCAGTTTCGATGAAAAGCAAATTAACTGCAGCAAGTGGTCTTTATTGAATAATAACTTGCTTCACTAAGAATGAAATATAAATGGGTATGTTTGAATGCATTGTATTTTAAAGAGAACATATTCTGTATAAAGCAAAAGCAACAGCTTTACTTTACTCCCTGCCCCCATATCAATTTATACTTCCCTCCCCTCTACTCAATTAATACTTCCCTCCCCTCTACTCAATGTATACTTCCCCCCCATATCAATTTACACTTCCCTCCCCTCTACTCAATGTATGCTTCCCTCCCATATCAATTTATGCTTCCCTCCCCTCTACTCAATGTATACTTCCCTCCCCTCTACTCAATGTATACTTCCCTCCCATATCAATTTATGCTTCCCTCCCCTCTACTCAATTTATACTTCCCTCCCATATCAATTTATGCTTCCCTCCCCTCTACTCAGTGTATACTTCCCTCCCCTGTATCAGTTTATACTTCCCTCCCCTCTACTCCATTTATACTCCCTCCCCCCCCATATCAATTTATACTTCCCTCCCCTCTACGCAATTTACACTCCCCCCCCCCATATCAATTTACACTTCCCCCCCATGTCAATTTTTACTTCCCTCCCCTCTACGCAATTTACACTCCCACCCCATATCAAATTTATACTTCCCTCCCCTCTACTCAATTTATACTACCCCCCCGTACCAATTTATACTTTCCTCCCCTGTAACAGTTTATATTTCCCTCCCCTGTATCAATGTATACTTCCCTCCCCTCCTCTCATTCCTGTGAGTAGAAGAAGAAGCCATGTAGAAGATTCAAGTCAAACCTAGCTGGAGCTTCTGCTTGGATGAGGACTCCCTATCTCCATCCATGTGATGGCACCGGTGCTGAGAGTCCAGCTGCTAACAGTCAGCACTGTCACATGGAAGAAAGGAGAGTGAAGCAGCCCATAGATTGTTTGATTTTCGTTCCTTCCATGGAAGGAAAAAAAATTATTAATTTCTCCCATCAACACAGTCGCTTTTGATGAAGGAATGCCTCTTGCAGCTCTATTGTGTTCAGCAGGTGGGGGTTGCAAGGAGCCTACCCGACCGGTGGAACACAATGATCAATGCTAGGGGCTCTAGCCACTGTCAGGAATCGCCTGTAGAATAAATGGACAGGCTTGTTCTACCCAAGTTGATTGATGGATCAACTTGGGTACAATCAGCCTGCCCATACATGGATTGGATCTCGGCCAGTCACTACTGAACTGGCTGAGATTCAACCCATCTATGACTGGCTTTAGTCACATGGGCATAAAAACACTGCATTTAGACACGTTCAACAATTAATATGCCCATACACACAGCTGTGTCTGCATAAGAAAAAGTATGCTGCGTTTAGTCATGCACAAAAAAAAAAAGAAGTATGACGCAGCTACAGATTTTACACGCATAGATCTGCAGATTTTACTCACATACGTGCATAAATGCATATTTAGATTTTAAAGCATAAACTACATTTTTTGCAAAGTCTATCCTACAGCAAGGAAGGAAGATATGGGGCAACCAATAGAATTGCATTGTGCCACTATGCAAATCAGACTATTCTGAAAAGGCAGAGGAAGGATAGTGATGTACACATTACAGTTACACACAACAAGCCTTTACAGAAATCATATGATGTACTCAGATTGTTAGTTATGGTACAGTATGTTAGCGGAAGGACATAGCTTGTATGTTTCTTTTTTGTAATGTGCTTTTTAACACACACAATATATATTTATATATTTTTTTTTATTTAAATGACAATATTCATAGATGTTCTGGCAAGTGTCAGAAGATTGCCACACTAAAACAAACAAAGATAATTCTTAAAGTTTTTAAAAACAGGGTCCGATTTTTTATGTAACCCACAGCATTTATATAATAGACAGAAGGCATAAAGCAACAGTTTCAGCATACCTTTTAAGAAAGCTTACAAGTTACAGACTACGGTTTGCAAATTGCTTGTGGTTTCTGACCCACATCATTGTCAAAAATGTTCATATGTAAAGAGATATCTATGTGGTAAACCTGTATGCTAGTTACAAAGATTTAACGAAAAGGGAGCAAGGAGTAGCTGACGCTACACAATATGCAGCCGTATAAAATTAAATGGAATAAATAACAGGTTTGGACATCTTTTATTCCTCTGTTTGCACAATTTGTAATCCTTTTTTGTCAGGTAAATCTAAAATACTGATTGATACTGTAATGTAGACTTTTATCCAGCCAACAAAATGAAGCTCTAATTGTTTTTCATCATTAAAAACGGTGTAGTGAAACAACCCCAGTGTATATAGAACTCAATGGCCAAATTACTAAAAAGAGTAAAGCATTTTCACTTTGCAAGGGATTTTCACTTACCTTGCTGAATGTGGTAAAAAGTCACTTTGCAAAAAAAAAAAAAAAAAAAAATCACGTGCAAGAGAAAAATAAAAAAACAAGGATTTTCTTTGCCGAGGATAAAAATGTGCACCACGACATGAAATAGTGTACAAAAAGCATGAATATAAAATAAAAATAGAAATGAATGTCCAAGGTAAATAAGTGTAAAAGAAACTATAAAAGAAATGTCCCAGTGAAGATTCCATCTGCCACCCCACAAATGAAATCACTCTTCTTTTAAAGAGTTCAGAAGTCAGCCACCATCTCCCTGTGAATTAAACACTCACTGGAAACGATGGCTGCCCTTACAACAGCATATGCGCCTATGACTCATGTCAGAAATCAGCGTGTGTGCGATACTCCCCAGTGTCTGTGTCCACTGACACCTCCTGATAGGGTCGAGGTGGGATATATAAAATTTGTCAGGAGCAAAAAGTAATCTCCAATAGTGTAGTATTTATTTAAAAAGTGATATAAAAACAACCCACATACATTCAAAGTAAAGACGCTTACATAGAAAGCCACTACCGACTCAGTATCGTGCAGCGGCGTGCCGTTAGCACTAGAAACTCTACCCCAACGTGTTTCGTCCAATAGGACATTTTCAAGGGGTCCTTATTTTCTTTGCAGTCAATTGGATAATAGAAGTCAGCAGATCTTTACTCCATTTACCAAGCTTAGTAAAAATTCCCTTCCAAAGTTAAAATGTACTCTTGTAGTAAATCAGCCACAGAGAGTCATCCTCTCATTGGCTCATTCCTTACCAGACCAGTTAGTCCACGGCTTCAATTTAAGCAAACCAGCCAAGCAAACTCTTCAGCTGTCTCTTTAAATATTGGTCAGGAAATTAGACATGTGTTGAATGGTTATTTGTATAAAAAAAGATTGCTTATACAGTAGATCAGCCTTTTTCAACCAGGGTACCTTGGCAGAAATTGCCCAAACGTTGTATACAAGTAAGTGAGTGGAACAAGCCTACCTTTGTACATCAGCTTGGAGCCGACCTTAATTACTGCCAGATTTCTAACCTATAAACTCTCAGTCATTCATTAACAGCCAACCTGTTCACTTTTATGGGGGACAGACTTTTTTATTTCTATGGCAAGACATGTCCTGGACCTGCAGGACATCTGGATTCTGTACAAAGACCAGGGTACATTGGTGTCACGTAAGACACTTTGGCAGGTTAGTAAGAATTAAGACACAAAGGCAAGAAGTAGTAATAAAGGATACAAAATTATAAAAAAAAAGTCTATTGAAACATACAATACATACTTGAATGACAACCCCAGCCTTAAAATAAAATATATTAGCTTAACATTCATGGTTGGTCAGTCTTTATAACTACTGGGATCAATCATGTTAGAGTTTGATGCCAAGGCTAAGAAAAAGGCACCAGAGGACCTGTGAATGGCTGAAGTTTGGATCTGTTCTATATTATTACAATTAAAAAGGACAGCTATATGCAAAGCATGATGTTAACACAATATATCAACAATACCTGCATTAATAGGAAGTACTTTATTGAAAAGTCTAGCCACTAAGGAATTTTAAGGAAAGGCTTATATTCATTTAGAAGGTGGAGCTAGTCAGGAAACTAAGGCAATCTGAATAAATGTGAGCAATACTTTTGTTATTATTTAGGTGTAAGACGTCACTCTGCTACTCACAATAGAAAACTAAAGTTGCTTAAAGTCCACACTAGACCTACATGAAGTTTAATGTGGTTGTAAAGGCTCAAGGTTTTTTACCTTCATGCATGAAGGTAAAAAAACCTTCTGTGTGCAGCAGTGCCACCAGCCTACTCAATATTTACCTGAGCCTCATCGAGATCCAGCGATGTGAATGACAGCCTTGGCTGCCCTGGGTCTCTGCCTCCTCATTGGCTGAGACAACAAGCGGGAGCTATTGTCAATCACAGCCAGTAGCCAATGAGGAGAGGGCAGGGGCAATCCACGGCTCCGTGTGTGAATGGACACACGTAGCAGTGGGTGCCCCCATAGCAAGCTGCGTGCTGTGGGGGCACCTAACAGAAGGGAAGGGCCAGGAGAGCCTGCGGGGGACCCGAGAAGAGGAGGATCCAGGCTGCTCTGTGCAAAACCACTACACACAGCAGGTAAGTATAGATCTGTTTGTTATTTTCACCCCCAAAAAAGTGAACCTTTAGAATCACTTTAACTATTATGTAAAAAATAGACTTGAGCTAAAATACAATATTGTAAATGAAAATTAAAATTATTAAGTATCTTTGTAAGATGCTTCAGTAGTTTAATGCTCAACACTATTTTCCTACAAAATTCGTCTGATGTTCCAAGGCACTATTCTTCTGACATTTAAAATATCTAGGTTCATTCTGATAGCGTCTGACCTCTTCAGAGTCCACAGCTTTACTTAACAAAAGGAAAAATGTTTTTAGCAACATATGATCTCAAAACGGTTTCCACAGACCCCCCCCATATGTACATATAAGTGGACAGCTGACGTTAGTGTCACCCTAGAACCTGAAGATAGGTCCATTAATCAAATGATGACTAAATCTTGCTCTTAGAACATGACTGCCTTGGAAATTTCATGCAAAGGGGTTATTTACTAAAACTGGAGCGTGCAAAATCTGGTGCAATTTTGCATAGAAACCAATTGGCTTCCAGGTTTTATTGTCAAAGCCTAATTGAACATGCTAAAGTTAGAAGCTAATTGGCTACCATGCACAACTGCACCAGATTTTGCATTCTCCAATAAATCAACCCCAAAGTGTCATTGAGCTGGTACCTGGTCTCTACAAGGATAACTAAGTAGGTTCCTAACTATCCACCCTTCTGCTTTTAGGAGCTGCAAAGAAATGGAAACTTACAGTATCTGCATATTTAGCCGACATGTCCTGTAACTAGTGAGTTTTGGACATAAATCTTTAAAATCCTCTCAACCTTGCTAGAAAAATCCCCTCAATTTCACTTCTCAATAAACGACCTACAAACATCACCAACTCGCATTTTAAATCACTTTTACAAGTTATCACTGCATCTGAGCAAACTGTGGCGAGGGCTTGGAAAACCTTTAAACTCAGTCCCAATGAGACAAAGAACAGAATCTCCCAGGCCATGATCCATGGTAAAATTAAAGCCACCTTGCAAGACAGAGTTCCCAAGTACAGTACAATTTGAGAAACCCTGGTATAATAAATGTTCCCCCCCAGGTTTCAACTCCATCCTTCTAGAGCTTTAAAGGACCTACCTCCATTTCCAGTTAAACTTAGGACCACTCCTAAGTTTAACACCCCATTTGTTCTCTGTTTTTTCTCTACCCTCTTCTCCCCCCCAATGTTAGACATGTGCAGAACAGAAAAATTTGTTACCTTTGTAGATAAATTTGCTATGTTACCAATTTCATTTCGGAATTAGTTTAGTTTTGTTTATTCATTATCTAACTCCATGCCAAAATCATGATGAATGCTGGCCAACCTGAAAGAAAAAAAAAAAAAAAAAGAAGAAGAAGAAGAGCTCCGCATGAAGGCTCCTGCTGTTCGACAGCTCCGGGATGGGACCACCCGGTGATGTCACCAGGCAACCCTGCCCCCTTGTGACCTCATCGACCCAGCATGCCCCGGTCGATGACAGGGCGAACGCCCCCCCCCCCCCCCCTTCCTGACCTGCTGGGCTGCATGCTCAGGTAAGTGTCTGGTATGGATTTTGGGGGAGAACCCCACACTGTTTTTTTTCCTTAATTTTTCATTGCTGGCAGTTCTTTTTTTTTTTACATTCAGTTGTCAGTGGGGAGACCACTGACAACTGATGAGTAATCAGTTGTTAAGGATGTGGCAGCCGGCTTCCCAGCTCTCTCCTTAACCAGTTGTTCCAGAATTCGGATCGGTAAATAAACTTTTCTACTGTACATTTTCGACCGGCTCGAGTTGCTCTGAAAATTTGGAATCATTAGAAAACAAATAAAATGAAACAAAATAAATTTTTAACGAAATTCATTACTATTGTTATTTGGAAATTCTGATACATCTGAATCTTCAAATAACCAAAAATGTGTCAGAATTTAGATTCGGACTGCAATGAATTGCACATGTCTACCCAATGTTTCCTCTACCATTCCTCTCCCCCAATCTCTTTTACCCCCCCACCCCACCCCCAAGTTTTATGTTGGTGGCATTTCTTTAATGTTAAGTCTCTTGTGAAGATTGTCATTTAGAACCTCAAATACATACATTTTTGTTTTGTACATGATTGTTTATATACCATTAGCTATGATGCTGTCAGTAATATTTATTTCACTTATGAACCTTCTTTGAATAAAAAATATACTGAAAAAAAATTAAAAGGACTGATTCAATATCCTTAAAAAAAAATTGACAAACTTTTACTGTAAAGTCAATTTTAGATAGTTTAAAAATGGATTAAACTCAGTGACTAGGTTTGCTGATGTACTGAACTATGTTACGTTCTTTAGTGTGGGCTCTTCATTAATTGATTCTTGAGCACATAATGTTTGTCATTCTTCCTGTACACACCTACGTTGAGTAGCATTAGATAAATACTAGACACTAATACATTTAACCACTTGCCCTCCCGAGGATTTACCCCCCTCCTGACCAGGCCATTCTTTGCATTACAGCACTACGTTACTTTAACTGACAATTGTGTGGTCATGCAACGCTGCACCCAAATTAAATTTACATCCTTTTTTTCCCATGTATTGAGCTTTCTTTCGATGGTATGTGATCACCTGTGCGTTTTTAATTTTTTTAAAAAAAAAGGCTGACAATTTTTCGAATATATATATATATTTTTTTTTTTTTTTTACTTTTTGCTATTAAACATGTCCAGTAAAAAAATGGAGGTATTGATACTGGAATTTTTTTTTTTTACGAATACTGGCAGAGATCAGTGACTTATAGCAGGACTGCGGCGGGCATTCTGACACGGGGGAACTGACTTTGTCTCATTGACATCCCCAGTTACACCAATACAGTGATCAGTGCTAAAAAAAAAGAACTGACACTGTACTAATGGCACTGGGCAGGAAGGTGTTAACATGTGGGGCGATCAAAGGGTTAACTGTGTGCTGGGAGTGTTTTACTGGGCGGTGGTGTGTGTAGGCTTTACTGTAATCACACTGCTCTGGATGGCTGTGCACAACCATCCAGAGCAGTGTGCCCGTGCCGACAGCATCCTCGGTAATCACCAGCCGAGACCCAGTGATTGACAGACACGGCTGGCAGTGGGGGTTCGGGTGCGTGTGCCCCCTACTCGGAAATGCAGAATTATATATATATATATCTCACACACGTGATTTTTTTTAGCACCCCTGGACCCGGTGGCTGCCGCAAATAGTGGCGCGGGTAGGGCATATGCGTGGCTCATGCGCGCCCCCTACCTGAAAATGCAAAATTATGTATATATACACATGATTTTACGCACCCCTGCCGCCCTGTAGCAGTATATCTGCTATAGCTTGGTGGGGATGTAGTTAAACAAATTAAACCTTACAAAACAGGTTATTTTTTTTCTAATTCTAATGTTAAATAATATCCACATCAAGTTATTCTTAACATAACAAAAGTTACAGTGTAGCATAGAATTATAAGAGAATTACTGTATGCATGCACAAGTCTTAGAAACCGCAAGTGACCAAGGAATTTGAATAGATTGGGGACACACATTTCATATTATTGATGGGCACTCTGCCTTGTACAGTACTCTAGTAGAAGATACTGGTTTCTTTGCCGTACTGCCATTTATTTATTTTTGCCGTATCTGCAGTGTACAAAGGTATGCAAATTTGAACAATATGCTATGGTTCTTGCAAGTGGTATTTGATTTTATATTTTATGTTTTGCAAACTGAAAATCTACACTGTGCACAATTTTTAGGCAAGTTGTATTGAGGATTAATGTCATTATTGAGCAACTATTGTGCTCTCGGTCCATCCAAAATGTTAATAAACCTCAAACCTGAATATTTAAGAAAGTAAAAGCGAGGTTTTGGCTTTCGTAGGAGAATAACTGTGTGCACAATTATTGGGCAACTATTTGTGTGCAGAATTATTATGAAACTAAATGAAAAACAAAAATGTTCCCATCTCACTTGTTTATTTTCATCTGTTAACGGGAGAATAATAAACAACTCAAAATTTACAAATAAACATTTAAAAAAAAAAAAAATCAGTGACCAATATAACCACTCTTATTTTCACTGAGCCCTGGTTCACACTAATGTACTGCGGGAAACGCACAGTATTCGGTCTGCAATCGCAAGGCATCCATGCAATCTGGTACAGGTGTCAGTGTTAACGACACCCCAAAGCAGATCACAAAACACAGTGTGATTAGCAGAATTTGCATCGCATGGGTGTGAACACCCATGCAATGCGAATCAGGCGCGGGAAAAAAAAAAAAAGAAGGAGCGCTGCACCTTTCTGGAGCAGAGAAAAATGTATGGCTCAAAAAGCACCGCACAGACCTTGCATGTGATTTGCACAGAAATGCAATGCGATTCCTGTGCGAATCATATGTGATGTGCTGCACAGCATTAGTGTGAACCAGGGCTAACAGTCATAAGCTTTCCATTCATTGAGTCTGTCAGTTTCCTGATATGTTGATCAACTTTTTGTGCAGCAGAAACCACAGCCTCCCAGGCACTGTTCAGAGAGGTGTACGGTTTTCCTTCATCATAAATCTCCCATTTAGGAAGGGCTCACAACTTCTCAATAGAGTTTAGGTCAGGTGTCATTCTTTCTTCTTTAAGGCCTTTACTGGCTAGCAACACAGTGGAGTACTTTGAGGCATGCGATGCAGCATTGTTCTGTATAAATATCATGGTCTTCCTGAAAGATGCCGACTTTTTCCTGTACCAGTGCTTGAAGAAAGTGTCTTCTAAAAACTGGCAGCAGGTTTGGGAGTTGATTTTGAGTCCATCTTCAACCCAAAAAGGTCCAACTAGCTCATCTTTAATAATACCAGCCCATACCTGTACCCCACCTCCACCTTGCTGGCATCTGAGTCGAAGTGGAGCTCTGTGCCCATTACTGATCCAGCCACAGGTCCATCCATCTGATCCGTCAAGAATCACTCTCATCTCATCAGTCCACAAAACCTTTAAAAAATCTGTCTTCCAACTTATGTGTGTTGTTCGGTGGTGGTCAGGTTTCAGCCTACCTCACCTTGGCCATGTCTCTGAGCACTAAACACCTTGTACTTCTGGGCAGTCCAGGTAGGTTGCAATTCTGGAATATGACAGCACTGGAGTATAATGGGTTCCTGGTAGCTTCACGTTTGATTCTTCTCAAATCTTTGGCAGTTAATTTGTGTATTTTTCTCAACACATTTCAAGCAACCCTGTTGCAACAAAACGTTTGAGGGTCCTGTGATCACGCCCCAATATCTTAGCAATTTCAAGAGTGCTGCATCCCTCTGAAATACTTTTTACAATTTTTGACTTTTTATAGTTAAATACATTTTTTTGCCCATTTTGCCTGAGGAAAGGAAGCTGTCTAATAATTATGCACACCTTGATATCGGGTGTTGATCTCCTTAGGCCACACCTATTACACATCACCTGATATGCTTAAATCCAATAAGCATTCAAGTTTATGCATTATCATTAAAATAGTATAACTAGTACCAGTAAGTGTATTATACTCCAATTTTTATTCTTCTTGTATAAACTATAGCTATATTAGTTCATTGCTTTTTATTTGCAAGCTCCCCTAAGATAGCATGTTCAAAAGATGCAGACATTCTGCTAAATACGAGTGGCCTTTTGCTGGTATGATAAAGTAGGCAAAAGGCATGCCAGTGGAGCTTGCTGGCCACATTGATTCTATGGTGACAGCAGCAATACAGTTAATCTATTGGGCAGTGTGGGGGGCATGCTATATGTCCATCAGTGAACATTCCTGGAGTATTCGTAGGTGGAGAGGGTTTGGTTCTGATCGAACACCAGAAATTTGATACATCATACAATTCTTTTCTTATGGCGATAACCAAGCAACCCACTAATATCGGTGTTAAAATATTGCCCAATAATCTTCCAAACAAGAAAAAGGGAGGATCAACAAAAAAATAAATAACTCCAGTTATTATTAGCCAGAGCATCTGGTATTTCCAGGTGGTTTTCCAGTCTGCCATTCCTCTGACTAATATCCATTGGAAGTTGGTGTAGTAGGATCCTACAGTGGGGATCGAAACTTTGGGCACCCCAGCTAAAAAATTGTATTAATGTGCATAAAGAAGCCAAGGAAAGATGGAAAAATCTCCAAAAGGCATCAAATTACAGATTCAACATTCTTATAATATGTCAACAAAAGTTAGATTTTATTTCCATCATTTACACTTTCAAAATAACAGAAAACAAAAAAATGGCGTCTGCAAAAGTTTGGGCACCCTGCAGAATTTATAGCATGCACTGCCCCCTTTGCAAAGCTGAGACCTGCCAGTGTCATGGATTGTTCTCAATCATCATCTGGGAAGACCAGGTGATGTCAATCTCAAAGGTTTTAAATGTCCAGACTCATCTGACCTTGCCCCAACAATCAGCACCATGGGTTCTTCTAAGCAGTTGTCTAGAAAACTGAAAATAGTTGACGCTCACAAAGCTGGAGAAGGCTATAAGAAGATAGCAAAGCGTTTTCAGATGTCAACTGAAACCCAAACTTTCGATCCCCACTGTATATATCTTTTCTTTGTTTGGGACAGTATTGGGTAGACATTTCAATAGGGGTCTGAGTGCATAAGTGGTAAAAGAAAAAAAAAAAAGGGAGATTTTTATTGTTCAGAGTCTATTACCTGTTATGTGGAGAATACAAGGGTGTGTATTGGAATGTGGTTTGCAATCTTGATAAAATGCCAACAGAAATAAACTGGTTGTCAACTGTTTTCATCATACTTGTCTTTCACCTCTTTATGTACTAAGCTATGAATCAACAAACGTGCCCAGCTATCAATTTATTAATTCTAATCTAATACAGAGCTATTCAGTGACTGTGATATTAGTCTGTGGAACAATACCAATTCCAAAAAACATTGGGGCACAGTGTAAAATCTACATAACAGAATGCAATGATTTGCAAATCTCAAACTCATATTTTAGTCACAATAGAAACCAGAAAACATATCAAATGTTTAAAATGAAAAAATTTACTATTTTAAGAAAAAAATAAGGTAATTTTGAAATTGATGGCAACATGTCTCAAAAGGGATGAGACAGGACAAAAACAAAGTAGCAAAGTAAGTGGTACTAACAAGGAAGAGCTGGAAGAACATTTCACAGCCAATTAGGTTAATTGGCAACAGGTCAGTAACATGATTGGGTATCACAACAGCATCTTAGAAAGTCAGAGTATCTCAGAAGTAAAGATGGGCAGAGGTTCACCAATCTGGAGAAATCTATGTACACAAGGGACGAGGCTGAAATGCAAATCATTGCATTCTGTTTTTATGTAGATTCTACACAACATCCCAACTTTTTTTGGAATTGGGGTTGTAGTTAGGATAAGCTTTAGTCATGTGGCCTGCTAGTCTTTATAGGTCTGGGGAGGGAGGGAGGTGTAGGTGGATGATTTTCAGTTTAATGCCCTTCTCGATGGATGGTAACTGAAACATTTGTGACAATCAGTACAGGAACGGTTATGTGGAAAAGTGGGTATGATGGTGGAGTGGATTGACTGGCATTGTAATGTTCTGTCTAGATTCAAAAGTGTTCAGATAAGCCATTGCTCAAGTAGATGCTCTCATCAACATTATCTAGTTTTGCCATACTGTCTCTTTAGTATCCTTAGATATAAATAGTTGGGGGTTATCACCATCCAGTAGATGCTCTAAACATCAAACTAAAGCCGGCCATAGTTGGTTTGAATCTTGGCCGGTTCAGCAGATTCGAACCACGAATGGGCAGGATGAATGTACCCAAGGTGATCAATCGATCAACTTGGATACAACCAACCTGTGGGGTTTTACATGTGATTATTGCTACAGTAGCAGCTCTTATGGCTGCTAGCTATAATCACTGTGTGTCTCTAAGGCAGTGTTTCTCAACTCCAGTCCTCATGGACCCCCAACAGGTCATGTTTTCAGGATTTCCATTATTTTGCACAGGTGATTTGATCAGTTTCACTGCCTTAGTAATTACCACAGCTGTTTCATCTGAGGGAAATCCTGAAAACATGACCTGTTGGGGGTCCATGAGGACTGGAGTTGAGAAACACTGCTCTAAGGGGACACACAATGGCTCCGCAGGAGGGATTCCTCTGTCAACCTCATCTGTGTTGATGGGGGAATCGAGTGACTTTCTGCATCATGGCCAAACAAAGACGTTTAGACCTAAACTATGGACAGCTTTTTGTCCCTTATGCTTATGTAGACAACTCAATGAAAGGATTAGGAAACAAGATTCGTAGAACTATATGGTCCCAGTATAGGGTGCTAGTTGAACAAATCTGAACATATGGAGTTCTTTGTAAATTATTCTTGTGCTGCACACTGCTATATGGAGGGGTCGGAATCTACATTTGGATCAAACTGTAAGGCAACTGGTTTACAGTTGTCCTCCTCCCTCCTCAGTGTTTTATATGTATGACCTGGCATTACTGCCAACAAAAATCAGTAATACAAGTTTATAGATGGTGCTGTTCTACTCTTTTTTGAAAAGGAATAGGTGCTAGTCGTCCTTTGTATCTCATGTTTCCCACTTTTTGAAGAAAATGTAATGAATAGGAAAAAGGAGAGAACAAGATTACATGTATATCCGCAAAGCCGAATCTGACTTAAGACATGTTTAATCTTCACAAGATGTGGGAAGGATACAAAAGCGGTGATACAATTTTACCAGCAGCAGGGTCACTCTTCTGTCATCTGAAATTCCCTGAAGGTGTAAGAAAAAAAACCTTTGCAAAAACCTACAATAGTTATTTATTATTTTACAAGTGCTGCACTTTCTATTTATACATCCTGAATATGGGTTATATCCTTTAAAATTATAGGCACTCAGTAGCTGGTCTGTGTACATTAAGGTGCGAGTGCAGGGAAATTTAAAGTTCCCCAAACAAACCCAATTGCTTTACTTTAATGTTTTACTGTATTACACATTGCAGTGAAAAATAAAAAAAAAGTTTGCTGATTGGAGGAGAAAGCCAAAACTGGCCTCATCAGCGAGCTGATCTCAGGTGGTGGATAGAGGAACCCTACGCTATTGCATTCTGACTGCAGAACATACTGATCAGCGCTGATCAAACAAAAAAATACCAACAAGCCATTCGTGAGAAGTCGATTAGATCAACTTCTCATAAACAGGAACAGCCACAAATGGATCAAGATTCGGCCGGTTCAGCAGGCACCAGCTGCATTTCGATCCATCTATGGCTAGCTGAAGGGTTTGGTGAACCCACAGTGTAGGTTAGGGCCCCAGTTTTGAGTGGAATGACAAGACACTGATAGCTATTACTTTATAAAATGTTGGTCCGTTAAATATACCATTGGTTGTGTTAGATCTGTTCAATTAGTGCAAGGAGTACCTGTTGATCTCATGTCAGAAAGTCAGAGCTGTCCTGTTTCTTGTGTATGCTTCCTATGTTATCTCGAGTCAAATGAGTCCTCCTAGTTCTTAGCCAAGACTACAGAATAATTAGTGTATGTTGTACAGATGGGGGTGGGAGGGTTTGAGTGCTTCAGCAAAAGACACTTACACCCCGGTCACACTGATCCTGACTTTGAAATCATGCAACTTACAGTGAAGTCGCACAATTTCAAAGTCAGATGACATGCCGATTTGAGGTGCGATTTGCAAGACATCTGGCACAGATGTCTATGCAAATTTCACCAAAAGTAGCACAAGCACTACTTTAGGAATCGGTGCAGCTCCGAACAAGTTGGAACCGCACAGATATGACCACTGAAATTGCAGACAATAGGGTGTGACTTGCCATGTGATTTGGAAGTCGTATGGCATGCAAATCACATGCCAAGTCGCACCCTGTGTGACCCGGGGACTTAGGCAGAAATGACACAATAGAGTCAACAAAAATGTGCTGCGCTGTCATCTCACAACGGGACTTAATAACCGATTGAAATTCTGACCAACAAGTATTTTTCTGTACTTTCAGAGTATTTAAGGGGATAAAACATGGAGAAATGGGCATGTTTTGCAGAGATATGTACACTGCATGTGTTTCATGTTTTTTTCCTATCATTGCACTGACATACACTTGCACTTCATGGCTATAAACTGTGGATGCAGAATGTCATTGTAGACTCTGAGGTACACTCTGCTGCTTAGCAAAAGCCAAATATATGCCAAAAATGCTACATTTGGTCACACTCGGGTATTTTGCTCGTTTATATAGGTTAATACAGAGAATTAAAATATTACAGCAGTTGGAACTAGTGAAAGTAGAGTGATGCCTAAATTAGGTGATCTGGAATCCCTGTTTATTTTTTTCACGTTATTCTATAAATTCCTCTCTAGTCATATATTATGTGCTTGTCCCATGATCTCTAGGTTAACGTTCCAAAAATTTCACAGATTTCCCATGGCGTAGTTTAAATATATTTTTGGAACTTGACACTGAAGATCCTGCTCAACCTTCCTCTTTCCTGAATTCATGTCAAGGCACATGATAAAATGATGGGTGGTTCCTTGAGGTCTAGTCAAGTTTACGTGATACTTGCTTCACAACACCACTTATATGAGAGATTTCCGTCATTGTCTTGGGTGGAAAAACAGTGATTATACATGAAGCTATTGCTGATATCTCAATGCCTCAACATCGACATATATCTAGGGTACTGAATTAAAACAGTGTCCTCAGTCCTTCTCCCCCCCAAACGTCACAGTCTCCAACTTCACATCAGGTTCACCTTCACAGTAGTGTTCTCAGGCTACCGTGCACATCACCCCCACCCACCCCTTTACAGTACACCCCCATTATTTTCAGCAGTACTGAACCCTCCTTCGAATCATCACCCCCACACTACTGTCCTCTGCCCCCTTCACATCTCTGCCCCGCACTACTGTCCTCTGCCCCCTTCAAATCTATGCCCCGCACTACTGTCCTCTGCCCCCTTCAAATCTCTCCCCCGCACTACTGTCCTCTGCCCCCTTCACATCTCTCCCCCGCACTACTGTCCTCTGCCCCCTTCACATCTCTGCCCCGCACTACTGTCCTCTGCCCCCTTCACATCTCTCCCCCGCACTACTGTCCTCTGCCCCCTTCACATCTCTGCCCCGCACTACTGTCCTCTGCCCCCTTCACATCTCTCCCCCGCACTACTGTCCTCTGCCCCCTTCACATCTCTGCCCCGCACTACTGTCCTCTGCCCCCTTCACATCTCTCCCCCGCACTACTGTCCTCTGCCCCCTTCACATCTCTCCCCCGCACTACTGTCCTCTGCCCCCTTCACATCTCTGCCCCGCACTACTGTCCTCTGCCCCCTTCACATCTCTGCCCCGCACTACTGTCCTCTGCCCCCTTCACATCTCTCCCCCGCACTACTGTCCTCTGCCCCCTTCACATCTCTCCCCCGCACTACTGTCCTCTGCCCCCTTCACATCTCTCCCCCGCACTACTGTCCTCTGCCCCCTTCACATCTCTCCCCCGCACTACTGTCCTCTGCCCCCTTCACATCTCTCCCCCTCACTACTGTCCTCTGCCCCGCACTACTGTCCTCTGCCCCTTCACATCTCTCCCCCGCACTACTGTCCTCTGCCCCCTTCACATCTCTCCCCCGCACTACTGTCCTCTGCCCCCTTCACATCTCTCCCCCGCACTACTGTCCTCTGCCCCCTTCACATCTCTCCCCCGCACTACTGTCCTCTGCCCCCTTCACATCTCTCCCCCGCACTACTGTCCTCTGCCCCCTTCACATCTCTCCCCCGCACTACTGTCCTCTGCCCCCTTCACATCTCTCCCCCGCACTACTGTCCTCTGCCCCCTTCACATCTCTCCCCCGCACTACTGTCCTCTGCCCCCTTCACATCTCTCCCCCGCACTACTGTCCTCTGCCCCCTTCACATCTCTCCCTTGCACTACTGTCCTCTGCCCCCTTCACATCTCTCCCCCTCACTACTGTCCTCTGCCCCCTTCACATCTCTCCCCCGCACTACTGTCCTCTGCCCCCTTCACATCTCTGCCCCGCACTACTGTCCTCTGCCCCCTTCACATCTCTGCCCCGCACTACTGTCCTCTGCCCCCTTC
This sequence comes from Staurois parvus, assembly GCF_062004578.1. NCBI lineage: Eukaryota > Metazoa > Chordata > Amphibia > Anura > Ranidae > Staurois > Staurois parvus. Next base: position 2,827,970 of record NW_028317973.1, on the reverse strand, counting down.
ACATCTCTGCCCCGCACTACTGTCCTCTGCCCCCTTCACATCTCTCCCCCGCACTACTGTCCTCTGCCCCCTTCACATCTCTCCCCCTCACTACTGTCCTCTGCCCCGCACTACTGTCCTCTGCCCCTTCACATCTCTCCCCCGCACTACTGTCCTCTGCCCCCTTCACATCTCTCCCCCGCACTACTGTCCTCTGCCCCCTTCACATCTCTCCCCCGCACTACTGTCCTCTGCCCCCTTCACATCTCTCCCCCGCACTACTGTCCTCTGCCCCCTTCACATCTCTCCCCCGCACTACTGTCCTCTGCCCCCTTCACATCTCTCCCCCGCACTACTGTCCTCTGCCCCCTTCACATCTCTCCCCCGCACTACTGTCCTCTGCCCCCTTCACATCTCTCCCCCGCACTACTGTCCTCTGCCCCCTTCACATCTCTCCCCCGCACTACTGTCCTCTGCCCATTCCCATAACCCCCAGCAGAACTGTGCCCCTTCACATCCCCCCACAACACTGCCCCCCCTTTTCACCCCCCCACAGCATTGCCCCCACTACATCTCTCCCAACAGCACTGCCCTACCACTTCACATCACAAATCCCCCCCCAACAGTAGTGTTCTCTGCCCTTTTCACATCACCCCCCACCCACACATGCACACACAGCACTGACCCTTTTGCACCCCACCCCAGTAGTATGCTTTGCCCTCCTCACATCAACCTCACCTCCCACTTCACATCCCTACCCCACAGTCCTCTGTCCCTTAACTTACCCCCACAACACTGCTCCCCCTTTACATCCCCCCTTCCACAGCAATGCCCCCCTCCTCGCATCACATATCCCCCCTCTTACATCACCCCTTCACAGCACTGCCCCCTTTTCATCACCCCCCACCACCACATGCACACAGCACTACCCCTCTTCACATTTTGCCCCCCTTTACATCACACACACAGCCAGAGTAGTGTCCCTGGCCCCCTTTCACTCTCCTATGTCCCTGCGGACAGCGGGAGGTGGAGCATTTCTGGATGGGGTGTGGGAAGCACAGCACATCATTGAACAGAGCGGTTTCTTTCCCCCCATCCTCGCCACGGTTATAACAGCAGAGCGGGCAGCAGGACACAGGACATTTCTGAAGAGAGTGCGGAATACCAGCACAGTATTGAACAGAGTGTGGGAGCAGTCATAACATTTCTGGATCGGACACAGGAAGCACAGCATTGAAAAGAGCACGGGAGCTGTGGAGGTTAACTTATTGTATTAACCAACAGGTGATTGGCTGTTAGCACTTCCCTGCTTCCAATCAGCCACTGGTTAACTTATAAAGTTAACCCCGGCAGCTCTCATACTCTATTCAATGCTGTGCTTCCTGTGTCCGATCCAGAAATGTTAGGACAGCTCCCACGCTCTGTGCTGGTATTCCACACTCACTCCAGAAATGTTCTGTCTCCTGCTGTCCGCTCTGACATATATTAAAGTCAGCTTTCACTTTACAAAGAAAGGAAAAAGTCAGACTACATTCACACTGGCGATTAAGGCCAGTGAGTCTTGTAGCAGATCTTCTGATTCCTGCGGCGGCTCTCGGCTGCCAGCACCATTCACAAGAATGACAGGATGCAGCTATTTGCAGCTCTCTGCACAGCCAGCGATTACCTGCAGTGATCGCAGCTAGACTCGCACAAAATGCACCCAGCAGCGATCACCGCAGGTAAACGCTGACTGTGTGGACAACCACGAATACCTCCAGCCGCCAGTGACCTTTCAGTATAGTGCATGGGGCATCAGAGCAGTAATGAAGTGGGGTCTGCATGGCCCAAAATGCTGACATGTCTGTAACCCACAGAAAATGGAGTTAGCCTCCAGTTAGCAACTGGCAGACTGCTTTTGGCAGTCCAAGCTGTGAGAGAATCCCAAGGATCAAAATGTTTGTAGTTGTAGATGCAAACCTTACCTGAATGACATTTCATTTACTAAAGCACTGTCCATCACAAATACTGTTTTTAAAGTAATACATTTGTTTTTTTTTCCATTCCCTGTTGCCTCTAAGTAGTATTGATTTGACGCAGCCAATTCCTGTTTACATACATAAATACACTCAACTAATAGCTGCACAAAAATTTGAGCAATCCCTAAATAATATTTACTGAAACTGCCACTTGTCGTTTTCATCAGAAGCCTGTGTGATACAGAGACAATGCAAGGAGCACCATTAAGAAACATGGCCAGAATTTTGTCACCCTATAATAGGACGTATCTCTTATGTATTTGCATCTCCAGCCATTTGGCTTAGTGTTTCGTAGGGTTCTTTCACATTTGTGGTGCTCTCTGAAGAGTGATCCATGTTCAGAATGCTTGTCAGAGGGCATTTGACAGGTGCGGAGGAGGAGTTAAATACTGGCTGGATTTAACTCTGTAATACTGCACTACTGTGCTGCAATCGTATGCATTGCATGTGGTTGTGGAGTGGCCCCAATGAACTCAATGAGAACCGTTTGTTAAATTCTGCACCCTGAGTTAAAAATGGCATGGATGTGGCATGTGTACAGCCCTGTCTGGCTCAATTCAGGTGAGTGGCAAAACTGCAGCTCAGCCACCCATTTTTACTGCCAACTGTCTGAAAGAGCCCTTAGTTTTTTTGTTTTCTTTTTTTTTTATAAATCAAGAGTGCTTTATTGAAGACAAGAATATTACAGAGTAAAGAAACTCGTGTACAACATATTGACCAAATCCAGTGGTCTAATAGAGTCCAATTATACAGTTCAACATAGCAGTAAGTAGACATAAAATTACCACTCAATCCACAGGTCCCCAAGTTAAACCATGAGAAGACACCGGAATCTCATGGCGGGATAGTCATCCAAGAAAAATGATAGGAGGTAGTAGGAAGAATAAAGAGAGTAGAACCAGGGAGGAAATCAAGGGGGAGAATAGAGAAGAAAAAGGGGGTGGGGGAAATGAAGGGAACATTATTTCAAAGTCCAAGGGCACCACACTTTTTCATATTTTCGAGGGCAACTACTGTTTAGCTATGTGAGTTTGTACATGGGAAGTGCCTCATCTACCATCGCCTCCCAGGAAGACACCATAGGAGGAGTAGGGGAGGACCACAGAAGGAGGATTTTTTTCTTGGCATAGAAAAGCAAATAAGAAAATCAGCAATTTGGTATGATGGGAACGCTGATCATCATCCTGAATCCCCAGAAGGGCTAACTCTGGAGAAATAGGAAGGGAAAGTTGTAACCTGAGATTTATTAAATCAAAAATGCCTGTCCAGAAACTTACCAGTCTAGGACAGGGGTGGACTAACAACTCATGGGGCCCCTGGGCAATAGGGGATCATGGGGCCCCTGTGTCCTTGCCCAAACTCAAAAAAGCCTATCAAAAAGGTACCAGGGGCATCTCATGGGGCCCCCTGATCCCAGGCCCTCGGGCAGTGCCCGAGTTTCCAAATGGTCAGTCCGCCCCTGGTCTAGGACAATCCCAAAACATATGAAGATAGGACCCCAAACGGACTTGACAGCAAGGACACGGAGGGTTGTGTGTCAGATATATTCTATGAAGCCTCACAGGAGTATATTATACCCCATGAAGAAAGTTAACTTGGATCAACTTATCCTAAGAAAAAATTACAAGTTTAGGCCCACCCTCCAAACATTCCGCCCAGCTCTCTTTATCCAGGGAAGGTATACCAACCCTCCACTTCTCCCACACCCACTCAAGCTTAGGGGAGTCAGTAGTAAGAAGGGCTCCATACAGTGTAGAAAGAGGCTTGTCAATAAGCAGCTCTTCGATCGGATCAGTCTGAATGAGGGGCAGCTGAGGGAACAGAACAGCTCTAACAGCATGGCACAGTTGGCAGTAGTGGAATTGCATCCAGGATGGCAGGTGGAAGCCCTTAGTTCTGATATGGGCTAAAGTGGCACAAGCCTAGTAATACAGGTACATCTTTATATAGGGGCTTTTATGTATAAAGAAAATTAGAAAAAAAAACTATTTAGGCTTCCTGTAGCAATATCCCCTCTTAAATAGTTGTCACCAGCACAGGTTTACTCATCAAAAGATTTTTCCACACCCTTTGTACCTGTAACAACAAAAATATTGGTGAATGGACCACCTTCTGTATCAGAGGGAATGGTAACCAGGACCAGTAGAGGGGGTGAATCTCCCCATTACAGACAGCAAGAAAAACCTGTCAAAAGCTTTAACCACTTCTCCTTTTATCCAAAATTTAAAAAGGTTTTGGCTTTATGTACACTTTAATTTGTAATGAAAGTATTTGACTGCATTTTTGTTCGTATTTGCCTGGAGTTCAGCATTAAAGAAAGCTTTGAAAAAACCTGCGAATCAACGTAACTGTGTGCTACATAATGACAAACTGCTTATTTATTTTAAAAGAGACATGGACTATAAAATGTAGATAGAGAGTTTGGTAGTATGAGCACATATTCTTTTTTTTGTAGTAATCTCAATGTGGGAGAAAAGTGTTTTCCTTAACGTAGGAGGCATTTAATGATAGCACTACTTCAACTTCTTCCATGTGTCAGTACATTAACTCTGGAGAGGTACATCCACTACTTTAGACTTCTTTTTATTTAGATTTAATTTGATAGATTTTAACCAGTTTAAATAAGCATTCAGCTTGGAAATCAATAGTCATGGTATTTTGGGGTCACTTCTAATCAAACCTCATTTACAACTAAGTATAATATGCGTGGGTAATTTTCATCATCTAAAAGCACAACTAGTATTTTAGAATTTCTTTTAAATTCATACATTCCTTAAGTCTCATTTTATTGTAATTCTTACTGAGCGAAAGACACAAAATAAAATGGAAGTAAATCTTCATGCTGACAAACCCAAAACACGTTACTAACATTTCACAGAACAATTTGAGAAGTAGGACACAAGAAAGTCTCTTGAGAAATGAAGAAAATATTATTTGTTTTCAGAAAGATCGCAGATGTTGAAATAAGGTCTAACAAAAAAAAAAAAAAAAATATTAATTATCAAAAGCAAATGGATTAGTGGTGTAGGAACAAGGGTTGTCACAGGCTCAGCAGCATCCAAGCCCAGGAGGAGGAGGTCTATGACCTTCTGATCCTGACATCTCAGCTCCAGCACCTCCCATGAGGATTATAATCAAACAAGTCTTTGGCTTCCCTTTGGCCAAAGTATGGGTGATACCAAAAGCAAAAAGAGTTTTGCAAGTGACAGATTCCCTATGTTTTCTGAATAACAGCTGAAATAAAAAGGAGGGCTTTGCACCTCCAGTCAAGATGGCTATAATCATCATGTTAGTTTCGTAACAGCAGACACCGTCATGAATTTTGCATCATCTCCAAAGAGGGACGTAAAGTTGTCCCTGCAATTTGTTCTTTTAACCAGGATATTTCACTATTGCATGTAATTTAGTTTTGAAGTTATAAAAAGCATTTGTTCTAACTCCCTTCAGAATTTTAGGGTAACCTTGACATTTTTAATACAATCAACTAACAAAGCTTTTTACAGGCCCCTCCTAGGTTTTGTTTAATATGTACATAATTTATGACATTAAGCAAATTTTAAGTAGTATGACTTTGCAATCAATATCTGACCTCTGTAGTATATGAATACTGATTTGGGAGCAATGGTCTGTAAACATGCTTTTCTAAATCAGGACAAAGTGCCACTCCAGTTTAGATTTCCTATAAGCCACAAAACAAGTGAATGAGAAGTGATTTACTGGTTAAAGCTTGATTGAACTCTGTTTAACCATTTGCCGTGCGGCCGCAAAAATGCACTAGATTTCCGGGGTGGCACATGCGCAGTTTTCGCGCTTGCAGAGCCGCGCGATCTGTCACTGGCCATGTACCTCGGACACGGCCGATGACAGATCTGAGTACCGGCCCCGTTGCCGGTACCATGTGACCTGCTGTGACCAATATGAAAAATACTGATCACTTCCCCAAAGTAGTACAATGTTACTATGGTAACATTGTACTACTTTGGTCATAGTGTAATATGAAAAAAAAAATCTTAAAAAAAAATGTAATAAAAAATTAAAAATAATAAAAAAATATATATATTTTTTTTTTTTCATAACTGTCACCAGTCAGTGTCCCTGATCACTGCCATGCCAGTTATATGATGATGCTGTATTTTTTAAATTTTTTAATTTTCCGAAAAATTATGACAAAAAAAAAATACAACTTCATAAAACTCGCCATTCCTCTTATGAAGTACGTCGGACTGTCTACTTTACAAAAACGGGTCATTTGGGGATATCTGTACTGTTCTGACATTCTTGGACCTCAAGATATTAGATTCTCTGTCAGTACTTCAGGATTGATCAATATTCAGATCTATACCATAGTTTGTGAACTCTATAACTTTCCTACAAACTAAAAAATACATCCTAATTTGGGTTATTTTCACCAAAGACATGTAGTAGAATACATCTTGGCCTAAATTTATGAAGAACAATTATTTATTTGCAAACTTTTATAACAGAAACAAAGAAAACGTGTTTTTTCTTTAAAATGTTTGGTCTTTTTTTGTTAATTTATCAAAAAATAAAAACCCCGGTGGTGATTAAATACCACCAAAAGAAAGCTCTAGTTGTGTGAAGAAAATGATAAAATTTTAGTTTGGGTACAATGTTGTATGACCGCGCAATTGTCATTCAAAGTGTGAGAGCGCTGAAACCTGAAAAATGGCCTGGGCAGGAAGGTGTAAAATTGCCCAGTATTGAATTGGTTAAAATCAGCTAAATATATTGCAGGTACATCAAAACAAAATGTGTCCAATGTGTTATACAAGTAGAAAAGCCTGTGTCCTGCTAGCATGATTTAGGCCCCTTTTGCATGGTTGTTCCAACTGTCCATCTGTCATTCATTCACGAATGAATGAAAAAAAGAAAAAAAAACGGACAGCATTGTGTCCTGCTAGCATGATTTAGGCCCCTTTCACATGAATGTTCCATCTGTCCATTTGTCATTCATTCATGAATGGATAAAAAAAAAAATAGACAACATTCCTACGGGTAAATGTAAACAGATGATCATCCATTTACATCCGCATCCATTCAGATCCTCTTTTTAAACAGAAAAAAAAGTCTCTATTCTGTTTCCATTTACAAAATGAAAGCAGACCTAAAAAGGATGTAAAACGGACAATGATCCATTTTTGCACCCGCCAGCATCCTATCAACCATGACTCATCCCTGCTGCCAGTATGCAGAATGTAAACAAAACAGCTGAAAACTTAAACATGGTATGAGGTCTCCCCACCAATCCATACCAGGCCCCTCAGGTGGGCGGTACCTCCTGCTAAAAAAAAAAGTGGATTGAGGTCCCCCCCAAAATCCATACCAGACCTTTATCCAAGCATGCAGCCTGACAGGGCAGGAAACAGGGGATGTGGGATAAGCTTGCAGCCCCCTCCTAAACTATACCAAGCCACAAGTCTTAAACATGGGGGGTACTTTCCAGGGAGGGGGCTCCCTGGTTAATCACATTGTCAACAATGTTGATGAGGATAAGGACCTCTTCCCCACAACCACTTGGCTAGGGCTGTGGAGGTTCAGGGAGTGACTTATAGGAATCTGGTTCACAGTTGTACATCTATCATCAATCACAACGTCCAGCACTGTAGGTCCATATCACTCATAAGCGATGGCTGCTGATCCACAAAAAACCCAGCCGAATCCAACGGCTTCTGTCACTTGCTACCGCCAAACGACAGCTCTGCTTCCTTCCACTGCTAACAGAGGGGGCTTCCAGATTTCGATAAGTCACCCCCTGCACCCCCACAACCGCCAAGCCTGATCTGTGGGAAAAAGGCCATTGCCCTCATCACCATGGGGACAAGGTGGTTTGCTGAGGACTCCCCCCCCCCCCCCCCCCCCCGCAAATACTCCCCCCTCATGTTGACGGCATATGGCCTGGTATGGCTCAGGGGGGGCACACTCGTCCCCCCCCCCTTTCCTGGCCTGCATGCTCAGTAATGGTCTGGTATGGATTTGGGGGAGAAAACTCACGCCATTTTTTCTTTAATTTTTGGAGTGAGGTTCTACCAAACACACTCACACTGTTTTTGCAACAAGAGATACAAGGCGACAATTCTAGAGAAACTAGAGGGAATTAGCAAGTAAAAGGTAGCTACTGGTTACATTTATTTGCTAATTCCTTCTAGCATTCTCTAGATTTGTTATATTGCATCCCTTGTTGCAAAGATGTATGTATTTCCTATGCTCCTCAGCTCATCTACTGGCCACAATGCAATATTTTATAACTGCCCATAATAAAACAATATTTGTTCAAAAATCGCCTAAAAAAACATTTGTTTTTGCACAGAATGGATTTACATGCAGATTTGTTGAATGAATGGTTATGCATTTTCATTTATAAATAGACCTCCCAATGCCCGAATTTAGTTTTTTGCATCAGCTACATACAATAGAACTAAATGTAACAGACGTATGCCAGCACTAAGAGTCGGTCAGGCTCTCCTGCAGTCCACATGGGCTGCCAAAAAAATGTACTGACAGAAAGCTAAGAGATGCCATATCACTGTGTTGGTGCTCTTCAACTGACCAATCAGTAGTTTGGGGGGGGGTGTTCTAGACGAAGCAGTAATGCTGCACTATGGAGTCTGCATTGGAAAATGAGGCCCCAGGTATACTCTCTGACGGGGGGGGGGGGGCAGCACAGTGGCTAACTGGTTAGCACTACCGCCTGGCAGCACTAGGGTTGTTGGTTTGAATCCCAAACACGGCACCACCTGCCTGGAGTTTGCATGTGCCTGCGTGGGTTTTCTCCAGGTACTCCAGTTTCCTCCCACACTCCAAAGACATGCTGGTAGGTTAATTGGATGCTGTCTAAATTGGCCCTAGTATGTGTATGTATGAATGTAAGTTAGGGACCTTAGATTGTATATATATGTGTAAATTGACGGCGCGATATAAGTACCTGAAATAAATAATCACAAAATTGGCTGTACAGAATCTCAAGCCTTTGAGTGGTGAAATATTTCCATATATGCGTTTCAAATGTATTAAGCGGTTAGCCTGCAATTAAGCATTAGGGCAAATGTGAGGTTAGATGTGACCTGCCACATGTGTAAATCAATCAGCCTTTTCCTGTGTATTAATTATTGGTCTCTAATCATCCATTCCCTGTACAAATCCAGTAACAGAAAAAAAAAAAAAAAAACACAAAAACTGTCCTCTGGTTTAAAAACTACCTAATTAAGTGATGATTACCATGCCAATAAATGGCGCTGACTGTGTCTTCGTCAATGTTTGAACACTGGAGAAAGGGCTATGCAGTCAAGAAGTGTTCCCTTTTGTGGGTACTGTATACTTATAAATGGGATATTTCAATAGTTGACAAAAATACATACAGTAAATAGGTTACTGCTAGTCCTGGATATTTTCAGTAGAAGTGTTCTTGTGGTGGTCTGTGTCTTGAGTTACACTATTATTACTGTAGTCGACAGAGCTAGTCAGATAGTTTTTTGCCTGCATGATCTGGAGCAGACACTGTATTGCAAATGAACAATATGAAACCCATTCTCAGCAGATTTCCAACCTTTCGCCAGAAGAAACAAGAAGCAAATGCTAATCATTGGCACAACAGAGGAACAGATAATTTAATTTAGCCGTGAGATCATTCCATAGTTAATCATTTATTTATTTATAAGAACACGTACAGAAACAACAGCGAGCATACTGCCTAGCTGGTTTTGTGTTCTGCTTACACGTCATCAAGGTCACCCACACGTCATCAAGGTTACCCACACTTTAGCAATGGCCACTTTTAGAATTGCCCTTAGTGTATCCCACATTGCAAACTCTACGACTTGGACACCTGGCAACAATGGAAAGTTTTACTGATGGTTACCTAAAAAGGTGCTTAGTTTACGTTTGGGGTTTCTTTTTCAGGTGACAGATTTAATACCTGATCACTCACAGACTGAAGATTAGTAATTGAAATTGGAATATGCAATTTTAAAAGAGGATGACCATAGCATCGCTCTTAAAGCGAGAAATGAAAGACCAATTACATACATTTTCCTGCAGTAATTATAGTTCTCATGCTCACGTTTTTGAGAAGGTTAGCATTTGCATAGACAAATTTTTAATTATTCTTTTATAAAAACAAAACAGGAAGAAAAATGAAGCATTAATTACCTTGTGTTCTTAGTTGTACCAGCTCATTGAATACTTTTATGACAGAAGAGAAATGCATGTTTATTTCCCACTCAGATTTACTTAATTGAATGCTGGAACACATAAGAGTCAATTATTTCCTATACTAACTATGCGCTTTCCAAGAGGTAATATTTTCAACAGAACGGTTTGAGTGGGTTTTCTTATCTTTCTTGTAAAACTGCCAAAATCCAGTTGAGCGGAAAACTAGTATAAACAAACTGAAATTCTTATCTTTACTGGATCCTACGTTCACATGGTCAATTACATTTTTTATACAGACATGTACATATCTTTTGAAATACATAGGTATGTAGTAGTGGGGAATACAGTCTCTTAAAACATACCTTTCACCCCATAAAACGGCCCCTGATCCATAATAGGCACCTCCAGTGAGAGCACATGCTTATACTTTTAGATCATCACCACATCATCTGTGGTTGCGTCCTGGCCCTCCGTCTGCTTTTCCATAATTTCAGTTGGCCTGTAAAGTCACTTATAGAACAGAAAGACATTGATCGAAACTGTGCTTGTCGTTTGGAGATCCATGGGTGCAGTGATGATGATAGATGGACATACACTCACAGGCCACTTTATTACTAGGTACAGCTGTTCAATTGCTTGGCAACCCAAATTGCTAATCAGCCAATCACATGGCAGCAACTCAATGCATTTAGGCATCTAGACCTGGTGAGGATAACTTGCTGAAGTTCAAACCAAGCACCAGAATGGGGAATAAGGGGGATTTAAGTGATTTTGAATGCGGCATGGTTGTTGGTGCAGACTGGTTTGAGGGGAATGGGCAGGTTGGTTAGAGATGATAGAAAGGCAACAGTAACTGAAATACCCACTCGTTACAACTAAGGTATGCAGAATACCAACACATCGAACCTTGAAGCAGATGGGCTACAGCAGCAGAAGACCACACCGGGTGCCACTACTGTCAGCTAAGAATGGGAAACCGAAGCTACAATTCGCACAGGCTCACCAAAATTGGACAATAGAAGATTGGGAAAAGGTTGCTTAATCTGATGAGTATCGATTTCAGCTGCAACATTCAGATAGTAGGGTCAGAATTTAGCGTAAGCAACATGAAAACATGGATCCATCGTGCCTTGCATTAACGGCTCATGGATGTGCAGCCAACAAATCTGCAGCAAATGTATGATGCCATCATGTCCATATGGATCAAAATCTCTAAGGAATGTTTCCAACACCTTGTTAAATCTATATCATGAAGAATTAAGACAGTTCTGAAGGCAAAAGGGGGTCTAAACCGATACTAGCAAGGTGTACCTAATAAAGTGGTCAGTGTGTGTATGCAGGCATTTCATGGTTCCTACTCTGTAGATTATGGGAGACTAGAATCCACAGAAATTTCATTGAAAACCTCAAATGGAAGTGATTAGTGATCTCAGTATATCAGTAGTGGAGATAAATAACTCCTCTCTGGATGGGAATCTGCAATCCTTCTAGTAAATAGTGCACTAGTGATGGAGTAAAAGAGAACCAACCATCTTACTCGTTCACTTGAGACGCATAGGCTCACCACCCCTAAGCAGGCCATCCCAATGGAAATCCTGCCTTTACTGGCAAACAAGAGGAGGAAATGAATATGAAGTGATTCTTTTGTATCCTCTTCTAACAGTTAAGCCTTGCCCTAAAAGGAAAGTATAATATGTCTTTATTAGGGTACATCACAGGGGATGGAGGGCATTACACTGTATTCACTAGAGGAGATCATTAAATGAGCCTACTCTGTGAGATGGATCACAGGTTTTACAGGAGTTGGAAAGTGAAGGTGTCCATTGGACCCATTTACCAGCTCAGAAAGAAGGAAACAGATTCACTTTGGCAAAGGCTGCTTGTGGTCAACATCTGCTTCAAGGCCAAGGTTGTTTCTGGTCAACATCTGCTTCAAGGCCATGGTTGTTTCTGGTCAACATCTGCTTCCCCCAGATCAGCCAGAAAAGGTGTGAAATCCATTCAGGGTCTGTTCAACACTTAAACCTACTATCCAGGACATTACTTGCAGTGAAGCTAGGCTCAGCTTCACTTCCTAGAACCAGCATGTGAACCAGAGAAAAGCTACCTGTGCCAAAGTCTACTACCACAGAGTTTTACTGTTGTGGAAAACTTATTTTGCAGGTACTTAATCACAAAGCAAAGTATCTGTGTGAGAAGGTAGTGATTGTAGCTACCATTCTATGACTCATGGGCCTTTTTATTAGTTCAAGTAAACCGGTTCATATTCACATAGGGTAGAAGGTAGTACTAGTATAAGCAATGTCACCTATTCGATCTATGTGCTATTGGTGTTTTGCTTTATAATTGATTCCCCTAAATACACCCATGGCCATTCAAAACATGTCACTTAATCTGCAAATCTAATATGTTTCGACAATCATCGGGGTATAGGGTGCACATAAGTATACAAGATATCAATGGATCTCTGGCAAGAGCAGAGGGTATTTTTTTTATCTTAGCAAACAGATATAACAAAATGCTACCACTCTTGTATACCAAAAAGAAGCAAAGAAGAGAGGTTTATGGTTTGCGTTTACTTAGACCTTAGGGCTCGTTTACACCAACGGCCGCTAGTGTGCTTTGGGAGGCAATGTTAATGGCTTGTCCCATCATGGATGACTAGACATCTCTGATTGGATGAGCTGGAGATTTTAGTATCATTGCCCCGCCCTTCCACCATGCGTTATCAGAGAATGCCTTGCATTCATTGCGATAAAGGCAAAGTATTCTGTGCTGAGCAGACAACCACCTGTGGTTACTAAGCAGCAGGGCAGCCACGCAATATGGGACCCGGAAGACAGTGGCGATCACTGTAGCAGCAATGACTACTACAGTGACTCTCAGCTTCCACAGCATCCCACAGGTATGGAATTTGCATACTTACCCTGGTCCAAGCTGGACCAATGTAACTATGCAATGAAATCCTTACCTGGAGTTCAGCTATTGAAAAACATTATACAATTGCTTGCAGATGACAAACGTACATCTTCTACATTGAATTCACTTTAAAGGATAAGTTCACCTTTTGGGAACATGTTCCACCCATTTTTAGAGTGGAACATGTAACATGCTCCCAATGCTACAGCCTCCCCCTGATCCAACACCTCTAGAGACAGCGAGCCGCGGATCTTCTCCCTGAACTTGCTGTTACATTCACAGTGTTCTGTACATGGGGAAACTACAAATATCGCCTTTGCAACTGACAACTTGTAGTTTTTATGAACTACCATGGCACTGGTGAGCACTCTAGGTAGTTCATTGATGGTTCCTGTTATTGTGTAACTGCCTGTCTGACTGTCAAAACTGACCGTCTGCAGGAGCCTTGCATTGCATCAGTGATCTGCTGATCATGAGTGCAATGCTTTACAGGCACCTAATAAAAATAAATAAATTATAAATGTACATTTTTTTTACCTACAAAAAGATGTGCATTTATTTATTTTTTTAAAAGCTGAATTTATCCTCTTGGATTGTAAGCTCTAACGAGCAGGGCCCTCTGAATCTTCCTGTATTAAATTGTATTGTAATTGTACTGTCTGCCCCTATGTTGTAAAGCGCTGCGTAAACTGTTGGCGCGATATAAATCCTCTATAATAATAAACCTTTAACTGCTTTGGAGTTAGTGACTAACATAAATGCATCAAAGTACTGAGACATATCCAGCTTACATTACTTCTAGTCTCTATTTTCTATGAATGTACAGATCAATTGCCAGAGAAAACAAAAAGGTGTTGATCTTTAAAATCAGTAATAAAGATATGTTGAGCTGTTGCTGTGGCGACCAGATTCCAGCTGTCAGTTTTCTGTAAATGAAAGTTAAAGCTTGAATGGTTGCTATGGACAGTAGCGGTGTTCCTCCTCTCCAATGGCCGTACACCGCAGCCCCAGTATGTTCCCCCAGAGCTTTTTACTTGTTCTATGACAAAGCCTGCAGCTCACATAAAAACTGCTTCTTACATTCCTGTCCAGGGGACATGAGCTTCGTACATGCATTGCTTACATTTTTAACCAACAAATGCCAAACGCACCTAGAATTTCTGCTCTAGTTTGCCTGACCATTAGGCGTTTTCTGGAAAATTGTCCCCGCTAAGGTCAGAAAAGATGGCAATTCTGTGAGACAACTGCAAGATCTGCCCATCCTGAAAATAGAACTCATCATTAGGTACGAACTCCCAACTCATGCAACTGTATGATTGGCACATGCACAGTGAAGGATGGTTCACTTTCCATTAGGGCTTGATCACACGAGCAGTGCCTTCTGAAGGGCAATCCAGGGTGGATCGTTTTACAGAGGGCACTTGACAGGCAGCAAGGAGGCAAAAAAAGTGGCACAACTGCTTGTTTTTACTGTCCCCCACCTGCACATGTGAACAGAGCCTTATGAAAAACAAAATCATCAAAGATGGGTTAATGGAAAACTCTTTGACTGTCAGTACCAGCATTAGTCAATGGTGAGGTTTGGATCTCTCATATCATTGGCGATGTCTAGCCATTCTATACATCTTAAGAATACCAATGAATTTAAAACGTTTACCAAAATATGCTCCATTATTTGTTTTGTTTGCTTGGTGTATGTAAATGTCTTTATACTCAGGAAAAAAAGACTATACATATAAATTAAATATAGCAGGAAAGTTTGAGGTCTATCAGCTTCAACTTTCCCTGATGCCCAAAAGCCCACAAGCAAGCATCAGTGCAAAACACACATCAGATAAATATGTGTGTGTGTGTATATATATATATATATATATATATATATATATATATATATATATATATATATATATATATATATATATATTTATACACACATACACACACACACACATTACACATATACAAACACACACACTATATATCCAAAAGTATTAGGACGCCTGCCTTTACACGCACATGAACTTTAATGGCATCCCAGTCTTAGTCTGTAGGGTTCAATATTGAGTTGGCCCACCCTTTACAGATATAACAGCTTCAGCTGTTCTAGGAAGTCTGTCCACAAGGTTTAGGAGTGTGTCTATGGGAATGTTTGACCATTCTTCCAGAAGCGCATTTGTGAGGTCAGGCACTGATGTCGGACGAGAAGGCCTGGCTCACAGTCTCTGCTCTAATTCATCCCAAATGTGTTCTATCGGGTTGAGGTCAGGACTCTGAGAAGGCCAGTCAAGTTCCTCCACCCCAAACTCACTCATTCCTGTCTCTATGGGCCTTGCTTTGTGCAGTGGTGTGCAGTCATGTTGGAACAGGAAGGGGCCATCCCCAAACTGTTCCCACAAAGTTGGGAACATGAAATTGTCCAACCCCTGAACGACCCCACACCATAATCCTCCCCCCACCAAACTTTACACTTGGCACAATGCAGTCAGGCAAGTACCATTCTCCTGGCAACCGCCAAACTTAGGCACATTCATCGGATTGCTAGACAGGGAAGCGTGATTCATCACTCCAGAGAACACATCTCCACTGCTCTAGAGTCCAGTAGCGGCGTGCTTTACACCACTGCATCTGACACTTTGCATTGCACTTGGTGGTGTAAGGCTTGGATGCAGCTGCTCTGCCATGGGAACCCATTCCATGAAGCGCTCTACACACTGTTGTTGTGCTAATCTGAATACCACACCAAGTTTGGAGGTCTTATCTATTGACTCTGCAGACATTTGGCAACTTCTGCACACTGTGTGCTTCAGCATGCGCTGACCCCGCTCTGTCATTTTACCACTACCACTACCACTTTGTGGCTGAGTTGCTATTGTTCCCAGTTGCTTCCACTTTGTTATACCACTAAAAGTTGACCGTGGAATATTTAGCAAGGAAATTTCACAGATGGACTATCAAGGTATTACACTGAAATCCTGAGAGCGACCCATTCTTTCACAAATATTTGTAGAAGCACTCTGCATGCCTATGTGCTTGATTTTATATACCTGTGAGGTATGGAGGTGATTGGAACACCTGAATCCAATGATTTGGAGGGGTGTCCCAATACTATTGGCAATATAGTGTATATGAGACCCAGAGGGCAGGCAATGGTAGATCATAATTAGGCAGTACAGGCAGCTGACCAGGGACCCAGTCTCCAGGGGACCTCATGACGACCACATTTTTAATGCACTACACCTAAAACGCATGTTGTATAGAATTTAATGGTAACCCAAATAAAATGTGAAACGCAGCATACCTTAAACACACTACACAGATGTGAACGAACCCTTATTGTCTATGGACTTAATAACAACTATGCGACTACAAAAAGACACAGGTTCTTCTTTTGGTGAAACTTTAGTGCCTTTTTGGCCTCATAAACTTCAATTGGAGCACATGGAAATGCACAGAAAACACATTAAAACCCTGATTCACAAGTGTGAACTTTTTTTAGTAGATCAGCAATGGCAACCTTCATATTCCACTCAACTTTTTTTTTTAAAGTGGTTGTAATCCTCAAACATGAGATATGAACAAAGTGCATCCTTCCATACTGATTACTTCTCTCTACACAAAGCTCTGAGTGTGACTTCTCTCTGCTGCCTAGTTCCTCTGTTACCTGCATGAGCAGCTTTTCTCAACACCAAGAGAAAAAAAAGTGACAGAGCAAGAGAACTCCAGTACCCAGCCTGTGATTGACAGCCACATCTTTGTTTGGTACCCTGTAGTGTGAGGTGTGGAGTGGTCCCTTCCCTCCAATCAGGCTCAGAGTTTTTCTCCCTTGGCTGTGCAGTGCGTGAACTCCGATTACCCCCCCCCCCCCATAGTTATATAGCAGCCCAATCACTTTTAAAGTGCAAGCTTCCCCCCAATTCCTAGGCTCTCACTCATCCCAGGAACCCAGAACCATGTCAAACAGCTTCAGTATACTGAGCAGAAGACAGAGGAACATCCTGTTTTGCGATCTCCTCCGCACTACATTAAGCCAGGAGTAAGTTCGTCATTTCTGGCTTCAGGGGCTTCATTCCCTGGCTGACACAGTCGGAGAAGGAGCTAGCTCACCATGAACTGTACTTGGCTAACAAACCCCTAATGTCTCCATAAGAAGTACCTGTCACCTGCCCAATGCTATTATATGGAGGGTTGTTAACCCCCTTGTGATAGCAATAAAGTTAAAGAAAAAAAAAAAAAGTTGAAAAAAAGAAAAAAAATTTATAATAAAATGTATTATAAAAACAACAATGTATGTAAACTGCAATTGCACCCCAAATGAAATACCGTCAAACCTCAAAGTGAAAGCAATAATTCTAGCACAGCTCAATGTTAACTTTCAACTGATGACCTGTAAAGGCTTTTAAAGCGCCATCTATGGAGACTGTCACATTATCACAGGTGCACACAATTTTAAGTTGACATGTTTGGTATCTATTTACTCAATGCAACTTTATTTTTTATATTTTACCAAAAATTTGTTCTTACAGTATATTGTGTGTGTTAGAACATTCATTTTATTTTATATTTATTATATTTTTTCCTGAAAATGTTGCCTTTGATAAACAGTTTAAATTTTGTGTGCCATAAAACATTGTATCTATTATAATTGTTCTGGGGGTTTTATGTCATTTTATAGCCATAAATGCATTAAAAAAAATGAAACAATTGCGCTAGAGGCGAAATGGTTAAAGATGATCAAACACGCACACTTCCTATACAAGGAAACTGTATACACAGCATTTTAAATTCCTCCAAAATATTTCACCAACCCATGTCCAAAGCATGCCGTAAATGTCTGTGTACACCATCAGGACCCACAGCAGAACCAATCTACCACTAAAGAATACAAAATGTCATTTCTTATCAATAGAACAAAAATGTATGACAAAAAGCTCAATTCACAAAGCTAAATCCCCAACATAAGGGATCTTTGTCAGAAAAGTGACAATAAAGTTATTTTCAATAGTTAAAATGATTTAAGTGACAGTTATTTTCAATCAATGAGATTTAAAAATGACAGCCAGCTAAAATACTAATCTTGGTGACATTAGCCCTTTTTATGTATGTTAAAGCAGTATTAAACCCCAAAGCAAACATGTATTATATTGCAGCATACCAATTTTTAGATGTGATGGCTGCATTTGTTTTCTTTTTTAAGCGTTCTTTCCTTTATTTTCATCTTGTGATCTAGCCAATAAATCTGTTGTTTTTCAAAAGAGCAAGCTGACCTGCAGATGTAGCAGCTAGAGGATTGAGACAAACCATTTACAAAAAAAAATATTTTGGGAGGGGTCAAAAAAACGTCCAAAAATGCCAGTTTTACCGTGTTTTTCAGCATTAGAGCATTTTTACAGATAAACTCCTCTAGAAACCCACTAGTCCTTGGGGTTTCTTCCCAGCCAAAAACGCCCCTGCCAAAAAACATTGATTACAGCCTATGTGTGCATGGCCACATAGGATAACCTGCTGGGGGGTTTACTAGCTGTAGAAAAAAACATCAAAAGCCAAAAACAGCCGCTGTAAAAACATCCAGTGTGCATGAGGACTTAGCTGGAATTCAGCTTCAATTTGTTAGTGTATCTAAATCTGCTAGTACATCTAACACTCCCTTCCCCCCCAGACTGACAATTCTGTTCAAATCTGCTTCCTGGGCTCATTCATCCAGCATGGCTCTAATACAGGTGGTGTGTTACTGGCCAGATCACCAGGTGAAAAATCCTGAAAAGAGATAAAACCAATGCAGCCACCGCATGTAATGATTGGTAAGCTGAAATATATTACATTAGGGGTCTAATACCGCTTTAAGCTGGTCAGACACTAAAAACTTTCATTTCAGGAACATTTGTACAATTTTTAAATCATTAGTGGGCTCAAACTGACATTCATTTTTGACCACAGTGACAAGGAAATTCAAAGGAGCAGGATGGAAATTTTTTTCTGGAAAAAATTTCTAACAGCGAATGTGGTTTTCATTCAGGAAATGACAGTCGTACCAAAATCTAATGTTAAATGCAAAGTACTTTCAAATGACATTCGTCATCGAATGTACAGAGAATTTGCATGTTCTCCATGTGCCTGCGTGGGTTTCCTCTGGGTACTCCGGTTTCCTGCCACACTCCAAAGACATGCTGGTAGGTGAATTGGCTCCTGTCTAAATTGTCCCTAGTATGTGTATGTATGAATGTAAGTTAGGGACCTTAGATTGTACGCCCCTTGAGGGTTAGGGACTGATGTGAATGTACAATATATATGTAAAGCGCTGTGCAAAGTGATGGTGCTATATAAGTACCTGAAATAAATAAATGAGAATTTTTGTTGGAATGTTTGCTTAAAAATCTACTAGTGTATGGGCAGCATAAGACCGAGTCCACACAGATGTGGTGCGGGAAACGCAATCTTGTGCATTTCCCGCACCACCTTGCAATCGCATGGCGCTCATGCGATCTGTTTTGGGTATTACTGTTAAATTAATGATACCCCAAAACAGATCACAAAATGCAATGCGATGCAATTCGGGTGAGGGTAAAAAAAATGGTTCTGCACCTTTTTGATGCAGATGCGATTTGAGCCATATAAAATACATTGCATGTAATTCGCACAGGAATGGAGTGCGGTTCCTGTGTGAATTACATGTGGTGTCCCACACCACATTAGTGTGAATCCAGTCTAAAGCAGGCCATAGACCGTTCGTTTATCGGCCGTTAGAAAGATTAATCGCCCGATTTTTGCACTGTTAGTGGGGCAATGGCATCAGCCAATTTTCACGGTTCCTCCTCATTTCGTTTATCGGTCATGCTGGAAATTCTTGAAAAACTGAAGATTTTCGCAATCATTGGTGGCAACATCGGTTTACAGAACGAACGATGTTTTGTTTTTCGGATGAAAAATTGGCCGATAAATGAACCATCTATGACCCGCATAAGTCACCAGTCAAACTGCTACGATTCAAAATGTATGTAAAATGGCAACAAAACTGCAGAAAAAGTCGTGCAAGAACTCCTTTAGAAATGGCGCTGCAGCAAATTGCGCATTAAGACACTGACATTCCTTAGATGCCATTTCAATTCATAAATCGCACCAGTATAACCGGGCACTAATGCAGGCCATAGGCGGGTCGTTTATCGGCCGAATTTTCGTCCGAAGGAAAAATCGGCCGATATTCACGCCATTAGTGGGGCAATGCCGTCGGCCGTTTTTTCGTGGATCTTCTCGTTTCTTTTTATCGGTCATGCTGGAAAATCCATGAAAAACTGATGTTTTTCGTAAGAATTGGTGGCAGCATCCATGGCAGCAACGACCCATTTTTCGTTTATCGGCCGACAATTTGGCCCGTCTATGGCCAGCCTAACTCTCCAATAAGCACACCATTGCTTTAGATCCTAAAATACTTTAAAGTGGGATTAAGCCCAAATCTAAAAATGTCATATATTGTCATCCCAATCATTAGATGTGCTGGCTGCACTAGTTTTCTTTTCTTAGGTTTTTCCCCCGTCTGTTTTCGCCTGGTGATCTGGCCAGCAACACACCTCCTGTATTAGGGTGCCTCCACTCTGAATGTAGGGGCACAGCATTGTCAGTCTGGTGGAAAGGGAATGTTAGATGTACTAGCACATTTAGATACACTAACAAGCCAAATTCCACTTTATAAGCAGCTATTCCCTTTTGAGATAAAGGTTTTATATAAATAAAAGCTGATCATTGTAAATGTATGAAGCTTGTTGCCAAAAACGGAATAGGAGCTTCTTTCTGGGCGACAGACACATGTAGGGCAGTCAAGTGAACATAGGACTGGCCCTATGTAATCATTGCAAATCGCTCACTAGCAGATTTAGATACGCTAGCAGATTTAGATATACTAAAAAGCCAAATTCCACTTTATAAGCAGTACAGAAAGTTTCCCCCCCCCCCTTTGAGATAAAAGTTTCACATAAATAAAAGCTGATCATTATAAGTGCTCCTATAAATGGTTTGTCTTAGCCCTCTAACTGCTACACCTGCAGATCACCAAATGAAGCCAAAATCCACAAGCCAAATTTCACTTTATAAGCAGTACAGAAAGTTTTTTGTTCCTCCTTTTGGGATAAAAGTTTCACATAAATAAAAGCTGATCATTGTAAGTAGGGGCAGACTGACAACTCACGGGGCCCCCGGGCAATAGGGGATCATGGGGCCCCTGTGTCCTTGCCCACACTCAAAAAAGCCTATAAAAAGGTACCAGGGGCATTTCATGGGGCCCCCTACTGACCCCAGGCACTCGAGCAGTGCCCGAGTGCTCCAATGGTCAGTCCGCCCGATTGTAAGCATTCCTGTAAATGGTTTGTCTTAGCCCTCTAACTGCTACACCTGCAGGACTGCATGCAGATCACCAGACAAAGCCAAAATCCACTTTATAAGCAGTACAGAAAGTTTTTTTTTCCCATGTTGGGATAAACGTTTTACATAAATAAAAGCCGATCATTGTAAGCGTCCCTGTAAATAGTTTGTCTTAGCCCTCTAACTGCTACACCTGCAGGACAGCTTGCAGATCACCAGATGAAACCCGAATGCAGCCATCACATCTCAGAATGGGTAAATTGCAATACAATAAATGTTTGCTTTTGGGTTTAATCCCACTTCAAGTGTGTAGCAAGGAATGTCAGCCCACTGCTGAGACACAACGAGCTCCCCAGAGGGGGGTCATCATCCCTAATTATCAGTGTGGGGGTCACAGGGTCATGCTCCTGATCCCAGCGATGTGTGATGAAGGAGTAGATAGTACAGGACAAGTGATGAGAAGTCATGGATTGCAGCCCCTTGTCCAGGTGCCCTCCCCCCCTCTCCGTCCAGTGAATGGAGCACGCTGGGCTGTGGTGTGGAGGAACAGAGCAGTGATTGTCCTACCTTGGTAGAGTGCCAGGCACAGGCAGAGCACGATCCAGCATTGGCATGCAGCGCAGGTGTGAGCCGGAGACCTCCTGGAGAAATCCATGTGTACAGAGTGCAGGGCTTCTCATGCCTGTTGCAGCACTTCTACTGAGCCGCACTCCGCACTACCAGCACAGGAAATGTCACCGGACAGCGCACAGGACACACGGGACAGCGCCCCCACAGGACACGGCGCAACACTGCTGACAGCTGCTCTCCCTGCAATACACTCACATTGATGTTTCCAAACAAATAGTAACAGAAGACTTATTTCCTCAATTTCCTCTGATTACAAATCATTTTCTCATAGACAACACAGATCTACAGATTTATTCATCGCAAGATTAGTGTGTTTGTTTTATGGATTTATGTATCTGGTGCAGTTGCTGTATCCTGTACATGTAATCCATTGTTATTGTCCATGGGCTGGATCCAATTCAGTCACTAGAATTGTATACAGCTGTGACTAGATGGGCTGGAAATGTTTCCCTCTTCTATTCAACTACTTGCCCCCCAGAGGAATTACTCCCCTTCCTGACCAGGACATTTTTTTGTGTTACGGCACTGCGTTTAACTGACAATTGCGCGGTCATGCAACACTGCACCCAAATTAAATTTATGTCCTTTTTTTAACCACGAATTGAGCTTTCTTCCAGTGGTATTTGATTGCCTGTACATTTTTAATTAAAAAAAAAAAGCGGCAATTATGAGGAAAAAAAAAACTATATTTTGGACTTTTTGCTATTAACCAATTCAATACCGGGCAATTTTACACCTTCCTGCCCAGGCCATTTTTCAGGTTTCAGCGCTCTCACACTTTGAATGACAATTGCGCGGTCATACAACATTGTACCCAAACTAAAATTTGATAATTTTCTTTACACAACTAGAGCTTTCTTTTGGTGGTATTTAATCATCACTGGGGGTTTTATTTTTTGCTAAATTAACAAAAAAAGTTGAAATAAAAACACGTTTTTCTTTGTTTCTGTTATAAAAGTTTGCAAATAAATAATTGTTCTTCATAAATTTAGGCCGAGATGTATTCTACTACATGTCTTTGGTGAAAATAACCCAAATTAGGATGTATTATTTAGTTTGTAGGAAGGTTATAGAGTTCACAAACTATGGTATAGATCTGAATATTGATCAATCCTGAAGTACTGACAGCCAATCTAATTTCTTGAGATCCAAGAATGTCAGAACAGTACAGATATCCCCCAAATGACCCCTTTTTGCAAAGTAGACAGTCCGACATACTTCATAACAGGCATGGCGAGTTTTTTGAAGTTGTATTTTTTTTGTCATAATTTTTTGGAAAATGAAAAAATAAAAAAATTATTTTCACTATTTTTTTTTACATGCTGTCACCAGTGCAGTACAGCGTCATCATATAACTGGCATGGCGGTGATCAGGGACACTGACTGGTGACAGTGTGAAAAAAAATATTTTTTTAAATATTTTTTTATTATTTTAAATTTTTTATTACATTATTTTTCTTTTTTTAAGATTTTTTTTCATATTTCACTATGTCCAAAGTAGTACAATGTTACCATAGTAACATTGTACTACTTTGGGGAAGTGATCAGTATTTTTTTTTTTTACACAATTTGCTTATAGCAAAGAATTACTTTGCTATAAGCAAGCATTTACCTGAATGACATCGATTCATTTAGGTTTTTTTTTTTTTTTTTTTGTGCTTAGCTGTGATTTGGCCACAGCTAATCACATGACATGTGCATGTGATCACTGTGACCATTCACAGCTAGACACTAGTATACAATGGCTGGCATGAATGAAGCCATCCATTGTATACAACTGTCATGTTACCTGCTGTGATTGGTCACAGCAGGTCACATGGTACCGGCAATGGGGGTCAGTACTCAGATCTGTCATCGGCCGGGGACAGATCGCGCTGCTGCGCGGCTCTGCAAGCGCGTGAACTGCGCATGTGCGGGAGGATGCCATATGGCGGCCTCCTGGAAAGCTAGTACATTTTTCGGGAAGCCATACGGCTATTGGCCGGGCGTCAAATGGTTAAACAATACGGTTAAAAATTTTTAAAAATCAAATTTCGTCATAAATTTACACCAAAATGTATTCGGCGACATGTCTTTGGTAAAAACAATCCCAATAGGTGTAAATTAATTGGTTTACGTGAAAGTTACAGCGTTTACAAATGGCGGTATAGATACTTGGATGTTTTTTTCTACTAGTAATGGCAGCAATCAGCGACTTTTAGCGGGACTGCAGCGGACATTCTGACACTTGGGGGAACTGACTTGGTATAACTGACATCCCCAGTGAAATTAATACAGTGATCACTATTATAAAAAAAAAAAAGCACTGACACTGTACTAATGGCACTGGGGAGGAAGGGGTTAACATGAGGGGCGACCAAAGGGTTAACTGTGTGTAGGGAGTGATTTACTAGGGGGCGGGGGTGTGCTTCACTGTAATCACACTGCTGTGCACAGCCATCCAGAGCAGCATGCCTGAACCAACAGGGAGGAGGACTGTTAGTAAACAGTCTTCCTCCCCATTGGAGATGCTTGGGTAATTATCAGCCAGGACCGGGTGATTGACAGCGGCCACAAATGGTGGCTCGGGTAGGGCACAAGTGCTCCACCTACCTGGAAAAATACACACACAGCCCTGTAGCAGTATATCTGCTATAGGGCGGCGGGGAAGCAGTTAAAGAGCTATGAATCAATAAGATCCCATTCATACCTTTGCAGTGCTTTTCACAGTTTGTTTTGCGTTTTTCTACACATGTTTTTACCACGTTTTGTTCAGCTCTTTTTTTTAAAGTGGAATTTTTTTTGCTGAGCAGAATAAAAATGCAAAACATGGCAAAAATTTGGGGTGCCATTAAAGGCTACGTTTACCTTTTACACAAAAATAATTTCAGGTAAAAAAAATGTGCATTTATTATTTTTGTACAAAGGAGCGTGGAAAGCATTGCAACAGTGATCAATAGATCAACCATGCCATGCAGATCTCCTGCAGACCTGTCAGAAAATCTGCTTGTCGTACAGTATGTAATGAGTGAGCAGATAGATTGTAAGCTCTAATGAGCAGGGTCCTCTGTTTCCTCTTGTACCAAATTGTATTGTAACTGTAATGTCACCTTCATTTTGTAAACTGTTGGCACTGTATAAATCCTGTATTATTATAATAATAATATTCTGACAGGAAGGTTCAATGAACTACAGCGGCACTCCACAGTGTCATGGTAGTTCATTGAAAACTACAAGCTGACAGCTGCTAAGGTTTTCGGGACTTGCAGTTCATTCAGTCACGGAAGTCTGTGACTGAATGATGCGGCCGTGTGGGTGAAGCCCCGCAAGGCTGCGCTGTTTTCAAACCTGACAGAAGAAGTCTCCCTGTACTATCTGTCGGGGGGCGGCTGCTGCAGCTATTGGAGCATGTTACATGTTCCACCCTAAAAACGTGTAACATCTCTTAGATTGTAAGCTCCAAGGAGCAAGGCCCTCCTTTCCCTCTGGTATTGAACTGTATTGTTGCTGTATTGTCTCCTGTTATATTGTAAAGTGCTGAGCAAACTGTTGGCGCTGTATAAATCCTGTATAATAATAATAACAACATGTTCCCAAAGGTGAACTTATCCTTTAAGGGATAATGGCACCTAAACACACATTGTGCAGCGATCACTATGCGATTTGGAATCGCAGGCAGAATTGCAGTCGTTCTGCCCACAGTCCAAAATCGCGAGATGTGAACAGTCTGAGGCCCTCCCAGTGATGTGCGTTTTACCGCACGGGAAAAATGCAGGTCACTGTAAAGACACATAGAACATTGTTGGTGTTATGTGCAGTGTGGTGCATTGTGTTGAAATGCTACGTGTATTCATTTTGAAAGCAAGGCACGCAAATGCACATCAGCGTAATGCAAATATATTGAGAAAAAAAAAAAAGCTTTTATTTTGTCCCTAACAAAGACCCATTGCAATTTAACATGCATAAAAACGCATATCAACACACATCAGAGCGCATCAAAATGCATGTGAATGCACATTTAAAATGCACACTAATGGAAGGCAATGCATATTTATGTTTCAAGTATTTTCATGCATTTTGATGCACATATAGCCTAGGTTCACACTTGCCCACAGGCTGGTTCCGGATAGGAATCGTGACTGTTTCCACAGCTGCAACTAAATTGCACTGCTATTACGAGACGGGCAGGGCTGTTTATTCTGAATGGCACCCCCACACATCTCAACCCGCGGGTGCAGGAACCAGGGGTGTATTTACCACAAGGCAAACAAGGCATTTGCCTAGGGCGGTACTTTTCAGGGGGGGCAGCACTGCCCCTCGGAAGAAGGGATGGAAGAAGGTACATGCGCAGCATGGGGACTTGGCGGGTTCCGAAAGAGGTTGTGGGTTTCATGACGGTGTATGCACAGCCCGACTCTGATTCCCGGGGATGTCCAGAGCTGTGAAGGTTAGTGTCTTTCTCTCTCTTGCCATGGGGGACGGTGGCTGGTTTATGGGGGCAGTGGTAGTGGAAGGCTCTCTCAGCTGGGGGGCAGGGGTGTTGTTGGTCAATGTCAGGTTCTCTCTGCGGGCGGGGGGGGGAGGGGCCCCAATTTTTGTGTTGCCTAGGGCAGCACAAAACCTAAATTCACCACTGGCAGGAACCACAGGGAAATTGCATGGTCATAAAAAAGTGCTGTTACCCTGCGGACGCATTTTTAAAAGGTGCATGCACCTTTTTTTCTGCGTTAAAAACGTGCACAGCAGCCCACTGAAATGAATAAGTTGCTGTGCGTGAGCATACGCGGGCCGCACAGCCTGCAATAGTGTAAACCAAGCCTTAGGTGTGAACGGGCCCTAATGGAGGTGGCTTTAGGGAAGCCAAGCTACCCTGAGCCAAATAAAATCACAGGTTCAGCTTTACTGAGCTCCCTGCTGGCCACTATGCATGTCACACACAGTAATGTGGAGCCTGTGAAGGCAGAACTTTAATAAAAAAATAAAATGCGCACAGGCAGTCTTTTTAGTGTAGAAGAGACACACTGGGGGGAAATTCAGTAAAGCTGCTGCACCACTTTTTTGGGGCTAATCCCTCTTGTTAATCTATTGTGCCAAATTCATGAAACATCTGTGACACTTTTGGCTCTGACAGTGACTCATGCACCAAATTCAGGTGGTTCAAAAAATGCGCCACTTTTACGCTGTGACGCAACATTCAAATTCAAAAGAAAATATTGACAGTTCGTATGTTACGAAAGTGGAGCTAATTAAGACCAACTCTCTTTTGTCATACATTTAGGGTTGCCACCTCATCCCTTTAAAACCAAACACATATTAATTACACAGGTTCGGTTGATTAAGGATTAAGTAATTAAACTCACTTAGAGCCTTATGCAGGCTATACATGGGTCGAATTGCAAACGATTTTTCGTCCAAAAATCTAAAACTTCGTTTGCTCGGTAATCCAATGGTGCCATCAATGATTTTGAAAATCAGCCAACCAAGTCATAACGTTCACTCTCTATAACAGGTGAAACTTCTGTTCCTTCTAGGTCACAGCTCATTTTCTTTTCAGAATAACAATTTGACCATCATTGAGTCAAAAATCAGTAGTTTTTCATGAATTTTCCAACATGCCCAATCACCGAAAAGGGGAGGAACCACGAAAATTGGCCGGTGCCACTGACACACTACCAGAGCGAAAATCGGCTGATCAAATCTAAAACTTCGTTTGCTCGGTAATCCAATGGTGCCATCAATGATTTTGAAAATCAGCCAACCAAGTCATAACGTTCACTCTCTATAACAGGTGAAACTTCTGTTCCTTCTAGGTCACGGCTCATTTTCTTTTCAGAATAACAATTTGACCATCATTGAGTCAAAAATCAGTAGTTTTTCATGAATTTTCCAACATGCCCAATCACCGAAAAGGGGAGGAACCACGAAAATTGGCCGGTGCCACTGACACACTAACAGAGCGAAAATCGGCTGATCATTCTCAGGTCCGATTTTCAGATGAAAAATCGGTCGAATTTTGACCCATTTATGGCCAGCATAATCTGCATTAAATTAGTCTCAGGACCTGGGTAATTAATATGTGTTCGGTTTTGAAGGGATGAGGTGGCAACCCTACATACATACAGAGAGAGACCATGGCACAGACAAATTTTGCGAATGTGTCTCCCGTGCATTCGTGTGGTCAAATCCAAGCACAAGTTCCAGACAGGTGCATGAATTTGGCACATTCTGCGCTACTTTAAGAACGACCGCAGGACACTTTCCCAAATCTGTCTGCTCCAGTATTTGGGAGTTCTAGGGACTATGTCTCTTCTCTATTAAAGTTCCTTACTTTTCCAGGTGAACATACAGTACAGCTCCGTGTACAATTTCAGCATCTGCTGAACTCCTGCATGTGCACAAGAGTGACATCATCTCGCCCCAGTCAATCAAAACTGAAGATTGGTCTGGGTAAGAAGACTGGCCGAAGAGGTCAGCGACCAATGAGGGGGCTCCGGCACAGTAGCTCTGGAGTGGAGTATAGTTCTGCTTTGAGCCCTGGATCACACTGATGCGGTGTGGAATTTGCTGCGTTTTTAGTGCGAATTCCGCACTGCATAAGAATCGCACCCCGTTCATGCGAACCACTGTGGGTGTGTATGTTAACCCCTTCGCGCCGGCGCCTCCCAGCCCTTTAAGGGTTTCAGAAGCCGGGAGGTGGGGCGAGGTTTAGAGTCATGTGACCGCTGTGACGCGCCATCACGGTGGTCACATGATCGGGAAATGTCCCGATCAAAAGAGGAGATCGGGACCTTTCCGTGAGTACCGGACATGTGTGCTGGGAGCAAGCAGGGCGCGCGCTCTCAGCACATATATTCTTTTTTAATAGAATGCAAATGTGCGGCTGCTCAGCGTCTAGGCCCAGACGCCGGGAGGCCGCACATTTGTGTTCAGCCGGCGTGAAGAGGTTAAGTTAACAACACTCCAAAAGCAGTCCGCAAAATGCAGAATTGGATTGCATAGGTGTGAATACCCATGCAATCTGATTCTAGTGCAGACCCAATAAGGGCCCTGCACCTTTTTGGTATGGCTCCAATCACACCGCACACAAATTTCATGTGATTTGCACAGGAATGAAGTGTGGTTCTTGTGCGAATCACATGCAATGTACCACACCGCATATATGTGAACCCAGGCTAAAAGTGCAGGTTCAATCACTGAGCACAGTGCTGCTGACAACTGCATGGGACAGAGAATTTTTCTCATTGAAGTTCAACTTGCACATTTGACAGGATCCACATCGTTGAGCTGACGATCTCCTGGCCATATACTGCACTAAACGCAAGTCTCTCCTGAGTTTGCATCCTTTTCTGTTTTTGTGGCTATAAACTGAACTGAAGACAGAGGTGCAAACTGCTGTAATTCATCAGTTTTTTCCTAGTTCAAAAAACATGACTGAACTGATGACGCCCATGTGAATGGACCCTTCCCCTATTTTCTGCCTTGATTACAATGGTCACCAGGAAACCTTCAGAAGTAAATGTCCCCAGCAGAGACACAGACCACAAAAAAAGAAACCAAAAAAACCCACGCACACTACAGAGTGTTTAACCCTCCCCTCGCTCTAGTCAAAAAGCAAAAAAAAAAATGTCTTTACACAATCATGTCTGCGCACAGGTCTTTTCTGAGGAATGACGTCTAAAAGAACATCTCTTGTGATGATCGGCACGTGTAAGGGCATATTGAGGAAGAGCTTGTAATGTGGGTGGCTCACACAAGAGAGGAATTTATGAAGAAGCTGTTTGTGTCCTGGCAGAAGCCCAGATTCCGAATGAAGCCATCCTTCTGCTAGTGGGCACAGTCTATCAGACAAGATGCTCTTTTCAAAAGAAAATCTCTTCATCCAGCATCCATTTACATACTTTCCACTGGTGACTTACAAGATCTCCAACTGCCTTGAATTTCAATCACTAAACACATGGACATCATAGTCCTCTCCTTGTTGTGATGCATATAGTCACCCATTGTCTTCAGCATCATAATTCCTTCCCTGCCTAAGTCCGCCAATTAATTTTGAAATGTCCTAGTTGCTGTTTTAGGTGGTTGTTTTTTTATCTTTTGGTTTTGAATATGCTCATATAAGAAAACAAAACCATATGCTCCAGACGCTCTTTGATTTGTGTAGGTCCTGATGGCAGCTGTTAATGCACCACCTGGGACATTTAAACCCCTTTACCTAATTGCATTTTGTTAATTAGATCAATTAGCTACATTTGAAGGGAGCCTTGCAGCAAAGGGAGCATAACAAAGAGTCCTATTTTGTCTCCGAATTCATAAGAAAGTGTACACAGGGATTTACTAATTAAGCCAGGATGAAGATGTAAATGTGTCATTTTTTTCTTAGTACAAGCCAACAAAGTAATATACCTCCTTTTATTAGAGGTGGATTTAGCATTGGTGACCAGTAACAGTACTATACCTGTTGCTAATAAATCCAGAAGAGCTGGCCTTGCGGCATGAGATTTGAACCATTTACCCCGTATGTAGGGATAGTGAAAGCTATGAATATTAAACAATGTTTTTGTTATTCATACATACAGGGCAAAAGGATCAAAGCCCATGGCCCGAGCGAGCCAGGCCAATCTTCGACTTCCTTCACTCCCAGTCTTTTCCTTCTTCATTGACTTGGCTGATTTCACTTAGCTTATGGAGTGCCCAGCAGAGACCTTACCTTAAGGGCTCTTTCACATGAACGTTCCGATTGGGTCCGCCTGCCCGTTTTTCGAGCGGACCCAATGGGAACCTCCACTCTCCTCTATGGAGTAGCGGACATGTGTCTGTTTACACCTGCCGACATATGATCAACCAAAAAGGAACAGATGGGAATCCAATTCCCCTTCTGTCCGTTGGATCAGATCGGATGAAAACAGACAGGCGGTCCGTTGTTATCCTGCCATCCATTGAGGAGAGTGAGCTTCTCTGTGTCCACTCTGCAGCAGCGGAGGGGACACAGAGCTATCATCCGTGTGCCCACCGGGGATCAGCGGAGAGATCTCCTGCTGAGCAAGCAGATCCGCTTAACGGGTCCGTCCCGTGTGAAAGAAACCTAAGAGTAGTCAGATAGTTCCAGGCCTCATGCACACTGGACAGTTTTACCACTACTCTAAGGGGCATCTGGAATTATGTTCTCTACCTCCAAATGCCCCTGCATGTTAGCTCATGCGTCCATGCACACATAGGCATTTAGAGGCAGAAAAAAAACAGTTCTATTGCATCCAGGGGCAACGATGCTTTGACAGAAAAACCACTTGATGTCTGTAAAGGTGTCTAAATGCACCTAAACTGTAGGCTCGTCCGGGCTTGAGGGTTAATTCAGTAATAATAAATTATTATTCTGGCCAATTAAATTAATTAACGCTCAAGTGATTGATGTGCCTACACAAGTGTCAAGCATTTTGTTCTACAAAACCACCACAGCAAGGAGGAAAGGCGTCTAGGAGAGACAGTAAAAATGTTCAGTGTGCATGAGTCCCTAAGCAGCAGAATGACAGTTTTCTGAAAACAATTGACCACTTTATTAACCACTTGCCCTCCTTCCTGACTACCCCCCTTCCTGACTAGGCCATTTTTTGCGTTATGGTGCTGCGTTACTTTAACTGTCAATTGCACGGTAATGCCATGCTGCACCCAAATTAAATTTACGTCCTTTCTTTCCCAGGAATTGAGCTTTATTTTGGTGGTATTTGATCGCCTGTGCAGTTTTTTATTTTTTGTGCTATAAAAAATAAGACCAACAATTTTCAGAAAAAAACAATATTTTTGACTTTTGCTATTACACATCTAGTAAAAAAAAATAAAAAAATCTAATTTAATCATAAATTTCGGCCAAAATGTAACAAATGGTAACAACAGTGTCCCATGCTTGAGTAAAGTGTGTTGAAACAGCCATTTGTAGTCTCCATTGGAGCACACGGTAACAACACAGAAGTACAATTGCCAAAAAGGGACAGAGCATGGCCACCCTAAAACAGGAAATGACTGAACAAGGGCTTTCATGGTAGGATAACCATTTACTACTTTAATTAAAGCTGTGGAGTTTAAAATATTTAAGAAGACATTACAAAATTACATTAACATGGTATAGCACTGATTGGAGTGACATATCTTTTAAGGACTTGTTCAGACTATGTTAATTTATGTTATGGGTTAAATTTTAATGGGATTCCAATGCACAACAATGGACCAAAAAATGGACATGCAGCATTTTTTCTGATGCAGAATACATGGTAGTGCAATAAAACATGCTGTGATACGTTGCATGGCATGTGTATCAGAACTGTATTGCCTTAAGGTGTTGGGGTGCTTTTCATAATGGCCAGCACTGCAATGTGCAAGGAGACGTAATGTGAGTCACAAAAGTGTGTCGATCCTGAGTCTATGAACAGATTAGAGGTCAGAAATAGTGAGAGCCTTGCGAGATACTTTGTGCCCATCACATTAAACACCTGATGCATTTTCCTATCAATTCATGCATGTATTTATAGATGCCAAATGCATGTTGCTTTTTCTGTGACAATTCCATCAGATTGGCTTAAATACTGTAAAGTGGGCCAACATGCCAAAAATTAGCATGCAAAGACCACTGTAAAAAAAAAAGTTTTTTCATAGAAGAGTATATTTTCCTTGGAAAATGCAGCAGAATGTGTGACAACATGTCCAGTGTAAACATATCCTAAACAGGGTTGTTGACAGTTTCATAAGAAGATGAATGTTTCCCTATGTAGTCCACAGCATACTATATTTATGAGACAATGAGTTTCTGCTTGTTTACATGTAATTTTCTTTATATCATTGCATAGTTGCCTTAGGCAGGCTGTAGATGATGAGATTTTCTTTCCTGCAACTACAGGTTGCAAGAAAGAAGATAGGATGATTCCCCTCATCAGTATAATAAGTGTTGATGAGCTATTGTGGTCTCCCAACAGGGAGGGGCAGTGATTTTTGCTTGCGATTATAGCTGCTGGTAGTAATGGCATGCAAAAATCCGACATGCTGGTTGTACCCAAGTTGTACAACAATTGACATAGATGGTATCAATCAGGTGGGCTATGAACAGAACTTGGGTAGAGAGAATATGGAAGATATTTGTCCAAAACGATCATGCAATTGGGCAGCACAACCACAGGTGAAGATATGTGCTTGAGCTTCTGCAGCCTCGAAAACAAGACGTCTGAATTGAGTTTGGCAAGCCATGTTCTTCCTGGAGGGCTGGGAAAGTTTTGAAGGCCGTAGCTGTAATCATGTTACAGAGTCTTATCAACTTTGCAGCAACCCAGATTTGAAAGGAAGATGGGAAGGTAAAATGATGGATTTGTGAGGTATGGTAAGAGGGTTGGGGATGTGGTGAAAGGAGACCAAATGGAGATTTAAGTTTGTCCCAGAGCACGAGGGAATGTCTCAAAAATGGATTGGAAATATGCTGCTGGTCAACACAATGCAACCACAACAGGTTCGCAACCGAACGTGGGTCACACTCAACCGCCTCAATATGTACCCAGAGAGGGGTTTTGTGTATTGAATGGTATTTTGTAAGTTGGGCTATTTCAGCAGTTTTTTGCAACGGTAAGGAGACCTGACACTGGCAGCACTTTGAAAAGCAGCCTGGATAAAAATACAAAGATCTGAACAGTGCAATTGACAGCACATATCTCATCTTGTTTTCTGAATGAAGCTTCACATGAATCTTACTGTTTAAACAATTTACAAGTGTGAAAGAGGTCCAAGTCTTTTTCTTTCTCTGATTAGGATGGCCAAACCTAGAACACCCTTTTTTTTATCTTTCTGCTATGCCAGTGTACAACTTAGCATTATATTTGTATTGTTCATTTTTTTTTGGTATGCACATACCCTATAAACATTTAGAATGAAACTGACTTTCTGATATTGGGAGATGCCACTCTGACAAATGAACACTTAAACCCGTATTCTTTTATAAATATGTTTTTATTTAAAAAGCCATTTAAATTAATGATGTTTTGCATTGGGCATTGAACCATCCATAGTGTAGGTATGAAGAGGCTTGTAATATGCCAAATGAACCCCCTCACACACCCAACTGCTGCTCATTGAACTGTACAGGCAGCAGTGCAAGTAGACCATTGAAGTTCTTCATGGTCTGACTAACTAGTGCTGCCTCCTAGCAACCTACGGATGTTGAGCTTGAAATCCTCTGCATCCAACAATAACTTTGAAGTTATTGCAGGGACGGAGCAGCCATTGGGACCAGTGTCTCCAAGTGCCACAGGAGGGAGTGCTGTATTGTTCAGGATGGCACCCTCTCCCATGGTAGGGACAGAGGTGCTGGTCCTAACAGCTCCTCTGTTCCTACAGTAATTCAGGACGGAACTATTGCTGGCTGCAGAAGATTTTGAAAAGCTTCTTCTAAATATGGTTGTGGACTTCATAGTTTAAACAGAAAGGAACCGTGGCTGGTTGGTAGGTTTAGCACATCATGCTGCTGTTATACCTACAGTGATTACTATATTTGCTACAAGCTCATTGTAAAATACTCTGATATTTCCTATACTGTATGCTTATATATATATATGTACGTAGTATATAATGTTAAAAAACATAAAGGTTGAATTTGATGGATGAGTGTTTTTAAATAAAATTTTCTTTTTAACATACTTGAGAAATGTAATATATAATTTTTTTTCTATTTTGTCAGGCAACAACAACAGTCTACGTGACAATCTTGGATGAAAATGACAATGCTCCCATGTTTGACAGTCCACAATATGAAGTCAGGTTGGATGAGGGTCCTCTGACACTGAACTCTGTTATTATCACAACTACAGCTGTGGATCTTGATGAAGGACTTAATGGAACAGTGGTCTATAACATAATAAATGGCAACCTCCAGAACACATTTACGATCAACAGTGGCACGGTATGGATAAGATGAGACTTGCTCAATGCGCACTGTATTTCTTTGACAAGTCCAGAATAATCTGCAAGTGTAGTTTCTTGATGTTTATGATGGAATTGGGGTCGGTTTATTTTTATTTTAAAGGTTTTTTGGGGAGGTTTAAGTACAGGACTAAGATGTGACAATATCTAGGCAAAAATGAATATCACAATGATATTAAATTGGAACTACACTGCATCTGAGCACTACAAAACAAAAACGCTATTTAATTAATTTGTTATTTTCAAAACAAACTCCCCCATCAATCCATGCCTCCATGCTTTATTTTGCTGGGAAATCACTTATGAAACACCTCTAGAATTGCTGGCTGTGACCATCTTGAGTAAGAGCAGAGGATTCATGTAGCATTGACTTCCTGGAATCCACCTGCCCTTAGCTCAGGCATACAGGCAGAGGGGGGGTCAGGGGCATCCCTAGGCAGGTGCGGGGGGTGCGCGCCGCACCGGGTGACACCTATCGCATGGGGTGACACCGGACCCGCTCCACGAAAAGGTAAGTTTTAAAGCAAGCCAACGTTCCCCGCAAGATGGATCAGATCTGTGGATTGGGAAGCATAATCGATTGGACTCTGATCCATTATGCTCAATCCGCAGATCTGATCCATCTTGCGGGGATCGTTGGCTTGCTTAAAAATGTACCTTTTTGTGGAGAGATCAGTTAACCCTTTATAGGATGCAAGCCGTCGATACACACAGGATGGATTGGATCTGCGGGTTGGGGAAGATAATGGATCGGACTCCGATCCATTATGCTCAATCCGCAGATCCGATCCATCCTGTGGGGATTGTTGGGGGTGTCACCAAGTGTTATCGCACCTGGTGACACCAACCCTAGGGACGCCCCTGGGGGGGGTGCTTAGCTGAGAAAACCCCTGTCTTGATTGAGAGAGTGAAGTGTGAAGTTCCACTTTAAGTATTGGAAAGTATCTTTTCTCAAGGAAAAGTTAATAAACCAGTTGAATATATAATGGTATGGGCTGATAATGGTCCATTGATGTAAACAGTTTAGACCAATTGTGATGAGTGAGGGGTGTAGTATGTGGAAAAGGAGCTATTTTTGAGGTATACTAACCCCTTGTTTTTTAGATGAAGCTCTGTGGAATTCTACCATATAACATTCATAAACAACATTCTTGAAATGTGTCAAATTTTGTATATTAGCGAGCCAAATAAGACATGCATGACATTTTTTGTGGTTTTACTCGTGAGCTGTTTCCTGAGCTTGTTTCCTTTGCCACTACAAAGATACATACTTTTTATTGTTATATTAAATCAGGCTAATAAGTTCTTTACATAAACAATGCATTAGCAGCCTTTAGGGTAATGCCAGTTGGGCAAATCTCTCTTGGCAGGTTTGCTAAAGTGGCTGTCTGTCCCTTATCATTATCCCACTGTAGCCAGTTGCAGCAAGATGACGGTCTATCGCTGGCACAAAAGTTACCGAATCTCAGTCCCTACCAATGGGAGTGACGTCTTACTGCCTTAGCTACAGAAGGAGAGACTCCATGGGGACAGAGACACTAGTGCAGGGGTGGGCAACTTTCTTGATATGGGGGGCCTCAAGTGTGGCAGCAACATCACCAAAGGGCCAGACATAAAATTCAGTGAATATTTAGTGTCAGAAACAGCAGACACACAACAGAATATAGTCAAAGACTATGGGCATAATACAAAACATGGTAAGAGACTGTGGACTTGATACAAGAGGTGGTCAGAGACTAAAAATCTGACACAAGAAATGGTTGGAGATTGCAAACATTATACAGGAGATGGACAGGGACTGCGGACATGATACAAGAGATGATCAGCTGCAATTCTAAACAGAGGTACCCACACAGAAGAAAAATATATTTGAAATATATTTTAAAAATATTCTTCTCAAATATATTGACAAATATTTGAAATGCTACAATTTAGGCCATATTCAATATATTTCAATAAATATATATGTATATATATATATATATATATTGCACGTTGAAATGCGTTTTTATTACAAAATATATGAAAAATATTTTTAAAAATACATTTCAAATATAAAAAAAATCTGAAAAATATATTTTTAATAAAATATATTTTTTAAAATACATTTTTTTAAAATATATTCTTCAGAAGTCATTTTAACATATATTTTTACATATATTTGTAAATTTATTTCAAAAATGTAGATTAGTATTTTTAAAGACATACAGTATATTTGAAATGTATTATTAAAAATATTTTTCATATATTTTGTTATAAAAGCACATTTCAACATGCAGTATATATACAGTGTATATATATATATATATATATATATGTATGTATATCTATAGAATACTGGCAAAATTGTAGCATTTCAAATATATGTCAATATATTTAGGAAGAATATTTTTAAAATATATTTCAAGTATATTTTTCTATTTTTCTTCCATATGGGTAG
Source organism: Staurois parvus (assembly GCF_062004578.1). Taxonomy (NCBI): domain Eukaryota; kingdom Metazoa; phylum Chordata; class Amphibia; order Anura; family Ranidae; genus Staurois; species Staurois parvus. The sequence goes on along the minus strand of NW_028317973.1, from coordinate 2,790,539 downwards.
GGTACTACAACCTGATCACATATATTAGGCTTAAAGCATATGATCTCACCGTGCCTGACCAGCAGTCTTCATCTGCTTGCATATAGGTGTCCAAATCAAAAGAGCAGTCTTTGACCATCTCCTGTATAATGTCTGCAGTCTCTGATCATCTCTCTATTGAAAAGAGCGTCGGCAACAGGTAAATGTAGAAAAATCTTCTTTATTGCATAAAGTACAAATGTTCCATGGCACAGTTAGCGCTAATGTGTTTCAGTCCAAAAAACAGACCTTATTCATAGCTTTGTTAGTGTTAACTGTGCCATGGAACATTTTTACTCCTTTATGCAATAAAGAAGATTTTTCTACATTTACATGTTGCCAACGCTCTTTTGAATAAGAGATGATCAGAGACTGCAGACCTTATAGAGGAGATGGTCAAAGACTGCGGACATGATACAAGAGATGATCAGAGACTGAAGACATTATACAAGAGATGGCCAGAGACTGAAGACATTATACAGGAGATGGTCAAAGACTGCAGACATGATACAAGAGATGGTCAGAGACTGAAGACATTATACAGGAGATGGTCAAAGACTGCGGATATGATTCAAGAGATGATCAGAGACTGAAGACATTATACAGGAGATGGTCAAAGACTGCGGATATGATTCAAGAGATGATCAGAGACTGCAGACATTACACAGGAGATGATCAAAGACTGCGGACATGATACAAGAGATGGTCAGAGACTGCAGACATTATACAGGAGATGGTCAAAGACTGCAGACATGATACAGGAGATGGTGAGAGACTGCAGACATTATACAGGAGACGGTCAAAGACTGCGGACATGATACAAGAGATGGTCAGAGTTTGCAGACATTATACAGGAGATGGTCAAAGACTGCATACATGATACAAGAGATGGTCAGAGAATGCAGACATTATACAGGAGACGGTCAAAGACTGCGGACATGATACAAGAGATGGTCAGAGACTGCAGACATTATACAGGAGATGGTCAAAGACTGCAGACATGATACAAGAGATAGTCAGAGATTGCGGACATTATTAAGAGATAGTCAGAGACTGTGGACATGATACAAGAGATGATCAGAGACTGTGGACATGATACAACAGATGATCAGAGACTGTGGACATGATACAAGAGATGGTCAGAGACTGTGGACATGATACAAGAAATGGTCAGAGACTGTGGACATGATACAAGAAATGGTCAGAGACTGTGGAAATTATACAGGAGATGGTCAGAGACTGTGAACATGCTATAGGAGTTGTTGGAGACTGGCGACATGCTTCAGAAGACAGCCATAGACTGGAGACATATTACATGAGACTGCTAAAAATCACTGCTATAACAGGACAATAGGGAAACACAAATTAGTGTCTGTAGGGGGCCCAAGGGCAGCACAACAAATGCCTAAGAGCTGCAGTTTGGGCACCAGGGCACTAGTGAGTTATAATAGATACGTTGTCCTGCACTGTACACTGGGGAATGTCACTGGTCTGTCTAATGCTGGCAGAAAGAGGCAGTGCTTGGGAGCTGACAGGTAGTCCCTTTAGCAGCATGTTTGTTGAATGGAAAAGTGTAAAACATTTCTTGGAAGATAGTTCAGTTTAACATTTATGATCATATGCACCAAGTATAAGTACCAAGTACAATGAAATGCTTGCTTGTGTGCATTCTCACAGTTTACCTAAAAGTAGACAAAGCAGAAAAAATCAAAACAAATGGTACTGAAGAGAAGCACAGTTCTATGGTGACAAGTTTATTTGTGGTGATATTTATAGCACTTTATTTGCATCCCTACCTCTTGATGTAACCTCAGCCTGCAGCATTAGGCACCTGCCTCTTAAAGTGGTTCTAAAGTCAAAATGTTGTATTACCTTAATGCATTTTTCTGAATTAGGGTAAAAAACTGATTAGCAACACTAAGCAATATATGAAGTTCTCTCACCTGCTGTCTCTGATTTGCATTATTCTTCCTCTCACATAACTAGTGGGTCTGTCACACCTAACTGGCCCATAGCCTTAAACCCCTTAGGGCAATCCGATCATCTCCACCTGTCAAGTTTTCAGGCAGACCTGATCAGATGGTCCATATATCCTAATGGACCTGCGGGTGTAAACGGTGTTGTGACTACCTCCAATCCGGTCCACCAAAAAAATAAACGGGAAGGGGATGCATCCCCTTCCATCTAGGTGGATGGGATCGGAGGGCAGTCGGGTGTAAACAAATAGCTGTCCTGTTTACACCCAGCCGCCCATAGAGCAGAGCGGGCAGTGTTCATGTCTGCTCTGCATAAACTGAGTGGACACAGACCTGTCACCCTCCTGCTCTGCTCTGATCATCAAGGGATCAACGGACAAATGACCTGCTGAGCTGAGCAAGACTCCGCACTATGTGGAAAAGGCCAAACTCACTATGGCCATTATACCTTGAAACTCAAAGTTCCAAAATGCTCAAAAACCACAATCCTATGTATTTCAAGAGCCTCTCTCATCCTCTGGAACTCCCTACCACAGTATGTCCGGTCAGCCCCCACCCTGTCTGCCTTTAGGCGATCTTTGAAAACTCACTAATTCAGGGACGCCTACCCCACCTCCACCTAAGAACTGTACTTCAATCACCTCCACCAGATCATCCCCCATAGCTGTCACCTTTTGTATCACCTCCCCCTTCCTTTAGATTGTAAGCTCCACGAGCCGGGCCCTCCTATTCCTTCTGTACTGAAATGTATTGTAATTGTACTGTCTCCTTCTTTTGAGCTGCAAGCTTTAAGCATTTGGGCTCCAATAGACTTTAATGGGGCACCTGAAAAATGCACACAAACGCACATATTGTGCATTTTTACTCCTAGTAAGTAGCTTTCTGTTGGTTAAAAATAATTTTTATAAAATGCTCAAGCCTCAGATGCCCACAAAAATGAGCAAAATGCCTGTACAAATGCTCAAAAAAACCTGTAAAATGATCAGACATTCAGCTGCAGTGTGAATTAAACCTTAGGCTTAGTTTACACTTGCGGTTGGGGGGGAGGGGGGCAGTAACAAAAAAGTTTGGTTGAGCCATGTAAAAGTCAGCTGTACTCAGGGGCGTATCTACCATAAGGCAAACAAGGCACTTGCCTAGGGCGGCATTTTTCAGGGGGGCAGCACCTCTCCCCAGAAGAAGGGATGAAAAAAAGGACACATGCACCATGGGAAACAGGTGGGATCCGAGACAGGCTGCGGGCTGCTTGATGGTGTATGTAGAGCCTGGCTCTCATTCCCGGGGATGTCTGGAGCTGTGAAGATGAGTGTCTCTCTATGGCCGGGAGGGGGGGGGTAGTGGAAGGCCCTCCCGGGGGGGAGGCAGGGGTCTTGTTGGTCAATGTCAGGATCTCTTCACGGGATGGGGAAGGGGGGGTTGTGTTGGTCAGTGTCCGTGGGGGCAGACGATTTTTGTGTTGCCTAGGGCAGCACAAAACCTAAATACACCACTGGCTGTACTGGAGTATACCCATGGTGTGGCTGTAATGCTTTGCACCACAGTGCAGAAAACATGTGCCCTGTTGGTTCAGCAGGCAGTATCACCTGCTAAACGCAACCCATTCAAATGAATGAGGTCGCAGCACAATGCACGCGATTGTGGCATGGTTGTACGGTCTTTTGGGGTTCAAATGCCCTCAAAAAATTGAACCACTACGGATTGCTCAGAGGACTACTGCATGTGTAAATGAGCCCCAATTGTACCTTGGTTACAGAAGAACACAAAGATACCAAATACTTTAGTATACCCTGTGTGAAAAAATACTCTTGCATTGGTTATGTAACTGGAAGGAAAAATGCCCCCGCATCCATGGTGTCACTGGATGGAAAAATGCCCCTGCATACATAGTGTCACTGGATGGAAAAATGCCCCTGCATACATAGTGTCACTGGATGGAAAAATGCCCCTGCATACATAGTGTCACTGGATGGAAAAATGCCCCTGCATACATAGTGTCACTGGATGGAAAAATGCCCCTGCATACATGGTGTCACTGGATGGAAAAATGCCCCTGCAAACATGGTGTCACTGAATGGAAAAATGCCTCCTACTACATTACCATGCCTTATGTGTCTGAATAGCAATCTGCATAAAGCATCTCCAAAATATCTAACAATTCAGAAAAAGAACAATCGCGTTCTCTTTCTATTTACTATATAGTTTTCATGAGTTTCATTAATTGACTGCCGCATTTTGGAATGACAAGGAATTATTAAATTGAGTGTGGCTCAGAAAAGCATTCACTGTATTTTACGCAAGCTTAACTGTCCTATAATCTTGCAGTCCTGGGCCCATGCCAAGTGCTACAGGCTATTCATTTTATTTTTCACGGTCATCAGAGTCACAACGATTTGGTCGCTTCCATTGCAGACAATAGGGTGCAACTTGCCGTGCGATTTAAAAAATCAAATCCCATGACAATTGGCACCGGTGTGAGCGGGGACTTAGTGTGACCATAAGAGAGAGTCTGAAAGCAGGGTGAAGCCTCATTCACGTCATGCAGGCATTGCGAACTTATATAAAATTCCCTAAAGACAGCTGCTTGTGGAAGTATATACTAATGGAATGAAAGGTTGTAGTTCGGTCATACGCTTTTATTTACTAGTTTGCTGTAATAGTTTTTGGGTTATTGCTGGGAGTCTGTCACTGGTAATGGACTCTGTCTGGATTTAGTCCTTCTTGTTCTGGTTATGTAACAGCTAAATGTGACTTCCATAAAAAGTCATTTTTTAAATGTGTATTCTGAATGGATGACAGTTTTGTGCTTTGTATGTCTGCATTTTGACTGATTAGTCACTGTTAGCCCCACATTCAGTGCATTCTAATGGTCACCACTGCTGTTCACAGTGTTACTTGGTGTAATTGAGGTTTTTATTTACTGGATTGTTATCAGAACTGTGTTCCTGTATTTCACATGCCGTAATAAGCAATTATTTTGTTTTCCAAGTTGACATAATAGGGTATTGCTTTCACATGTTCCCAGTGTTGATGTTTTGTTCAATATGTGTATTATTTTAACAAAATGACACTAATGACACTTCATTATATGTGACAATTAAAACATTGTGGCTGAATACATTTTCTTTTAATAATCATTATTTAGTTTTCATAATTATTTCATTGTCTGAGAGATTACAGGTATCTACTGATAAAAACAATAAGGTAGAAACATACTAGGAATAATCAGTGTTTATAATGGCATTAGATTTTTTACCGTAAGGCACTTTCTGCCTTAAAGCGGTTGGAAAGACTCAAAGTTGTTTGCCTTTATGCATTCTTTGCACGAAGGTGAAATGACCTTCTGTGTGCAGCAGCATCCCCCAGCCTCCCTAATACTTACCTGAGCCCCATCGCGATCCAGTGATGTGAATGAGAGCCTCGGCTCCCCAGGGACTCTCCCTCCTCATTGGCTGAGACAGCCATTGGCACCTGCTGCTGTCAATCACAGCCAGTGAGCCAATAATGAGAGAGAAGGTGGGGCTGAGCCACAACTCTGTGTGTGAATGGACACGCAGCCTGCTTGGGTGCCCCCAGAGCAAGCAGATTGGCAGGAGGGAGGGGCCAGAAGCACCAGCGGGGTACCCTAGAAGAGGAGGACCGGGGCTGCTCTGTGCACAGAGCAGGTAAGCATAACATGTTTGTTATTTAAAAAAAAATCCTTTAACCGCCTCCCTCCCGCCATATAAAGTAATGATGGGCGCAAGGCAGTTCTCTCGTTCTGGGAGGACGTCTGGGAGCACGCAGCATGGCGATCGGTGGTGCGCTGTGTCCCTTGGACACAGCAGATCACCTATCAATGGAAAGAGCCGAAGATGTTGGCTCGGTCATGTGATCAGCTGTGTCCAATCACAGCAGATCACATTTAAATAGGGAACTGCCGGTTATCTGCATTTCTGTCCTCACGAGCTGTCAGCGTGAGGAGGAGCGAGGAGAGCCAGTAATTGGCTTTACTCAGAGGGGACATGTGCACTGATCATCAGAGCACTGATGATCAGTGTGCCCTGATGATCTGTGTAGCCCCAGCAGTGCCACCTGTCAGTGTCCATCAGTGCCAGCTGTCAGTGCTCATCAATGCCACCTGCCAGTGCCCATCAGTGCCACATCAATGCCACATATCAGTGCCTACCAGTGCACATCAATGCCACATATTAATGTCCATATGAGCTGCCTTTCAGTGTTACCCATCAGTGCCAGTCAGTGCCACCTATCAAACCTATCAGTGCTGCCAATCAGTACCAGTCAGTGCCGCCTATCAGTGCCAGTCAGTGCCACCTATCAGTGTGCATCAGTGCCACCTATCAATGCCCGTCAGTGCTGCCTATCAGTGCTGCCTATCGGTGCCAGTCAGTGCTGCCTATCAGTGCCTGTCAGTGCTGCCTATCAGTGCCACCTATCAGTGCCAGCTATCAGTGCCATATATCAGTGCTGCCTTTCAGTGCCCATCAGTGATGCCTGTCAATGCCAGTCAGTGCCACCTATCAATGCCAGTCAGTGCCACCTATCAATGCCAGTCAGTGCTACCTATCAGTGCTGCCAATCAGTGCCAGTCAGTGCTGCCTATCAGTGCGCATCAGTGCCGCCTATCAGTGCCCGTCAGTGCTACCTATCAGTGCCGCCTATCAGTGACAGTAAGTGCTGCCTATCAGTGCCACCTATCCGTGCCATATATGAGTGCTGCCTTTCAGTGACCATCAGTGATGCCTGTCAATGCCCATCAGTGCCTCCTCATCAGTGCTCATCAGTGCCACCTATTAGTGTCCATCAGTGCAGCCTATCAGTGCCCATCACTGCAGCCTCATTAATGCACATCAGTGAAGGAAAAAAATCACTTATTTACAAAATTTTATAACAAAAACTAAGAAAAAATGTTTTTTTTTCAAAATTTTCAGTTGTTTTTGATTTGTTTAGCAAAAAATAAAAAAAACCCAGAGGTGATTAAATACAACCAAAAGAAAGCTCTATCTGTCTCAAAAAAATGCTAAAAATTTCATATGGGTACAGTGTTGCATGACCGCGCAATTGTCATTCAAAGTGTGACAGCGCTGAAAGCTGAAAATTGGCCTGGACAGGAAGGGGGTATAAGTGCCCTGTAGGCAAGTGGTTAATATCACTTTAAGGTAAAAAAAACTTTCAGTAACTGCTCCCCTCCCAAAAACAACCTGAGTTCCATCTCAATCCATCGCAGTGCCCATCTGCAGCAGCTCTTCTTCTCTTTCTCTCTCCTCACAGGAAACTTATTAGCAATGGGAGCCATTGGTTTCTGCTGCTGTCAGTGCAAGTCTTAGAAGGGAACAGGGACGGGGCCAAACTAAGCTGTGTGTGTCTATAACTGCATACAGCCCGGCTCGGGAGCACACCCACATGAGTGCCCCCATAGCAGCCATATTACTAGGAGAAGAGGAGGAGCATGCTGCACTGGCAAGGGACCCCAGAAGAGGAGGTTTGGGGCTTTTGTGTGCAAAACCATTGGACAAAGCAGGTAAGTATAACATGTTGTTTTATTTTAATAGAAAATATGAAGCTTTACAATCACTTTAAGATTTAGGAAATGAAAACAATACAATGTGGTGAGCTTTTTTATATCTGCTCTTGAAGGTGTACAGATTCAAACTGTATACAGTAAACTGCAGATATTAGGCAGATCATTTCCTATGGATCCCGTCAGCCTTTGTCAGGAATGGACTCAGCACTGGTGGTGGGACTCACCTGCCGTGTGGGCTGCAGTACCAGGGCTGACCTCAGCAGCCAGAAGCTCACTCCTGCAGTCAGCCAACACCTGGGGCTGATTGCAGGAGTTGTATTTAAGGAATGACCAGACCTGCAGTCAGGGCCTTGGTGTATGTTTCCCATGAGCCCCTGTACCTGGTATCCTGTGTTCCTGCCTAGTTGCCAACCCTGCTTTTATCCTGACCTCTGCTGACCGTCTCCTGTTGAACCCCTGGCTTGCCTGACCATCCTTCTGCCTGATCCTCTGTACCGCGCTGCCCGTGAGTTACTGAACCCGGCTTGTGACCCTGACTATTCTCTGCCTGCTCCTCTGGTACCTCACTGCCTGCACATTGCTGACCTGGCCTGCCTGACTACGCCTGACACTACCCAGATGATCCATCCATCCCGCACGGATCCAGTCACTACTGTCCAAACCTGCCAGCCCCTTCACATCAGGCTTCCCCCGGTACATACCCTCGGCGGACCCCTCTACCACAGTTGGGTGCACTCAGGGGCCACGACCTGGTCTCAGCCCTGCGCCAAGTCCATCCCCACCATCAGGGGCTCTGGTGAAAAGGCAGACTGGGGCTTAGACTCCGCGCCCTGGGGAATCCTGGTCTGTGGGTCACTAGAGATCCCGCCTGACAGTACCTTACGGCCCGCCTGACCATTCCTCCTCTCCAGCCCTGACTACGCCTGTGTTCCCACACATTTCTGGTCATACCCGGATCCTTAACAGCCTTTTAACAGCTTGTGCTGTGGAGGAGGGGCGCCTTTTTATTTTAAAATGTGCTAGAATAATGACCAAACCAGTAGTTGAAACAAGCAAATGTTGAAGGGGGACTGTTTGGATGCCGTTGGAAGTCAAGTAAAAAGAAAATAATCACAAACAAAATAAATTTTATTACAAATAGTGTTCACATATAAAATTGCTCTCCAGCAAATACAGTAACCATTAAGAACCATTAATAACATGCCATACATGACAATCACGGTGATGCTATTCAATCTACGCGTTTCAAGGATTGACTCACTTCACCCATGAAATGCGTAGACCAACTTGTACAACCTTAATTGTCATCTATGACATGTTATGGATGGTTCCTAATGATTACTGTATTTTATGGAGAGCAATTTTATATGTGAACACTAGTTGTAATAAAATTTATTTTGTTTTAAATTATTTTCAGTTTATTTGACTCCCAACAGCATATATAAAGACCCACTTTCACATGTGTTTGTTTCTGCTTCCATTATATAGAATGTTGCCCTTGGGAGTCTCTAATGTGGGCTGCCGTTGCTGACCTCCTCCAAATAATTGAATAAAAAGAGGCTGGGGTCCCCTCGGGTGAAGGGTCACTCCCAATATATACACTAGTGCCACATCCTAATTTTGACTAGTCAGAAGTAACAGAAATGCTACAAATGGACCTTTATGTTTAAACACAGCAGCAAATCACCCTATAGTGACCCAGAAAAGTTATCCACCTCCACCCTTGAAGGCTAATTGAACAAAATAATAAAACTTTTCCCTAAAACAAATAAATAACAATAAAAAAACAAAAAAATATAAAATAAAACCCACATCAAAATATAAAACCATAAAAAATTTGTCCCAAATATCCAAAATTCAAAAAATACAAAAATAATAAATAATCCAAAAAAATATAATAAAGAATCCAAAAAAATAATAATCTAAAAATATAATCCCCACAGGTGTAAATAATACTTTTCTTTCTTCTTTCATCAAACACTCCTTCTCAATATCCGCAAATCCTGATGACAGTACACCTCAAAAAGAAAAAACTTGACATAGTGTCATACCTTTTATATAATACAACACACGTGCCACGCAGCATGCAAAATCCTTTATAAATGTGTATACTCTATACACGAGTATCTATACACATGCAAATATTCTATAGTGAATATAGATATACAGTAAGTGAAACACACTCATATAAAAAAGTGTCAAAACACCATGTGTAAAAACAACTCCCAATGAACACTGCAAGTGTGTATCTCAGTGTTCCCCTAAACCCAAAACAACACTCTCCAACTCATATGCTGATGGGTAATTGCCCTATATCAAAAACATCAAGGCAGGACACCACTCTGGGTTCATTTCTCCTCAAACCGATTTTATCCAATGCTAGGGTTTTTCTTCCATTCTCAAGAAAATCCACAGTCACAGATAGTCTATAACATATCCTCCTTTATTAGTAACTCACATAGAATCTGGGTGAAAACAGCTCCTCCTCACAGGGATACAAGTGTGGACAGATTCAGGGAAACATTGGCCACATGTTCCCACTTCCAAGATGGCCGCGATCGCACTTCCGGTCAACGTCGATACGTCTGACGTCACGTGTACTGACGCGTTTCGTCACTTCCTATGACTTTTTCAGAAGACCCTATCAAAAGTGATAGTGGCTGGGGGGGGGGGAAAGTACCTCCACATGTGGCACCATGTTACACCCTGAATACAGGAGTAACATATAACTAATTGGAGTTAGCATGTAAATCATTATCCTGCCAAGTGCTGAAAACAGGCAGTGATTTTAGTATGAATCCAAATTACAGATGGACAGGTGTATGTAATATATAAAGTCGACAACAAACATTAAAATTAATCTTTTGGAATAGAGGCACTTAAGAGGAGATATAACTGTAATATACAAATATCTAAATGGTGACTCTAGCATAGGAAAAAAATGAATCAGTCTCAGATTGCTTAAGAAGACACATGGCCACTCAATGAAGTAGGACGAGAAGTGATTTAACCTTAACCTCTTCGCGCCGGTACCTCCCGACCCTTAAGAGTTTCAGAAGCTGGGAGGCGGGGCAGGGTTTTAGCGTCATGTGACCGCCGTGATTCGCCATCACGACGGTCATATGAATGGAAAAGGTCCAGATCGAAAGGGGAGATCGGGACCTTTCCGGGAGTTGCGGACATATGTGCAGGGCTAATTGTATGCAAATATGCAGTCGCTCGGCGACAAGACGCCCGGGAGGCGGGGCAGGGTTTTAGGTTCATGTGACCGCCGTGATTCGCCATCACGGTGGTCACATGATCGGAAAAGGTCCAGATCGAAAGGGGAGATCGGGACCTTTCCGGGAGTCGCGGACATATGTGCAGGGCTAATTGAACGTAAATATGCAGTCGCTCGGCGTCAAGACCCAGACACCGAGAGGCCGCATATTTGTGTGCGATTGGCATCAAGGGATTAAACTGCATAGGTGGTTTTTTACTGTTAGAGCGGTAAGAAAGTGGAACTCTCCTTTCAACAATTGGTAGTGTCAGCAGGGAGTGTTAATAATTATAAAAAAACTCTTAGATGGTCATCTTAGTGAATGCAATATACAGGGATATGGGAAATGGCAGAGACATACTGTAAATACATACGCACTCATACCCTCACATCCACAAAGTTTGAACTGAATGGTGTTTATTTGACCTTATCAACTATGTAACTATAATATATATTATTGTGTGAACAAAGTATTCATTTTAAATGATATGCAAGTCCTTTAAGCCTCTGTCTGTCATTGTCTTAAAGTATTCACCACATTTTTGTTGTCGTAGGAAATGAATTGTAATTATACAGCATATTTTCTTTTTTCTAGGGCCTGATACGTGCTGTGAAGGAACTAGATTATGAAGTCTGTCTGGGTAAATATACTCTAATTGTAACTGCAACAGACAGGTGTCCTATTGTACCACGTCGTCAAACCTCCACTACCACGGTATGTATTCTGAAAAAATCAGCTAGACAAATGAAAATGATAGTGACTAAAGAAATGACTAGACAAAAAGGTTAACCGAATGCAAAGAATATGTGCACAGTGTGCAGCCATGCAGTAGACCAGCCATTATCAACCATTTTACCCCAGGGGAACAAAAAATGTTCAGGTCTCAGGGAACCTCTGCTAAGATTAGTCCATCGGGGAATTGACATAATGCTCCTTACATTGGTGGTCAGTGAGAAGAATACCCCCTTACAGTGGTTGCCAAAATGTCACCCTAAGGCTCCATACAGACTGGGTGTTTTAATAACGCTGGTAACATTAGCTTTGTAAAATCTCGTTAAAAAAGTGAGTTTTTCAGCGTTTTTGTATTAACATTTAGCGGCGTTTTGCCGTGTTTTTTGCGTTTGCTTTTTTTAGAGTTTTTTTTTTTGCCCAAAAAAATATTTTTTGATAAACAAATGTCCAAAAAGGCTGGTTTGCCATGATTTACCGTGGTTTACTGTGTTTTGCTGCATTTTTCAGCATTAGAGTGTTTTTACAGCTAAAAAACTCCTCTAGAAACCCACTAGTACTGTTTTTTTTCCAGCCAAAAAACTCCCCTGCCAAAAAACGCTGATTACAGCCTAAGTGTGCATGGACACAGGATGCTGGGGAGTTTACTGGCTGCAGAAAAAAAGTCAAAAGCCAAAAACAGCCGCTGTAAAAACGTCCAGTGTGCATGAGGACTCACAGTCAGCTAACAAGATGGTTGATGACAACTATGCAGGCATCATCAAATGGGAGTTCAGTCAGCCACAGCCCAAGGAACTCTTGGGTTCCGTAGAATCTTGGACAAGAATGGCTGCAGTGGACTGTCACTTTTCTAGCAGTGATTCATTGGTTTGTTTGTAGTAATCTTTATTAGGACTTGTGTTTTTTGAGAATTACTTCTCTTATAAAATTGCTTCTTATTTGCCTTTCTTTCTAGAATTCTTTTTATTTATGCATCCTTCTTTTAAGATGCAATTTTAAAGATACTTCTTTAGCCTTTTATGGTGATTTAAGTCAAAATAAGACCTTAAGAAATTTCATATGCAATTCCTGTTTAAAAGATATTTTTAGACATGAAGATGGATGAACTTCTATCAGTAGGAAGTCTGTCATTCGGTAAATTTCCTTCCTCAAGAGAACATATTATACCCCATTTAATACTGTGTGTGTAGGAGCATTGGTCATCCAGTGCCTGCCATAACTAAGCATTGTAAAGTGTGATCTCTTCACCCTCCTCTCCCAGAAGAAAGCTCATTACCCTTCCCCTTGCCTGAAAACAAGTACTGAAACACAGGAATTGTTTCCACATTAATTTACATTAAGAAGTATTTGTTCCGAGGATTTTACAGTATAATTCCAAGAAAAGCTTTGTGTATTACAGGTAAAAAAAATGTAAAATATAAGTAAAAAAGGCTGCAAACATTAATATTTACCTTTGGAGCCTTGTGTTCATTGTTGACACACAGGGCAAGCAGGGAGATGCTCAAGCATTGAACCGCATGACTCCTGTTCATTCTGTCTTTACCCCTCAACTAATGTGCTTCAGAAGAGTACACTTCACGATAGGAAATTACAATTTTTTTTCATGGCTCCTACATATCTTCAGTGCATTCCTTGAATTATTCTGCTACCTTTTTTAAGATATAGTCACAAAGTAAAATTGTGTATCTAACCTAACATAACTTTAATACAATCCTTTATTTAAAATATTATATTTCTTACATAAGCGTTATGTATGTTTTTATTTACAGTATTTTCTGGCGTATAAGACTACTTTTTATACTTACAAATATACCCCAAAAATTGGGGGTCGTCTTATACGTGGGTTATAAAATGTGAACCTTGAGTTTGTTTGGGTCAAGCTGGCTGGATGTGTGGTAATACTGTACATACAGTATACCGTGCTGAGCCAAGCTGGCTAAAAACAAATGTCCCTATGACAGATTAATCTGTCAGCCTGCTGGATGTGCGGTATATACAGTATACTGCGCTGAGCCAAGCGGTTTCAAAACGTACCGGTACATCCCTACTGTAATCAGCCCGCTGGATGCGTGTATGTACGGTAGCTGCGGCTACATACAGTATACACTGGACCAATCACGGCGAGTGATGTATTCTACTAATGAATACAAAGCCTGCTTGGATTGGCTGAGTCAGAGAGGTGGGCTGATGATGTCACAACCTCAGCCAATCCGAGCAGGCTTTGTATTAGTAGAATACATCGCTCGCTGTGATTGGTCCAGTGTATACTGTATGTAGCCGCAGCTACTGTACATACACGCATCCAGCAGGCTGATTACAGTAGGGACGTACCGGTACGTTTTGAAACAGCTTGGCTCAGTATGCTGTATATACCACATATCTAGCGGGCTGACAGATTAATCTGTCATAGGGACATTTGTTTTGAGCCAGCTTGGCTTAGCGCGGTATACTGTATGTACATTACTGCACATCCAGCGGGCTGTATATATACTGTATACTGTATGTAGCCGAAGCTACGGTATTACCGCACATCCAGCGGTAACCATCTGACTTGGAATTTGATCCATATGATGACTGTCTTACAAGTGTATCACAAGATGTCATTTATGAACTTATGATGTCAGAGGATGAACATGAGGATTTTGAAGGATTTTAAGTACCGGTAAGTCATAACCATTTCAAATAACAAATCTGGTGTTTTTGAATGGTGTTGCCTCGGAAGGGGGATAGTGTTATACGGCGAGTATAGCCCAAAACCTATGTATTAACTGGAAAATTAGGGGGTCGTCGTATACACCCAGTCGCCTTATACGCCGGAAAATACGGTAAGTCTAAAGCCTAGTACGGATGAACAGAAAATTGTACAAAAAAATACCAATTTCGAAGTGATTGTACGATAATCTGATCTTTAGTACATAGCTTTCATCCAAAATTATTCAAAGGAACAAACACAAAAATTATGATACCAGATTGTTCAATTTTTGTTTAAAGTAATACCTTTAGTGTTCCTGTATTACTTCAGAGATCCTGCCATGAAAATCTTTGTTCAGGAACCTCCTGCTATAGGGAGACAACTCATGGTCCCTGTCTCCTTATGGCTTTTCTGTCACAAACTCTCCTAAAGGAAGAGCCCACTTGCCACAGGTGCTGTTCAGAGAACATTTTGCTTTTTTCTCAATGAAGAGTCCAATCAGAGAACGCTCTACATGAGAAAATGCTAAGTGTTCCCGGAATTGCTATGTAATTATGTAAAAATTGCCATACTAATACTTAAGCTTTAATATTTCCTGAGGACCTAGAAGTGGTATCGTTAGTCATGAATACCACAGAATTAGTCTTTGGTCATATTAGGTAACAGAATATACTCTCCAGTGCTCCAGGGATCAAATGCAAAAGAAAAACCAGGGGAACCAGGACCAAAATTGCTTATGAATAGCCTTTCGGAGATGCTGCCCTCCTCAGATAGGGAAATCAACAACTGGAAAAAGAGCAGACGGAGGTGCTAACCCTAGTGCATTATTCACTAGGGGATTTTTTGGTCATATTAGGAATGGCTGACACTCTTCTAAATATACAAAAAAAGAGAAGAAAAGGAGTTTCCTGATCAGTAGCCAATATCCCCAGAATTACAAGATAAATAAAGGGAAAAGACCCCCTATAGGACTTGGGACTTTGAAGGTATATATATATATATATATATATATATATATATACCGAACAAAGTTTTATAAAAAGTACAAGCTTTTTACTGTGTCAAAAAATTATTCTAACATGTAGACATACCATACAAAACATCATCCAAGGTCATTGGATGATGTATTATATGGTATGTCTACATGTTAAAATAATTTTTTGACACAATAAAAACCTTGTACTTTCTATAAAACTTTTTTTATATATATGTACACCTTCAAAGTCCCAAGTCCTATAGGGGGGGTCTTTACTCTTCTAAATCTATATCATTTATTCTTACAGGTCTTGGTCAATGTTAATGACATCAATGACAACTGGCCAAAGTTTCCAAATGTTTATGAGGGTCCTTTTGAGATCACTGAAGGGCAGCCTGGTCCTAGAGTATCAACCTTTAAGGCTGAAGATAAAGATTCTGGTCTCAATGGCCAAGTAGAATACAGCATTGTAGGTGGTGATATTCTTGGTAAGTGTACATTACTAATATTCATTCATCATGGTCATTTCACTAATGCATAGATATTTAATCTTCACTGAATCTTATTATAAATTATCCTGTGTATAAAAAGTTATATACATGTGGAGGAATTACACAAAATAGATGATGAGTATATCTACTTCTTCTACAAGGCCTGCCATAGCTATTAGTGTTGGGGACAGGCATGACTTCCATTGACACCTAAAGTAGTGCAGGTATTAAGAGAAAACTTAGAGACTGGTTTAGGAGTATTTATTTGAATGTTAAAAACACCCCAGCTTAAGAAACTGAAACATAATTGGGAATAGGTGATATTTTGAGATTTAACCTAAATTGTGGGCGTGTTTGCTTAGATAAGAGTTGTTCTTTAACCAGTACCTGCCACCCATACTTAAATATGTGGCAGCACAGAGGTGGGTCTTACTCCAAGCTGCCATATATCTGCGTTACTGTTCTGTGTTGGGGTCATGCTTAGCACCTCTAGCACTGTGGCCATGTAGTGCCCATTGGGAGCCTGTGGGACAGGCACTGTGACAGCTAATCAGTGATCACATGATTGGGAAATCTATGAAGGTAAAAAAACCTTCTGCATGCAGTCCCCCCCCCCCCCCTTGTTCTTACCCAAGTCTGATCTCGATCCAGCAATGTGCTCTCCCTTCTCATTGGCTCAGAGACAGCAGTTGGAGCCACTGGCTCAATCACAGCCAGTGACAAGAGAGTGGGAGTGCCGGGTCCCTATGTCTGTGTCAACAGATACAGACAGTAAGGCTCAGTACAAGTACACAAGTGCCCCCATAGCCAGCGCCTTGCTATGGGAGCAGTTGGCAGGGGGAGGAGCCAGGAGCATTGGAGAGAGTATCCGAGAATAGGAGAATCAAAGCTGTTCTGTGCAAAACCATTAAATATAGCAGGTAAGTATGACATGTTTGGGTTTTTAAAGATAAAGAAAAATTGTTTAGAATCACTTTAAGCACAATTTTAAAAAATCCTTTATTTTATTTGCAAATAACTTTGCAGTGCTTTGTATCAGAATCATTGTTTTAGTGGTTTCCTGTCATTTTAATAGAACACATTTTAGGAAAAAAATGTTTACTTTTCATTTACAGTAACATATTTAACCTATGGATTCCATTAAAAAAATATTTTTGGTAACACTATATCACTACAAGAAAGCCTTATTTGTATTAAAAGGAAACAATATGAGCATTCCTCGGTTATCTAAATAGTAACATTTGCTGAGCAAACCCTTTGGCGCTATATAAATACTGTATAATAATAATAATAATAATAAATAATAATAATAATAATTTAATATGAGTCAAATAAACAGGCACACAGCAGAAACACCCTACCTACTGTACCATGTGTATGATGGCCATTCTCACTGGCTAAAGGAATGCACAGGAGGCAGGAAGGAGGGGGAAAGCTTTGCCTGTCAGAATGGTTGAATTTGGAAGAATTCTGCAGGTATGCACATGCATCTATAGATCATTGCACTTAATTCCTGCAGACGTTGATCCCCTTACTTCAAGAGTCTCCCCAGTTATGCATTACTTCCACATACAGTCTGTCTAAAGAAGTTGGATTTTGAAAACAGCATACATGTCACCATTAAACAGTAATTATATATTATATTTAAAAGAGTCATATGTGCAGCTGTGTTCCAAAGGTGGATACACATATAGACTATGCCTTAACCCAGCTATGAAACTGGAGCACACCTTCTCAGCAATGAACAGTGGAATGATTGTGGCATGCAGATTATTTATTTCATTTAATGCCCCAAATTTATTTATTTATTTAAAGCTGAACTCCAGGTATGACCTTTATTGCATACATACATTGGTACAGCTTAGAGAATGTAAGTATGTGTATCTCCTGTGCTGAGCAGCTTAGCTTCTGTATACTGACCATAGGGAGTCTCTACTGCAGTAGTGCTGCCATTCACAAAAAGGCTTGTATTTTTTTCAGTGAATAGAAGCATCCTCTGATTGGATGAGGTGGAAAGAAATGGCAGTGATGTCACAATCTCTACCTTATGAAATTAGAGAACATCTTGTATTCATTGAAAAAAAGAATCTGTGATTTGCAGCAATGCCAAGCAAGTGATCCCATGTGGTCAGGGGGCAGAGTAGAAGTCCCTCAGCAGAGAACCTAGAAGATTGCAGCTATCACTGTAGTAGAGATGACTACTACAGTGATTTTCAGCTTCCCCAGTAACCCTTCAGTACTAAAATATGCATACATAAGCTGGGCATAGATCAAAATTGCTGAAATGGCCAAACCAGTTTGTGGCTTCCTTGTTTGACAGAAGTCGACCTTACAAGTTGGACATTTTTTGTCGATCAGAAACTGCAGTGGAGAGACTTGCTGTTAGAATGCAATGTCGCAGCAGGCCATAGATGGCTCTTTTTTATTTATTTTTTTTTCAGCCAGTGGGCTGAACGATAAACAAAAAAGTTTCCTCCATCCACACAAGCAAGGTGGATGGAGCAAACAGTTTAGTTTTTCATTCAGCCCGCTGGCTGAATGAAAAAAAAAAGAACCATCTATGGTCAGCTATACAATGGTCCAAAATCCAACAGTAACAAGAAACTGGTGCTCAAATCTCTCTTGCTGCACTCAAAATGAAATCCAGCACTTGCTGAGGTGCCGCTCTTGGTAGATTTGGGAATCTTGGTACTAGCAGAAAAGAACAAAACAGGGCACACTCTCCTCGTGCATTACTGTGATAATATGACATTTTTTATAAAAAATACAAAAGCATACTCACAAGCCAAAAAGGTCATAAAAACAGAGACAATGGGGTTTATTTACTAAAGCTGGAGAGTCCAAAATCAGACTCCCTTCTGCATAGAAACCAATCAGCTTCCAGGTTTCATTGCCAAAGCTTCATTGAACAAGCTGAGGTTAGAAGCTGATTGGTTTCTATGCAGAAGGGAGTCTGATTTTGGACTCTCCAGCTTTAGTAAATAAACCCCAATGAGTCAAAAGATGCCAGTTGTGGACAGCATAGGTCCACGTATAAAGTGCTAACACGTTTTGGGAGTAGAAAATTTTTAGGACCTATGTTGTTCACGACTGGCATCTTTTGACTCCTTGTCTCTGTTTTTATGACCTTTTTGGCGTGTGAGTATGTTTTTGTATTTTTATAATAAATTTCATATTATCACGGTAATGCACGAGGAGAGTGCGCCCTGTTTTGTTCTTTTATACAAAGGTCCAAGCTTGACCAATCTAAGTATACCAAGCGCAAATTGTGGTAACATTAGTAACCAATTGGAATTCACTTTCCTTAAGTCGCACTACTTCAATTTGTCCTTCAATGTATTTCATGTATATCAGGGGTGATGGCATGTGTTAAGCAATGGAGACCATATTCAGTTACACAACTTCTATACTTCAAGATGGATCCTGAATGACTACAACAGATAACACCCTTTTACCTTTGTAGCATTGTTCCTTTTACTGTTTTACTGAATACTCTGCTCGAATTTACAGTCTGCTCAGGGTGAGGCATTACATACACGTTTAGTTGACAGGAAGCCTGTTCCCAAGGTTGCATAGACAGTTTTGCAGAACATTAGCATGACAGCTGGGTGTGCCAAAACCAAACACAAGCTATACCACCAAGATGTAATGTAGGCAATGCGTTGGTGAAGTTCATTTGTACCGGTAGCAGTCTACCCACTGTCGTTCTACATAAGTGCATATTAAATTATGTCTCATCACCCCAGAGGTCCAAATATCTGTACAGTTCTGCTCCATGGTGATATGCATTTATTGATAAAATGTTACGGCACAAAAGGCAGCTCTCATCCAATATGTCACTATTTTCCATTGTCAACATACACATAAATGGTTTACTTGCTTTAGAGTAAATCAGATAATAGAGGAAGTCAGATAATATCTTGTACATCCTTTGGTAAAGGTACTTGTGGAAAGACATAAGGATGGGAGGCTTGATGCCAAAACATTTTCTTCGTGTGTGGTGCAAACATTTTGCTTTGCATTGCAAAATACTCTTTACAGATAATTAATCTACTATTTGGCTCATGAATTTTCAGAAGCTAGAGGCATATGTTAGTTTGTCATATTGTGATCTTGTATTATGCTTTGTATGGATCAATAGCTGTGTATATTAGTAAACCATTTATATCATATGTACTGTAGTATATTTAAACACACAAACATTTGATACTTTGCAGGTTACTAGTCCTTATATGTAATGGTTGCATCGGTTTTCTTTTTTAGGTATAGCACTACCCCCTTAGGAGACACAGAAGTTTGGGTATCTCTATAGTACTGCTCAGCCAGGCAATACGCATTTTCCATACAGACTTGCATCCAGGAGACAGTAACTAGTCCTTAAGCTTGTTTTGAAGTTTTATTAGGTGATTTAGAACTTGCATTGGGTAAGGGGTGTGTGGGATGCACAAGGGTAATGGCGACAGAGGGACAAAATCCTTAGCGACTATAATCCTAATTAAAAAGGTATGCGCTAATAACAAACTTATACAAAGGTGTATATCATCATCCAAAAAAACATTTAGTGTTTTAAATAAATAATTATAGTGACCAAACATAAATTAGTGTCCAAAAAAATATATATTAGTGTCCAAAAAAATATATATATAGATCGTCAGTGACTTGAACCAATTGTGAAAAATCCACCACCAAAGGAGATTAAATGAACTCACCAGAGCTAATGGCTGGTCAGATTATAAACCAGCAACAGCGCTTGTGCTCTGGGAGCAATGAACCCGATGTCCAAATAGATATGGTGATGTTTCAGATACTTCCGGATAGTAATAATCACAGACAAACAACTTTGCAGCCCAAGCTCTTATGATGAACTTCTCCACTCTCTCTCATACCTCCATGAGAGCATACAGTACACTCAGGGACAAAAAAAGAGAACATAATGGTGCAATACGTTTTTTCATTTATTTCTTTAATAAAAAAGGTATAAGGAAACTCACAAACAAGGTGTCCAACAGACACCAGCTTCAATCGCAAAAAAGGTGAGATACAATTACCGCTCGCCGCGGATCTCTCCCATACAGCACAGAACAGCAAGGCTCTCTAACGTCCACATCATGTAGGCCACGCCCAACCGGTTTCGTCACACCGACGTCATCAAGGGGCGGTACAAATGGGAACGTCAGACAGCTCTCATAAATACCACCCTTCCCTTCATCTACATAATTTTAACACCCAGCCAATCACTGCATTCCTAGTCTCCTTAATCATGCCAGCTTGAACAGGTGTTTCCCAATTTAATTATACATATACACTCTACTACATAAAAAAGCTAAATATATATACCCTGCAGGTTTAAGTCAGCGCAATACCGTTCTCCTTCAAAAATCCCCACAAAAAATAGTTAAAATTATAGAAACATAAATATATGCAGAAAAGCAATATATACTCCATCCTGTGCATGGCTCTTCAAACCACAGAAAACCCTTAAAGGGCCATGCACAGAAACTTAAAGCACAACTCCTCTCAAAATCAAATTACAAACATTTATAAAAAATATAAACCAAATAAAATACATTATATATAACAACCATTATATGTATATCAATATTTAAAGCAGATAATATCTATGTTTAAACCTCTTGAGACTAAAGATTCCAATTAATATATCCAAAAAGTCTCCTTTTTTGATATTTCTTTAATCAGATCTAAACAACTCCAATGACTTTTTACTCCCTCAATTCCATAAAAAATTTTTTAAAGATTCACATCTTTAATTTCAGTCTCAACCATTTTTTTAAAACCATCTAGATATACATTCCCTATATTTTTAGGATTAAACCTAGAAGAGTTCTTCAAATTACTATGCATGTAGACCTTTGCAGGTACTTTACTAATCCCCTCTCTTATTATCTTTAGTTTTCTCCAAAAATTTTTTTTTTTTTTTATGTTCAGCTTTCTGACAAATTTTTACAGATCGATAAAAACATCGAATTTATTTACATTTTTTCTGGGTATATATTTTAGCCCTAAATCTAAAACTTTTAACTCTTTTTTCAGTAAGACAAACATCACTTAAATTAAAAATTCCAGTGCCTATAGATCTCTTATCCTTTTCTTTTCGTTTAACTCCTCTTTTTCCTCTATACCTCCTCCATTGTTTTTCATACCATATGTATCTCTTTACTTCCATCTCCTGTAATTGGAATTGTAATATCCCATCTCTGGGTTCCATCCTCTGCTCGGGTCCTGAAAACCCCCTCTATTGGAAAAATTACCCTGAAAACCTCCTCTCTGAAACCAATTACCTTGTACACTTCCCACCAAATACGAATCTGTTTTTCTAACAAGTGCTTTAAATTATTAAAATTATCTTCCAATTCCACTCCATTTTTTTCTTTTATAGGGTTAAGTACCTCAACTAAATCCACCTTTCTTTTTTCATATACCCAAAAATATCCATGGCAGCTCTTCTTAATCACTCCAAAAAAGTTACAATCAATACCAAATTAAAAAAGAAAAAAGCGCCATTTACAAAAAAACACCAAAGTGTCAGCAGCATATCCCACCCAAAATAAATTTTGGCAACAATAATCCTAATTAAAAAGGTATGCGCTAATAACAAACTTATACAAAGGTGTATATCATCATCCAAAAAAACATTTAGTGTTTTAAATAAATAATTATAGTGACCAAACATAAATTAGTGTCCAAAAAAATATATATTAGTGTCCAAAAAAATATATATATAGATCTTCAGTGACTTGAACCAATTGTGAAAAATCCACCACCAAAGGAGATTAAATGAACTCACCAGAGCTAATGGCTGGTCAGATTATAAACCAGCAACAGCGCTTGTGCTCTGGGAGCAATGAACCCGATGTCCAAATAGATATGGTGATGTTTCAGATACTTCCGGATAATAATAATCACAGACAAACAACTTTGCAGCCCAAGCTCTTATGATGAACTTCTACACTCTTTCTCATACCTCCATGAGAGCATGCAGTACACTCAGGGACAAAAAAGAGAACATAATGGTGCAATACGTTTTTTTCATTTATCTCTTTAATAAAAAAGGTATAAGGAAACTCACAAACAAGGTGTCCAACAGACACCAGCTTCAATCGCAAAAGTGCTTTTCTGCATATATTTATGTTTCTATAATTTTATATATTTTTTTGTGGGGATCTTTGAAGGAGAACGGTATTGCGCTGACTTAAACCTGCAGGGTATATATATTTAGCTTTTTTATGTAGTAGAGTGTATATGTATAATTAAATTGGGAAACACCTGTTCAAGCTGGCATGATTAAGGAGACTAGGAACGCAGTGATTGGCTGGGTGTTAAAATTATGTAGATGAAGGGTGGTATTTATGAGAGCTGTCTGACGTTCCCATTTGTACCGCCCCTTGATGACGTCGGTGTGACGAAACCGGTTGGGCGTGGCCTACACGATGTGGACGTTAGAGAGCCTTGCTGTTCTGTGCTGTATGGGAGAGATCCGCGGCGAGCGGTAATTGTATCTCACCTTTTTTGCGATTGAAGCTGGTGTCTGTTGGACACCTTGTTTGTGAGTTTCCTTATACCTTTTTTATTAAAGAAATAAATGAAAAAACGTATTGCACCATTATGTTCTCTTTTTTTGTCCCTGAGTGTACTGTATGCTCTCATGGAGGTATGAGAGAGAGTGGAGAAGTTCATCATAAGAGCTTGGGCTGCAAAGTTGTTTGTCTGTGATTATTACTATCCGGAAGTATCTGAAACATCACCATATCTATTTGGACATCGGGTTCATTGCTCCCAGAGCACAAGCGCTGTTGCTGGTTTATAATCTGACCAGCCATTAGCTCTGGTGAGTTCATTTAATCTCCTTTGGTGGTGGATTTTTCACAATTGGTTCAAGTCACTGAAGATCTATATATATATATTTTTTTGGACACTAATATATATTTTTTTGGACATTAATTTATGTTTGGTCACTATAATTATTTATTTAAAACACTAAATGTTTTTTTGGATGATGATATACACCAGCGGTTCTCAACCTGGGGGTCGCGACCCCTTTGGGGGTCGAACGACGCTTCCACAGGGGTCGCCTAAGACCATCGGAAAACACATATTTCCGATGGTCTTAGGAACCGAGACACCGCTCCTCGCCGCCGCCGCCACCACCGCCGTCTCCAGGTGTGGGCGGGATGACATGCCGCCCCTGTCATCTGGACACACCTCGAGATCAATCCTCGCCTGTGATTGGCCGCCGGCACTGTAGCTCAGGAGAGGCACACAGGCGGCCAATCACCAGCAAGGAGGTGGAGCTTGGAGAGGAGGAGCCGAGCGGCACCGCGAAGATCGAGCGAGTGAAGAGGAGGAGAGCGGCAGGAGAAGGAAGACATCTGACAGGTAAGTGTCGGTACCATGGGAGAGGGAGGGAGCCAGCGAGCCCAGGCTGGAGCAGGGGTCTGCAAGGTAAGTATCATTGGTGTCAGTGGGAATAGTGCCCCATCATTGGTGTCACTAATACCAATGATGGGGCACTATTCCTCCCACTGACACCAATGATGGGGCACTATTCCTCCCCCAAATGACACCAACGATGGGGCACTATTCCTCCCCCACTGACACCAAGGATGGGGCACGATTCCTCCCCCCACTGACACCAACGATGGGGCACAATTCCTCCCCCCACTGACACCAAGGATGGGGCACTATTCCTCCCCCCACTGACACCAAGGATGGGGCACTATTCCTCCCCCCACTGACACCAAGGATGGGGCACTATTCCTCCCCCCACTGACACCAAGGATGGGGCACTATTCCTCCCCCCGCTGACACCAAGGATGGGGCACTATTCCTCCCCCCACTGACACCAAGGATGGGGCACTATTCCTCCCCCCACTGACACCTATGATGGGGCACTATTCCCCCCACTGACACCTATGATGGGGCACTATTCCCCCCACTGACACCAATGATGGGGCACTATTCCCCTCACTGACACCTATGATGGGGCACTATTCCTCCCCCCACTGACACCAATGATGGGGCACTATTCCTCCTCCCACTGACACCAATGATGGGGCACTATTCCTCCCACTGACAGCAATGATGGGGCACTATTCCTCCCACTGATACCAATGATGGGGCACTATTCCTCCCACTGATACCAATGATGAGGCACTATTCCTCCCACTGACACCGATGATGGGGCACTATTCCTACCACTGACACCGATGATGGGGCACTATTCCTCCCCCCACTGACACCAAGGATGGGGCACTATTCCTCCCCCCACTGACACCAAGGATGGGGCACTATTCCTCCCCCCACTGACACCAAGGATGGGGCACTATTCCTCCCCCCACTGACACCAAGGATGGGGCACTATTCCTCCCCCCACTGACACCTATGATGGGGCACTATTCCCCCCACTGACACCTATGATGGGGCACTATTCCCCCCACTGACACCAATGATGGAGCACTATTCCCCTCACTGACACCTATGATGGGGCACTATTCCTCCCCCCACTGACACCAATGATGGGGCACTATTCCTCCTCCCACTGACACCAATGATGGGGCACTATTCCTCCCACTGACAGCAATGATGGGGCACTATTCCTCCCACTGATACCAATGATGGGGCACTATTCCTCCCACTGATACCAATGATGAGGCACTATTCATCCCACTGACACCGATGATGGGGCACTATTCCTACCACTGACACTGATGATGGGGCACTATTCCTCCCACTGATACCGATGAAGGGGCACTATTCCTCCCACTGACACCGATGATGGGGCACTATTCCTACCACTGACACCGATGATGGGGCACTATTCCTCCCACTGATACCGATGAAGGGGCACTATTCCTCCCACTGATACCGATGATGGGGCACTATTCCTCCCACTGACACCGATGACGGGGCACTATTCCTCCCACTGATACCGATGACGGTGCACTATTCCTCACACTGATACCGATGACGAGGCACTATTCCTCCCACTGACACCGATGACGAGGCACTATTCCTCCCACTGACACCAATGATGGGGCACTATTCCTCCCACTGATACCAATGACGGGGCACTATTCCTCCCACTGATACCAATGACGGGGCACTATTCCTCCTCCCACTGATACCAATGACGGGGCACTATTCCTCCCACTGACACCAATGATGGGGCACTATTCCTCCCCCCACTGACACCAATGATGGGGCACTATTCCTCCTCCCACTGACACCTATGATGGGGCACTATTCCTCCTCCCACTGACACCTATGATGGGGCACTATTCCTCCCACTGATACCGATGATGGGACACTATTCCTCCCCCCACTGACACCGATGATGGGACACTATTCCTCCCCCCACTGACACCGATGATGGGGCACTATTCCTCCCACTGACACCGATGATGGGGCACTATTCCTCCCACTGACACCGATGATGGGGCACTATTCCTCCCACTGACACCGATGATGGAGCACTATTCCTCCCACTGACACCAATGACGGGGCACTATTCCTCCCACTGACACCAATGACGGGGCACGATTCCTCCCACTGACACCAATGAAGGGGGCACTATTCCTCCCACTGACACCAATGACGGGGCACTATTCCTCCCACTGATACCAATGATGGGGCACTATTCCTCCCAATGACACCAATGACGTGGCACTATTCCTCCTACTGCAAAATTACAGTTATGAAGTAGCAACGAAAATAATTTTATGGTTGGGGGTCACCACAACATGAGGAACTGTATTAAGGGGTCGCGGCGCTAGAAAGGTTGAGAACCACTGATATACACCTTTGTATAAGTTTGTTATTAGCGCATACCTTTTTAATTAGGATTATTGTTGCCAAAATTTATTTTGGGTGGGATATGCTGCTGACACTTTGGTGTTTTTTTGTAAATGGCGCTTTTTTCTTTTTTAATTTGGTCCTTAGCGACTATGTCTTTACAGCAAACATTCTTCAGGAGAGCTAGCCAGAAATTCTGGTTGCACAGTCCTGACCCTAGATGAATCCTTTCCACATCCAGCTGTAATGGTTGAATCCCTAGGCAGGAGATCCATTGCTTGCCACTGCAGTGTGAAACAGTCCTGGGTTAGAAAGCTAATCCAGTTTCCCACTAGAGTGCCTCTTTCCCCTTACTGGCCTAGGGGTGCAAGTCTATTCACTCAGTCCTTCTTCTGTACTGCTGGTGGGTCTGTGGCTGAGCCGATGAAGTCTCGAGCTTTCCTCCCTCCAAGGTCCTCTGCCTGTGGGTAGGTCTCTCTCCATCTGGGCCCCTCCCAAGCTCCTGCTCCACAGCCTCACTTCCTCTACATCTTCTACCTGAAATCTCTTGCTGTTGAGCAGGCTATGTCACTTTTAAGGGCTGTCCTGGCCCCATGCCAAACCTACTGTTGAGGATTGGCCAGAATCCCTTAAAAGTGCAGACCAGCCACTCCTTATCTCCACCGACTGCTTCTAGAACTTTGATTTGTGGCAAATTACACCCGCCTACCATTGGGTCCGCTGAAAAAACAGAAAGGAATTCCTCATCTTCCATTTAGTGGAGAAGATCGGAGGGTAGTCAATTGTAAACAGACAGCGGATTAATTTTACTCCCAGTTGCCCATAGAACAGATTAGGTTTTGTCCACGTCCGCTCTTCAGAAAATGAGTGGGCACAAATGTGTCATCCTCTCGCTCTGCTCCGATTAGCAGGGAATCTGTGAGCTGATGCTTTGCTGATCAGAACAGAATCTGTCCTGGGTGAAAGGGGCCTAAAAAAGAAAACTAATACAGCCATCACATCTAAGAATTGGTAAGCTGCAATACAATAAATGTTTGCTTTGGGGTTTAATAATACTTTCATTTTCAATGCTTGCAATCCAAAGTTTTACATAAAAAATGAGTTTACTTTGTAGGCATTTTGGTTTTCAGATTGAAAATCCATGAAATGTATTACGAATTTTAATATTTTAAGTATTAGAACATGCTGCTTTATATTATTAGAGCATAACTAAAGGGAGATTTTAACAAACTGATACTAAGAGCAGTCATCAGACTTGCAAATACACATTTCTAAAAACAGTAAAGTAGGAACTATAGGTTTTGCTTTACTAAAAAACAAGAAAAATTAGAATGATCCACAAGAGTTGTTCTCTTTATTTAAGTATGTTTGTGCAACCAGATTGTGTAAAGTCAGCAATAAAATCACATTAAAAATCGTTGGAAAAACACAGTTCTTGTGCATTTCATAATGTCCATTTCAAAACAATTAAACCTTCTCATACAACCAAAAATGTTCTATAGTGCCGTCTGGAGGTGCTAGAGAGTTAAATTTAGTTTGGGTCACAGTAGTGAGGTGAGCATGTCTAATTGGGTTACTTTAGGACAGGCTGGAGGGCACTACAGATTAGGTCTTTGGTATCTCCCCCTGGTTCTGGACTCTTCCAGAATATTCTAGAAGCCAGCGGGGGGAGGGGTGGAGACCCAAATCTTCATATTCATGGGCGTCTGACCAATCCCAGGCAGGAGGCCTGGCAGTGTGGCAGATAGGCCCATAAATATGAGCCTAGCCAACAGGGGAGTCTGGTGAACGGGTGGAAGATGGAGTGTTGAGGACCATGAGGCCTGGGAGGGGACTCAGGGGAAGGGGGGCTCTGCCTCCAGGCTGGAGCATAGAAGAAGGTGAAGGGAGGATACGAAATTTGACAGAGAGAAATGCACCACCAGTCCTATTCAGAGGGTACCCTGTTCAGCATGGAAGACAAGCACAGCTAAAAGACCTGAACAAGCAGTCTTATGCAAAATTGCAGGATACAAGGGACTCTACACCCTCAGGGCCTACAAGGGAGAGGGATGCCAGGCGCAATACCCAGCAAGTTCTCTCTGGGACAGTGCTGAGGACTGTTCTGGAATCCCTTACTCTTCAAGGCAGCCAGGTGGGTGGGTAGTTTCCAGCTGGGGTCTGAAGAGATTCACTAAGAGGGGACTAAGTGCACCTTAAAGAGACTTTGTAACTGATCCATTAAGAGACAGAAGACACTCTGGAGGGAGTAGAGTCCAGGATCCATCCTTTTTTGTACAGAAAATAGGAAGTTTGTCCTCAGAGTTGCTGTTTCAACTCATGTTGGGCATCCCATATACCCCTAGACCCTATCTAAGTTGTTTGCCCCAAATAAAACAACAAAAACAAGCCCATGGACTGGTTACTGACTCTGAATAGAAGTTGGAAAATGCATGTTGCCTGGCTGTGCAGCTATATGGAGACCCAGAAATCCAGCGGCTCCTTAGGGGGTAGCGTTACAGTTATTTTGATATTGTCACAGTTATAGGGTGTCTGAAAACACCCAAAGTGGGGTTCACTATGCATGTTAGTTCAGGCTGTTCCTGAACTAACATGCTGTTTTTTGGTGCCAGTGTACTGAAATTGTTAAGGGTTTTTTATGATAGGTATGTAAGCCCTATTCCTGGAAGATGAAGACCTCCATGACAAGCCATGGAGTTCTTATTTGAAGTTACAAGGTCAATACACCATCACTTATACACAGAGATATATTCTGAGACACCCAGGGACCTTCTGGGCTGCGCAATGATCCAATACCCCGGGCTATGTCCTGCAGCACTCATTAGGCTTTCTAAGCTGGGGTGCCAGAGACTAATGTAATGACTTTCTTATGCTTTATGTTGTGGACACAGAATTTGTCCATATTAGAAAGCAGTATGTTCCAATATCTTGCAAGCCAGTGTAATGAGCACTTATTGGTCACAATGAGAAATTTATTGAAAAATGGATAACCAAGTCAAGTTATCATGTGCTAACCCAGCGTTTCTCAATCTTTTCTCAGTCGTGGCATCTTTTCTGCACAATCTTGAGGAACCCCATTCTAAAATGTAAAAACTAAACTAATAGTTTTACATAATGCAGTAATATCCGTGCAGGTAGGACACCCAACATTAGAGGGGATTTACTCCTACAAAGCAAATACACCTTTGTACACTGATACTGACTAGTATTCCATTGTTCTTCTTCTCCCCCAGTTTCTCTCCCTCACTCATCTAATGTGACCCCAGTGCTGAGGGAGAGGGGCAGGGGAGGGGCAAACAAGGAGCACCCAATGGGTTCCTTATCAACCAATGGCATCATTGGTTGTTAAGACACCAGTGACTGGTTGTAATGTTGCACAATAAAAACCTGTGGCTTTGTGTAACAGAAAAGCAGGCTTGAGCCACTTACTGGCTTGTAAACACTTTTTGGGCAATTTGGGGCAATTTTAAGGCATTCTACAAAGGTACCTCTGAAGAACCCAGAAGGCACCGCTGGTTGAAAAAGGCTGTGCTAATCTACATGGCTATTGGGCATTATGCTATGGAAACAAAAATGGAGTTTATTCAAGTATGTTCCAAAACAACTAATACCTGAATATGGTGGTATAATATGCAACACTATAAAAGGGAAGGGCAGCACTCAGGAGACTATGGCATTTCAAAGTTCTGCCTGAGCATCTTACAGAAGGAGAGAGCACAGGGTTGTTACTTCACTTTTACTGCCCAATCTGAAGCCTGGATGGGTGTCCTAGCACAAACAGAAGGTTTAACTGTGGTGAAGAAAAATGAACCCTCAGGATTGGTTGTTCTGTCTGGAAGGGGTACTTGGATTATGAAACTGAATCCCTTTGGCAAGTAACGCAGTTCATATGCATATACAGTTCAGCTTTTAGTATATGATTATTGTTTAATGATTGTGAGTTAGTTGAATGACATTCTTTTTTTTCTGCTGTCCATTAAAGGGGAGTTTATAATATCATCGGTGGAAGGAGACTTGAGAGTTCGAAAGGACTATGAGCTTGATCGGGAAAATATTGCCTCATACAATATTACAATCATGGCAAAGGACAGGGGCAATCCTCCATTCAGTTCTACGGTAAAGTGGTTTCTACATTGTTGGTTTATACTGCTGTTTGTTCCTAGTAGAAGCTGCATTTCTTGTTGTGTATTGAGTGCAGGTCTTGTCACCTTTCAAGCATTTTAAAAGCAGTATCATGCACTGAATTGTTCTGAAGTTCCGGTTGGCACTGTTGCTTTTTCAAATGATATTTGTCTGTGCATTGTATCTGTTAAGTATCTTCAGGAAATGCTCAAATGGAAATGTTTTCTTTCTTTATACACGCAGCCATAACATTGGTATCTATGTGCTAAGTGATATTTCTCCCAGCAGCAGAGATTAAGGTTGTCATGGTCACTTTCGTCCAGAATAAATATTACAGTTGTGTCTCCATTACCTTTGTATATTGCCAATAAAAGTGAACATTATAGTTGTGTTAGATCTATGAACAGAACTGGATGGAGTAGAGCTGGATATTGTTATCACTTCACTTGCTTCCAAGTAATTTTTGAATATTTTTTTAAATTTCTATCACCCACCTACACCCCACTTACACTTAATCCACAGTCTCATGATCCTCTGTTGTACTTTTTCTGATGAAGGCTATCTGTCAACTGAAGCCTCTCTGTACACAGCCATCCAGTCCTGTCTCTGCCCCCTCATACTGACGGCACCACACCTTTACTGTAATCGTTACAAGACCATTAGATTGAATATTGGCTGATCCATGTTCATGTCATCAGGATGGGATGTGGACGCTGTTAGTACCTTCCCACAATGCAGTGCTAAAGATTGGAGCTAGGATTAAGCTAAGTATAACTCGATTGTAGCACTTCCTTACCCCCTTAAGGCAGGGGTCCCTCAGGAAGGATGGAATCTTTGAATCTTTGTATGGTGCTGGTCACTTTAAGGTAATATACCAGAGTTAATTATATAGATAGTAAACTCAGGGAGAGAGGAATTAGAGCACAGGATATTCAAAAAGGCCACAAATATGAAGACTCTTACAGCATCTACTTACAGAGCACAGGAAAAAATGATATGTAAGCCAGATCAACACTCAGTCTGTACTATTCAAACTGTAGAACAGTTCCTGTTCTGTACATGCACTCCATGTATGAGCCACCAGAACGTCCTGCAGTGTCCACAGCTTCTACCCAGATCTTCTGGACACTCTTCATCAGAAAAAATGTTACTCTTGGTGCTCCAATCCAGGTAGTTACCTTCCTGCATTTCCTCCTCTGGTAAAACCTTCCAACAGGAAGGACAGCAGGAAGCTTCAGATCACAGACCTGGGCATCTCTGTAGTAACACACCCTCCCCAGGCAGCAGGCTTGGATGGCGCTTGAAATCTAGTGGCAACACATGCTCCCTATTCAAAGCCTGGGAAGCAAGAGAGCTTCCCAAGGTCACGTACTAATATTTATACCCGTCTCCAGTAGGCATCACTGGCAGTAAACCTCCTAGGGGTTGGCCAGGGATACATAAATATTCATAACTCGGGTTATTTTATCATTTCACTGTTGCTAGGAACACTCCCCAACAGCAGACAGAACCAAACATTAACAGTGAGATTAGGGAGAACCTGAGGAAATCAGAACTATCAATTCATGTTCACGCTGACTACAGCCCAGCAGCACTAAATTTAGGCTAGGTACACTACTGTTTAGGGCAAAATCCCTACATGATCATGAAAACTTTCTTTAAATGAAATGTTGGATTGTTTGGGAGCAAATGGAAGTATAAACATTAGCATTTTTTCTCCCTGGAGTTTAGCATTAAGATTAAACTAATAGTGAGGAGTAGCAGCGTGGTGCGGTGGCAATAAACACAGAGTCTGGTTGCAGAAAAAATGTGGAACTTGTATTGTAAGAGAATGCCAAGTAAAGACAGATCCAACAAACACAATCAAACAACATAATTAAAGAATCTTTCAGGGAGTTATCCACAATTAGGACACACAGGGCAGCAATTCTCTTGATCTTTAGCAGTCACCTAGCAGAGGTCCATTGTCCTGTAGTGACTCAGGGGCCACAGGTGGCAAGGAGTTATTCGTATCTTCTAGTTTCCCCTCACATGGGCCCCAAGTAAGATCTTCCAACTGGTTAGTGCCATCTGTGGCACTGGATGAGGTGGTCTCGACATCAGAGCTAGCAGACTAGGACTACTGGAGGCTGGAGACTCGAGCACAAGAGGCAGCAGGAACCAATCAGTGGGGAACTTGCTCATGGGGGGAAGGTCAGCAGAATTGAATAGTTTCTGGTCATCGGTAGGCCTCCTGAAACAATCACCACCTAGCACACAAGAGGGTTTATTTATTAAAGCTGGTTCACTCAGAATCTTGTGCACTTCTGCATAGAAACCAATCCGCTTACAGGTTTTATTGCTAAAGCTTAATTGAACAAGCTGAGGTTAGAAGCTGATTGGCTACCATGCACAGGTGCACAAAATTCTGATTGAACCAACTTTAGTAAATAAATACCAAGAGCTCAGCATGTTTCGGTGCATCCGCTTCTTCACGGGGTTGGGCCTATCAGAAAACATTTTGAAAAACCAAGCACAAACATTCTGGAAGTGCGGCCTGGCTGGTCCAGTCCCAGAGGGGAGGCTTCCTTGAGGATAGCGAATCCCTAGCCTGTTCCTACTCGTCCCCTTCCCTAACACTAGTCATTTTTCCTGTCAGACTGGGTCTTTCTCCATACTCTACCCATTTCACATAAGCATGCCAAAACCTAGGAGGCAGGGACTTATAAAGGCCCTGCTGACCAAGATGGCTGCCAGGGGTCATATGGATGCAGCGTAGCCAACTGGGAATGCTGTTCCATGACCCAGGAAACCAAAGAGAAACCAGGTTTCCCTTGACTTCCTCTCCAGGCTGCAGTACCACACGGTTGAGGGCCACCTGCAGTGGAGAAAACAGACTGCAACTGCCTACATAATGTATTGGATATATTTTTAATTAGTCCAAAGATGTTTCAGATCATTTAATTCAAAAACTGAAATGTGGCACTCCGAACTTTAAAGCAGCATGTCAAGAGTCTTGTCCTTCCAAGAATGGAGGAAATGCCCTTAAAGCCCCTGCGTTAAAACAGCTCTCTGCAGAGAACAATGTTATATGATTCCTTTCATGGAGTGTTATATATACATTTCAAAATAGCAACACATAGTTTGGCCATTAAATATTCAATATTTTTTCTCAGATGAGTTTTTCCACACTTTTTATTTTTTTGATTTTATTATTTACTAACATTCAACTACTGTCACATTGAGTTGTGTTTGTTTCGATATCACAGCTAGTAACAAAAGATTAAAGAGGTGTTCTGTTTATCACCAGCACCTTAGTGGTAGAACCCTTTGTGTAGGAAGAGTGAGTTTTGTAAGTACATTGATTTATGGTAGTTTTGTTTCTATCACTAATTTGTTTGGTTTGTCGAAATACCATTTTAGGTCATTGTTGAAGTGCAAGTGTTGGACATCAATGACAACGATCCTGTCCTCCTCAATCTTCCACTGAACATAACCATCAGTGAGAACACTCAAGTATTAACGCCTATCACTCGAATTCTTGCCAGTGACGCTGATGCTGGCCGTAATGCTATTCTGACCTTTAATATAACAGGAGGGAACACCGAAAACTCTTTTCTCATCAATGAAAATGTAAGTCTACATTGGTCTCCTAAATAAGGAATTATACAGTATATAGAATGACTTTTTTGAAAGGTTAAAAAGTATATAAGCATATACTACAGAATTCGAGGTTTAAGGTATAAGCTATATAGATATTTATCATACAGGACTACTGTGAGTGAACATTTTTGTCACAGGAAAAATGATGGTGTAAGATGGTGGTCTCCAAGCTGTGTCTTGTAAGCTAAGTACAAAAGCTTAATCATTCTCCCTTCCACTACCAGGAGAGCTTTGCACCTAACTAATACCCCTCATCACACGTTCTACCTAGATAATATTTGCACAAAGTTGAGGCATAGGTACTTCTTTTCTGTTTAGTACCCAATTTGCAAAATAGAAACTGAGAATAAGAACAAGATGCCTACTTAGCAGTCATGGTTGTAAGTTGATGGTCTCAGTGTGTGAACCCTTTGCCCATGTTGAAGTTGCTGTAGCCTCTTCTACCGTCATTATTGTGGGCCCACTGGTGACTTTGTTATCTATGATGTTATCTGTAGTAACCAGATCAGGTTGTCTCCATTAGTTTTCCTGAACAGTACTGCATTATGCAGTTAACAAGAGCACCATGCCAAATAATTGTTGTAGTTTAATGAAAAGGGACCTCTTAGATCTATTTTTAATTGGTAGCATGCACCGTGCCTACATGATCATAAAAAAAAATAAATCTAATCAAAGAATTGAAAAAAAAAAAATAAGTAAAGCCTGTGGAGGCTGCCATTGCTTTCTTCTTTAAAAGAATGCTTGCTGGCCTTATATGTTGACATTCTTGCTTTAATACTTTAACTCAACGCTGAGACCAGAGCAATACAATGTTGCCATAGCAACATTCTACTACTCTGGGGAAATGATCAGGATTTTTTTTTTTTTTACAAATTATGATTGCTTATATAGTGAATATTATTGTTATAATCAACCATTTTTACTGAATGAAATTGATTCATTCAGTGTTTTCTGTGATTGGCCACTGCTAATCACATAGTATACATGGTCTGTTATTGGTACCACGTGATCACTGTGACCAATTAGAGAGATCAACACAATAGTACATAGTGCATGAAAGAAAGCCATCCATTGTGTACAATTGTCATGTGATCTGCTGTGATTGGTCACAACGATGACATGATATCGAAAGCGGCCTGTACACTGATTGATCATCGTGACAGATCACGCCACAGTGCGGCCCGTTCTGGGAGGACATCATACAATGTCCACCCGAATGGTGAATGTCTCACCCAGCCATTATTTGTCTATAGGCCGGTGTGGGAACTGGCTAAAGAAGAACTTCATTAAAATAGTCAGGAACTGCTTAGGAACCAGCAACAATGAACATTTGAGAATGAGAATTATGTAATGCACAATATAGTATATATAGTTTAGGAGCCTGTAAAGCAGAATGCAGGGGTTCAGGGTGTGCAATGATCAAAGTTCAAGGGTCAGGAGTATGTAATGCTTAGTAGGGGTCAGGAGTACAAAAGGAAAAGAGTGATAAAATCAAAGCTGTGAAACACAGTGTTGGGGGCAGGAGAGTGCAAAATGCCCCCTACAAGCAATACTTTCCCTTACTTTATCATTTCAGCAAAAATCCCCCCTCCCCCCTCCAGACAAAAAAAAATCAGCACTACTCTGCACACCCACCCCCAGTACAGCAGCCCCCCATCCTGGCACAAATCCCCCTCCCCAGCACAAATCCCCTTTCCCCCCAATCCTCCATCTCCACAAATGCCCCCCCCCAAATTCTTCCTCCCAGGAAAAGATCTCTCCCAATTCTAGCACAAATTCCCCTTTCCTAAATCTACCCTCCCAGCACAAATTCTCTCCCCACTTCTAGCACAAATCTCCCACCCCCCAGTTTAAATGCTCTTCTACTCCCAAATCCTCCCTCCCAGCACATATTCTCCTCCCAACACAAATGCTCTTCCTTCTTTTAGCACAAACCCTTCTTTTTCACCAACCCTCCCTTATAGTACAAATCATCTCCCATCTCCATTACAAACCTCAGATCAGAGTCCCCCCCCCCTTACATCAGGGTCTGCAGAGCCAACTCTCCTTTACACCATGGTTCACAAAGCCACCACCCTCTGTACACCAGAGTCCCCAGAGTCACCTCCTTACATTAGAGTCCCCATCAGAATACCCCTTACATCACAGTTCCCCCACATCAGATTCCCCAGGTTTTCCCTTTGTACATCAGGGTCCCCAAAACCATTACATCATAGACCCCAGAACCACACCTCCCTTTACATCAGGGTCTCCAGAGCCATCCCATTTATATCAGTGTGTCTCCCCTTAGATCAGTGCCCCACCCTTACATCAGTGCCCCCCTATATCTAGGTTCACCCCTTACAACAGGGTTCCTCCCCTTCATCAGTGCCCTCCATCTCTCATTAGGGTCCTCCTTTTACATTAGTGTCCCCTTTTACATCAGGCCCTCCCCCCTTACAACAAGTTTTACCCCCTACATCAGGGTCCTCCTTGCACTTTTTACATCAGGGCCCCCCTTACCTCAGTGTTCCCACTTCTTACAATAGGGTCTCCCCTTACATCAGTGTCTCCCATATTAAATCATGGTCCCCCTACATCATGGTCCCCCGATATGTCAGTATCCTCCTTCTTACATCAGTGTCCCCCTTTACATCAGAGCACCTCCCTTACTTTAGGGTCATCTCTTACATCAGAGTTCCCCATCTTGCATCAGTGCCCCCCTTACATCAGTGTCCCCCCTACATCAGGGATTCCCCTTACATCATTGCCCCCCCCCCCACATTAGCATTCATTCATTACATATCAGTGTCCCACCTTACAACAAGCCCCCTTACAACAATTTTTACCCCCTACATCAGGGTCCTCCTTGCATCAATGTCCCTCTTCTTACATCAGGGTCCTCCTCTTACATCAGGGTGCCTCCCTTACATCAGTGTCCCCACCTACATCAGGGATTCCCCTTATATCATTGCCCCCCCACATTAGAATTCATTCATTACATATCAGTGCCCCCCTTACAATAGTGTTCCCCCTTATATCACAGTTCTCCCCTTGCATTAGTGTCCCCCCGCTTACATCAGGGTCTGCAGAGCCGCCCCCCAACATCAGTGTACCCCTTCTTACAACAGTGAATAAAAGACCTGGCTGTGTGAGAGGAGCCCCACACACCTCACTGTTTTTGAAATCTGACAGCGGGTACGGGGGCAGGAGCCAGAACATGTTACATGTTGCACCCTAAATATGGAGGGAACATGTAACATGTTCCAAAGGTGAACTTATCTTTTAAACTTAAAATACATATTTACAGAAAGTTACTTTTCATCATTCCTTTAGGGTTCAAGCCAGTGGGCGTTCTAGTCAATTGCTGCATTTAAACGCATGCAACTGTGGAAGCATGCTGCAGATAAAGAAACACAGCACTACACATGCAGGTCAGATGCAGCCTGTGAATTGCCATGTGCACTACTTCATTAAAGTCAATGTGATTTTGCTGACCTTTGTTTGAGGTGCATTACAAACACACGTCAAATGCTTGAAAATAAAGCCCAATGCTCGTGGACATGAGCCTTATGTATCTCACTGCCTCTTCTGAACTGAAACAGTGGCAGTCATACAGTTAGTTTATTCCTTTATATTTTCATGTCTATTTTCTCTGTCTTTGACCCTTAGACTGGAATCGTTTATGTGAATCGTCCCCTGGACAGGGAGAAAATTTCAGAGTACAAGTTAACGGTAACAGTGAAGGATAATCCAGAAAATGCCCGCAATTCTAGAAAGGTAAGATTGTAAATGTATGTATTATGTTATGTTATCTTTGCAGTCATTAGTAGGAAAGAAATAAGAAAAAGAAGGCAAGCTACGTCTCTAAGCCCACACACACTCTAATGATGTATCTGATCAGATGCATCTGCCCCATGACATGCTTTAGCTGTCAAGCTGATTCAGTGGCTTTGTCTAGTATATTTTTGAACAAACATTCAATGCCTTTAGCAAATGTCATTTGAAAGTACTTTACATTTTCTTTTGCTTTTAACATTTGATTTTGGAATGAATGCACTTTCCTGAACAAAAACCATATATACTGTTAGAAATGTATTTGTTCAAGAAAACCTTTCAGTCCTATTCCCTTGAATTTTCTTATCACTGTGGTAAAAAAAAGGAACGTCAGTTTGACCCCACTAATGATGAGAAAATCAAATAAACATTCTTGAAATAAAAAAAATTCAAACAAAATTCTGTAAGTGTAGAGTCCTGCATAGGTCTGCTTAGTTCTGTGTCCAGATTAAAGCCCAACTCCACTTTATTGTCTCTTTAAATCCAAGCTGGCCCAAAGAAACTATTTATTGCATTAATAGGTACGTTTGTTGGGTGTGCCAAATTAACTGTATGTAGCATCAGCTGCATACAGTATATAGCGCTGTGTTCTGACAGTGGGACGGAGACTTCCCGTCCCACTTCCAGAACAAAATAGAGTTGTACTGAGTGCTGCTCAGTCATTAATGGAAGGCTTTTTTATTTTATGAATAAATACAAAGCTTCCAGTGAATGGCTGGCTAAGCAGCCATTCACTGGAATTCACTTGACTCTTTTTCCAGGAGTGGGACGAGAAGTGTAAGTCCCACTGAAAGAACACAATGTTGTATACTGTATGTAGTTGAGGCAACATAAAGTTAATACAGTACA
This sequence comes from Staurois parvus, assembly GCF_062004578.1. NCBI lineage: Eukaryota > Metazoa > Chordata > Amphibia > Anura > Ranidae > Staurois > Staurois parvus. The sequence goes on along the minus strand of NW_028317973.1, from coordinate 2,751,638 downwards.
TCTAGCAAGCACAGCAAGTATGCAATTCAGGATTTTTAATTTTACTTGACTTTTCTGATTCGCATGCTTGTTCCAAGTCAGTGAAGTATTGATGTCAGAGTTTGCCAGGTAGTGAGCATTTTCAGAAGGCGGAGGAGAGCAGTATCAGTCTCCTTTTTCCCAGGACAGTTTTCCATTAAGAAAGCCTAATTCCACTCTTTCTGTTTAAACATATAGAGTAATAATGTTTCTTTGTTCAGGATTTTGACCTGTTGATTGTGACCATATCAGATGAGAATGACAATAGGCCAGTGTTTTCCCAAGGATCATATCAAGCTGAGATCATGGAGAACTCTCCAGCAGGTACTCTAGCACACAACTGCATTTTATTGGTATAAAGGATATAACATTGTTATGCTTTTTTTATTGCCTTACTTATTTATATTTACTTGTTCAATAATCACAAATTAAAAATGGTTTTCCACAATATGAAGGGTCTTTATAAAGTAAGGATCAAATGTCTGATGTAATAATGTTCTATAACACTGATTTGCCTTTTACACACTGGCTTTTCCCACTGTACCAAAAAGGAGAAAATCATACATGTAAGTGGAGCATTTCTAGTTTATCATACAAGAATCATTGTGACCCACAACAAGGCTCCACCAGGTCCTCTTGCATGACAAACCACTAGGTGTGCTCACAAAAACAGAGCATCGTCCCAACTCATAGCATCCAGTAGGGAAAAAAAGTCTGAAAGTCGCATAGCAAAACCCTATGAGGAAGTGTATGATAGCCTCAGCCCTGGCTCAAACCACCATGGCCTGGTTGGAGCTCAGGCTGAGGCTATCCTACACCTCCTCATGAATTTACAAAAATAAGCCATTCCAGACTAAAATAACATAATGACAAAAAAGAAGATGGGAACAGTCAAATGGAAAGCTGATATACAAATCTATTTTCTTATAACGTTTACAGAAATAAGCATGAACAGCCCTGCACAAAAAATATCTATTTCATGAAATATTAAAATGGTGACAACACTGTCTCCCAACTTGGTCACACTCCTATACATGCATCGTTCACGCCGTGAGACACCAGTATCATACTAAAGTGCTACTGGAATTAGATTTCCATCACAAGACCGGCAGAAATAAAGATGGCCAGGGTGCTCCATTTGTACTTAGTCAATCTGTCTGGCTGTGCACTTGTCAATTGTGGAATCTGAGAAAAGGCACAGTGCTAAATGTGATCGGTATCCTGTATTCCACTAAGCGATCATCATTTTGACAAACATCCAGCACATATGAGCAAGGCAGAGTGGGTAGGTGAAGCAACAATGTAAAGCTGGCAGTTCACACATTCTCACATAAGCTTCCATCAGACAATAGCAGTTAGCAACTGTCTTTGTAAGCAGAGAGGAACATAAACAGCAGCAGAGTGATACAGAGGTCAATTCAGTATAAAGCGGGGGTCAGCAACCAGTAGATTGTGACCTACCAGTAGATCTCGGCCAGGTGACTGGTAGATCACGGTCAGGGCTCGCTGACCCACCATCCCAGAGCAGAGGGACTACTTGTAATGTTGGAGCTGTAGTAGGGAGCAAGAGCTACATAAGTTGATGTCTGCTCTGTAGTGATGACTCCTACGACCTATCATGGTTGGTAAGTGTAGCACCTGCCAAGCATGACCCATTCAAGTATATGAGGCCACTCGGCAAGTGCTCTGCAACTGTGTGCAGTACCGCAAACAAGGCAAACAAAGGGTTAAAAAGGCAGCGGTGTGTTGCTTTCTCACCACCTGCTTTCACCCCTTGGACCCAGAAGCATGAAGTATGCAGATGCAGAGTGGCTCTGTTTACTTGAATGGGCCTTGACTGACAGGGAGTAGCACTTACCAAAAGCAACAGGGGGTGTAATTCCTACTGCAGCATGTGTACACCTTTGGCAGCTAAAGGGGGTAAGGATTGGGGGCGGTAAAAACATGACTCAGCCGCTGGGTTCTACTACCCCCCAACTTTACATGTAAACGAGACCTAAGAGTGCCGCTGCCGGATGCAACTAAGGGCTCATTCACAAGTGCAGCAGACACTACTGTTCCTCTACAAAGTGATGCGAGTGTGTTTGACAGGTAGTGAGGAGGTGATATGTTGCCTCCTCAACACCTGATTCATAAATGAGCATCTACGGGATGGCATCACTATTAAGCAACTGTATGAGAAAAGAAAGTTTGACAGTTTAAAGACCTGGGTATCAAGCCAACATCCTATGAGAACAGTTTATTCTTTAAATCTCTTCCTAAAAAATAGCACTCAATGGCCAAATGTATGCCAGTGTGATGGAATACGCGAAAAGGGTTTTTTTGTCGATGTGTCCAACAGTCCTTGTAACTACAGTTCATGAAACAATACTGCTGCTACACTTACAAGATGACATTAGAGCACCTTTAATAAATATGCAATATTTAGTGAAAGTATTATGAAAAAGGGCTAGTTTCATAGAAACATAGAAAAGTGACGACAGAAAAAGACCGAGTGGTCCATCGAGTCCAGCCATTTTTTTTTTGTTTTTTTTCTATTATATTAAATGTTTTGTCTGAGCATAGATCTCTGCTTGTCCCAAGCATGTTTGATGCTAATTACTGTTGAATGGCTCACTACCTCTGATGGAGTTTATTCCAACAGTTGTAAAACCGGCCTCTGATTTAACCTCCCTAGCGGTCTGATTATGTCCATATTTCTGTGCTCAAAGCAGTACATTTTTTTGCATGGAAATATGTTTTTTTTTTATTGTAGGTTGTAATTTTTAGGAATAACTCACCGAAATCTGTCCGAACAAGAGTCTAGTAAACATTCCGGGTATGTTACAATTTGAAACACGAAATCATAAATTCTAATTTAATAAATAATCATAAAAAATAATAATATAATAATAATAAATTTAATTCAATAATATAATCAAACAAAAAACACTGAAATTTGAAATATAGCATCAAGTTCGCACATCACTGAGCAAAGTTGCAAAATCGTTTTCAGTGTCTGATGAATTTCCCCACGAATCATTATCACTCAATTCTGCAAGTGGTTCTGATTTACTATCGCTGTTCTCTAGCTGGTCTAAAACTGCTTTTGACCTAAAGGGACGCTTTTTGGACGCCATGGACATTTCTCAGTTTCCAGGCAGAAAGAACGGTAAAAATGCAGGCAGGGCACAGGACAAAGTACTAGGGACAAAATGTATGTGAAATGGTTTGATACAGGAATGTTTTACTATGTGATTTTATTGTATTTAGTGAATGTCACTTTTTGTCATTTTCAAATTTCCCGCTGTTCCGTCCCCCGTACGTCCCGACGCTCGCAGGGAACGGAACCCAGATGACAGATGCCGGCATCTGCCAGAGGACATTGCCGGGGACAATGCAGGAGGGACATCGCGGGAGCGCAGGGCAGGGTGAGTGAAGAACAAATCCCGGAGCAGCGCCGCATGGTAAGCCCGAGTGTAGCTCCGGGTTACCGCTTTTGGTCCTGAAACTTTACCCCGAGCTACACTTGGGAATACCGCCAGGGGGGTTAAAAGTCAGGGATAATAATCTCAGTGGACAAGGGTTGAGGACTACAGCTGTGCAAAGGCAGGCTATGCAAGAGGCTCTAGTGGCCCTTGTCCATGACATCAGTAGCTTAATTTTCATTTACAGTATTGTAGAAGGTAATATTTGCTAAATTACTAGATATTACATTTCTCTGAGATTGAAGCAGAATGGCTAAATACAGTATACTACACTGCACAGGGGCAGACTGACCATTTGGAAACTTGGGCTCTGCCCGAGAGCCTGGGGTCAGTAGGGGGCCCCATGAGATGCCCCTGGTACCTTTTTAATAGGCTTTTTTGTGTTTGGGAAAGGACACAGGGGCCCCATGATCCCCTATTGCCCAGGGGCCCCATGAGTTGTCAGTCCGCCCCTGACACTGCACGAAAAAATTAAAGAAACACTTTGAAAAAACATCAGATCCCAATGGGGAAAAATATCATGCTGGATATCTATACTGATATGGACTGGGTAATGTGTTGCATGTCCGTGCAATTGTCAGTTAAAGTAATGCAGCGCCATAACACAAAAAATTGCCTGGTCAGGAAGGGGGGTAAATCCTCAGGAGGGCAAGTGGTTAAAGTGATTCTAAAGGCTTTTTTTTTTAAAATACCATCATTTTTATACTTACCTGCTGTGTGCAGTAGTTTTTCACAGAGTAACCTGGATCCTCCTCTTCTCGGGTCCCCCGCTGGTGCTCCTGGCTTCTCCCTCCTGTCATGTGGCCCCACAGCAAGCAGCTTGCTATATGGGCACCTGTTGCTCTGTGTGTCCATTCACACATGGAGCCGTGGCTCTGCTCTGCCCCCTCTCTCTTCTCATTGGCTCGGTGGCTTTGATTGACAGCAGTGAGACCAATGGCTCCCTCTTTTGTCAAAGAGGAGAGGGATTCCCATGATAGTCGGGACTCCAGTGCACTCGATCGAGAGGGGGCTTAGGTAAGTATTGGGGGGCTGCTGCACAGAGAAGGTTGTTTATCTTCATGCATAGAATGCATGAAGGTAAAAAACCCTGAGCCTTTAGAACCTCTTTAGGTCCAAAAGTTTTTTAGCTCTGCTGTTACTCAGCTTTGTAAAGGCTTTTCTTGTCATTTTCTTTTGATACAGTTGGAGCTTTTCATTGTTTGATCACATGGACTAATTTTTATTCCACTTGCATAGCCATTCTCAGTTCATTTCTTTATTATGTCAGGACTTCCGTGTCCAAATCATCTGTGCCATGTGTGACTTCTGTTTGAATGTTTTTCCTCCTTGGCAGAATTAACCATCTCATTGCAGTTCAGCTGATACAGTTCATCTGTAATTTTAGACTTTGCAAGTGAGATTTCCCCTTTTGTGATGGCACAAATGTCACCTTGGAAGGTGACTACATTGCCTTATTTTTTGAGATTCTTCACTGACAAAAGATTGGTTTCAAGAGCAGGGACATACAGGACATTTCTTTCTGTTTTACACTGGTCAAGGTGAATAAAGACATTTCTGTCATGTGTCATGTGACTTGTGGCTCCTGAACCATCACACCATGCTTGAAAAGATGAGGTGCAAATTTTGGATTGAAAAACATATTCATTATCTGAAAAAAAAAAAAATCAGTTTCTGCCCTCACACTTTTTGCCTTTTGTAGTTTAGATTGTTTTTGCATTCTAGCTTTCCAGATTCTGCAGTCTGGTTTTAAATTGCCTTGTTTCTTGCACACAAAGCAATCATGTGTCTATTGTTGCATGTTACCCTTTTTATTTCTATGTTTCATCTTTAAAGCAGACTCTGTGACAGAAGCACCATCACCAGTAATGCTTTCTGTTTCATGCTTATATTCACCCATAAGCTTGCTCTTAACATTTTCCAGTATCAGTTAATCATCTGGACGTGCATCAAGTGCTGTCACGACCTTTTCATAACGTCCTGGTAAACCACTAAGTAATAGTGCTGTGACAAGAAAATCATTTATTTCTTCTCCTATACCTCTCACGCATTCAACTATTTCCAAGGTGTGACTTCTGCCCTTTCATCAGCTTGGTTTGGTATAGCTTTCTAATCAAATACAGTTTATTGCTGAGATAAGTTCTTTCATGCACCCTTTGTAATCCTTTCCATATTTCTTTAGCAGTTTCACGCTTACATATATGTATGATTTGAACATCTTCTATGCTAAGAGAGATTGTGCTATGAGCTTCTGATCTTTCTCTCTCCAGTCATCTGAAGGAGTTTTGGGCACCAATTCACAAAGAGGATATCTGGGAACTGGAGAAAGTGCAGAGAAGGGCAATCAAACTGATAAGAGGCATGGAGGAGCTCAGCTATGAGGAATGATTAGAGGAGCTGAATTAAGGGGGGATATGATCAACATGTATAAATACATAAGTAGTCCATATAGTGAACTTGGTGTAGAGTTATTCACTTTAAAGTCATCAGAGAGGACAAGGGGGACCTTTTTTACATCTAGAGGGAAAAAAATTTAAACTCCAAATGCAGAAAGGCTTTTTCATAGTAAGAGCTGTGAAAATGTGGAAGAGACTCCCTCAAGAGCTGGTTCTGGCCAGTTCAGTGTAGATTGCTTTAAAAAAGGCCTGGATTATTTCCTAAATGCACATAATATAACTGGATACTAACATTTATAGGTAAAGCTGATACAGGGAATATCTGATTGCCTCTCGAGGGATCAGGAAAGAATTTCTTCTCCCTGCTGGAGCAAATTAGATCATGCTATGTTCTGGGTTTTTTGCCTTCCTTTGGATCAACTGTGGATATAGGATTGTGTAAAATAGATTGTATATTTTTTCTTTTTATTGGTGGAACTAGATGGACTTGGTTGTAGCTGTGTTACTGGTAATTTTCTTTTATTCTGTTGTAATCTTCTTTATGATGCTGTATCTTGCACTTATTTGATGTAGCAAGCTATGACTGGGAAACTGGACCCAAAACATGTTAGAAATTCTGTATATAGCCCTACATTACACACAGTTCACAGTCCATATGTGTTTATCTGCTTCACTGCAACATGGAAACAGGAAACTTTATGCATAGAATACATGAACACTGTATTACAACAGTTATCTTAAGCATGATACATATTTAGAAATGAGAGAAAATGCTTGCATGCAACAGAGGTCTGCAGATTAGTAATGGTAAGTTTTACTAAAAACTGTAAAAACTTTATGACAATTAAGTGCTCATGTACACTGCAGCTGATAAACTCACGTTTAGGAACTGTTCAGCGTTTTTTTCAGCAGCCCCTGAACTCACCCTAATGTTTTCCTATGTGTCCATGTACACATCTTTATTTACAGTCATTTACAGGCATTTGAGTTTACAGACTTTTTTTGAACGCAGAAAACTTGCGTTCAGCAGTCGATTTTATCAGCATTTCAAACGCAAAATGCTTGTAAACGTGGCTAAACGGCTGAATCGCGTTTATAAGCATTTGCGTTTGAAAAAAGAGTTTTTAACTCTTCCAGTTCCCGATGCTGTCCAGAGCCATTTTTCATCACAACAAATGCATGCAAAGCATATTCAAGGTACTCAAATGGACAAAACACTGAACACAGTATGTTCCTACCAAGCTTGTCATGCATTGTAATGACCAATTCACACCTCAGACCTCTCCCACCCTTGGAAACAAAAGATATGTTAATGACCATTCACACCTCAAAGTCCTCATGAAGACCCCCTGCCAGGTGACCTTAAGGACTCACTCCACCAGACACCTTTTCCACCCTTTTAAACAAAAGAAATGTTAACAAGCAACTCACACCTAAGCTAATCTCAACACATACTGCTCTTTCTGCTTCTACTCTCTGTATTTCTATGAAACAGTTTGAAATAGTTAATAATGTATCACTTTTCAGTGCATTCTGGGCATTTGGGATGTTCTCCTGTGCTTATCTTTAAAAACGCTTCTAAACACAAACGCGCATAAATGCGGCTAAACATGGTATGCAAACGCGGCTAAACAGACGGTTTTTAACCTACGTTTTCCAGCAGTCAGTTTCCATCGTTCAGAAGTGTCCCGTGTACATGGGGCCTAAGAACTCTTACCTTTTTTCTGCTCGCTAAGATCCCAAATGTTGCAGACAAATTTCATTTGTGTTTGTAATTTTTTTTCTCAGAAATATAGACAGATAATGTAACAATTCTTTCACATGCACACTAGTGTAAGAATTATTATTGATGAAAGATTTCTCTTGCATGAATAGCAGTACATGAACCAGAAAATACAGTGGGGTTGATTTACTAAAGGTAAATAGACTGTGCACTTTGCAAATTGCAGTTGCTCTAGAGCTTAGTAAATGAGGTAAAGCTTCTCTTTACAAATAATACCCAATCATGTGCAAGGAATATAAAAAAAACAGCCTTTTTGCTTGCACATGATTGGATGAAGGAAGTCAGCAGAGCTTCTGCTCATTTGCCGAGCTCTGGAACAACTGCTTTTGCAGAGTGCAACTTCACTTTGCAAAGTGCACAGTCTATTTGCCTTTAGTAAATCATCCCCTGTATGTCCATTAAATGAAAATAACACATGCACTCTTTGGAGTTCATTTACCAAAAGAATAGAGCATATTCACTTTGAAGAGCACATTTTCACTTAGGTTGAATGAGGCAAACATGTTCTGTTTTCGATCAACTAGTCATGTGTTAACAAAAAATCCATATTTTTTTTTAATTATTACTTGCATGTGATTGGGCATTCTTTGTAAAGTGAGTTTTCACTTCACTTCATCCTCATTCACTAAGCAAAGTGAAAATTACATAACTAAACATGTCAATTTACAGTATATATCACCAATCTCAACACCACATCCCATTAACAGAAAATAATTAACCAAAGAAAGAGGTGTCACACCATCCACCATTGAATATGCTTTTACTGGAACAGTACAAAAATGTAATACTATTGATGATGTTAAAGAATATCACTTTGACTTACAGTATGTTTACAAGGTTATAGATAATTGCGTATAGTCTGATGAAGCAGACAGGGTCTGAGAAATGCGTAACAATTAGTCATATCTATGCATTCTGCAAGATAAAGTCTGTTCTACCTATAGAGTGTTCATATTAAATTAGAAATGGCAAAGAGGAAATGTATTTGAATAATACATGATCATTTATATTATTGTGGTATAACCAGTAACAATAATACTTTTTTTCTTTTAGGAAAATTTTCTATGTATATTTTTATGGAATTGTAAATAAAATGTTTAATTTTTGAATTATTGGTCGGGTAAAAGATTATGCTATGGTAACTAGTTGTGACACCTCCAAAGTCCCTTCTATATGTAGTAAGTTTAGTGTTAGCTGAAGAAAAATTAACTTTTCAAAGTTACCCTGCACTATTCCTTTAGTAAATCAACCCCTTTGCGTATGACTCCTTTTAATAAGGATGATAATCTAAAAAGTATTGCACTCACACATCCTTTATATCAGTGTTTCTCAACCTTTTATCAGTCAAGGCACCCTTAAAAATTATGGACAGTCCCAAGGCACCCTTTACAATTATAGAGAGTCTTGAGGCACCCCATTCTAAAATGTGAAAAACTATTCTATTAGTTATGTATAACGTAGCATCCACACATGTAGGACACCCAACATTAGAGGTGATTTATTCTTTCAAAGCACATACATTTTGCACACTGGTACTGACTAGTATTCCAGTGTTTCTCTTCTCCTTCAGTTTTTCTCCATCGCTGAGCTAATGTGACCCCTGCACTAAAGATAGAGGCAGGGGATGATCAAAGTAGGATGCTGTGCAGGCAGCTGACAACCTCCTTATCAACTTATGATATTATTGGCTGTCAGGACACCTGCGGCTAGAAGGTCATAATGGTGCCTGTGTGCCCATAATGAAAACCTGTGGCTTTGTGTAACTAAAAGGCAGGCTTGTTCCACCCACTGGCTTGTATACAAGTTTTGGCCAATTTTTGGACATTTTGCCAAGGCACCCCTGAAGAAATCTCAAGGCACCCCAGGGTGCCTGGGCACCCTGGTTGAGAAATGCTGCTGTAGATAGACATCCTGCTGACACCAACAGTTATGTCTATCAGATTGTATAAGAAATCACCTTCCTATTCAGGCCACTGGCCAAAGAAGAGGTAAACCAGCTCCTGGTGGGACCCAAAGAACGTTTTGTGCTTGTTCCAACTTAGCCTGTGTAGAGGGACTCCCTCTGTTGTTGACATGCCAGGATGTGACCTCCATCTAAGAGAATGTAGACTATAAACTGTGTATTATATTTTAAAGAAGTCAGATGATCTGAGCACCACACAGTATAGATTAATACTGGAAGCTATACAATTTAGCATTATTACCTATTAGTTTCAAATTAATTAAGTGTTCTTGCACGGCAAGACCACTTACTGTTATCTCACATATATATTCTTATTATTATAGCCAAATTTACCACCCTAACTCCACCCACAGTTTTTACACTACATAGATAGTAATATACCGAAACGTGCAGATTGTTCCCGATTGGTGTGCTAGTACTTTGTGGATCGTTTCGCTGAATGGTTTACGAAATATCGACGTTTTTGTGGTGAAATTGGTCCCATAGGAATGAATGGCGGGATGTTCAAAACTAGAGTGGGAGCTGACAAAAGCTAGAGTGTGAGCTGAAAAATCAGGACATGATTTCTAAACTGCCATCACTCCTTCATTTTCAAGCCCACCTACACAAATTGTATATCAAAACGTTCAGCTATCCCTTCTGCCACTAAAAATGTCCACGGCTAAGCCATAGTCCTGATAGTTTTCACAATATGACCATTTGTTTGCAACTCACGCCACCCATTGACATTCATTGAATCTCCACTCTAGCCACCTCAAATTTGAAGGGCAATTTCTAAACTGCGACTGTGCCTTCATTTTTAATATTTCAGAGACATACTATGCGTTAAAATGTAGGTCTGGGTCTTGTGATTCTCACATTATAAAGCTATTTGGTGTATGATTTAGAATTTTTAAACTACAACCATTTGAAGATGGCAACCACCAGTGAAGTGAGCAAGTTGGAGCAGTTTGTTTTTAACCGCTCTTCTCTGCCCTTGCTGTAGAGTGAGTTGCCATAGGAACCCAGGTGTGTGAGCAGGCAGCAGAGTGACAAAAGCAGCAGAGTCACAAGAGTGTGAGTTGTAGACTACTGGTGGAGGCAAGAACACTTCACACAATTTCCCCAGAAATTGTAGCTTTTCTAGTTAGGTTTACTTTTACATTTACACAAAAAAGAAAGTACAAGGTGTAAGAAATTTTGCAACATTAAAACTAAGAGCAGAGATTATTGTGTCCCATCCCTTCTTTTCTGAAATCAATATGGACTAACGGTGTTTGTCAGTATGTATATATAGCAGAGGATTTATTTAGCACCAACAGTGTGTGCAGGGCTTTACAATCTAAAGGGAAACAGTACAATAAAATACAAGAGGGTTAAGAGGGTGGTCGTTTCTGTCAATCAAAAATTTCTTGATTAACAGTGCTTGGTCACCTCCTTTATTAATTTTACAATTCAAATTTTCACCTAGTTTACAGCTTGCCGGCTACAGTGCGGGCCGGCTGAACAAAACCGCGTATATATATCTTCCTGGAGGGGGCGTTCTCATGCGCCCACCTACCCATGCTGTCACTGGCTTTTTATGTGCCGATCAATGGGTCCTGGCCAATGATTCATGACCGAGACCTGCCGATTGTCTGAGCAAGTGACAGGAGAGAGATCTTGAGATGTGCAAGGGAGACAAAAACAGTCACAACCCTTAGTAAAACAGCACACAGTTAACCGTTTGATTGCCCAGATGTTAACCCTGTCTTTGCCAGTGTCATCAGTACAGTGTCAGTGGCATTTTTTAGCACGGATCACTGTATCAGTGTCACAGGTGATGTCAGTGTCAGTTAGCCAGTGTCAGAATGCCAGCCGTCCTGACAGTTGCAGATGGGAACTTTTTAAAGCTGTATAGGCTCATGTCTGGTCTTAATGCATGTGAGTGGCTTTCTATTTTTATGTTTTTTTAAATACAATAACAGTGAGCACTGTATAGGGTATGATTGTCTTTTAACATGTAAATACACACTAAATTGTCCATCCATACACCCACCTGAGGTGCTGAGGTTCTCCAAGAGCCAGAGTCCTTACTGATTAAGAAGGAAAGGAGTCCTTTTTAGTGTTGGAAGTCAATACAGTGAGGTGAGAGTTTGCCCAAAAGGGATTCACCGTGATGGAGATACTTTCTACTTGCACACTTTTGTAGCACTTACCTAGGAGTGATATACAGTATATCACAAGTTGTATGGGGCTACCACATTCACAATTATATGTACTTTACTGTTTTTTTGTTTATTATTCATTGACAGTTTTCTGATTATTTGATGATTGCTAAAAACACATACAACATTCATTCATATAAAGTTTGCAGACAGTGGTTATTACTCATAGATAAACTATTGGTGATAGTGCAGCAGTCATTTATATTTTTTATCATTTATTTTATTTATTTATTACAGCTACTTATATAGTGCCGTCAATTTACACAGCGCTTTATATATATATTGTACATTCACATCAGTCCCTAACCCTCAAGGGGTGTACAATCTAAGGTCCCTAACTCACATTCATACATACACATACTAGGGACAATTTAGACAGGAGCCAATTAATCTACCAGCATATCTTTGGAGTGTGGAAGGAAACCCACACAGGGACAGGAGGAACATGCAAACTCCAGGCAGCTGCTGCTGTAATTGGGATTCGAAACAACGACCCTAGTACTGCCAGGTGGAAGTGCTAACCATTTAGCCACTGTGCTGCCCTATGAATATAACTAAACAAAATTCTTGAATTAATTAATGCATATGAAACTAAACAGAAATGTCTGGTGTTCAAGTCTACCCTCCACACTTCTCTTCTGCACACTCTGGGGGAGATTTACTAAAACTGGTTCACTCAGATTCCTGTGCACTTCTGCATGGTAGCCAATCACCTTCTATCCTCAGCTTGTTAAATTAAGCGTTAGTATAAAACCTGTAAGCTGATTGGTTTCCATGCAGAAGTGCACGAGATTCTGAGTGAACCAGCTTTAGTAAATAAACCCCCACTGTCTGCTGTCATGCCCTCTGCATTCCTTTGCTGCACATGTTGCCCATTCTCACCCTCTGCAGTCCTCTCCAGAATATATTACTCGCCATCATTTCCCCCCAAACACTCCTCTCCTGCACATACTGTCTGTTATCATACCCTCCGCACTAAGGGTGACCATATACAGTACATGACAATTTGTTTGTAAAGTATTTGTACAATCTTATTTACCTTTACCAAAAGTATGTAATATTAGGACAAACTCAAACAATCCATTTATTTGTATCCAGACACTCAAACGTTTGCACTACATTGATAGGTAGGGGTCGATCGATGTAAAGGAGATTGTAAAATTAGAGTGTATGGTCAGTTTAAGACATTTCTCCAGTATTGTTTGTAATACCTGTAACCTTGCCTGTTCTGGGATGGACATACATTTGCTAGTTCATTATAATGTTTTAGGACAATGTCAACACAGCTCTGACCTAATGGCTTACGTGTTTTAAGTTTGAGTGTATTTCCTCTACATTACCCAAAGAAGACATTTTTAGGAAGTTGTGTGAGAGAGAGACACTTGTTTGCCTTTCTTAGTATTTTACAGCTATAAGGTTTAAATGAGGATTTAGAAGTACACATTTTGTTTTGAGTTTCAGTCCCAGCTGTTTTTATTTTGTTTTCAGTTCTTCTTACAAGTTTCTTTTTTTTTTGCTTAGATTTGTTTTCTTTTTATGAGATTATTAGCTATAATATTTTTTACTAAAATATGTTAATATACTATAATATTATATACCGCTACACCCTTAGGAGCCGCATGTTAGGATGGGTCCTCTGTTGACACACTGGGGTTTATTTACTAAAGCTGGAGAGTCCAAAATCAGACTCCCTTCTGCATAGAAACCAATCAGCTTCTAACCTCAGCTTGTTCAGTGAAGCTTTGGCAATGAAACCTGGAAGCTGATTGGTTTCTATGCAGAAGTGAGTATGATTTTGCACTCTCCAGCTTTAGTAAATAAACCCCACTGTGTTGAGTGTACAAAGCATGCAATATCACAGAAAATCACTGAAATTAATAATTCGTACTCAGTAGTAGTACTATAGTATAACAAAGAAATGGACACTGAACCAGTTAGTAAAGGCAAACTTAATATGTTGTCACATGATATGGTTTGTAATGAAGTAAGCATAGAAATCGGTTAATATTAGTAATAACAAAATTTAGCATACAATATGATTAGTGGTAAAGACTAGGCATAAGATGAGGAAGTTCACCTAGATGACATCAGTGAGCAGTAATAAAGCTTGATTTACCAAACACAGGCACTATACTGGCAAAGTGCATTAATCGCGACTATGCTAATCCTAGATTCACTGGATGTGCACTGTCCATAGAAATGAAAGCAAGGGGAGAAGGTAACAAAGGGGGCTTGCAGGATCTATTTATGGAGGGGGGGGCAACCCTTTATGCTGTTCTTCTGCCAGCTAATGTTGGGACCCTTTAAGAAGCATTGGTGCACTTAACGACAGTTTAAATAAACCAGCATGCAGTATAGGTGTAGTAGAAATGCAGCAAAGGTCAGGTATACTCAGTGTTGTGCCTCTAGTAACTCAGCCCCTGCTAGCAGTCTGACAGTGGTCAGTGTCTTCTCACCAATCCCTGTGGTGTGGCTGTGACCTTTCACTGTAGGAAGGGGGGCTCTCTCAATCTCTCCACCAAATTCCTCTGGAGATTCAGTAGTGGGAAGTTAAGGGTGAGAGAATGCTCTGGTCTTCTTGCGACAATGGTGCACATATGATTGTTGCGGAATTTGCTGCGCTGCCTTGGGTGTCTCTGCTTGTCTAGCCTCTCAACAGTCTGGTCAGTATGCAGCAGACGTGCTGTCCTCAGTTCCCTTGGCACCAAGAGAGAGAGAGCCTTGCTGAACAGTCTCAGAAAAGCAATTCAACCTCCTCCTCCTTGAGCCATTGTCTCTTTGGAATTATAGTGCAAAGCATCCATAAGCTCCACAATATGGCATACTTCCTGGACTTCAAATCCTATGATACTCAGCATTCTGCATAGGAATACATAGTCTTTTCCGGTTATAGTTCTCTCTCTGCTGACTGGAGGGCATAGTGCAACACAGCATTCAGCAGAAGAGTAGAAAGTGAAAGTAAACTGATTGTGAAGAAGGAAATGTCTCCTCCATGTTACTGTAGTCCAGCACCTGGCTTTAATTGGAGTAGCAGTAGAGATGAGTATGTCTCAAAACTGTGAAACAGCTAAATGTGACCCATGTCTGCTACGTTCCCTCCGTCCTAATGCTGCAACAGTCACTGTCATTGATTTACTAAAGCTATAGAGTGAATAATCTGGTGCTGCTGTGCTTGGTAGCAAAAACTTCCACGAAAAAAAAAAGAAGGAAGCTGATTGGTTACTATAATGAGTTGCACCAAATTTTGCATTCTCCGGTTTTGTAACTCAACCCCATTGCCATAAGATCTAGAATTCTAGCAATACAGATGGAGATCCTTTGCACTGAGGTGGAATATGAGTTAGGGTCAGCCCAGGAGTGGCACCTGAACTGGCATTTTGCAATCACAGTGATTGTGCTGCGATCACAAAACGCTCAGTTGTGAATGGAGCCACCCTGGCACACACATATGCTATTCTGGAATTGTTTTGAAATTCACATATTCGCATGACAGGCTAGATATTTTTTGTTCCTATTGAGTAGGTTCACACAGATGCACTTCACTTGCATTGTGTTTTGAGTGCCACTATGAAAAGGGTGCTGTGCAAGTTTGTAAAGGTGTGTTCCAGACTTGCAAGTGATAGAGTAGAGTGGCATGTGGAGATAAGTGTATCTCCTAGGATTGCTATTGACAGGAGTTTTGGCATTGAAGTCTATGAGAGGCATTTTCGCATTGAAGACTATGGGAGGCATTTTCCCATTAAAGTCTATGGAAGGAGTTTTCCCATTGAAGTATATGGGAGGTGTTTTCCCATTGAAGTCTATGGGAGGTGTTTTCCCATTGAAGTCTATTGGAGGTGTTTTCCCATTGAAGTCTATAGGAGGTGTTTTCACATTGAAGTCTATGGGAGGGGTTTTCCCATTGAAGTCTATGGGAGGGGTTTTCCCATTGAAGTCTACGGGTGGCATTTTCCCATTGAAGTCTATGGGAGGCGTTTTCCCATTGAAGTCTATGGGAGGCGTTTTCCCATTGAAGTCTATGGGAGGCGTTTTCCCATTGAAGTCTATGGGAGGTATTTTCCCATAGAAGTCTGTGGGAGACGGTTTCTCATTGAAATCTATGGGAGGCATTTTTGCATTGAAGTCTATGGGATGTGTTTTCACATTGAAGTCTATAGGAGTCACAATTTCCCATTGAAGTTTATGGGGCGCAATTTCCCATTGAAGTCAATGGGAGGTAGTGTGCTAACCCAGGACCCAATTTCTAGAAGCTATGGAAACCTGGTACCTGGAATTTGTCAGGCCCTGCCTTATATTGACTAATGTAAGTACAATACATTTTGTATTATCAGTTTTATTAAAAAGGATTCATACACAACACATGAATTTAAAAAATTCCAAGGTTCTTGGAAGCATTCTAACATTGCTATCACTGTATTCAGATTTGTACTATGAAGACCTATAATGGCTTTGACTATATTTGTCATTAGTATTTAACTTTGATATTGTTTTACAGATGCCTCGTGTATAGACAAACTAACCACTGTGCCTTTTCTTTTCTTCAGGATTTTAGGACTATGAGGGTCTATTCAGTCTGCTAGGGCTGCAACAGCCTGAGCCATCGCTAAACATGTGTCACATGGTCTCATCTTGTCTCATTCATTTGCTGATGTTTGTCACAGAAAGTTGTGTGATATGTTGGGAACGGGAAGGGATCTGGGAGAGGGCTATCATTAGAAAGTCATTAACTAATGCATTTTAAGATTTCTGACTCTCATGTTTAATCTAGGAACATCCATCATTGTTCTCAATGGGCCTATTCTAGCTATAGATAATGACTTAGGAGCAAATGCTGTGGTTTCATATCGACATCTTGGTCCCCAGATGGATTTGTTTACCATAAACAGCAGCACAGGTATGACTCACTTTAATTAACATAAAATTGATATTATTTGATGGCACCTAAAGGCATAGGAACATTAATATGCTCTTTCCTTAAATGTGACTGATACAGAAAATTGTGTATACTGAATATAGCTTAATAGTACCCTGTACAGCTAAAGTGTATATATAACCAAAACTTTTTTTCTTTTAGTTTTGGATTGAATAGGAAAATAGAATCCCTGTCAGGTTTTTTTTTCCTCTAGTGGGAAAAGTTTTGACTATACATATATTGTAACAGTTTCATCTTTCCCTTTTCTCCTTTATATTTGCTAAATCTTTTGAGTTTAATTATTTCGGCCTTGCCTACAAAAATGTCAAATTACCCAAAACTTATACCCCAGGATACCCTATTTTTAGCAGAGGTCTAGGAGATGGTTTCCAAGTTATACAAAGCAGTGGAGTTTTTGATAAATATAAGCAATGACAATTTTTTTCACCAGATTTTTGTCAGCTTCATGTTTTTAGTGATAAAAAATAAACAAAAATAAAATTAGAATTAAATTGTTCCTAAATCCAGGACCCTGCATTCACTATATCTGGTCTCTCACATGACACAGAACATGAAAATGCAATTATTTTAGTAAATATAAAATGCTGAATACCTTTTCTCATCAGCAGTTAAAGCAGTGTTGTGACTTCTATCAGTGTCCAGCCGAGCACTGGTTACAGCTTGTAGGAATTTTCATTCCCCTGTAGGAAGATGCAGGACCCCTGACCTCTGTCTGAATAGTGCTGATTGGTCCTGTGCTGATCACATGTACTCTCCCAAGAAAAAAAAAAACTCTCTAGCATTACACACCAAACTGAGCATGTGCAGCTTGCCCCTGAGTCTCTGTTCTATCAGGAGATATTTAGGAGACATTGGAAGGAGGAGAGGATCAGAGAAGACTGGATCAAACATCCTTTTTACACAGTTGGATGATTAACCCCTTAGGTTTCACAGTAAGTATAACAAGCCTGCTTTACAGCATGTACAGACTGATTTTACTGTTGTGGGTTTAGTGACGAAAACAATGACAAAAATAAATTCTAATTTTTAGTTAGTCTCCTAAATCTCTTAGTACATTTTAGTTGACTAAAATAGAATGGTTTAGGTAAATTGTAATGTGTTATTTAACCCTTTCCTGCCCAGCCTATAGTAAAATGATGTCTGGCCAGGATTTTCATCGATCCAGGTGGACGTCATATGACGTCCTCCCAGATCGCTGCCTTGCGCGTGCCCCTGGGGCCACACTGCAGCTGGATCTGTTACCGGTCTTGTCCATCGGAAACAGCCGATCACAGATTTGTGCACCAGCTGTAAACTTTACCATATGACCACTGTGACCAATCGCAGTAGGTCACATGACAATTTTAAACATTGGATAGCTTCTTTTTATGCCATCCATTGTATACAATTGTGTTGCTAGCGGTGATTGGTCACAGTGATCACATGGTACAGACTGAATCAATCACAGCCCATCTGTGTCATGTGATTAGCTGTGGCCAATCATAGCTAATTACAACAGAAGAAACTGAATGAATCAATTTCATTCAGTACAATCACAATGTGTAAAAAAAAAAAAATACTGATCACTTCCCCAGAGTAGTACAATGTTACTATATTGCTCTGGTCAAAGTGTGTTATAAAAAAAAAGAAAGAAAAAGAAATTGAAAAAAAATTATTTATTTTTTCTGTCCCTGATCACCACCACGCCAGTTCTATGATGACGCTGTACTGCACCGGTGTACAAAATGCTAACAATTTCATATGGGTACAGTGTTGTATGACCACGCAATTGTCATTCAAAGTGCGACAGTGCTGAAAGCTGAAAATTGGCCTGGGCAGGAAGGGGGTAAAAGTGCCCTGTATTGAAGTGGTTAAGCATTTCTCTAGAAAGTCCAAACTCATTAAATACTCCTACAGTAAAAATCTAATAACATGTTATTATTTATGGTATTAAGGTTTGAACATGCACTACAGGCACAGATTTAGCCATTGTGATATATAACATCTTTATAAATAAAACCAATTTCATAAACAATCAAAAATATTGCTTTTTGACAAACAGAAGTGCAGCTTTACCATATGTAAAAAAAAAAAAACCTAAATTCTATTGGCTGTAATGCCAGGATGCAAGTGAAGATGGGGAAGTAAATGGGAGTGAGGGAGTGCACAGAGTGCATTATACTTTGGGGATGGGGAGGTGACCGACAAGAGGAGTTGGGGAAGTAAATGGGAGTGAAGGACTGCACAGGACAGAGAACTGGAGGATCTGTGGAGGCTGTTATTACGCTAAAAATTGCTGCCTTGCTCACCACATCACATCCAGACAGACACAAAACTGACGGAAGAGTTTCTCTTCTGTGGTTTGCAGGGCATTGTTCCAGAACTCCCAGGCAGCAAGCAGGCAGAGGGAGCTTGTGTCTCTCAGCCAATACAGCTTTCCAATAGAGTACTGCAGATTTTAGTTGACTAAAATGTACTGGAGATTTTAGTTGATTAAAATACAACTAAAACAATTCAGATGACTAAAATCTGAGTATAACTAAAATGGCATTTTATTCAAAAGACTCTGACTAAAACAAAATCAAAATATGATGTCAAAATTAACAGTTTATATAAGCTCTTGCTGCTGAATCACTAACAGTAAATCAGTGAAACTAAAAGGTGGTAGGCTAATAAGACCACCTAACACAATTCTAACAGATATCTAGACCTTCATGTGGTAGGTTTTGTGCAGAAACTAAAAGACTACTGTATGTCATAGGTGGGGGAAATAAAAGAGGTTGTAGAAGAACTAAATGGAATCTACTAGAAAGATATTGTGATGACGTAAAGATATAACTAACAGGAAATACAATATATTACCTGGTCATTATTCGAGGATGTTTTCAAATATGGTCTGTGGAGGACATTGCAGAGAAGAAACCTTGATTGTGTAGAGAAAACCATTTAACCCATGGCCTCCTCTAGAGTAAAGCATAAAATAATAATTTCATTGTTATAGCACTACAACTTAGTCCACTAGAGCAACGAGGTCCAATAGAATAGAGCAATAAAGTCCAATAGAGGTCTCACACTATATTTCCTTGTAGCCCTGTATCCCTACATGTCTCACCAGATCTATTACATTACTGAGAGCAGCGGGTCTTCTCTGGTGCCTATCCAACAGTACAGACATTTGTAGACACCGAGAACAGCTGCTGTAACAGAAAAAGTAGAAATAAAGGTTATTAGACTGTTTGACTAAATACATATTTTTTATGATTGGAGTTACACTTTACTATTGAAGTATTCATTATATTGGATATGTCAATAATATTAATAAATGTGTAATTGAATTGCATATTCGAATATTTGATTTTGTAAGTGTCATTGACCATTGTATTGTTTTTTAGGTGTTATAGCTGTGAAAACAGGCAGAAATATAGACAGAGAAGCTTTCTCTGTTCCTGTGCTGAATCTAACGCTTGTGGCAGAAGATATTGGAAAGTTAAATAGTACAGCCTCACTTGTCTTGACAATACTGGATGCCAATGACAACAGACCCATCTTCAGCCCACAAAGTGTTAGTGCACGACTTCGGGAAAATAGTCCTCCAGGTAAGATATTCTGTCATCTTTGAATTACTAATACATATTAGCCACCTGACTTGTGATGATGCGAACAGATGGCCTATTTTTGTGATTTACATGACTAAATGTGGCCTAATATAGGAAGATATTATTGTAAAATGCAGTGGATCATACCACAGTTGCTTTGTTGTGGCCCATAGTCTCACTGGGAGCCTGCCATTTGTAGCACAAGAGATGTGGTTAGATATTTTTGCCTTGTTCTTATTTGTCTCAGCTGATCTAATAAGCACCAAACAGTGGCTGTGCGTACAAAGTGGTCTAGTTATAAAACATTTGTTTCAGGTTTTTGACATTTGTGGAAACACTGTATGTTTTTTTAATAGATTAACTCCTAATGTCAATAGACCACAAAGTGTGTCACAAATTTTTGTGATGCCAGTGATCAGATTCCCATGAACGTGGGCAAATTAAAGCCTAATTCTTGGTACCTCTAAATCAACCCCGCCTGTAGCCTCCACATGTAGTATTTATTGCATTTATTTTCAAATATCTGTTCCAAAATCCCTAGGGTGGTTACATGATGCTACAGGATCCTCTTCTCATTTATCTTTTCCCTGGGCTGGGCAGTTATCTGTGATGCATAGAGTTGCAGTGATGTGATGACATCAGTTACGCTTTCTGCACCCAATACACAGTGAGTGTAGGGTGCCATGGTGATGTCCTCAATAATTTGGATTGAGAAGAGGTACTTCAAGGGTGCCTCCAGACTGAAAGTGAGTATTGCAGCCTGAGCTGTTTTTTTAACACTGGCTGGGGAACATTTTTAGGAACCAAATCAGCCCCTGGAGTTGTACTTTACGGCAGGCTGTAAACTGGCAACAAATTGTGTTCATTTTTGGTATGGCAATCTGCCACCTTCCTTATTTTTAATCTTGCAGAATTTTTAGAGATATTTGGAAATTTTTTTGCATGTATATAATTTTAGGGAGCCAAAGTCATAAGCACAGATCATGCTCTATTGAAGGGGCTAGACACCCCAAAACACATGAGTAGCTTTATTAGTACATCAGGCCTACTGCTGGAACATTACTTTTTATACAAGCAGGTCTCCATACTAGCCATCCCCAAGTCTTATTTGCATTGTGACCCTCTCAGGCCAACCAAAATAGGGTTGAGCATTTCTTCTATTCTCTTTGTCATCAAGGATTAGTTGTATGGAATTGAGATAAGCCTGATACATGTTGTGACACTGTAAGTGCAATATATGTTTACTTTATTCTTTTAGCAAACATGCTTCTGTTCCATCTGATTTTGCTGTTAATCAAACCTTGTCTTGCTGTTCTTTACCTAAGATAAGCCTGCAAGATATGTATCTCCCTCCTCCACGGGCAGGCTGATTCTACTCAATTTGATTGTTGTACAACTTGGGTTCAACCAGCCTGTCAGATTTTTCATGTGCTTATTGCCAGCAGCTATAGCCGCTAGAAATAACCACTATGTTTTCCTGGCAGGGACTGCTCTCCTCCGTACCCCCCTCTGGGAAAACACATTGGCTCTGCAGGAGGGATTCCCACATCAACACTGACTGTGTTGATGGGGGAATCAAGCAATTTGTTGCAGGAAAGAAAATCGCATCATCTATGGCCCACCTTTAGAAGAAGGTGTGACGGAACTAGAAGTGTCTCAAACTGATCTGAAATGCAAGCTGAATAAATATAAACGCACATATTTTTTTCTTTGATAATTAGTGTGATAAAACAGAGAGCATTCTTTTGTAAACTATTACACAAATGAAAGTAAATCAACCTATAAAAAAAGGGAGGATTGGTCTAAAACAAAGTTGTGTAATTGCTTAAACCAAAAATGTGTAATGCATTGGAAAATGCCTCTGTTCTCCTTTATGGTAGCTGTTGTATTATTCATGGTTTCCTTGTTATGACCTTACATTTATTTCACAAAAAAAGCATTCCAATGCCATCTTCTCTGAGGTTCTTTGAAACTATGCAAGCAATATATGTAAAGAAAAGAAACTGCTGAGATATGATTGTTTCCAGGTAGAACATTTATTTGTAAATCTGTTTTGATCTATTTTGTGGTGTTTTCCTGTGAGAATAATGGCTTTACACAGTCTTAGTGGGGTCCTTAGATTATTTCTTTCAATGCACATTATTCTTGGAAGAGAACATTATGTACAGCATTTAACCTCCACTGCATGCAAAGGATCAGGTTGAGATTCCCGCTGTTGCCTTTTTATACTGAATTGATGGCTGTCCTAATGATTTGTTTGTGTAAGCATCTGCCTGTTCCCAAGAGAATAAAACTTCAAAATAATCTCCTAAAATGAGTAGATCCTTTATCTACAATGGTCCCTTATATTTCCCAGAAGTCATGGTAAAAATACAAAAAAAGAAAAACACTTTGCACAATAACATTACTTTCTTACATGTTTTTTTGAGATGTATCCAATAAACACAACCTACATAATTTTTTCATGAACTCTCTCTTTCAGCAATGTCTTTTGTATTATATTTTGCTTGTGTGGGTGATGTACTAGAGCCATTTAGCCATTGAGAGCACCTTGAAGGTACTCCTTAAGTACTTTAGAGTTGAGGCTAAAGTACACATCTCATGTTTTGTTTGAAAAGGGACCTTTTCTATTGTAATAAAACAATTCCTTTAAGTGCAGTTTTCATTTAAAATCCTAAATAGGCTGAAGTTAAATCTCCGTAGAAGAGTGGATGTTATGTTTTAGGGTTAAAATTTGTTTTTTTTTTCAAAACTTGGTCTTTACGTGGTAGGGATGGTTTCCTGTGGTCCAAAGAAAGTGTACCTGGTTATGTGTACCATGGTTCCTTAGTGATTGCTAGGCATGGTGAAAGGATAGTGTTCTTAGAGAACATTGCTTATGACACCTTTTCGCAACTCCCAGCAACAGCTTCCTTTGTGGCTCTCTAAATTTCCACACATAACATCTCGGAGAAGCAAAGAATTCTATACCTGACTTTGCTCTGTCAAACATTTTAAGCAAAGTTCTGAACAAGGAGTAGACAGTTATATCATGCCCAGCATGTGTCACACACTGCGGATTCCACTCTGATAGATGCATGAATGATAAAGTATCTCCAGCCAGGGCTGCCATCCTAATACATTTTATTGGTACTCACCTAGGGGGGAAATGAACCTCCATCCCCTTGCCCTGTCTTCCCCTGCTTCTTATGCCAGAGACACTACAAGAAGAGGAAATCTAAACAAAGTCAGGGGAATCCCACAGTGACAACTGTAAAATCACTTTCTGCCTTGGTAAGAATGGTCACCAGGACAAACAGAGAGGTTGAATCTGCCTTGGGAGGACAGACAGCAATAAAAACGTATAAGGGTTTCCAGTCCTCTTCTACCGTAGCACTATCCCCGTAGGAGCCACTAGTTAAGCTGGGGCACCTGTCCTTTGCCTCGACTTCCATGAGGACTTCAGCCCTCACCCTTTCCTGATCTTGGATAAGGGTCTGGTATGGATACTGGGGGGACCCCCACACAGTTTTTTAAAAAAGTTTGGTGTGGGGGGTTTCCCTCAAAATCCATACCAGACCTGAAGGGCTTGGTATGGATGGGGGGGACCCCACGATGTTTTTTTTTAAAATTTAATTGCCTGCAATTCTTTTTACATTCAGCTGTCAGTGGGGAATCCCGCTGACAGCTGAAACATTAAAGAATGTTACAATCCCTAAGTTCCTGAATGTCTGGAATCCCTGGGTAGAGTGTTTCCTCCCGCAAAATTTTGATGAATCCCTCCTTCTACCCTGATACACAAGCAACAAATCTTCCGCTTTTTCCTGATACCATCCCTAGCCAGGCAAGCAACCTAATTTCACTCTTCCCCACAAATCAAGGAGCCACCTTCCTCACCACCCTTCTTCCTACCTCCCTCCCTTTTACTTGGTCGTTCCCTGTCTCCCCCTAACTCCCCACGTAGCTCTGGAGAGTCTTTATCCCCACTGAACAAACTCTTTTTGACATGTTATTACCTATTGCTACTATATTTCTTCCTTTACCCCCCCCCCCCCTTTTTTTCCCTTTTTTTTTTTTTTTTTCTCTTATTAATATATTTAACAACATAAGTTATACTACATTGTTATCTTGACTCTTTCTCTCCCTCTTTATTTGAAGACAGTAATACTGTACATACATTTCCCCGATATTCTGTTGTCAATATGCTGTCTATTGACTACAATTATTGTCTTTACCCTTATGTTTTGATACCAATAAAAAGTTTGAACAAGAAACATTAAAGAATGTTTTAGTAGTGAATAAAATACCGCTTAACTTAATAATATAATTCATGCAATATTTTAGTAGCTGTGCAGTATCTTACCGAATACTTGGATGCGGTAAGATACCGCTTAGTAAATTGTCCTGGTTCAAAATTCGCAGTCGAACTTTTGTTAGGTTCAAATGTTTGACCTCAAACCAGACAGGGGGTGTTTGCCCCATCACTACCCAGTATTATAGGTAACAAGTTAAAAATGAAAGTGGATTAAAGCAGTAGTAAACTTGTTTCAGGTACTTTTAATAAAGCTTACCTGTAGGTAAAATGAATATCTCCTAAACATACACAATCCAGTGAGCAGCAGCGGGTGACATCCCCGGGGCATGTGTTCTGAAGGAACGGCATACTCATGCCATCTCTTCAGAGCTCTGTGACATTTCTGTGACTCCCGCGCGCATGTGAGGGAGTAATGTCATCATGACTTGGCAGTCTAACACCAAAACCCTTCAATCCGGAAAGAAGACAGGGTGAAGATGGAAGCCCTGTCAGTAGTGACAGGGCACCGCTGGAGGGCTTTGTTTTATCATAGTTAAGTTTATCATAATGTGATGAATACTAGCATATTAAAACATTGCCTTGCAGGGGGAAATAATTTTTTATTTTATTGAAACACTTTACTACTGCTTTAAAGTGATAGGAAACTCCACTTTTTGTCTTGTACCTACAGATAAGGCTATAATAAGGCTTACCTGTAGGTAGAGTGAACATCTCTTAAATGTGCACTATTTAGGAGATATTCCAATGTGTAGCAGCGCACATCACCGGCGCATGCACACTGCATTCTCAATGGACAGCATGCCGTCCATTGAGAGAGCTGGGCTGCTGCCGTGACTCCCATGTGCATGTGTGGGAGTGATGTCCTTGTGGCTCGGCCATTCAAACGGTTGGAGCCCGTGAACCCGGAAGGAAGATCGGTTGAAGATGGAATCCCTGTCAGTGGTGACAGAGCGCCGTTGGAGGGATCCATTTTTTTATGTAAGTCTGTCATAATGTACTAGTATGCAGTGCATACTAGCATATTATGACATGAGCCTGCAGTGGAACCACTTTGTTTTTTTATTTTTTTTGTGGTTTACTACCACTTTAACAAAGATGATAGCACAGTTTAGCATACAGAGTGATTAGTAATAAGGACTATTAAGCATAAGATGACACTTGGGGGTTGATTTACTAAAGCTGGAGAGTGCAAAATTTGGTGCAACTGTGCATGTTAGCTAATCAGCGTCTAACTTCAGCTTGTTGAGCTTGAGCTGCACCAGATTTTGCACTTTACGACTTTAGTTAATCAACCCATTGGTGTCCAGATCAGCATAAACTGTAGCAAGGTCACCTAAAGTGCAGCAGTGGTGCAGTACTAAAGCTTGATTTACTAAATACAGGAGACTATACTGCTGTAGTGCATTAATGACAACTACGCTAGGCCTAGACTGATTGGATGTGCGCTGTCCATAAAAATGAAAGAAAGGGGAGAAGGGATGAAAAGGGATTTGCAGGGTGGTTTTGCTGGAGGCACAGTCCTTTATGTTGCTCTTCTGCCAGCTACTGTTGGGGCCCTTTAAGAGTGTCAGTGCACTTAACGCCAGTCCCAGTTAACCTGCATAAAGTATAGTGACTGAATAGGTATGGTATATTCTTGGCATTTAGAAGCTTTAAGAAGCGTTTAGACACATTTGGTGTTTTAATTGCTGGTAAACTCTTGTCCTGAATGCAGTTTTTGTGCTTTCAGAGAAATGCCAGTAAACTCAGTTGTGTGTAAACTCCTGTAAACAACTATGTGTATATGGACACATAAGACAGCATAGAGGAGAGTTCAGGGGCTTCAGAAAAAAATGCCCATCTGCTCTAAATGTCAGTTTAGCAGCTGCAGTGTACATGAGAGCTAACGCTGCATAATCACACATGCAATATATAGCTCTCCCTACTATTGTAGATTAGATACCAGCGAGCCAATCCAGCTGGATTCAGAATTCAAGAACCTTGTGTTAGAGGATTATGTAGGGTGCTGCTGTTGACTTCCTTTTGTTCAATAACAAAAAAGTAATTATTTAGTAATAATCTAGTTTATTGTCAAGATTTCTGGGAAACTGTCATGTACAGAAAGGAAAGATAGCATGGATAGCTCAGTATTTGTCTCAACACAGGTTTCCACTCATGTGCAATCACCTAAATTTCACAATTACAATTATTTGGAATTTTAAAAATGTATTAATCTCTAAATATAAAGATAATAATGGGGAGAAACAAAGGCTGATAATGATGTTGGGATTCAGGTTTGAAAAAATGAAGGATAATGTACAATGGTTTTGCACATACATTCTATTATGGCCAAGATCTTAATTTTTTTTTATTGAAATACTGCATATTAATATTATGTGGTCTGCTATCCTTTTCACGCTGTTAACATGTTTTTTCACTTAAATATATCATCACAGAGGTGACTTCTCCCTTATAAGATGGCTAAGATGAAGATGTCTTTAAGACAACAAAAAGATGCTGTTGGTCTGTTTCTTTAGGCTTGGCTTACATGGGCTTCAGCTTGTACATGAGTGTACAGAGCTTTTTCATTTTCAGAGCTTTTGGGAAGCTATGCTAAAGCTTTTAAAGTACTATACAGATCCACAATGTTAAAGGATAAGTACCCTTTTTGTAACATGTTACACCCATATTCAGGGTTGTCCTGGCCCCCGCACCCCCAACCCCCCCCCTCCCGATGTGACAGTTAGCGGGGAAACTTCTCCATCATCTCCCACGGTTGCTGTTTTTTTTAAAAAAAAACAGGGCCATTCTGGGCTTCACCTGCCTGGCTGCATCATCTATTCACAGTGTTCTGTGAATGAGAAGACTACAAGTCCCGACAAACTTTGCGGCTGTCAGCTTGTAGTTCTCAATGAACTACCACAGCGCTCAACATTAATTCTTTATGTCAGTGTAAAACTGTCTGCTCGTACAAAGTATCTGCTGATTGCTGGTGCAATGCTATCCAGGCTCCTAAAACAAAAAAATTGTAAATGCACATTCTATTTACCTGCAAAAAAATGTGTTATTGCGAGCTTATCCTTTACACACAGATCTTTGTGACAGTGCTGAATGCCATTTTAAACAAGTTGTTAACGGGTTTCAAAAAACAAAATACAAAATGAATCACCTAAAGATAACATAACAACATATACTGTAGCTTCACTTAGAGATTTTTCACACAATACTGTTTTTTCTTCTTCTTGCCAACACATGACGTGAACTGGTTGATTGCTTCTTCCTCTCACACTGTTGCGCTGCTATACAGGGGTTGCCTGGTATCAATAAGTTGATACCAGGTCAAATTTTGGTACTTTTACTGCTTGCAATTCCAAAAAATAATTTAATAATATATCAAATTATTCCAGAACTGTGGATATTGTGTTTTAGAACTGCCTAG
Source organism: Staurois parvus (assembly GCF_062004578.1). Taxonomy (NCBI): domain Eukaryota; kingdom Metazoa; phylum Chordata; class Amphibia; order Anura; family Ranidae; genus Staurois; species Staurois parvus. The sequence continues at coordinate 2,723,605 of NW_028317973.1, read as the reverse complement.
AGTTCAGCTTTAAAGTTTGTTGATAGTTTACTGAAGCTTGCAAGCAGCTTGTACAGTCTATACCCGTTAGGACCTGTGTTTACATTCCCATACTGTAGTTCTTTAACCACTCATGGACCACCCACCCACAATATACTGCAGACAGGCAGCCCGTACAGGCACGTTGACTTACCTGTATGTTGCTGGCCTCTTCCAGGTACAGGGAGCGCATGCATACCCTCCTGCTCGATGACTCCCACTGTGGTTTATGGCCAGGACCTTCTGATTAGCTGTGTCCAATCACAGCCCAGAGCCCTGTGTTGACAATCAGCACAGGGCATTGTACAGTGTGAACTATCTCTCTGTTTCTTTTCCCTACAGAGAGATGTTTAGTAAAAATCTGCACATAATACACACATTACATGTTGTTAGACAAACATTTAACCCCTAGAGTACCTGAGATGTTAACCCTTTCCCAGTCAGTGTCATTAGTACAGTGATAGTGTATTATCACTGATCACTGTATTAAAGCTGTTTTTCTTTTAAGGGAGATCCAACTATTATATACCCATTGTGCTAAGTGCTTCAGTCACTTGACCTGCAATAATGTCTATGCCTATGTCTATGTCATATCTATTTCATGCAAATAATATCACATATACAGAGCAAACCTGAAGGAAATGGTAATTTAACAAGGGTTAACAGAATACTTTATTTTTGCAGGGTTTTCTGTTGTGCAGGTCACAGCAACAGATGCAGACAGTGGCCCAAACCAACAACTAACCTACCGTATAGAAAGTGGTGCCCAAGACAGGTTCCTTATTGATTCCTCTACAGGTGTCATTAGGGTGGCCAACGTAACTGTGGACAGGGAAGAGAAGGATGCCTACAGGCTAATAGTAGTTGCCACAGACCATGGCACCACGCCTTTATCTGGAAGTGCCACAGTCAACATACTCATCGATGATGTTAATGATTGCCCACCAGAGTTTGTCAATCCCATCCAGACTGTCAGTGTCTTGGAATCAGCTGAGGTGGGAACTATTGTAGCTGAGGTAACTGCCATCGATCGAGACCTCAATCCTCGACTGGAGTATTACATCATTGAAATTGTGGCCACAGATGATACCAATGTTATTGTGCCTAATCAGCAGGGAACATTCGGTATAGACTTCAAAACAGGTACTTCATTTGTATCCATTGAATAAACTATATTTTCTTCTTTATTATGAAACTTCCTTATACTAGCTAGAATTTCCCATCATTGCACTCTACTTGCATGAACCTATAAATACCCTAATCTTCTCTGGTGCTCCTCTGATATTCTTGCCTTACTGTTCCTCTTTTCTTTTAAAATTCTTCTGTCTTCTTCTGAATTTCTGGTGAATGAAAGTGTCATGCTACTAACCAACTGACTCTTCTCTTTCCTTTATGGCTCACACCTCTGAAGGTTTGATGAGTGTTATCTCTGTAAAAGCCTTTCCTGTCTGCCTCATGCATTGTCTTCCTACATCATCATCATCATCATCATAATAACTGTTCACTGCTGTTGCTGCTGCACTCTCATAGTCATTGCTGGCATGGATGTCAACATGCTCATCATAAAGGGCAAGGCATGTCCTTTATTGGTTGTTGTTAAGCCTATGCAGACTGAACACGGGATCATTGGAGCTTGACATAGAGCTGGAACTGGGTTCAAATAATGTGATGTAATGTCTTCTTAATACAGTACATGACAATGCTACACATTCATTGATATTTACATAAGCTGTTTTGATTTGACTTTATTGGTCCCACTTCACACGATACTCAGCTCCAAATACACAATTTGAAATATTTCACAACATTCAGAGCAATTTTGTGTAGGGATTTTAAGAAAGTGTATTATTTGTGACATTTGCCCCTGCTTATCCATTTCCAGGAGCAGTTATGGTAAAATCTCCCTTGAACAGAGAACTTGTAGCCACTTATGACATTGCTATCTCCGTATATGATAATGCCAGTGAGGTGGTTGACCGAACAGTCAGTGTCCCTAACGGTAAGTTTTGACTAGTTCCTTGAAATTATTGAACTTTTCTGCAATTTAGATAATTGCAATACAGTGTAATTATCAAGTGAACTACTATTTCCCAAAGGTGCTATATATCCACGTTCCTTTGATGGAATTATTAAGCATATGGTATGAACATGTGCTGCCCTTCTACCTTCAATTTTTTTTGTAAAAGCACTAACACATGCAACAGAAAGGAGTGATAAAGAGCAGTCAGGGTAGAAGAGAGTTAATTCTGTATTGCTCAAAGATGGTTGATTGCTTTGTCTGGGGTGTAGGCTCTTATAGTGCCTGGTCTTTACCAGAGTCTCATGGAAATATCATTGGAGTTGTGCAATGAGCACTCCCCTAGTGTAATTCCTGAGAATTCATTGCTAACAACAAAAGACAACAGGAAACCAGACTGAGACAGAACCATGGAATTCAGATTACATGGAACTGGAAATTCTGACAGCAGCTACTGTAGTTGCCAAGGAACAAAAAAGAGGGGCACATGCAATATACAAAAGACAGAATATACAAGGAGTAAGTGAAAGGAAGTGGGATACAGGACAAGCACTGGTAACTAAATTGGTTGAAAGGATAAAAAAAATTAAGATGCAAACTCTACATGGAACCAGAGATAAGACCTAGGTACCATAGAAAGCGAATAAGCCAGGTGAACCACATAACCACAGAAGTGCCAGAATGATAACCAAGCAGATACAAGAAGACAGGCAATGGGGTTTATTTACTAAAGGAAAACAGACTGTTCACTATGCAAGGGAATTGGCTTAGTAATTGAGGTGACGTTTTGCTGACTTCTGTCATCCAATCAAATGTAAGCAAAAAAGACTGTTTTTATACATTTACCTGCAGGTAATTGGATGAAAATTCATCACATTCACTAAGGTAAGGAAAATCCACTTGCAATGTACAAAACAGCCGAGTTGCCTTTAGTAAATCAACACCAATCGGTCACAGCACAATGCCAGAAAACAACTGTGGAATGGCATTGGGAGCAAACTAGGCTGCAGATAGAAAACAATAGTGAAAAACTAATAAACTAGGCAGGTATCGGAAAGTAGAAGAATAGTTAGGGCACAAGCTTGGTAAGCAGATAAGCAGAAAGGAAACTACAAAAGGAAACCAGAGCATAAAGTAATAGTGGACACAACCACATGACATACCAACTTGGACAGCAGAGGGATAAGTGGTAGATGCAGGATAAAAAACAAAAGAAACAATTTGATATTCAGTATTGTGCTGACAACATGCCTCTTATAGGAAATGCAGGTATATATAGTAAATAAGGGAGAGACTGAGAGCATAGTTAGAGAAGTGACAAAGAGCAAGTTGAGGTAAAAAATGCCTAAACAAATGCTGAAGTAATGCAGTAGTTAAAGAAGAGGCATGCGATAATTCTAACTCATGACCTAATACCAGCTTATATTTTTCAGGCATTCTAATTGTAAGATTTATTATAGAAGTCTATCTGTCCTTTTGCACATTTAATAAAAGTGTCACCCTTTTAATTGAGGTTATCCTATTTGTTTTTTGCAACTTGTGGAAAATCCATCAGAGTATCTATCATCTGGGATTGCAGTGTCTGTAGGCATTGGTTGGAACTGTGAGCTCTGGTGGAGATATTTTGTCACAGGATTCCTTGAATGATAATAATAAGCCAGCATGTCATTCAAGTTGCCACCAAAATATTGAATAGATCTGGCCCACTATAATTGAAATAAAGCTGCAAAAATGAAAACAGCATTATAAAAATTCTATCATAATCTGTAGTGCTAAAAACACTGACATCATATTCATTGGGACAGCACAGTGGCTAAGTGATTAGCACTTCCTCCTAGGAGCACTAGGGTTGTTGGTTCGAATCCCAAAAATGGCACTACCTGACTGGAGTTTGTATATCCTCCCTGTGCCTGCGTGGGTTTCCTCCCATGCTCCAAAGACATGTTTGTAGGTTAATTGGCTACTGTCTGAATTGGCCCTAGTATATGTATGAATGTGAGTTAGGGACCTTAGATTGTAATCTCCTTGAGGGTTAGGGACTGATGTGAATGTACATTATATATGTAAAGTGGTGCATAAATTGATAGCTATATAAGTACCTGTAATAAATAGGTTGAAAAGCTTTTAATTATATATTTCACTGTATGTATTCCTTTAATAAAACCTTTATTCTTTATTTTTATTGATAGATATTATACATAATGCTTAGCGATTCCATCAATCAACATTTTTAGAACAATGTAATAGTATGTACGACCAGGGATTTATTTTAACCACCTATATAATGCCAACATATTTCTGCAACAGTTCACAGGATGTGTTGACCCATTCACATCAATCTCTACTTGTGAAGGGCTTGGTTTATAATATAATGTCTGTAACACACGTACATATACATAAAAAATTAGTAAAGATCCCTATAAGAATATCATCCACTGTGTGAATGAAGAACAAGATCCACCTGCTGCAACACAACCATGTCAACCACTAAAGTCCCAAGGCTCAATTCACCTTCTCATACACAGCTTACTAATGAATGCAACTGTGCATTAATCTGGAAGATAGACTGGAGCTGAACGCCATTGTACTGCCAAGTTGCTGTTTCAGAAGTACTGATAAAGCCCCTTACACAGAGTCCAAATATCAGCCGGTATTGACCAGTTCGATATGAACCGCCCAGCATTCGGCACGTATGTACACCCACCTGTCTGAGAGAACTCAGTCAAATGGCCCTGCTGGAAAACCAGCATCTGATTAGTGCCAACAGCCAATGGCTGCCAGCACTGACCAGAATGTTCTGGCGGGGGGGCAGTCCCCCTGTCAGAACACAATAGGTCAGTTGGGAGATCACTGTACCAGGGGCGGACTGACCATTTGGAAACTCGGGCACTGCCCGAGGGCCCGGGGTCAGTAGGGGGCCCCATGAGATGCCCCTGGTACCTTTTTCATAGGCTTTTTTGAGTTTGGGCAAGGACACAGTGGCCCCATGATCCCCTATTGCCCGGGGGCCCCATGAGTTGTCAGTCCGCCCCTGCGCTGTACTAACATCAGATAGTTAGTGCAGCAAGCTCCTCCCAGGTTCTTCAGTTTTTTTTTCTGTTCAGTCACTGGGAAAAAGAACCAATGGTGTTTACCCAGCTTTACTTTTGTACTTCATAGTCAGACAAACATTTGTTCTACTGGGATAGATTTGTTTTAGACAAGCTTCATTGTTTTCCATATTTTTTTGGAAAATATTTGTATTAGTTATATTGTTTTAGTTTATTAGTATTTTTATATGTTGTGAATCGTCTTTAAGGTGCAACTTTTTTTTCTATTTTTATTGATGAAAAATAGCTGTTAATGTTTTTATTTATTTATTGCTTACAGCAAAGCTAACAGTGAATGTTCTGGATGTCAATGACAACACTCCCAGATTCCGACCATTCGGAGTTACTGTTTTCTCTCAGAGGATAATTGAAGGTGCCACCCCAGGGACCACACTGTTGTCAGTATCTGCTGTTGACCCAGATAAGGGACCTAATGGTCAGATTACCTACTCTCTCCATAACCTTGTGCCAGCAGGATACGTACAACTTGAGGACAACACAGCAGGTAAGTACATACAAAATGTTACAAATGTTTCCTCCTAGCTTTTATTAACTATATGTACACTATTGATTTCTGTACACTGTTGCTGTATTTGTTGAGAATGAAGCATGCTACTTTTTCTTGTACAGGGAAAATTATAGCAAACCGAACCGTGGATTATGAACAGGTGCAGTGGTTAAACTTCACTGTCAGAGCATCAGATAATGGCTCTCCACGGAGATCTTCTGAGGTTCCTGTTTGTCTTGAGATTGTGGATATCAATGACAATAATCCAATATTTAGCCAGGCTTTATACCAGGTAAAATAATGATAGTGACCAATGTATAGTCTGTGTTTTAACTATGTTGTGGCACTGTTACTTCCAAAGGCCTGTATACTTTGCATCCTGTTCATAGGCTTGGAATGTTCATTTATTCCATGAAAGTATGTATAGACAAGTCATTTCCATTCTAGGGATTTAGTTGATATCTAAGGGTGAAATAACCCACACATCAGCAAAGGCTTCATTGTTTCCATACCCTGCATATACCCTACACAGACCCCAGTACAGCCATTATTCTAGCTCAGACTTTACAGTATGTACTATTTATGGAGAATTAGATAAAGGTGAGTAATGGCCTAAGTTACAGGATAGTGATGTTTGCCATGTATAGAAAAGGCAACTCCATATTAATTTCTTACATCTCTATGGCGAGCTTTGCAGTGAATCGGGTATATTTACCACTGGAGGTATCTGTCTATAGTTCTGATTTGTTGACCAGTACATATAGGTTTTCCCCCTTTTTAACCTTCCTATATTGCTTTTGGAACAGAGCAATTTTTACAAATCCGCTATAAGCCTATTTGGGCTTCTTGCCATTATTACATATAATACCATAGTAATACATATATCATTTTTGGGGACAAAAGGGACTTCTTTTGGCAGTGTTTTCTTTTGAAGGTCTTCACTGGTTAAAAGCAAGCAATAGGGTTGCAGCACTTGTGTATGCCCTTATTACCTACCAGCTGCTAAGGGACATATGGGTTGATATCAGATGAGAAATTGTCCACACACAACCCCCTTGTCTATGGAAACACAAGTCTAGTTATATTTTATGGGAAGAAGGCCATTTTTTGCCTATGGGGAATACATATACTTGTTGTACATATTTCCATGCAAACGTAGACAGTGCAAAAAAATATAAAGAAAAAATGTACAATTAAAAACAATATATCATACTAAATGTTTTGCATTCTTATGAGACAACAAATTAAACTATAGGCTCCTTTTCACATTTTCAATATCCTTATTTTGCTTTTTTATGTACAGCCAGGTTTTTTTTTTAATTTTTGTTATAATATATGTTTGTTGGAGCAATAGTCCAATCTCAGTACCTTATCTCTTAACAGAAGGCTCAGTCTGAGCTTTTGGGCAAACCACACCATTAAAACAGGAAATGTCTAATGTGATGTCGTGTTAGCAAACCCATAATGCTCCGAGAATCCTTAGGCATGCAGTATTTATTTGAAACATGAAACATGAAATGTTGCATATAGACAGTGAAAAAAAATAGATGGAAAAGTGTTTAAAACATAAAAAAGCAACAAAAATTACATTAACCAAACACAATTATATTTTCCAGTAGGCAATTTAAAAAGATAAACAAAAAAAAGGAAAAATACTGGCAGGCTGATGTGTTAGAATTCAGTCGAATAAAGGAGAAGTAGATTGTGCAGACTGTCAGTAGATTATATTTTTGATTATTCTTTCATCGCTACTTATGCAGAACGTAATGATATCTTTCAAAGTTTAAATTTTTGTTTTAAAAGCTTTATGTCAGTTAAGGGCAATAACTGAAATATCCTGCAAGAGATTACCGTGAAGACTGGTAAAAATAAAACAGCACCTAAAGAGAAAGAATCCAGTAAAGGAAATGTAGAGGTGAAGACAGGATGTAGTACTTATATATTTTCAGACGTGGGCAGGAAGTAAATAATAATGTCAGTAGGTCGTGAAATTTTACAAATGTTTCCAAATATTTAAGCATTTTTCAAAAGATAGCATAAAATGTATCAAAGACATGCTTTGTTGAAACCACAGAAATTTGCATTTATCACACAAAACCAAACTGTTTAAAATATGTCAATTCTTAAAAAAATTTAAAAAAATTAAAAATGTAATATAAAGTTAACCTATAATCTACTGTGGTTAAATGTACACTGCAGTCAAGAAGTGACAATAAAGCCATGTGATGCATCTACTAAATGCAAACCTGCTCATGGTTTCATTTTGGCACAGCTGTAGTGGGGACCTTTCTGGGAATCACATTTGAAAAATTTGGAGAGGTTTTCCCAAATAAAGCCATGGCAGGATTATTATTGTCCCTCACACAAGGTTTGTTGTGACAAAGGACCAATACTAAGAACTTAAATATATACCGTAGTAGGGGCACTTCAGGAAACACTGCTGAAACCTTTTGCTGTGCTGATCATTTTAGAATGAACCATTTGTAAAAGAACATAGCAACTTTAAAGTGGAACTGTTGTCAGCAATAAAAGTTTCTCCAAAATGGTAGCTCACTTTTCCATGTTTACAGGGTGCTATGGCATTTTCCCCAAAAATCTGCCCAATAGGCACTCTTGGCAACATTGAACATTGCGCAAATACCTAGATAGGTCCATCACAGATATGAGTAAACATTTACATGCATCCTCAAAGTTTATCCCCAAAAATGTTTATCGTTTGGCATGTAGCAGCCACATTATCTAATAAAATTTTATTGGCACAGGTAGACTGAACTATCTGGGGGTTAGGGAGCTCTGTTTTCATTGTATATGTATTTTTTTTTTACTTTACTCTTGTGTTTGCTCATCCTGTTATTTTCAGAATGATACCCTTGGGAGTTAAGACTCAGGTGCTAAGCGTTAAGTACAGTTGTGTTCAAAATAATAGCAGTCAGACATCACTAACCTGATCAATCACTGTTTTTGGTAGAAATTATATTTCTACATGGCAAATAATTTACTAGCAGGTGTAGTAGAGTAATAGAAATCCAACAGACCCAACAGTCATGCATGCTGCAGATTCTGTGTAATTGAATCACTAATTGAAAGGGCATGTTCAAAATAATAGCAGTGTGGAGTTCTATTAGTGAGGTCATTCATTCTTTGAAAAACAGGTGGCAATTATTGCCCTTATTTAAGGAAGGAAGGCAGCAAATGTTGTACATGCTGGTTACAGTGCATTTCTCTCTGAAATTCAGAGGAAAATGGGTCGTTCCAGACATTGTTCAGAAGAATAACGTACCTTGATTTAAAAGTTGATTGGAGAGGGGAATGCATATAAAGAAGTGCAGAAAATGATAGGCTGCTCAGCTAAAGTGATCGCAAATGCTTTAAAATGGCAACAAAAACCTGAAAGACGTGGAAGAAAGCTAAAAACTAGCATTCGAATGGATAGAGGAATAGCCAAAATGGCAACAATCAGCTCCAGGAAGATCAAAGAAGGTCTAAAGTTACCTGTGAGTACTGTTACAATTAGAAGACGCCTATGTGAAGCCAAGCTATCTGCAAGAAGCCCCCGCAAAGTCCCACTGTTGAAAAAAAGACATTTGCTGAAGAGGTTACAATTTGCCAAAGAGCACATTGACTGGCCTAAAGAGAAATGGCGCAACATTTTGTGGACTGATGAAAGTACGATTGTTCTTTTTGGGTCTAGTGGCCGGAGACAGTTTGTCAGATGACCTCCAAACACTGAATTCAAGTCACAGTACACTGTGAAGACAGTGAAGCATGGTGGCGAAAGCATCATGATATGGGGATGTTTCTCATACTACGGTGTTGGGCCTATTTATCGCATACCAGCGATCATGGATCAGTTTGAATACATCAGAATACTTGAAGAGGTCATGCTGCCTTATGCTGAAGAGGAAATGCCCTTGAATTGAAATGGGTGTTCCAACAAGACAACGACCCCAAACACACCAGTAAACGTGCAACATCTTGGTTCCAGACCAACAAGATTGACGTTATGGAGTGGCCAGCCCAATCCCCGGATCTTAATCCAATAGAAAACTTGTGGGGTGACATCAAAAATGCAGTTTCTGAGGCAAAACCAAGAAATAGAGACGAACTGTGGAACGTAGTCCAATCATCCTGGGCTGGAATACCTGTTCACAGGTGCCAGAAGTTGGTTGACTCCATGCAACACAAATGTACAGCAGTTCTCAGAAACAGTGCTTATACAACTAAATATTAATTAAGTGATTCAAAGGAAAGCAAAATCTTTAAACATTTTTCAGTTTATATAGTGAATGTTTGAGTTTGTAAAGAAGAATACAAATACTGCTATTTTTTTGAACAGTCTAATATTCACTTTTCTTCAATTTGTTTAGAGGAACAACACAAATTTGATATATTTTTCTTCATGTTGTGATTTGGAATAGAATGTGTAGTGTTCCCAATGCATTTGTGTGTATGGAAATAAAAGCTATTAGAAGGATTTTGTTCTTTATTCACTTTTTTCAACACACTGCTATTATTTTGAACACAACTGTATGTAGATAGCTTTAAATGTTCTCTGGCTAATTTTAAAGCACTTTGGTTTCTTAATTAGAGCAGCACGGCATTGATGAGGTCATGGCTTCTCGCTCTATGACTGCTCTGATACAGTTTGGTCTGCTTTACAATCACATCTCCATAAAACACAAATGGTTACCTAACCTAAAAAATGGTTACCTATCCCACTTGGATATTCAGTGCTTTTGCTGTATATGCTGGACTCATCTTTTGGTCTTTGCATCTAATAACTTTTTTTTTGTGTCTTCCAGAAACCAGTATTTGAGGACATTCAACATGGTTCTACAGTCTTGCAGATAAAAGCCACTGATGCAGACTCTGGGCGGTTTGCTCTTATTCAATATAGCCTTGTGGATGGAGAGGGCAAGTTTGGAATAAACCCTACAACAGTACGTGTTGTAACTCCATTAGGAGAAAACCTCAGTCTTTACAAACTGTTCTTTCATTATGACTTTTTCCCTCCCTGAAAACAGATTGGATTTGAGGTTATATGAGGTGCCAAAGGTTTCAAAATCTTAGCTCTCACTTTTAAAGCCCAACACCAGGCAAAGCTTGTTTTTAGTTTTGTATACAATGGAAAAAGGGTAGAATCTCTGTCAGATTTTTACTGTTCACAGTCCATATTCCCATAGAATAGATTTCCTTGTGTAATTTTTTTTATATAAAATACATTTATTAGAAATACTGCTACAGGGCGGCACGGGTGTACGAAATCACGTATATATCCGTGATTTCGCATTTTACAGGTAGGGGGTGCATGTGTGACGTACGTGCGCCCTACCTGCGCCACCATTCACGGCGGCAGTTGTCAATCACCGGGTGTCAGCCGGTGATTACCCACCAGCGCCCAGTGATTACCGAGCATCTCCAACAGGGAGGACTGTTTTGTTTACTAACAGTTCTCCTCGGGAGAACTGTTAGTAAACCAATTACATGTATTGGGATTTTTTAACAAAGACATGTAGCAGAATACATTTTGGCCAAAATTTATGATGAAATTTGATTTTTCAAATTTTTTTACTGGACATGTTTGAAAGTAGCTAGCTAAAGAGCAAGCCTGCAAGTCTGCCCTAAAGCAAGTGGCTTGCTATGGTGGCAGACACAGAAAAGGAGGAGCCGAGAGCACTGGCGAGGGACTCCAGAAGAGGAGGAGCCGAGAGCATTGGCGAGGGACTCCAGAAGAGGAGGTTTGGGGCTGGTCTGTGCAATACCATTACACAGAGCATGTGAGTATAACATGTTCACTATTTTAATTTAAAAAATGCCTTTGGAAGCACTGTAATAAAGACTACCTTCCCTTCAGTTATTTGCAGCAAATGTTCCAGGGATGCTTTTTGCCCCCTTTCTCTGGGATAAACTATTACTAATGCTAGCATCCTTACACTATCATTTATACTCACCATCTCTTTAGATGTGATTAACCCTTTGGGAGCATCTCACCAAAAATAAAAATTTTGTTGCAGAGGATGCCTAAAATTTGGCTTGTATCTTCGTGCAGACTTCTGGGAAAATCAGTGAGCCAATCACACAAGAAGGAAATTACATTTCTGGGAGTGTTCCTCCAGGTTGCTATACTGCATTGAATTTTACAGAAAATGACAGAACTGCAGATTGAAAAGGAAACACATTTTTAAAAACATTCATTTACAGTATGGCTTGCGTAGCAATTGTATACGCTATATTATTTTTTTAATTTTCAATTTTTTTCCTACAAAAGTGGAGTTACCTTTTAAGGGTGTCATTTTCTAAACTAGACCAGTAGGTAAGGTAGTAAAAATGTCAACTGGGTATATTTAATTTGTTGAAACATGTAGAGGCCAACCTCATCCTACTATTCTCTTAGACTGGAGCAATTCAATTAACGACCCTGCTCTGTGCTAAGTATAGCCCCATAGATGCAATGCACTTACTTCTCTCATGTACAAAGCAGAAGGGTAGAAATTCTAACTCTATATGTATTGTGTGTAACAACAGGGAGACATATACATCCTTTCCCCACTGGACAGAGAGAAGAAGGATTACTATACTCTTACAGCCATTGCCAGAGACAATCCTGGAGACATTGCTAGCAACCGCCGAGAGAACTCTGTGCAGGTAATATTACAAATTATTTCTACTGGACAGAATAAACATTATAATGTACAAATGTCTTATATTATTACTATACACCACTATTTTGTGGATATAGAAGATGACAGTGTAAATGTAATATATTTGCTAGGATAATAAGATAAATGTGCATGTGCATCCCGCCTAAGGGAGGATAGTAATATACCTCCTAGCAAAAAATGCAAATATAAAAAAGTGTCCTTCATGCACATGCTTCATTCCCTTATCGCTTTCCTTATGGTTAAGCCCTGCTGTATCTAAATGAATGCACAGTAATATCAGATTTTACTTGAAACTGAAACTGTGGCTCCTGATACCTCCTATCACTCAAATGATTTGCCATATTGTCTTATTGTTTAGTATTCCTGATGAATTTCATGGATACTCACATAGTAAATAAATGAATGACTCCTACATGTATTAGTAAGATTACTGTGCATAACAAAATGTTTATTCCATCTAAACTCTACGGATGTATCCATAATATATGGATATACAGTTAGGTCCATATACAGTATATTTGGACACAGGCACAATTTTAGATTTTTTCAGGTATTTACTAAAACATATTCAGGCTATAGTTATACAATGGATATGCGCTGAAAGCACACACTCTCAGGTTTAATTTGAGGGTATGTACATCCAAATTGGAGGAAGGGTTTCAAAATTACAGCTCTTAAGGCTGACCATACGCTATACAATTTTCTGTCCAATTTCTGCCCAATTTCCTTTAGATTTACCTTCAACTTTGCAATGCAAGGGCCTGCCTAGTTGGATACAACTGAAAGTGTTGTTAGGTTTGACCTCCTATTATATGGTTTTTGGTAAATCTAAACCAAAAATCTCAAGAAAATTGTACAGTGTATGGCCAGCCTAAGAGTAGTCATCCCCCTTTTTTTAAGGGACCAAAAGTAATTGGACAATTGAATCAAAAGCTGTTTCATGGCCAGGTGTGGGCTATTCCTTCATTATTTCTTCATCAGTTAAGCAGGTAAAAGGTCTGGAGTTGATTCTAAGTGTGGTATTTGCATTTGAAATCTATTGCTGTGAACCTACATCATGAGTTCAAAGGAGCTGTCCATGCAAGTGAAACAGGCCATTGTAAGGCTTCAAAAATGAAACAAATCCATTACAAAGATATAGCAGCAACATTAGGAGTGGCCAAATGAACAGTTTGATACATTCTGAGGAAAGAAGAATGCATTGGTGAGCTCAGCAACATAAAAAGGCATGGATGTCTAAGGAAGACAAGAGTGGTGGATTATCATAGGATCCTCTCTATGCTAAAGAAAAACCCATTCACAACATCCAGACAAGTGAAGGACACTCTCCAGGAGGTGGACGTATCATTGTCAAAGTCTACAATCAAGAGTAGACTTCACAAGAGCAAATACAGAGGGTTCACCACAAGGTGCAAACCATTCACAAGCCTGAAGAATAGAAAAGCCAGATTAGACTTTGCCAAAAAACCTCTAAAAAGCCAGACCAGTTCTGGAAAAGCATTCTTTGGATGGATGAAACTAAGATTAATCTGTACCAGAATGACGGGAAGAAAAAATGTGGAGAAGGCTTGGAACAGCTCATGATCCAAAGCAAACAACGTCATCTGTAAAACATGGTGGAGGCAATGTGATGTCATGGGCATGCATAGCTTCCAGTGGCACTGGGCCATTGGTGGTTACTGATGATGTGACAGAAGCAGCCAGATGAATTCTGCATTGTTTACAGATATACTGTCAGCCCAGATTAAGCCAAATGCAGCAAAGCTGATAGACGGCGCTTCACAGTACAGATGGACAATGATCCAAAGCACACTGCAAAAACAGGAGCTTTTGAAGGAAAAGAAGTGGAATATTCTGCAATGGCCGAGTCAATCACCTAAACTCAACCCAATTGAGAATGCATTTCACTTGCTGAAGGCAAAACTAAAGGCAGAAAGACCCACAAACAAAGAAGAACTGAAGACAGCTGCAGTTACAGCCTGGTAAAGCATCAGAAAGGAGGAAACCCAGTCTTTGGTAATGTCCATGGGTTCCAGACTTCAGGCAGTCATTGCCAGTAAAGGATTTGCAACAAAATATTAAAAATGAACATTTTATTTATGATTATATTAATTTGTCCAATAACATTTGAGCCCCTGAAAATGGAGGGACTGTGTATTAAAATGGTTGCAGTTCCTAAAATTTGTACTTTATATTTATGTTCAACCCCTTGAACTTAAGCTGAAAGTCTGCACTTCAAATTAATTTGAATTGTTTTGTTTTAATTTATTCTGGTGGCATACAGAGCAAAAGGTATGAAAAGTGTGCTTGTGTCCAAATATATATGGACCTAACTGTATATGTGAACTATAGGATTTTAGAAATTTAACAGAGCCAGCGCAGTTTGGCTTGGGACTGGTGTAAATCAGCAGGGGAAGCATCAGGACAATGAGGCGATATTTTGGGCTAAAGCTTTAAGTGATAGTTTAGTTTTTGGAGTTAAGTAAGCTGAGGCTCAGCTTAAGCAGGCCATACATGGGTCGAATTCCGACCGATTTTTCGATCAAAAACGTAATTCATTCTGTAATCCGATGGTGCTACCAATGATTTTGAAAATCAGACATTTTTCACAAATTTTCCAACATGCCCAATAAACAAAATGGGGATGAACGACGAAAATCAGCCGGTGCCATTGCCCCACTAACAAAGCGAAAATCAGTCGATTATTCTTAGGTCTGATTTTCGAACGGAAATCGACCCATGTATGGCCGGCCTTAGGGTCAGGCGTTAGGGGGTTATGTTTAAAATACACCCGTGGGAAATATCGGAGATGCCATTGATGGCCTCTTTGTGAAAATGTTTGCTGTTCGACTGTGTGGCATTATTATTTATAAGTAACAGACCCAGAACAAGTAAGCAGCAAATGAAAGGTTTAGAAAAGTCATAATTCCTATCAATGGCAGCCGATGCATTCCTCTTATGACAAGTTTTGTTTAAGGGTTGAGGTTGTGGGACAGGGCTAAAATAAGTGTTGGGGGTAAGAGTTGAGGGTAAATTAAAAGTGTTATTAATGGGGTTGGAGTTCTCTTTAATGGTTAGTGTATTTTAAAGAAGAAATCTGGACACATTTTTTATTTTCCCATGTAGTGGAGCTGTGCCCGCACTGCATGTCTTAAATGCTCATTTTTGTCTAGGGTAGGGGCTCAGAAAGTAAAGATATACTTACCTAATCTGCCTATCCTCTGAGTGAAAGAGCGGTCCCAGCCACTCCTGCCCCCCTAAATGCTAGTAATCTTGTGAATGGGCTGTTCCTGACGTCATCACGCCCACAAATCAGCTCCAGACGTGAGGGCGGCAGCAACAGTCCAGCGCAGTTTTCCAGAGGATTGGAGGAATGTGTAAGTATAGCTTTACCCTGAGCCCCTGGACAAAATGAGCACTTAACCCCTGCAGTGTTGGCAAAGTCCCACTGCATGGGAAAATAACCAGAGTTAACCAGAGTTCTGCTTTAAGATCTAAGGGTTAACTTTCAGAGTTAGGTGCATTGTTAGGTTTTAGTGGCATGGGGAAGTTAAGAGCTGAGGGACAGGGTAGGGAGAGGGGCATGTGTTTCAGGATCAGGATAAATGTTAAGGTTAGGTAACATGGAGGAGGGAAAGATTGCTTACTGTGAAATTTCTGTTTGTTTTGATGCTAAAATACAGTGCAGTTGATATCATGAACTAAACTACAGTATCATTTGAGTGAGTTGGGGGGGGGGCAGGTTTCATGATGGGGTTTGGAAAATTTGGAGATGGCTCGTGAATGAACCCTTTATTAACCGAATATATCTAAGGCTACACACACCTAACAATTGTTTCATTACAGTTTATATCTGCCCTGATGGTGTGATAGAGTTATTAGAGAACATAAACGGAATGCGTGATATTTTATATCATTGTAATAAAAAAAGGAATTACACTTAGTGTCTGAGTTTACACTGACTTCCATAGAGATATCTCAAAGAACTACAATTACAAACAAAACAGTTGGATCAGGTCTAATGAACAATGTTCTAACCAGGGGCGGACTGACAACTCATGGGGCCCCCGGGCAATAAGGGATCATGGGGCCCCTGTGTCCTTGCCCAAACTCAAAAAAGCCTATGAAAAAGGTACCAGGGGCATCTCATGGGGCCCCCTACTGACCCCAGGCCCTCGGGCAGTGCCCGAGTTTCCGAATGGTCAGTCCGCCCCTGGTTCTAACCCATTCAGTTTTTTTTTGTGTTAGTTACATATTGCATTCTTTATATTCTTTGTGCCATGAAGTGAATGTTACTTGCCTTACTGACACAGACTCTTTACTTTCTTATGGCCTCAATTACAAGGTACTTATTACAGTCCTGGATGTTAATGACTGCAGACCGCAGTTCTCTAAAAGCCAGTTCAGTACCAGCGTGTATGAGAATGAACCAGAGGGCACATCTGTCATCACTATGTCAGCCACAGACTTGGACGAGGGTGACAATGGTGTTGTGACGTATAATCTGCAGGGCCCTGGTGCTGGTATGTTATATGTTTTGTTTTTTTTTCCTATGTGACGTGAATGCGTAGAGACAATGTTACAGTATAAACGTTTGGAAATGTTGTAATTTCCATGTTTGGAAATGTCTTATTGTGTTGCACAACTCCTTTATATGCAAAAGAAACCACTCCTTCTGCTTTTCCCACTATTGTGGTAGGCAGAATATACAGTAAACAGATCCTTTTAACTTTAACCCTTCCTAATCAAATGCAATAGAAGCTACTACTACTCTCCTACTTCCTACATCAGATGTCTTCTCAAACTGGAATTCCGTCACTTGGAGACTTGTGGTTTAGGGTTGTGCAAAACTACTCTGAGACTGTGGGGCAAGTGGTAAGCTCTCAGTGGTGGGTTTAGTGTGTCTCTGGGTATTTCAGATCTCCAATCATGCTAACAATGTTGGACACCACTGGAGGAACAGCCTGGACAACCACCACAATTTGTCATAACCGTATGAGTAAAATACTTTCCCACTCTCCTGCTGAAACTTTGAAGAATCTATGATCAAAAATAAAAAAAACTCTCTAGCCACCTTAAGGGCTGAAACACCCTTTTTTGATTGTGGGCATTACACGCATTCATTACCACATTATGTGTGTTAGCACAATGTAGTGCCATTTATTTTGCACTAAGGGCTCTTCAGAATGCGATCCTGCTGCCTTTTGAATGTCAGTTTTTTGGGGGTTTTTTTTTGGGTGGGGTGTTCTTAACTGCAAGGGTGATTTTGAATTAAAAAATGTAAGCCAAGCGTTTGACTTGTGGTTGTGGTGCACTTGTTCTTAATGGGAATATTGGGCAGGTGGTGAATTAAAATTACCATAGCCACAAAACAAAGCATCATGGCCATGGCATGTGTACAGCCTCGTCTGGCTGCACTATTAGAATTTAGTTAGGCAGTTGGGGGGAAGTAAAACTGCAGCTCACCCACCTATTTTTAACTACCTCTGTCTGCCTGTGTGAAAGAGCCCTAAGGAAATACAGTACTAACTTATTTGCGTTACATCACATCACAATGGATGGTAACACACTATCATGCAAAGGGTATGCTATGTTGGAAAAATGGTGCATGTCCATTTTTTATACCATTTGGTGCATTGGCTGACCTACAACACCTATGTTTTACCTATCCCAGACTGTCTGGAAGTTGAAAACAAGTGAGTAGAATCTGTGCAGTCATGTGTTAAGTCAGTGGTTTTATCTTCTACTTGTCCAAAGCTTGGGAAAATTTCCACCACTAACACGATGGCTTCTGGTGAGAATTTTTGATTGGACGCATAATCCAAAAGGGAAAAGCTGGGTTAAAATTGAAAACGTACTTAGTGGAACTAATTTGATCAGGATCATATGGGTGCCTACACAGTATATCCTAGATTGTAAGCTCGAAAGAGCAGGGCCCTCGAACCCCTCGTGTATTGTATTGTACTGTTTTGTCTCATGTTCTGTCCCCCCCGCTATTGTACAGCGCTGAGCAAACCCTTTGTCGCTATATAAATACTGTATAATAATAATAATATAGAGGATTAGTAAATAGCACAAGTTTGTACACTTTAAATGTTTTAGGAGTTTGGGATATGCTGCACAGACAGAAGGGATAGGAATTTAATTCACTGAATTAATGCCACTAGGGGATACAGAGTTTTTCCCTCCGGGTAGGGAGGGTATCACAGGAAAGTGGATTAAGAAGGAGGATGTACAATTAAGGGATATAATGGTGGGGGAGGAAATGGGGTCACTTAAGGATTTGGAAAAGAAAAAAGGGAGAAGTTTTCACAGTAATGGATGAGTGGCGTTATTATCAATTGAAACACTTTGTAGAGAAGCTGCCGAAACCCTTGAGAACCAGAAAGGATTGGCACCCGTTTGAAAGGTTATTGGTAACACGGGGAGATGGGAAACACGGAATTGCTAAAATATATAAGATTCTCACTGAAATGGACACAAATATAAGGCCAATGTTTATAGGAAAATGGGAAAGGGACATGGGTGTAATAATAGATGAGGAAAAACAGAAGAAAATATATAGATTCATTCATGAAAATATAAGTATGCAGGAGGTGGAAAGTAAGTATAAACGTTTAGTAAGCTGGTACATTACACCAAATGTGGCACACAAGTTGAGTGGGGAGAATTCACCATTGTGTTGGCAGGGTTGTGGAGGGAGAGGCACTATGTATCACATATGGTGGGAGTGTCCAAAAATACAAGAATTTTGGGAGAAAATAGTGCACCTGATTCGGAAGATTACTGAAGTTGATGTTATATTAGATCCAGAGATTTGTCTTTTTCACAGTACAGAGTTATCAGTGAATAAATATAAGGAATCTGGTATATGGTATTATTTAAATGCATCAAAGGATCTGATACCCAAGTTCTGGTGGAGATGGGAGGTGCCGAAAGTAGGGGATTGGGCAAATAGAGTGGACCAGATATGTAGGATGGAGAAACTTTACCATATGAATGAAGATAGGATGGGGAGATATTATGTGAGATGGAACAAATGGGAAGAATTTAAGTTAATGGGGAATATATGGGGGTGTAATGTAAAATAATATGAGTATACCTCTCTCTTCTCTATGGAGGATGTGGGGTCCCAGGAAAAGTAGGAAAACACAGAGCGGGGGGGGAGTGTGGGGGGGGGCGGAGGGGGGTGGGGGGTAGATAGGAGGTCGGGGGGGGTTAGGGGGAGTAGGGAAAATTAGGGAAATGATAATTATACTATAAATGTGTTCATGTTTTTAATAGAATAAGGTTGTATAATTTATTTGTTTGAAAATCAATAAATATTTAAATAAAAAAAAACAAAAAAAAACCATGATGGCTTCTGGAGCTAGGGATGATTTAGAATTCTGCCAAAATTTTTATGTCAAGGCAAGACAACTTTAATTTGCCATTAAACATGAGACCAATGTTTTGTGTTCTAGAGAGTGAAAAAATCCTTATGTACTGCATTTGATAGACACTCAAAGCAAGAGCAGTTGTGACTGTTTTCCACTAATGCCATGATTGTTTCAGTTATGCTGGAGTCAGCAAAGGTCATTGACAGAACTAATAAGCTTACATTATGAAAAGCCAGTAAAGATTTCCATATATTCAGTATGTTTTAGTTTTTCAATACTGTATCCACATATTTGCACATTCTGGTATGTGTAAAATACATAATAAAAACTATATTTGTAATGTTTCCTTAGATGCCTTCCTCATTGATATAAACTCTGGACTAATAACCTCTCGAAGACTTCTACAATCATTTGAAAGATTTAATTTGACAGTTGTAGCCACTGACAAAGGCAGACCTCCTCTGTGGGGGACGACTATGCTAAAAGTGGATGTAATCGATGTCAATGACAATCGGCCTGTATTTGTTCGACCACCTAATGGCACCATTCTACATATAAAAGAGGTAAGTAGTAAACTCTTGGAAGAATAAACTTTGTTTTGTTTTAATAACATTGGATCACATAGCAGATGAAAAGACATGACCTATTCAATATTAGTACGGCCATGAATTTGCTCGTCAGCTCCTCTGTACTTTCCTAACATTTTGAGATAAGCTCTAGGCAAAAACAAATTAGAGTTAATTATTTACATTACAGCATATCCTGGCAAAAATTTATCCATGAATACATCTTAAGCTGGTTCCGTGCTTCAATGCCCTGAAAAGGGAAACCATTTTTTCTGTCTGATAAGGTTTCCATTTCCTGTGATAGAGACCAGTCGCCATTACCCACTTTCTATATGCAAGGTGATTAGTCTCCTTACCACTCCCTTAGTAGTTTTAGTGGGGGATTGTGATAAATAAATACAATAAAGAATGTAGCGCTACTCCCAAAAGATATATGCACACATAAATAAATAAAAAATGTGAAACCACAAAATTTCATAAAAAATATTTCATAAAAAATATATATATATATAAATGTGACAGTGATATCAATTAATATTAATTAGTGCCCATAAAATAAATAACTCAAAACATGTGAAAAAACATTTCCATATATATATGTATATATAACACGCATACATATATATATATAATATTTTATATCTCTAATCACACGTGCCTCTTGTGAAGTGAAATGACCATTAAAATGGTACAAACAACAGTGCTCTCAAAGTCCAATAAATGTTGCTGGTGACCAAAAAAAACCAGTGCTTTCCAATAACTACTGTTAGTGACCATAAACAGAACTCGTGTAGATCTCTGAGGGCATGTAAATCTGACAATCCGACCACCATCTGGATAAGCCTCTCACCTCATCACTTCGACCCTTGCGGGTCAAAGAGCTTTTGTGGATCCCCCTCACGGATCCTCCAAGATAGCTATCACTCCAAAGGTTGCTCTCTCAGAAATAAATATTCCCCCTCTGGCTCTTCTCCAGGAAAGTATTGCAGCATCAATTCCATGTCTCTCACACACTCTTCAGCAGCTCTTCTTTCCCCTGGACGTCCTTCCAGTCTGATGTCCACGTGCCTCCTGCCTGCATACTGTTGTAGCTTAGCTGGGACCTCTGCTTCAATCTGGGGGATTGTTGACATCACGCAAAAAAAACGAGTGGGAGCTAGAGAAGTGCATACATGCTCTCCCTGCCCAGCAACCTTTTTGGCCACCTCTATGTCTGTGGACCATTTCTCATGGCTCCAACAGCTGACAGATCATTTAACTCCCTGTGGACAACACAACTATGGAATGAGGGCCATGGGTGAAAAATAAACAAGATGCGGGGTGCTGCCTGGAAATAGGTTTCAAAACCTAACCTTTCCCCTTGCTCCTCAACACTGTCTTTGTTACAAACACATATATATATATATATATATATATATATATATATACACCATTTTCATGGGTCTTCAGGTAGACTAAGTGAGATCATTGGACTTGGGACAGTCCTGGGAAGTAAGGAGATTACTGCAGCAAAAACTGTCTGAAGTGTTTTGTACTTGGTGGAGTGAGTCATGTAACAAGTAGAGGATTGTGGGAGGCACATATGCAAACTGTTGTAATTCCTACACCGTTCACCTGATTTGGATGTAAATGCCCTCAAATTAAAGCTGACAGTCTGCAGTTAAAGCACATCTTGTTCGTTTCATTTCAAATCCATTGTGGTGGTGTATAGAGCCAAAAATTTCAGAATTGTGTCGATGTCCCAATATTTATGGACCTGACTGTATTATTCATTAAAAGTAATCCATTCAGGAATTATTTGATTCATTTTTTGATCCACCTAAATTAATATAAATAATGTACTGTAAAGAGCATGTGAGATAAAGAGGCTTGTTATATCAGAACCACAAGTAATACAGCTTATTATAAAATATTTACTGAAAGGAAAGCCTCTTGGTTTGTATGAATTGTATCCGTGCACATACAAACATATTCAGTTGGACATTGCTAAGGCTGATGAAGGAAGGCAATGCTGGTAAAGCTTAGAAACTGTTCAGGAACCCTCTGTTTCCTAAACCTAGGTCAGGTATCTTCCCCATCGTTATTTATATTGTCAGGGTAAATCCTATACAAATTTAAAAAGGTAGACATTTATGATCTGATCTCCCAGGATTGTTTGAATTGTAAGTTTGTCACCCAGTTGTGCTGAAGTCATTTGTATCATGTGAAAGCCTAACTCTGCATTCTGGCAACAAACACATCTATGTGCACCTGATTGTATCCATGTATCAGTACAACTGTGTCAGAAAGTTTACTTTGCTTATCCCAGAAGCCATGAAAAGCTCTTACAGAGACCGGCTCCTGGCTGAATTGTAGCTCTGTCATCCTGGGATAGCAGACTTCGTCTTGTCTCCCAAAGTATGTTATAGAATAGAGTTTGAAGGTAAAGTAAGTGTGGTTAATGTTACAGATAGGAACTAGCAAACCCCTGAACTCTGCACTCTGTGTGTAGTGCACCCCTGAACTCTGTATTCTGTGTGTAGTAAACCCCTGAACTTTGTACATAGCATACCCCTGAACTCTGCACATAGCACACCCCTGAACTCTGCACTCTCTGTGTAGCACCAACCTGAACTCTGCACTCTGTGTGTAGCACACCCCTCAACTCTGCACTCTGTGTGTATCACCAACCTGAACTCTGCCCTCTGTGTGTAGAACACCCCTGAACTCTGCACTCTGTGTGTATCACCAACTACCTGAACTCTGCACTCTGTGTGTAGCACACCCCTGAACTTTGCACGTAGCATACCACTGAACTCTGCACGTAGCACATCCCTGAACTCTGCACTCTGTGTGTAGCACCAACCTGAACTCTGCCCTCTGTGTGTAGCACACCCCTGAACTTTGCACGTAGCACACCCCTGAACTCTGCACTCTGTGTGTATCACCAACCACCTAAACTCTGCACTCTGTGTGTAGCACACCCCTGAACTTTGCACGTAGCATACCACTGAACTCTGCATGTAGCACATCCCTGAACTCTGCACTCTGTGTGTAGCACCAACCTGAACTCTGCCCTCTGTGTGTAGCACACCCCTGAACTTTGCACGTAGCACACCCCTGAACTCTGCACTCTGTGTGTATCACCAACCACCTGAACTCTGCACTATGTGTGTAGCACACCCCTGAACTTTGCACACAGCATACCACTGAACTCTGCATGTAGCACATCTCTGAACTCTGTACTCTGTGTGTAGCACCAACCTGAACTCTGCCCTCTGTGTGTAGCAAACCCCTGAACTTTGCATGTAGCATACCCCTGAACTCTGCATGTAGCACACCCCTGAACTCTGCACTCTGTGTGTAGCACCAACCTGAACTCTGCACTCTGTGTGTAGCACCAACCTCAGCTCTCAGCAGCGCCATGGTAGTTCATTGAGAGCTAGAAGCTGTCAGCCGCAAAGGGTGTTGGGACTTGTAGTTCATTCATTCATAGAACTCTATGAATGAATGATGTGGCTGTGTGGGTGGAGCACCGCATGGCTGCGCTGTTTTCAAAAAGTGAGAGCTAGTACGAGGAACTTCTCCCCATACTGCTGTCACAGGGAGAGAGGACAGCAGGCGGCTGCTGCAGGAGTGGGTACATGTTACCCTAAAAACAGGTTGAACATGTAACATGTTCCCAAAGGTGAACTTATCTTTTAACACCCACCCACTATAGGTGAAATTTGACCAAATGATTTTTTTACAGGATATGTTTTATAGCAAAAAAGTAAAAAAATATTGTTTTTTTCTCAAAATTGTCAGTCTTTTTTTGTTTATAGCACAAAAGATAAAAGCATAGGTGATCAAATACCACCAAAAGAAAGCTCTATTTGTGGGGAAAAAAGGACGTAAATTTAATTTGGGTGCAGCGTTGAATGACCGCGCAATTATTAGTTAAAGTAACGCAGCACCGTATCACAAAAAATGGCCTGGTCAGGAAGGGGGATAAATCCTCAGGAGGGCAAGAGGTTAAAGTCGTGCCACAACAAGAAATATATACAGTCAGCTTCAGTGGTCATGAAACAATACAAATCCAGACTCTGGAGGGCAAGTGGTTAAAAAACAATGTACATTTTGCACCCATGAGCTTGAAATCCTAACATTGACATTTTGGCCTCATGCAGACTGCCTCTAAATGTCCCTCTGCGTAAGGCTGTGTGTCCTTAAGTGTTCTCAGGCTTTTAGATGCAGAAAAAAAATCATGTGCACATACAGGAGAGGAGCGTTTTGCACCCAACGTGCCTAAATGCATCTAAATGCCCCTGAGCACTAGTTCTGTTTAGTGCTTGAGCTTTTATTCATTCTAATGGCCAGAATAAACTTCTATTCATAGAAATGAACGGCCAGATCTTGACACCCCTAAATGTGTCTTAAAAGGTCCTTAAATGACATTTAGTAATAATAATATTGCATAGCCTGAGATCATCATATATCGTTTGGTAAATACTGTGTTGCATTGACCTCTGCTGGTTATGTATGAAACTGTTTTGTTTTCTCTAGGAAATCCCCTTAAAGTCTACAGTATATGAAGTATATGCCACAGACAACGATGAGGGTTTGAATGGAGCAGTGCGTTACAGTTTGCTAAAAACCGGAGCTGGAAATAAAGACTGGGAATATTTTAGTA
The DNA here is from genome assembly GCF_062004578.1 of Staurois parvus. Taxonomy (NCBI): domain Eukaryota; kingdom Metazoa; phylum Chordata; class Amphibia; order Anura; family Ranidae; genus Staurois; species Staurois parvus. The sequence continues at coordinate 2,698,715 of NW_028317973.1, read as the reverse complement.
TTGATTCCATGAGCGGACTCATTCAGACTGCACAGAGATTAGATAGGGAGAAACAAGCCATTTATAGTGTAAGTAGACAAGAGTCCAGAACATTGTAACTGAAGTGCTCTTGTATCATACAATAAAAATAATGACGTGCCATTCACACTTGCACATATGCAGGCAACATGCTTTTTTGACTGCATGCTCTTTGTGTTTGTTTTAGAAGTGTGTTTATGAATGTTGTGTGTTTTTATTTTAATTTTTTTTTTTTTATTATGCAGTCTGTGAATGGAGGACGGGTGGATGAATGAAAGGTTGACCTCCTCCAGTCATAGATTGCTTTTCATTGATGGAAGCTATGGTCAGGGCTGCTGTTAGAAACCATGGGGCCCCATACAGCCAACCTGACAGCGCCACCCAAACCACAGGGCCCCATACAGTCAACCTGACAAGCCCCCCCCCCCCCATTACCCCAAGAAAACACAGTTTACTATGCTTCAGTTATGCATTAACACAGTGATTGGTACCAATCATTCAGGAAAGGAAGGGGCTGGTAAATGTGACATATCTACCCGACCCTTTCCCCACTCTCCATCCTGAAGGATCCTATTGTGTGCTTGCAGCTGCCGGTGGGAACGAGAGGAGGGAAACAGGCAACATTACAGGGGTGGGGGCAGCAGAGGGAAATGTATTTTATTTATTTCAGGTACTTATATAGCACTGTCAATTTTACGCAGTGATTTACACATATATATATTGTACATTCACATCAGTCCCTAACCCTCAAGGGGCATACAATCTAAGGTCCCTAACTCATATTCATACATACTAGGGCCAATTTAGACAGGAGCCAATTCACCCACCAGCATGTCTTTGGAGTGTGGGAGGAAACCGGAGTACCTGGAGGAAACCCACGCAGGCACAGGGAGAACATGCAAACTCCAGGCAGGTGGTGCCGTGGCTGGGATTCGAACCAACAACCTTAGTACTGCCATGCGGAAGTGCTAACCATTGAGCCACTGTGCTGCCCAGGGAGGGTGATGGGTGCACCGGTGTGGGGCAATTACTGTAACCGTTTCCCTGTATGGCTCTCTTTGCAGCACCTGAAAGCCAGCAGGAGGGAGAGAGAAGAAGCCAGCTTTCAGCTACTGCAGAGAAAGCCAAACAGGGGATTGGTTACAATAATTGCCCCCCCGCCGTGCCAATCACTCTCCCGGCCTACATCCGATTCACCCTGTATGCTGGCCTGGGCCCCATACAGGAGGACTGATGGTACCCCTTATCCATAGCCCTGGCTATAGTACTGTTTTTATGAATGGAGTAGGGGCGGAAAGGGCAGCGTAGTTGGCACTTTAAAGGTGTGGCTACAACAGGTCTAATTTTATCTATTTATTATTTATTACAGGTACTTATATAGCGCTGTCAGTTTATGCAGCACTTTACATATATATATTATACATTCACAACAGTTGCTGCCCTCGAGGGGCTTACAATCTAGGTCCCTAAATCACATTCATACACATACTAGGGCCAATTTAAACAGGATCCAATTAACCTACCAGCATGCCTTTGGAGTGTGGGAGGAAATCTGAGTATCCAGAGGAAACTCATGCAGACATAGGGAGAACGTGCAAACTCCCCGCAGGTAGTGACGCGGTTGGTTGATCATATTAACCTCCCCAGCAACAGAAAATGACTGCTGCAGGGGTATGGGGGGAGTGACTGAGGACTTCAGAATTCAACTAAGAGAGCAGCCAACAGCACAAGGGACACTTGGCATTGACTGTAAGTACTGTCCCTTGTGCTGACTTTTACAAAAATTAAACATAGGTTTTAATATGTTCTCTTTAATACAACTGTAATATGAATAACCCTGTCATACTTTGGTGTTTATTTTTTTTCAGCTTATAATTGTTGCCTATGACCTTGGTCAACCAGTGCCTTATGAAGCCATGCTACCTCTTCAGGTTGCTCTAGATGACATTGATGACAATGAGCCAATTTTTGTCCGACCACCGGTAAGTAAAACAAGTTTGGAAATCCTGGCAGACCAAATGTATTTTCCTGTGCAAAAGAAAGCTTTTTATGTAATTTATGAATTTTTTTGCATCATGTAGTATTTGGATTTGATACTTGTTCAGACTGTTTTACAAGAGCCTTTAGGGTCACCAAACATGTTACAAACTACCGTACAATCTTTGTACAATCAACTTTACATTTACCAAATCTATGTAATATGAGGACCTACCTAATACAGACTTTTGGAAAATCTAAAGTTGATTGTTCAAAGATTATGCACTACACAGTTGTAAGTAGATGTGTTGAAGATTGGTCAATCAGATTGTAGAGTGAGTGGTCAGTCATAGTGGTAATTTTAACCATACCTAATTTATCTTCATCTGTAACCATGTATCTGGCTTTCATATTCCACAAGCCCTAGAGTGTGTGTAGATCTTATGACTGAAGTAGGACATTATTAACGGCTTCCCCGCTGCCCTACAGCAGAAATACTGCTACAGGGCGGCAGGGCTGCGCAAAATCATGTATATATACGTGATTTGCATTTCCAGGTAGGGGTGTGCCCTTCTACCTGCTCCGCCTTTGGCGGGTACAGATGGGGATTCCCCGCCAATACACGGGGGTTGCCGAGTAACACTGACAGGGGAGAGACTTGTGTGTAAATAACACAGGTCTCTCTCCTGCCAGCAGTAACATGCTTCAGTGTATTCCTCTTGCACAGCAGCATGTTTCCCCAGTAAAACACACACAGTACATGTTGTAAAGCAGCACACAGTTAACTCTTTGATCGCCCCAGATGTTCACCCCTTCCTGCCCAGTGTCATTAGTACAGTGTCAGTGCTTTTTATTAGCACTGATCACAGTATCAGTGTCAATGGGATGTCGGTGACAGTCAGTTCCCATCCAGTGTCAGAATGCCTGCCGCAGTCCCACTATAAGTCACTGATCGCCACCATTACTAGTATTTAAAAAAAAAAATCCAGTATATATACCGCCATTTGTAAACGTTATAACTTTCACGTAAACCAATTAATTTACACGTATTGGGACTTATTTTTAGCAAAGACATGTAGCAGAATAAATTTTTAACTAAATTTTTACTGGATATGTTTTATAGCAAAAAGTCAAAAATATTGTTTTTTTTTTCAACAATGTCAGTCTTTTTTGTTTATAGCGCAAAAAATAAAGAAATGCAGAGGTGATCAAATACTACAGAAAGAAAGCTCTATTTGTGGGGGAAAAAGGACATAAATTTTATTTATGTACAGCATTGTATGACCACACAATTGCCATTTAAAGTAACGCTGCGCCATATCGCAAAAAATTGCCTGGTCAGGAAGGGGGGTAAATCCTCTGGAGGGCAAGTGGTGAACCTTATTAAGGCTGTATGAAATGATTTTCTGATCTTTGCCTTCTTTCTACAAAACACATATAATACAGTCTGGAATAGAAATGGTAATATGTAATCTATTTTAGACAGCACCGGATCTAAGGAAATGTACTCCACCCTATGCATAACCTAATCCTCTATTGTCAGTGGAGGGAAGCTTTGGAAGAAGCTGTCCACAAGATGTTTTTTCCAAGTTTCATTTCACTTTGCCAGTTTTCTTTTTCTCCAGTCATATCTCTTTTACATTTAACCTTGGCTGTCAGCACAACATAAACACAGGAGATAAAACAAATTTTGCTGAAGAACTGAAAAATGTGCATTACAAGGAAAAGCAATAGTTTGCCAATCTTTAGAAATAGTTTCCTAGATTTGTGAGGCTGCCCGGAGCCATTCCCTTATTGCTGGAGAATAGGTAAAGTATTCACTGCTTAAATTTAGATGTTTAAAGCTGAACACCATCCTTGCACAGTTGTACAGGTTCCTCCCTTGTACTGAAATTGCTTCTCTTTGTAGAGCTACCCCCAGAGGAGCTGCTGTTTAAGATGGGTTCCCTGTTTCTGGCCTCGAACTTCTCAAAGACCTCAACCCCTGTGGCACACCAGGTTGAGTGCTCAGACATACATTATCACACAAAATCACTGACATTAATACTAAGTACCCAGCAACAGTGCTATATAAATGAAGACAGGCACCAAGGAAGTTAGTAAAAGATAATAAGGATAATTGGCAATAGATTAAAAGGCAAGCAAAGGAAATGGAATAACAATGGTGATAACACTCTTAGCTAAGACAAGCTGCGGTTTCTAAAGCGAGCAAAATCCTCTCTTGTATTAAAAGAGGTATAGACTCCAGAGAGATATATCATATTACCCCTGTACAAATCATTAGTAACGCCTCATCTTTAATATGCAGTTCAGTTTTGGGCACCAATTCACAAAAAGAACATTGGGGAACTGGAGAAAGTACAGAGAAGGGCAACCAAACTGATAAGAGGCATGGAGGAGCTCAGCTATGAGGAAAGATTAGAGGAACTGAATTTATTTTTTCTTGAAAAGAAGAGATTAAGGGGGGATATGATCAACATGTATAAATACATCAGTGGTTCGTATAGTGAGCTCGGTGTAGAGTTATTCACTTTGAGGTCAACACAGAGGAAAAGGGGGCACTCTTTATGTCTGGAGAAAAAGACATTTAATCCCCAAACACGGAAAGGTTTCTTCACAGTGAGAGCTGTGAAAAAGTTGAATAGACTTCCTCAAGAGTTGATTCTGGCCAGCTCAGTGGGTTGCTTCAAAAAAGGCCTGGATTCTTTCTTAGATACACAGAATATAACATTTATAGGTGAAGTTGATCCAGGGAATATCCGATTGCCTCTCGGGGGATCAGGAAGGAATTTTTTTCCCTCCAGGAGCAAATTGGATCATGCTTTGCTGGGGGTTTTTTTTGCCTTCCTCTGGATCAACTGTGGGTATAGGATTATAACTTATTTTTTTAATGGTTGAACTGGATGGACTTTTGTCTTTTTTCAGCCAGAATAACTATGTAACTATATGTAACTATGTAGCACATAGGGTGATTAGTAATTAGGTCAATGCATAGAGTGACATTTGCCATCCAGATCAGCATAAACAGTAACACCGCCTCCTGAAGTGCAGCAGTGAACAGTAATGAGACCACTATAAACCACTGGAACTAAACTGCCAGACAGCACTAATGGCAGTTATGCTAGCCCTAGGCTGTCTGGTAAGCCAGTATTTGGAAAAGCAAGGATGGGTATAGGGAAATGGAGGGGAATTTCAGGTAGGTTCAATGACAGGGGCAGTCCTTAACCACTCGCCTAGGCACTGTCACCCCCTTCCTGCCCAGGCCAATTTTCAGCTTGCAGCGCTATAGCACTTTGAATGACAATTTCACAGTCATGCAACACTGTAGCCATATGAGTTTTTGTATCCTTTTTTTCACACACATAGAGCTTTCTTTTGGTGTTATTTAATCCACACTGGGTTTTTTTTATTTTTTGCTAAACAAACAAAAAAAAGACCAACGATTTTGAAAAAAAAAATGTGTTTCTTAGTTTCTGTTATAAAATTTTGCAAACAGGTAATTTTTCTCCTTCACTGATGTGCGCTGATGAGGCTGCACTGATAGGCAGCATTAATGGGCACTGATAGGCAGCACTGATGGGCACTGATAGGCAGCACTGATGGGCACTGATGAGGAGGTACTGATGAGGCGGCACTGATGAGGAGGCATTGATGAGTCTGCGCTGATAGGCGGCACTGATGAGCACTAATAGGCAGAACTGAAGTTTTGATGGCCACTGATTAGCCGCACTTATAGACACTGATTATCATCACTGATGGACATTGTAGGAGGCACTGATAGGTGGTACTGACTGGCAGCACTGATGGACACTGATTAGCAGCACTGATGGATCTTGCCCTGATTATCAGTGTAGATGTCCCCTTTCACACTTGCTGGTCACTGAGCTCTCCTCTCCTCAAGCTATCACAGCTTGAGGAAAGTACTGCCGATAACTGGTAACTGTGTTTACATCGTGAATTGGACATCGTCAGTGGACACAACTGATCTCATGATAAAGGGCCACTGTGATTGGCCCTTTACTGTGATCTGTGAGTTCGAAGGACAGAATGATCACAGAGAGTGCTGGGTAAACGCCGCAGTGGGTGCGCAGAGGGGTGGAGTCAATAGACTCCCTCCCAGAACTGGATAATCGTGCTATAGCGGTCATTCGCCTGTAGCACACTCAGCAAGTGGTTAAGATGGTTCTTCTGCCTGCTATTGTCAGGTCCCTTTAGGAATGTTGGTGTGCTTAATGACAGTCTTAATAAACCTTCACGCAGTAAATGTATACTGGTGCAGAGTAGATGTGGGTCCGGTACAGGGTAGAGGTGGGTCAGAAGTAGTAATATTTCAGTACAACTGTGGTATAGAGCTGATATGGGTGCAGGATAGGTTTGGTAAAGGTACTGTGTAAGGCTGGTATACATGCAGTATGTAAAGGGTGCACTTGGTGTCCTGCTCTCAGCAGCTCAGTCTCTGTTAGTAATGTCAGTAAATGGCAGCTACCCTTCTCACCAGTTTCCAGGATACAGCTGCAGGCGTCCACGATGGAAGCCACCCCCCCCCCCCAGTCTCTCCCTGAAGCCTTCGATGAACAGTGATGAGAGCTGGTAGTGGATAAGCATTACAATCTCCCTGTGGCAGCTGTGCAGATGCTGCTGGGGTGGCCAATGCAACAGTTGTCCCCACTCTTAGTCACAGGATCGGGTCCCTATTGGTCTGGCCTCTACAGTCTGCTCACATGCAGCCAGAGTGACCCCTTACCTGGCCCCAAACAACTGCCCCATACTTTCCTTTTCTAACTCCTCCAGGATCTCAGAGTCTATAGGGATCTGTAGTTTTGCAGCCAGTCCTGTACAGTGTAACAGTCCCTCCCAAAATTCCATGCCCAGTGTCCTGTGTAGCTGATGTATACTCCTCCTGCTCTTTACTAGTTAGTCCCTCTGTCGCTTGCCAGACTCCTTAGTGACACCAGGGAAGCAGTGCTCCAATTGGACACTGCAACACTGGGTGACTCTGGTGGCCATCTTTAGTGTGGGCAGTGCTAATAAATAGCTGTGCCCTACTGAACTATGGTGTATATGTGAGTGGATGGAGTAGGGAAAGGAACCCCGCTTGTTTGGGATAGTGAAATAGTGTCAGGGAAAGGCTCCTGATCGAGAAGGGAGAGATTAAGGACACAGTTGACTGCTCTGCCGTTCTCCAGTCTATGGTATTAGACCACAGTACCTCATAAGATCTGCACAGTTCTGTTAAGTGATTCCATTCTGCCTGCCAGGGACTTGCCAATGCTGCTCCAGTAATGTAGAAGATGCCAGTGTAATATTATATGCTAAGGATCTCCCAATTTAGGCCTTAGGCCTCTTACTCATGATGACAATATCGTTTTGTTTTTTTTGCATGCTAGTCTCATATCAAAAACGAAGAAGTTATGAAAATTCTCATACAACTTCGAAATTAGGGTTATGTATTGTGTTGTAATGTTTTCTTTTGTTTCCGAGCATGCGCGGTCTTGGTCACTAAATTGTTTTCGTATAAATACTATACTAATTACACAAAAATCATTCACACTTTTTTGTGCTTTGTCCTTTCGGATATTTTTGCATGAACTGTCATGATCGGCGTTGTACTAATGATCAGATTATCAGACGATCGCTCCAAAAGTTTTTTTTTTTTTCATCTGAATTTCTCATCGTGTGTACTAGGCGTTACTGTTACCTCCACTGTCAGCATTCCTACACCTGTACTTTCAGTATTACTGTATTTGCTACTCCAACAGTATCTGGAACTGTTACTTCACTTGTTCTGCCGCTGTTGCTACAGCCACTTTATTAGTGATTGCCAATTGCTGCTCAACCTGTTACCTGTTTCACCTTCAACTCAACAAAATAATAACTATTCAACCTTTGCTTGGACTTTTTGTGTTGTTCTTCCAACTTTTGTATCAAACTTATTTTTTGGTGAATTGATCTATCTTCAAGCAGTGTGACATCTTTTATTGTATGTTGTCATCTATACTTTGCCATTTTCACAGAGAGGTGCCGTGCAGTACCAAAGCCTTTCTGTCCGTGAACATTCCAAACCTGGAACTATAGTGGGGAATGTCAGCGGTGCTCTGGATGCCGATGAAGGTTCAAATGCCATTGTCTACTATTTTATTGCAGGTAAAAAAAATGCAGGGCCCTTTATGGCTTTAGTCTCCTATACAGAGATTGTGTCACGAAATCCCCATCTGTTTGAAATAAAAGTTTTATTTAGGTTTTAATTATGTATTCTTTTCTTTCTCTTAATTTTGTATGTTTTCAGTACAATAGTGATATCAATTTGCTTTATGTTACTTACTTTGGATTTCATTTGAGCAGCTCACACTAGACCCTAAAATATAAGTTGATCTTTTCTTGAGCTACTATTATTGCTGGATTTTTAGGGACTAGATTCCTATTTAATGGTTTTGTTCTTTGATGCTCCCTTTTGGTAGTAGGCCTGAAAGTTTGTTTGTTGTACTGATGTATGAAAATAAGTGAAACTGTTCAATAGGTATTTAGTTTATAAATGTAACTGAACCTAAAAACAAAAATATATTTTAGCTTGTCAATCTTTTGATGTGGTGGCTGCATTAGTATTCCTTTTTTTTAGGCCAAGAACATTTTCAGCAAGTACAGAAAACGGTTGCTGATCTTGCCAGAAATGAAGTGTCTTTGTCATTTCCTGTGAGCTTAAAATAGATTACAAAAAAAGCTTATCCACTACTAGTTCCATAAGCTCCAATTAATCTTTGAAGATCAACATAGACAGGTATATGTTTGAAGTCCAGCCTGGCTGGCTACAATCATTTCCTTCTTACATGTACTGGAGGAGTGCAATGTAGCCACCCAGGGAAAGGAATTTTAACATTTGCGGGATTACAAATTGAAAATAAAGGACAAAAAGCCTGAAAAGAGAAAACAAATGCAGCCACCACTTCTAAGGACTGGTAAACTACATTTTTTTTGGGGGGGAGGGAGAAATAGGCTTTAAAAGAGAAGTATGTCCGAAGCTCTTATGGTCATACTTCTCTTGTGGTTCGCGGGAGTGCACTTAATTGTGCACTCCTGTGACCCAGAATCAGTCGACAGAGGGCTAAAGCCACTCCAGTCATTGAACCACTCCAGTCTCTGGATGTACCCTGACAATAATGTCGGAGTCCACCCAGATACTTTATCAGCAGTTGGCTCCACCTCTCTGAGCCTGAGCTAATCAATCCTCTCCCCTCTCCTGCTTGGTACTCCAATGAGCACTGGAGGGGCAGAGCACAGAGTAGTGACTGTCAGCGGTCAAGTGTTCTCTCAGTTCTGGGACTTGGAGCTGGTGGGGGACAGGTGCAGCATCACAGTGATACTGCAGCCATAGAGGTGAGCAGTATGTTTTTTTTCCTGCACTTTAATAGCAGGTATTGTTTCCACTTTTTATAGCTTACACTGTATCTTAGGCTGATGGTGGCTATGAAGATGGCAGTTCTCACCAATCTGCTCAACCTCTATTTAAAGTCATATTTATGAGTCAAACAGGCCACTTAAGAGAATTTGAAGAGGCAATAGATTCAGGACTATTTTTTAAACTTTTCTTTCCACCGTGTTCTCTATATTACTTATATTGGTACAATATACTCAAATTTCAATTCCTACCCATACAGCCCTCATATTACAGACCTTATGATCAATGTTAGTTTTGAATTGTTAGTTTTATGTTGGTTTCCAGAAAGATCCGCCTCTGGCTTTCCTAGTATGTTCCTCCCAGTCATCAGCACATCGCAGATAATGGCCCCAGGTGAATAATCATAAGATTCCAAGGGAAACAACCATAGATGGACTTTCTATATCAGGCTCTCCTTGACATTGAAGGGATGTTCCAAGAAATGCAGAGTTGCCCTGTTAACCGGCACCAGTCTGTATAGCCTGTGTGATCCAAAAACGCCCGACGTGCGTTCCAAGCCTCGCTTTCGCCAAGCGGAACGTGACCTCACCGGAGCCCAGAAGTGACGAAATCACGCTTCTACGAATGTTTCACCCAGTGGTGTCTTCCTGAAGGCGCTGCCGAGCGAAACATAAGTAGAAGTTCAACTATGGTTGGTTCACTTAGAATCTTATGATTATTCACCTGGGACCATTATCTGTGATGTGTTGATGACTGGGAGGAACATCCTAGGAAAGCCAGAGGCGGATCTTTCTGCATATATTATAACAATGCGCTATTGACCACCGTAACCGGGGTCAATTAAGTTTTGGTGTGTGAGCAATGCACCTATTTCATCTGCACGGGGTGAAGGCACACAGATTTATGGTCTACAGCAACGTATTCTGGAAGGACTGTCACTTTAATATTATGATTTACTTCATTTTCACTATTAACAAAGGTTTAATACTGTTTAGATAATTGGGAGTATGCAATATTACACTCAATGATATTTGATACGAAATGTAGAGAGATGTCTTGTTCTGATCATATGTTTTATGGTTGCACAGTGCCAACCTATTCACGATCGTATATGTTATCTCACTTTTTTGGGGCAGCTGCAAATTCACATTGTTGGCACAGTGTGGACACAACATTATTATTTAGCACATTGACACTAGGCACCATAATAATATTCTATAATATATGTTAATACACTGTGCTGTGGCTGTGTGTAAGGGAATCCAATATCAGCTACACCCTGTATTGGGAGAAGGAGATCTGCTACCTGTGTCCAGGCTCTTAAAGGGATAGGAGAAAGAGCTCTGCTGAATGCCCTGTCATTAGTGACCCCTGTCCTCCGCCCTGCTGACCCCTATACACTGCCCTATTGACCCCTGTCTTGTCCTGAAGACCCCTGCACACTACCCTGCTGACCTCTGTGCTTCACCCTGCTGACCCCTGTCTTACGCCCTGCAGACTCCTGTACACTGCTGCTGACCCCTGTCTTTCACCCTGTGGACCCCACACACTACCCTTCTGACCCCTGACCCCTGTACCCACTGTACACTGTATTACAAACTAATGTCCTCTGGACAGTTTTTATGGCAAAATTTGTGACATAAAAAACACAGCACAAAATTTTTTTCATATAAACAAATATTAAAAATAAAAAATATATAATAAAAAATTAAAAATATCCAAATAAATATATGTGCCAAAATAAGAGTCCCAATCCAAAGAATAAAGAAATGTTGAAATCCAATGTGCTCCAAACTCAACAAAACGGTGCTGTATACAGAGATTTCAGTGTGTTACCACCATCCGTGACAATCAACATATGCTGCTCTCACCAGATATATTGGACTCTCTATAATTAAGAGTCAAATATGCTTTGTGGATATTACATATCCTCCCAATTGGGGTTCACACTACTCAGAAGAAGCTCCAACAGAGGGATTTCCCACACAGATTGATCAATTTAAAAAAGGTTTATGGCACCCACACTCAGACAGGCTTGATCTGGCTCTGTTTGGGGATGGGGGGGATACGTAGTTTACAGAAAAAAGATACAATTCACTTTCAGTTCACAGAAAGTGACAAGGATAGTGCATTTCTGGTAGGAATGATAATGTTCTTAGCTTGGAAAATCAAAAGAGCCACCACATCTAAGGACTGGTATTTGGCAATATCATTTTTGTCAATGAGCGTAATTATCATTCAGAACTCAAAAACAGCAGATTATTTGCTGTCTTTGACAAGAGAAGGATCTGTGTAATGCATTTAGAGGATAGAAAACAATCTCTGCTTCAAGCAGATTATTTTGATTTTGCTTTATCATGTACAAGAGTCATCCAAATACTGATTTGGTGTTACCTTATTGTGTAAAAAGGTTACCCGATGACTGGTTTTCTTACATTTTTTGGAACTTCAGCAGCAAAATTTCTGTACTTTAGCATCAAGGTCTATCCACCTGCCACAGCCACTGCTAAGAGGTTTCATGATACTTGCTGACATTTTTATTTAGCTTACATTACAGAGAATGCAGTATTACTAGTCAGATTCTCAGTGTTATGGCAGGAGTGAGACTTCACACTGGTGGAAGATGGGGAGTTGGCAGAATTGGGAACATGGCCAGGAAAATCCCCCTGCTGGAGTCCCAGAGGGATATAAAAAACCATCCAGAACTATCAGTTCTGGATGGGTTACCACTTTAAAACCATATAATGTAAAATGATGTCCTGACTTGCAGTATATTTCTTTTGTAGCTGGGAATGAAGGAAACAACTTCCAGCTGGCTCCTGAAGGGAAGCTGACAGTTCTGAAGAACCTGGACCGAGAGAAAGAACCATACTACTCTCTTATAGTAAAAGCATCCAGCAACAGAAATTGGTCAGCCCGCAAAGCGATGAGGGCCGCGAGGATACAGAGTTTTGATTCCAGCACAGACTCAACCTTACAGGAAGTGAGGATCTACCTTGAGGACATTAATGATCAGCCACCTCGATTCACAAAAACGGAGTATACAGCAGGTAAGAAATTTGTTACAAATACTTAAAAACAACAAAAAATAGTTTAGAATGAAGTTTAGTAAATTTTCCATTTTCATATGATTATATTATATGTTTTTCTTCAGGTGTTGCAACAGATGCAAAAGTAGGCTCTGACCTCATCAAGGTTCTGGCACTTGATGCTGATGTTGGCAACAACAGTCTGGTATTCTACAGCATTTTAAGTATTCACTACATTAAGCAGAACTCAAATGACTCGCAGGAGGTGAAAAATATTTTTGTGATTGGTAAGAATATTCATTTTATCCATATTGTCTTTATTGCCTTTCCTGAGCTTAAAGGTCACCAAAATGTGGCCATTAACTTTCCTATGATTGCAAGGATTTATTTTTTTTATATTTTAGAGATTCCAGTGGTGAGGTATCTAGACCTGAATTTCCAGTTCTGCACAATCACTGCAGACATTACAAAGCCACATGATATGCTTACTTCTCATTCAGTGATTTTGCCACAACACCGCACCAACAAGTAGCCGGAAAGTTGTTTTCAATGAAGAACTCATTGATACAGTTAAAGTGTATCTTTTATTAAAAATTCCACTATTATGTCTATCATGTTAAGTCAGACAGACCTCATCTGGTAGACTTGCAATAAGATGAAAGGATCAGTTAGGCACAGTTGCAGTGCTGCACTAATAAGTAGGCTGCAGAATCTTCAGCACTAATGAGCAAATATGGTTCCCACCGACCAAGGCTGCTGTTAGAAACCATGGGGCCCCATACAGCCAACCTGACAGGGCCCTCCCAAAATAAAACACAGTTTACTATGCTTCAGTTATGAATGAACACAGTGAGGGATCGTTACCAGTCACTCATTGTGTTCATTCAGGAAACAAAGGGGCTGGTAAATGTGACATATTTACTGGATCCTTCCCCCACTCTCCATATTGAAGTAGACAAAAAAAGGCAGAGTGAACTTTGCCCAGACTGATATGCTGATTCATGTTGTAAATCGTGACACCAACAGAATTCTTGATGTCGATTGGTAAGTTCAGTATATGTGAAAACTTGGGGCCCTCACAAAATAAAACACAGTTTACTATGCTTCAGTTATGAATGAACACAGTGAGTGATCACTACCACTCATTCGTTTTGTTCATTCAGGAAAGGAAGGGGCTGGTAAATGTGACATATTTACCGGATCCTTCCCCCACTCTCCATATTGAAGTAGACAAAAAAAGGCAGAGTGAACTTTGCCCAGACTGATATGCTGATTCATGTTGTAAATCGCGATACCAACAGAATTCTTGATGTGATTGGTAAGTTTTGTATATGTGAAAACTTGGGGCCCTCCCAAAATAAAACACAGTTTACTATGCTTCAGTTATGAATGAACACAGTGGCAATCATTACAAATCACTCCTTGTGTTCATTCAGGAAAGGAAGAGCTAGTAAATGTGACATATTTACTGGATCCTTCCCCCACTCTCCATATTGAAGGATCCTATTGTGTGCTTACATTTTCCAGCGGGAACATACTATTTAATTACTTCCTGTACATTGAAACATGGTTTTTAAAATATTCACATATAATAATGTGCTTAACCATAAGACTCCGTTCACAGTTGAAATCACAGGCAGAATTGTTGTAATTTTATACACAATTTAAAATTGCAGCAAGATGTGCATTTGAGTGCTGTTATTTCTAATGGCACTCCAAACGCAGTGTGATTCTGCTGCAATTATTGTGTAACAGAATGGCATTGTTAAAAAGAGCAGCAGCTTAAGTGACAAATGTGCATAGGGCAGCCCATTGAAGTGAATGGACTGCCCTATGCCCGACACATGTTTCCATGTGTAAATCATGGTTTGAAAATAGCAAGACCTGAACGGGGCCTGGAGCCCAATTAACCATTTGGTTTCATTGACCTAAATATATTCCAGGTTAATCAAAACAAAAGGTGTTCAACATTATACAGTTTGTTTTTTTCTAAGTCAGCTACTGTACCTGATAATAATGCTTCCTGTAGTAATTTAACAGCGTTGCCATTTTCAATAAAGTGACTAAAGGCACCATTTTTTTTTATAGTTCTGGATATAGTGGAGAGGGATTAGAACTCATGTCAGGTTTTATTGCTGTCTGTGTCCCCATTTATCATTATTACCAAGCATGAAAGCAAACCTATTGAAAGGAAGAATCTTTCAATGGGAACGCTAGTTCTGGTGACAACCAGTTTGTTTCTTAGATGAAGAATCTTTCAATGGGAACGCTAGTTCTGGTGACAACCAGTTTGTTTCTTAGAGGAAGAATCTTTCAATGGGAACGCTAGTTCTGGTAACAACCAGTTTGTTTCTTAGATGAAGAATCTTTCAATGGGAACGCTAGTTCTGGTGACAACCAGTTTGTTTCTTAGATGAAGAATCTTTCAATGGGAACGCTAGTTCTGGTAACAACCAGTTTGTTTCTTAGATGAAGAATCTTTCAATGGGAACGCTAGTTCTGGTGACAAACAGTTTGTTTCTTAGATGAAGAATCTTTCAATGGGAACGCTATTTCTGGTGACAACCAGTTTGTTTCTTAGATGAAGAATCTTTCAATGGGAACGCTAGTTCTGGTGACAACCAGTTTGTTTCTTAGATGAAGAATCTTTCAATGGGAACGCTAGTTCTGGTGACAACCAGTTTGTTTCTTAGAGGAAGAATCTTTCAATGGGAACGCTAGTTCTGGTGACAACCAGTTTGTTTCTTAGATGAAGAATCTTTCAATGGGAACGCTAGTTCTGGTGACAACCAGTTTGTTTCTTAGATGAAGAATCTTTCAATGGGAACGCTAGTTCTGGTGACAACCAGTTTGTTTCTTAGATGAAGAATCTTTCAATGGGAACGCTAGTTCTGGTGACAACCAGTTTGTTTCTTAGATGAAGAATCTTTCAATGGGAACGCTAGTTCTGATGACAACCAGTTTGTATCTTAGATGAAGAATCTTTCAATGGGAACGCTAGTTCTGTTGACAACCAGTTTGTTTCTTAGAGGAAGAATCTTTCAATGGGAACGCTAGTTCTGGTAACAACCAGTTTGTTTCTTAGATGAAGAATCTTTCAATGGGAACGCTAGTTCTGGTGACAACCAGTTTGTTTCTTAGATGAAGAATCTTTCAATGGGAACGCTAGTTCTGGTAACAACCAGTTTGTTTCTTAGATGAAGAATCTTTCAATGGGAACGCTAGTTCTGATGACAACCAGTTTGTTTCTTAGATGAAGAATCTTTCAATGGGAACGCTAGTTCTGGTGACAATCAGTTTGTTTCTTAGATGAAGAATCTTTCAATGGGAACGCAAGTTCTGGTGACAACCAGTTTGTTTCTTAGATGAAGAATCTTTCAATGGGAACGCTAGTTCTGGTGACAACCAGTTTGTTTCTTAGATGAAGAATCTTTCAATGGGAACACTAGTTCTGGTGACAACCAGTTTGTATCTTAGATGAAGAATTTTCCAATGGGAACGCTAGTTCTGGTGACAACCAGTTTGTTTCTTAGATGAAGAATCTTTCAATGGGAACGCTAGTTCTGGTGACAACCAGTTTGTTTCTTAGGGGAAGAATCTTTCAATGGGAACGCTAGTTCTGGTGACAACCAGTTTGTTTCTTTCTAAGTCAGCTACTGTACCTGATAATAATGTTTCCTATAGTAATTTAACAGCGTTGCCATTTTCATTAAAGTACAACTAAAGGCACCATTGTTTTTATAGTAATGGATATAGTGGAGAGGGATTTGAACTCATGTCAGGTTTTATTGCTGTCTGTGTCCCCATTTATCATTATCACCAAGCATAAAAGCAAAAAAAAAAAAGATCCCAATTTTGGGGTTGTTACCAGAACAGGAATAGAGGAAGAATCTTTCAATTGGAATGCTAATTCTGGTGACAACCAGGGATTCCCTCACTTTTGAGAGATTTCCTTCTACTTCCTGTTTTGACTATGGGACAGGAAGTGAAGGTAAATCTTCCCAGTGAGATACAGATGGCAAAAAACTGATAGATGTTATACTATATATCCTTCCCTTACTCTATCCAAAATGAAAAAAAAACTTTGCCTTTAGTTCAACTGTAACACCACCTGATCTTACAATGTAAATTGTTTAGTTAATTAGACTAATTATACTGTAATTATGCCTACCTATGTATGTTCTGTCTTTGTAGGTAATGTTGATGGTATTATTCGGACGTTTGATCTCTTTACTGCCTACAGCCCTGGTTACTTTGTGGTTGACATCATGGCCTCTGATCTGGCTGGGCACAATGATACTGCTGTTGTCGGAATATATATCCTACGTGATGACCAGCGCTTAAAGATAGTTATTAATGAGATTCCAGACCGGGTGCGTGAATTTGAGGAGGAATTTATACGACTTTTATCCAACATCACAGGAGCCATTGTCAATACAGATGACGTTCAGGTAAAAACTGAGTGAAGAGCACAAGGTTCAATATTCTTGCTTAGACCTTTATTTTAAGAAATAAACATTGTTGAATTAGGTAGATACATTATCAGATCCTTATGACTTTAAATTGCCTCACATTTTACAATCCTCTGTCACAACCCAGATGGTGATTGTAAGAAACATATATCAAAATTACCCCTCCACACACAAAAATTGTACATGCACATTGATTTCCTTAAGCCCTTGGCGCCGGCGCCTCCCGGCCCTTTAAGGGTTTCAGAAGCTGGGAGGCAGGGCGGGGTTTAGGTCATGTGACCGCCGTGACAGGCCGTCATGGCGGTCACATGATCGGGAAAGGTCCCAATCGAAAGAGGAGATCGGGACCTTTCCGTGAGTACATGTGTGCTGGGAGCCCGCAGGGCACACGCTCTCAGCACATATGTTTTTTCTTAATAGACTACAAATGTGAGGCCGGCATGAAGAGGTTAACCACTTCCCGCCGATCCATGTACATAAACGGCCGGACGGGAGCAGTGCAGGAGCGGGTTGCCGTGTATAAACGGCGCCCGCATTTACAGCCTATGCACGCTCCCTGTGTGAGGTCCCAATCATGTGATCACTGATTGGCCAATCATTGATCACATGAATAGTAGTAAACAAGATGTCACTTCCTGACATCTTTGCTTACTACTTGTGAAATCTGTGAATGATCACAGAGGTCACATGGTACAAGGCTATTCACAACAGCCTTGTACCATGTGACAAGCTGTGACCAATCACAGCTCTCACAGTATTTCTCAATGGCTGCAAGAATGCAGCCAGAGAGAAGGAGAAGTGATTGATTTTACATTTATGGATGTAAAAGCAATCAGTGTAATAAAAAATCTTCATAACCCCCCACAAGTAGCGCAGTATCACTTTGGTGACACTGTACTGCTAGGGTGACAGTATGTAAAAAAAAAAAAATAATAATATAAAACAATAAAATAAAAATTTAAAAACATTTTTTGAAAAATTATAATTTTTGGTTATAAACTAATTTTGTTTTTTTTTACTAAAAAGATAACTGAATAAATTTTGGCCAAGATTTATGAAGAAAGAGTATTTATTTGCAAAATTTTATAAGAAAAAAGTGTGATAGCACTGAAAGCTGAAAATTGGCCTGGACAGGAAGGGGGTGAAGGTGTCCGGACTTGAAGTGGTTAAAGGATATTATCCAATCCCATGGAACACATTGGAGTCTGCTAAGCTATTGAAACAATTTTCAGTCCATCTCCTCATCACTAATTCACACAATCTCATCTAAATTTCATGATTAGGCAGGGT
Source organism: Staurois parvus (assembly GCF_062004578.1). Classification (NCBI taxonomy): domain Eukaryota; kingdom Metazoa; phylum Chordata; class Amphibia; order Anura; family Ranidae; genus Staurois; species Staurois parvus. The sequence continues at coordinate 2,680,536 of NW_028317973.1, read as the reverse complement.
TTTATATAGTGTGTCACATTATGAGTTCTCAGCACAGTTCAGTTCAATCTAAACTTAGTAGACTCTGCAGACCAAATGTATTGTTCTTTGTGTCTCCTAGTATATTAATGTTATATGTACATTTCTGTTTTATTCCCATAGTTTCATGTAGACAAAAAAGGCAGAGTGAACTTTGCCCAGACTGATATGCTGATTCATGTTGTAAATCGCGATACCAACAGAATTCTTGATGTCGATCGGTAAGTTTTGTATATGTGAAAACTTGGGGTTATGTAAATAGAAAACAATTTCCTTATATCACTTCATGGTCAGTTTTTATATGGTTAATTAAAAAAAATATTTACTTTCCTTCCAAGAGTTATACAGATGATTGATGAGAATAAAGAACAATTACGGAATCTATTTCGCAATTACAATGTCTTGGATGTGCAACCAGCCACTACACCCAGTGCTCCGGAGGACTTGTCTGCATTACAGGTAGAGCTTGTTTAAAGCTTAAGTGCAGCCAAAAATCACAAACAGAACAATCAGCACAAGGGATATAAAATACAGTCAGTAGGATTTGTCCCTTGTGCTGATTTCTCTTGTGTTAGTGAAGTTCTTTCTCCTTTCTGTCTTCATCCTGTCAACAATCCTTGCTGTCATAATTTTCTTGTGTGGCTGGGGTGTATACAACTAACGAGCTGTCACAGACTATCAAGATAGCCCAATTATGCCCTCCCTTTCTGACCAGCTTCGTCATTCATAGAAGCTGTACTACAGCTCCTAAGAATGAAACTTAATTTATAAATGGAGGCCGGGCGAATGATTGGTAGGCCAGCCCCCTCCATTAATAGATCTTTTTTCATTTATAGTATACATATTAGTACGATACACATGCACGAGGGAAGAATGTGATTAGATCACTCTTTAAAGTTTAACTAAATTATAATACCTGCATAAGGTTCTACAGTGTGGTAGATACCTACAGATTACCATATTTATGAAGTGGATATTGGGTATCATAAATCACCTGGGCTTTGCTTAGGTTGCAGTTAAATACCACTTTTTCCCAGATTTAAAATGGGGAATTCTCAATTTTTGTTTGATGCAGAGTGCATAATAGGGAAGATACAGTCTAGGTGGCAAGCTCTGAATGGTATAATCTTTTTCCTGATGCCTCCATGACAGCATGCCTGTGATAAGCTCTGCTTTGGACTCCTCCTTCAGGACCAGTGAATATATAAAAAAAAAGGATTAAGGTATCGCCAGCATTCTCCTTTTTTTCCTCATGCCTTATGGTGAAAAGGACCACATTACATTCTACCCAGATAGGGTGGAACTCAGAATACTGTGCGGATTTGTTCCTTTTCCAGTCTTTCAGAACCATGGGCTCTGCCAACCTTTTCAGACCCAGAATAGGGTACCCTCCATGAGCTCGACATCCCCAGTGTACTAAGGTGCTATCTTCAAGCTACAGCATCTTTTAAGGACTTGTCTATTCTATTTGTCATCCCCTGGGGCAACAACAAGGGAAAAGAGGCTTCATCAAGAACAATTGCTTCATTGATATTCAAGTTAATTCAGAAGGCGTACAGAGCCAGGGGTTTGGAACCCTCCTCTTCAATCATTGCACATTCAACCAGGTCTGTCTCCGCTTCATGGGCAGCTAGGGCAAACATATCCATCGAGACCATCTGCAGAGAAGCTACGTGGTTGTCCCAACACATTTTTATGAGGTACTACAGAGTAGACCCAGGGACTCTCTCGTCTGTGGAGTTCGGCAGACAAGCTATCAGAGCGTCCGTTGCCTGTTCCAAATGAAAATCCTCCTATTTTGAATAAAATTTTTTCTAAACATGATCCCACCCATTTCAGCTAGTTATTTATCACTGGTATGCTGCCATGGAGGCACCAGGAAAACAGAAAATTGTACCATACTTACCGTAATTTTCCTTTCCTGGTGCCTATCCATGGCAGCATACAATCCCACCCTCTGTATTCTATATTACAGAGAATGTTGGGAGTACCTTAATCCTTTCATTTATATATTCACTGGTCCTGAGGGAGGAGTCTAAGGCACAGCTTATCACAGGTATGCTGCCATGGATAGGCACCAGGTAAGGAAAATTACGGTAAGTATGGTACAATTTTCTGTTTTCATGTGTTCCTGTGTCTAGATCACATGACCAGTGATAACACATGACCTAGTGCATAGGTGAAAGAAATTTTCACAAATTAAGCCTGTGCTACATGTAAAAACAAAAACTCCCTATACCAATATAATCTATAGCTGCAGTCTTTAAAAGCCAATAGTGCTCCCAAAATAATTTTTTCAAAAATTGTGACTTTGCTGTACTTAATAAACCTAAAAAAACTATTAATTTCTCACATGATCCAATAAATTCATGTGCTACATCTGTGGTATTTCTTTTGAAAAACATCAAAACTCATAAATATTATCAAAGGCTCAATATTCACAAGTATTAAGTGAAAAATATCAAGTGCATATTTTCACGTGTCCAGTGTCATAAAAATTTTGTAAAATATAGAAAGTGTTCAGTGCGCTAAAAGTCCACAAAGCACAAAGTGACTTCTGCTTCAGTCAAATGTATGATCTTCTCATTCCTCAGTGCCCACACCTCATGTGTCAGGGCAGGAGCTGAGGAACGGACAGGCAGGCCTAACAATGTAACGCACTGGCTGACGACAACCACCACCCACAGACCGAAGTCCCTCAGGGCGCGGAGTCTTAGTCCCAGGCTGCCCTTCACCAGGGCCCCTGATGGTAGGGATGGACTTGACGCAGCCAGGAACCAGGTCGCGGCCCCCGAGACACCTCATCTGCGGTAATGGCTGCCGCCAATGGCGTGTAGCTGGTGGAAGAGACAAAAGAGTAGTCAGACAAGCCGGGGTCAACAACAACAGGACAAAACAGTACAGGACAGCAGACGAGAATCACAGGTCACGAGCTGGGTTCAGCAACAGAGGGTCAGATCAAAGGAGAATACAAAGAATAGTCAAGTCACAAGCCGAATCAGATACCAGGAGAGTCACGAGAGTCAGAACAGAGTAATAGCAACACAAAGACACAAGACACAAGTGCAAAGAGCATGTGCGGGCCACAGGCTTATATGTCATCAGCCACACCCCTCTGGGGGATGGACCACAGAAACCTGAAGGCATAAAAGGATTCCCATCATGCACAGCAGAATCCAAGATGGACGCCAGCACATGGAGTAACATAACCTCAGGGAAAAGGTAGGACCTTGACATCATGTCCTCCAACCCTTCAAACTAACAACTCACCAGAGGTAATAATCACCAACTCTTATCACTCTCTCAGGCACAGGATCCACTTTCTTTCAGCCACTATAGAATTACTATTTTTCCAGATTCCTCCTTAAACCTCCAAGCACATAAATTGAGACCATAAGCAAAATACAAAAAAGCACTCCATAGTATAAAATCCTCTTTATTTATAAAAAGCATGTGAAACAAAATGCACTTACACTTAGGGGTGGCTGCCCCAACACTAAGGATAAACTGCATACAACAATAGAACACTTGCCGGCTCCAGTCACATAAAGGCTACAAGCAAGCAAGCAACTGTGCAGGATGACATCATTCCAAACAAGCCCTGTCCTATGCATTTTGTAGTAATGACCAATTCATCCCTGAAGATGTCATTATGACAAAACGCGTAGGTTTACGTATATATTTTTTGTTTGTTTTTTTTACATAAACTTTAAACATTTAAATGGTAATGATAGAAGTACATTTTGGGAAAGATTGCAGGTACAAAGTCTAAAGGTCAAATGAGTTGAGGTACAAGTAGGCTGTAGAATGAAGCTGCAAATCGGGTTCTGGTTCATAGGTTACAGATGGGGCATTATGGAATTTTCTTGTTTTTTTAATGTTACCAGAGTCATGATTTTCATATAGCTCTGTGGAACTGATCCCTCTCAATCAACATTAACTATATTTATTCCTTAAGTGGCTATTATCAACTAGCTAGGAAGGTATATTATATTTTCTTGTTTTAAAACTTTTTTTTAACATTTCTTCAGTTGCCTCCTTGTTTTTGGCCTAGCCCAAAATGATGTAATATATCCCAGGTGTCTTCGTGGGCATTTTTTTTTCTTTTATTTGAGGAGGGAAGGAGGGGCTTTCTCTGCTAAGCACAACTTCCTGTCGGCATGCGTGAGCTAAGGGCAGAGGGATTCCAGGATGTAAATACTACATGAATCGTCTGCCCTTACTCAAGATGGCTGCAGCTTAAAATGCTAGGGGGTGTTTTTCCAAGTGATTTCTCAACAAAATAAAGCATGGAGACATGGATGGATGGGTGAGTTTTCGGTGAATATTAAAAATGAACTAAATCGCATTTTTGTGGTGTTCAGAAACTGTTAGGTTCTCTTTTAATCTAGTTGCATACTTTGTGCAGTTACATTTCTGAACTTTTTTTGTTTTCTGTTTATTGTTCTACAGATGGCAATTATTATATTGGCTATCCTGTTGTTCTTGGCTGCAATGTTATTCATCTTCATGAACTGGTACTACCGAACTGTGTAAGTTCAGTATAAGTATGTACTACTAACACCAGTATAGGATAATATTGTTTAGCTGATCTATAGAGAAAAACTATGCACTATACATGGTACATTTTACAATTACAAAACACAAAATGAGTCCCCAAGCTTGGTAATTTCACCAGTATCTGGTTATTTGTAAGAAAGTTTAGCTTCCAATCAAAGTTCCATATGTCTTAGCCAGTCTATTAGGTGTGCTAGGCATGCCCAAAAAAGAGCTATTAAAGTACCCAGTGTGTATGTAGCATGCTCTACCCTCTCACCCCTACCGCTTTTACTGGCAATTCCTGGCTGTCAAAGTTACATCTGTGACTTTCTGTGTAAAAACAGCAGCCCGCTCTAGCCATTGATGTTAAAAATTGACCTTTTGATCAGTGTTTACTCTGTTTCATTATTTGCATTTCTTTGATCTTCATATGATATCAGTTAAAGCAACCTTATAAATAAAAAAAATATTACTGTATATAAAATTTGTCCATATTTCACCCTCTTATCGAAAATTTAGTTAACTATAATCAGACCTGATTAACTCCTTCCACTTAGGTATTATTTTCCTGCTTCCATCTGTATAATTGTTTTCCATTTTTATACTTTGTATTTGTGTAGTGAAAAGAAAACTATTGTTTTACCTGTAACAAAAAAAAGAAAACTATTGTAAAATGTTTATTTATTCTAAATGGCAATAAGTCATAAAATGAATTCACAAATAATAAGATTTGTTTTCTATTTTTTATTAAAACTTTCAGACACAAGAGAAAGTTAAAAGCTATAGTGGCTGGATCTACAGGTAAGTCATGGATAAACTTTTGGAAATGTGTTAAAAGGTCACCCATAGTAGATATTTCACTTTCACAGAAATGCTACATGCTAGGTGATTTTCTACACATTAAAGGTACTCTGGTAAAAAAAAAAGGTCCATAACTTCTTACTATATGGGAAGGCTTACACAAAGTACAAAGTGATCCCACATACATAAACAGGGAATTGCTAAAGTCATGAAAAATGTTTTTATTATATGTATTTTACCTTCTATAGAAGCCAATAATTGTGTAAAATTACTTGTGAGCCACTGAAGGGTGCACACATATATACCTCTATATACAATATAATAGATCGCTGGCTTCCTTGCTCACCCTCACTCGATGTGCATCAAAAAATAAACAGTAAATAAATATGGTGCCGCGCTCTATCAGTCATGCAACATCAAAACATATCCTAATCTATAAAAGCAGTTGTGCACCATAAATGTGCATATAAAACTACATCCCCCAGAGGAAGCTACGAGTCCCTGTAGCGTAACGCGTAGGGGAGGGGCAGTGTCGTCACCAGGCATCCGTACCTAGACACGGCGAGTATTGACAGTGTGCGCAGGCACACCATCAAGGCTGACCTCACCGCTATCTGCGGTTTTATATATACAAAGCGCATCTTACTCTTTTTACATGTGAGTGCATTACCAACGCACATTAAAGTCTTACACCCCAGATAAGACACTATGCATCTTTTTTTCTTTTATATATGTTCCACACAAGGAGAATGTGACCAAGGAATCTGCTGAGGAAGGAAAAGATCTCGTTCATTACAATGACCCACGGTGCAGCTTCTATAGCACACCACACCAGTTTTACTACTTAAACTTTCACAGAGGAGAGTATACTGAACTCTATTGCATATTGCATCTATAAGGAAATTGATGTTATAATGCATAAAGGACTTCCTATATAATCTAAAATTACCACCAGAACACTTTCTAAAGAATTTATTGTGTATTAACGTCGATATTTAATGTATTGTAATCATTGGCACAAGGTGGAATATATGCACATTTATGGTGCACAACTGCTTTTATAGATTAGCATATGTTTTGATGTCGCATGACTGATAGAGCGCGGCACCATATTTATTTACCTTCTATAGGAGGCCACCAGAATCTGACTTGTTGGCTTGCATGGTTGCAGCCTTAAGAATTGGCTGGCTTTTCAAGCTGTGTTGCTGACTTTTGCCATATTTGTGATACTTTTTTTTTATTTATTAAAGGTTTTGTTGTTTTTCAGTGCCTATTGTTCTCAAATTTTGATACGTCACACAGCAAATCTTTCAGATGTTAGCCTTATAAGAAAGATAATTAAATGAATCTTAACCTGTGCTATTTTTTCAGGAAACAGAGGGTTCATGGATATTCTTGATATGCCTAACACTAATAAATACTCATTTGAAGGGTAAGTTTACTAGAGCTTTTCAAAAGTCATACACATTCTTTTATAAAATAAGTGATACATGGTTGGACAAGTGCTAATAGCATCATATGCATGGATGCTTAGATTGACCTACCTTCAATCTCAGGAGTGTAGCTTTTAAAAAAACAATTTTGAAATGACTGAAATACTAATTGAATAATAAATGTATACTATACATATTGTGCTCATTAAAAGAGTGCTTTAAGGTGTATCATGGTAAATTCCTGTTTATGACAATCTTCAAAGTCTAATTGTATTCTTACCAGCCTTAATAATGATAGTAGACTTTGACTGGTACTTTAGGATAATAAAACGTTTATTTAATGATAAGTAATAATAATTGCAGTTACAGGGTTACTGGTTCCATGGCACAATCCACTAGCAGCAACTTATCCCATAGCATACATCAATGGAGGTATTGTCAGTAGCAGGGGCGGACTGACAACTCATGGGGCCCCCGGGCAATAGGGTATCATGGGGCCCCCGTGTCCACACCCAAAAAAGCCTATGAAAAAGCCAATGAAACGTACCAGGGGCATCTCATTTGGCCCCCTACTGACCCTGGGCCCTCGGGCAGTGGCCAAGTGTTCGAATGGTCAGTCCGCCCCTGGTCAGTAATATACTGTGTGGAAAGTAACGTAAGTGTAAGCGCCTTGATATAAATAAATATAAGCTGCTGTGCAACAAAAAAGTACCCAATAACACCCTAGAGCAGCGGTTCTCAACCTGGGGGTCGCGACCCCTTTGGGGGTCGAACGACCATTTCCCAGGGGTCGCCTAAGACCATCGGAAAACACATATTTCCGATGGTCTTAGGAACCGAGACACCGCTCCTGTCTCCGGCGTTGTGTGGGCGGGATGATATGCTGCCCCTGTCACCGCCTCCTCGCCGCTGATTGGCCACCGGAACTGTAGCTCAGGAGAGGCACACAGGCGGCCAATCACCGGCGAGAAGGTGGAGCTTGGAGAGGAGGAGCCAAGCGGCAGCGCGCGGAGATCGAAGAAGATCGAGGGAGCTGCAGGAGCGAGTGAAGAGAGAGGCCAGAGAAGGAAGACAGCTGACAGGTAAGTGCAAATTTTGCTGCTGCAGCCAGGTATGCAGGCTGTAGATGGGAGAGGGAGAGAGCGAGCCCAGGCTGGAGCAGGGGTCAGCAAGGTAAGTATCATTGGTGTCAGTGGGAGGGATAGTGCCCCATCATTTGTGTCACTAATACCAACAATGGGGCACTATTCCTCCCCCCACTGACACCAACGATGGGGCACTATTCCTCCCCCCACTGACACCAACGATGAGACACTATTCCTCCCCTCACTGACACCAACGATGGGGCACTATTCCTCCCCCCACTGACACCAACAATGGGGCACTATTCCTCCCCCTACTGACACCAACGATGGGGCACTATTCCTCCCCCCACTGACACCAACGATGGGGCACTATTCCTCCCCCCACTGACACCAACGATGAGACAGTATTCCTCCCCTCACTGACACCAACGATGGGGCACTATTCCTCCCCCCACTGACACCAACGATGGGGCACTATTCCTCCCCCCACTGACACCAACGATGGGGCACTATTCCTCCCCCCACTGACACCAACGATGGGGCACTATTCCTCCCCCCACTGACACCAACGATGGGGCACTATTCCTCCCCCCACTGACACCAACGATGGGGCACTATTCCTCCCCCCACTGACACCAACGATGGGGCACTATTCCTCCCCCCACTGACACCATTGATGGGGCACTATTCCTCCCCCCACTGACACCAACGATGGGGCACTATTCCTCCCCCCACTGACACCAACGATGGGGCACTATTCCTCCCCCCACTGACACCAACGATGGGGCACTATTCCTCCCCCCACTGACACCAACGATGGGGCACTATTCCTCCCACTGATACTAATGATGGGGCACTATTCCTCCCACTGACACCAATGATGGGGCACTATTCCTCCCACTGACACCAATGATGGGGCACTATTCCTCCCACTCATACCAATGATGGGGCACTATTCCTCCCACTCATACCAATGATGGGGCACTATTCCTCCCACTGATACCAATGATGGGGCACTATTCCTCCCACTCATACCAATGATGGGGCACTATTCCTTCCACTGACACCAATGATGGGGCACTATTCCTCCCCCCACTGACACCAATGATGGGGCACTATTCCTCCCACTGATACTAATGATGGGGCACTATTCCTCCCACTGACACCAATGATGGGGCACTATTCCTCCCACTGACACCAATGATGGGGCACTATTCCTCCCACTCATACCAATGATGGGGCACTATTCCTCCCACTCATACCAATGATGGGGCACTATTCCTCCCACTGATACCAATGATGGGGCACTATTCCTCCCACTCATACCAATGATGGGGCACTATTCCTTCCACTGACACCAATGATGGGGCACTATTCCTCCCACTGATACTAATGATGGGGCACTATTCCTCCCCCCACTGACACCAACGATGGGGCACTATTCCTCCCCCCACTGACACCAACGATGAGACACTATTCCTCCCCTCACTGACACCAACGATGGGGCACTATTCCTCCCCCCACTGACACCAACAATGGGGCACTATTCCTCCCCCTACTGACACCAACGATGGGGCACTATTCCTCCCCCCACTGACACCAACGATGGGGCACTATTCCTCCCCCCACTGACACCAACGATGAGACAGTATTCCTCCCCTCACTGACACCAACGATGGGGCACTATTCCTCCCCCCACTGACACCAACGATGGGGCACTATTCCTCCCCCCACTGACACCAACGATGGGGCACTATTCCTCCCCCCACTGACACCAACGATGGGGCACTATTCCTCCCCCCACTGACACCAACGATGGGGCACTATTCCTCCCCCCACTGACACCAACGATGGGGCACTATTCCTCCCCCCACTGACACCAACGATGGGGCACTATTCCTCCCCCCACTGACACCATTGATGGGGCACTATTCCTCCCCCCACTGACACCAACGATGGGGCACTATTCCTCCCCCCACTGACACCAACGATGGGGCACTATTCCTCCCCCCACTGACACCAACGATGGGGCACTATTCCTCCCCCCACTGACACCAACGATGGGGCACTATTCCTCCCACTGATACTAATGATGGGGCACTATTCCTCCCACTGACACCAATGATGGGGCACTATTCCTCCCACTGACACCAATGATGGGGCACTATTCCTCCCACTCATACCAATGATGGGGCACTATTCCTCCCACTCATACCAATGATGGGGCACTATTCCTCCCACTGATACCAATGATGGGGCACTATTCCTCCCACTCATACCAATGATGGGGCACTATTCCTTCCACTGACACCAATGATGGGGCACTATTCCTCCCCCCACTGACACCAATGATGGGGCACTATTCCTCCCACTGATACTAATGATGGGGCACTATTCCTCCCACTGACACCAATGATGGGGCACTATTCCTCCCACTGACACCAATGATGGGGCACTATTCCTCCCACTCATACCAATGATGGGGCACTATTCCTCCCACTCATACCAATGATGGGGCACTATTCCTCCCACTGATACCAATGATGGGGCACTATTCCTCCCACTCATACCAATGATGGGGCACTATTCCTTCCACTGACACCAATGATGGGGCACTATTCCTCCCACTGATACTAATGATGGGGCACTATTCCTCCCACTGACACCAATGATGGGGCACTATTCCTCCCACTGACACCAATGATGGGGTACTATTCCTCCCACTGATACCAATGATGGGGTACTATTCCTCCCACTCATACCAATGATGGGGCACTATTCCCCCCACTGATACCAATGATGGGGCACTATTCCCCCCACTGACACCAATGATGGGACACTATTCCTCCCACTGACACCAATGATGGGACACTATTCCTCCCACTGACACCAATGATGGGACACTATTCCTCCCACTGACGCCAATGATGGGACACTATTCCTCCCACTGACACCAATGATGAGGCACTATTCCTCCCACTGACGCCAATGATTGGGCACTATTCCTCCCACTGACGCCAATGATTGGGCACTATTCCTCCCACTGACACCAATGATGGAGCACTATTCCTCTCACTGACACCAATGATGGGGCACTATTCCTCCCACTGACACCAATGATGGGGCACTATTCCTCCCACTGACACCAATGATGGGACACTATTCCTCCCACTGACACCAATGATGGGGCACTATTCCTCCCACTGATACCAACGATGGGACACTATTCATCCCACTGATACCAACGATGGGACACTATTCATCCCACTGACACCAATGATGGGGCACTATTCCTCCCACTGACATCAGTGATGGGGCGCTAGTCCTCCCACTGCAAAATTAAAGTTATGAAGTAGCAACGAAAATAATTTTATGGTTGGGGGTCACCACAACATGAGGAACTGTATTAAGGGGTCGCGGCATTAGAAAGGTTGAGAACCACTGCCCTAGAGTAACAATGTAAAAAGAGTGCAGCACTAAGGTAAGCAATAATATATAATTGGATATGGATAAATCAACATATAAATGCAAAAAGTTCTAATGATAGTATGATCCAGGATCATACTATCATTAGAACTTTTTGCATTTATATGTTGATTTATCCATATCCAATTATATATTATTGCTTACCTTAGCGCTGCACTCTTTTTACATAGTATACTGTGTGGCTCTACCAGTAGTAGGTCTGTGTCAGGGCTCCGGGGTGTGACCAGAGGTATGTGACTGACACAGGGAAACGCAGACTTCAGATATGTTATAAACAATAAGACAATTTATTAAAGACTAACAATACAAACATAAACGCAGTGCAATACTAAAACATAACACAGTGCAAACGAACCAAACCAAACCACCCACAGATAACAATATATACAATGCAAGCGTCGTCAGGCAGGCCGGGTCAATAACAATCGGGCAGGTGGGAACAGGGGGTCAGGCAGAAAATGGTCGGGGTCACAAGCCAGGGATGAAACAGGAGAAGTCAGCAGAGGTCCGGAATCAGGCAGGGTCAGCAACGAATCAGACAGAGACAGGAACAGGTACAGGTACAGGAATGCAGGAACAAGATACAGGGCCCAGGAAAAACACACACACCAAGGCAAAGACTGCAGGGTTGAGTCTCTGATTGCTGGGAGCACCCGCTGGCCAGCCCTGGTACTGCAGCCCACAAGGCAGGTGAGTCCCACCATTACTGGCCAGTCCATTCCTGACAGTACCCCCCCCTCAAGGAGCGGCCTCAGGACGCTCCAAACAGTCCTAGCTGGGCAAAATGTTCCACCGCCCGGGTCTGGTAACTGGCGGGATATCAAAGACTGGCACATCGGGCAGGACTCCGGGCAGCGGCACACCGGGCAGGACTCCGGGCAGCGGCACACCGGGCAGGACTCCGGGCAGCGGCACACCGGGCAGGACAACGGGCAGCGGCACACTGGGCAGGACAACGGGCAGCGGCACACCGGGCAGAGGCACATCGGGCTGGACTCCGGGCAGAGGCACATCGGGCTGGACTCCGGGCAGAGGCACATCGGGCTGGACTCCGGGCAGAGGCACATCGGGCTGGACTCCGGGCAGAGGCACATCGGGCAGGACTCCGGGCAGAGGCACATCGGGCAGGACTCCGGGCAGCGGCACATCGGGCAGGACTCCGGGCAGCGGCACATCGGGCAGAGGCACATCGAGCTGGACTCCGGGCAGAGGCACACCGGGCTGGACACCGGATCACCAGCCATCGCGACAGGCATCAGGCCCCCAGGCGGGGCGACAGGCATCGGGCCCCCAGGCGGGGCGACAGGCATCGGGCCCCCAGGCAGGGCGACAGGCATCAGGCCCCCAGGCGGAGCGGCGGGCGCTGGGCCCCCAGGCGGGGCGACAGGCATCGGGCCCCCAGGCGCAGCGGCGGGTGCCGGGCCCCCAGGAGGGGCGACAGGCATCGGGGCGACAGGCATCGGGCCCCCAGGCGGAGCGGCGGGCGCCGGGCCCCCAGGAGGGGCGACAGGCATCGGGCCCCCAGGCGGGGCAACAGGCATCGGGCCCCCAGGCGGGGCGACAGGCATCGGGCCCCCAGGCGGAGCGGCGGGCGCCGGGACCCCAGGAGGGGCGACAGGCATCGGGCCCCCAGGCGGGATGACAGGCATCGGGCCCCCAGGCGGGGTGACAGGCATCGGGCCCCCAGGCGGAGCGGCGGGCGCCGGGACCCCAGGAGGGGCGATAGGCATCGGGCCCCCAGGCGGGGCGACGGGCATCGGGCCCCCAGGCGGAGCGGCGGGCACCGGGTCATCAGGCACCACAACGGGCATCGGGTCACCAGGCATCAGGTCATTTGGCTCGCCAGTGGGCACCGCGTCATCTGGCAAGGCAGTGGGCACCGAGTCACCAGGCACGACAGTGGGCTCCGAGTCAACTGGCATGACCGCGGGCACTGGGTCAGACATTGGATCGTCTGGCCCGACAGCGGGCACTGGGTCATCAGGCATGGGATTGTCTGGCTCGACAGCGGGCATCGGGTCACCAGGTATGACAGCGGGCACTGGGTCACCAGGCATCAGGTCATTTGGCTCGCCAGCGGGCACCGGGTCATCTGGCAAGGCAGTGGGCACCGAGTCACCAGGCACGACAGTGGGCTCTGAGTCAATTGGCACGACAGTGGGCATCGGGTCACCAGGCATGACAGCGGGCACTGGGTCACCAGGCATCAGGTCATTTGGCTCGCCAGCGGGCACCGCATCATCTGGCAAGGCAGTGGGCACCGAGTCACCAGGCACGACAGTAGGCTCCGAGTCAACTGGTATGACCGTGGGCACTGGGTCAGACATTGGATCGTCTGGCCCGACAGCGGGCATCGGGTCACCAGGCATGACAGCGGGCACTGGGTCATCAGGCATGGGATTGTCTGGCTCGACCGCGGGCATCGGGTCACCAGGTATGACAGCGGGCACTGGGTCACCAGGCATCAGGTCATTTGGCTCGCCAGCGGGCACCGCGTCATCTGGCAAGGCAGTGGGCACCGAGTCACCAGGCACGACAGTGGGCTCTGAGTCAATTGGCACGACAGCGGGCATCGGGTCACTAGGCATGACAGCGGGCACTGGGTCACCAGGCATCAGGTCACTTGGCTCGCCAGCGGGCACCTCGTCATCTGGCAAGGCAGTGGGCACCGAGTCACCAGGCACGACAGTAGGCTCCGAGTCAACTGGCATGACCGTGGGCACTGGGTCAGACATTGGATCGTCTGGCCCGACAGCGGGCATCGGGTCACCAGGCATGACAGCGGGCACTGGGTCATCAGGCATGGGATTGTCTGGCTCGACAGCGGGCATCGGGTCACCAGGTATGACAGCGGGCACTGGGTCACCAGGCATCAGGTCATTTGGCTCGCCAGCGGGCACCGCGTCATCTGGCAAGGCAGCGGGCACCGAGTCACCAGGCACGACAGTGGGCTCCGAGTCAACTGGCATGACTGCGGGCACCGAGTCAACTGGCAAGACTGCGGGCACCGAGTCGACTGGCGGAACTGTGGGCACCGAGTCGACTGGCGGAACTGCGGGCACCGAGTCGACTGGCGGAACTGCGGGCACCGAGTCGACTGGCGGAACAGCGGGCATCGAGTCGTCTGGCAAGACTGCGGGCACCGAGTCAACTGGCGGAACAGCGGGCACCGAGTCGTCTGGCATAATAGGATCATCAGGCTGGATCAGTTCATCAGGCTGGGTAGAAACATCATGCTGGGTAGAGACATCAGGCTGAATGGAGGCATCAGGCTGAGTGGAGGCATCAGGCTGAGTGGAGGCATCAGGCTGGGTGGAGGCATCAGGCGGGGTGGAGGCATCAGGCTGGGTGGAGGCATCAGGCTGAATGGAGGCATCAGGCTGGGTGGAGGCATCAGGCTGGGTACAGACATGAGGCTGGGTACAGACATCAGGCTGGGTAGAGACATCAGGCTGGGTAGAGGCATCAGGCTGAATTGTGGGCGCCGAGGCACCAGGCTGCACCATGGAAGGCAGGTTCTCAGATGGGAGGCTGACCGGTTTGGATACTGGCAGGATGGTATTGGTTGGAAAGAACTTTCGCCTTTTCCTGGTTTTAGTTACCGGAGTACTGTAAGTAAGCGCAGGTTTGTAAATGGATGGAGCAGCTGGAGACAGAGAAGAGCTGGAGGATGGAACAGGGGAGGGAACAGTTGCTACAGAGGGCTTCTTTACAGGGTTAAAGGCAGGATAGGTGCAGCGAGTGGGAGCAGGGTACTGACATGCGGTAGATAGCAGGGTATACTGGGCTGTAACTGGAGGTGCTGTTGGGAAAGCAGGAATAGAGCTTTGAAGAAATAGATTTGAAGCAGGACTGGGTTTTTGCAAGCTGACTGAGGCTGGGTGCAACAAGTCTGACCATGTCTGCAGTATGGGTTGAACAAAGCTCCGCTTACACAAAGGCTGTTTGACCAAAGACTGCACTGCGTTTATACAATCTCTTAGTATCTGTGGTGAACATGCAGCATAATGCTCCAAGAAGTAATCCACATCATCCTCTAATAACCATACCAGGGACTCTACCTGGTCTGCACTAAATGGCGGCAAAAATTCACCCCTGCTTTCAGGGGTACCAGATGAAACCAACTCAGCACAAACCTGAATCAATGGCTGCACCTCAGAGAATTCTGTGCCCTGATCTACTAGAACATGAGCGATCCGTATACATTCTAGCAGTTCATCCCTGGGATACTCCTTCAGAGTTTGATAAGCATACTCTCTGTCATCAAACACTAGCAGAGATAAATACACAACCTCATCAAGATCCATCCTTCCCAGCAACAAGCCAAGATGGCTTCCCTGTGCAGCCACTTCTTGACAGGATTGGCCTTGGTGTAATGTCAGGGCTCCGGGGTGTGACCAGAGGTATGTGACTGACGCAGGGAAACGCAGACTTCAGATATGTTATAAACAATAAGACAATTTATTATTAAAGACTAACAATACAAACATAAACGCAGTGCAATACTAAAACATAACACAGTGCAAACGAACCAAACCACCCACAGATAACAATATATACAATGCAAGCGTCGTCAGGCAGGCCGGGTCAATAACAATCGGGCAGGTGGGAACAGGGGGTCAGGCAGAGAATGGTCTGGGTCACAAGCCAGGGATGAAACAGGAGAAGTCAGCAGAGGTCCGGAATCAGGCAGGGTCAGCAATGAATCAGACAGAGACAGGAACAGGTACAGGTACAGGAATGCAGGAACAAGATACAGGGCCCAGGAAAAACACACACACCAAGGCAAAGACTGCAGGGATGAGTCTTTGATTGCTGGGAGCACCTGCTGGCCAGCCCTGGTACTGCAGCCCACAAGGCAGGTGAGTCCCACCATTACTGGCCAGTCCATTCCTGACAGTCTGATACCAGGGTGCTTGGCCTGGGAGTTCGAGGTTGGCCCATGTACTGTAACCTGTAATGAACCTGTATCCTACAGAGGGGTGTATTTACCACAAGGCAAACAAGGCATTTGCCTAGGGCGGCATTTTTCAGGGGGGCAGCACTGCCCAATGAAAGAAGGGATGGAAGAAGGGACACACGCAGCATGGGGACCTGGTGGGTTCTGAGAGAGGTTGCGGGTTTCATGATGGTGTATTCACAGCCAAACTCTCGTTCCTGGGGATGTCCAGAGCTGTGAAGGTGAGTGTCTTTCTCTCTCTCGACAATGGGGGATGGTGTGGGGGGCAGTGACAGTGGAAGGCTCGGGTGGAGGGCAGGGGTGCTCTTGGTCAATGTCAGGCTCTTTCTGCAGGGGGGGGCGCCAATTTTTGTGTTGCCTAGGGCAGCACAAAACCTAAATGCACCACTGATCCTACAGCCTAGAGGTAACTAGACTCATATTGCTGGATTTTCAAAGTATGCAATTGCCCAGCTTAACAAACTATTTGGTTGCAGATGTTGTTATTGTTGCTACCCTGAGGTCTGTGTATCTTAGGTGCCAGTACTTCTTTCTGTGTTTGTAGGGCAAATCCTGTATGGCTGGATCCTTTTTGCAGAAATTTGGAACTGGCGGCACAAGCAGAGCATGAAGATGACTTGCCTGAGAACTTGAGTGACATTACTGATCTGTGGAACAGCCCAGCAAGAACTCATGTAACTATTCTTTTATCACTCTAGTATGAATAAAGGTATAAATTATCATTTTCAGCATTTGGTCTGTCACTCTCCTTTACCCAAAATGTAATCTCACCCCCATTAGATTTACACAAACCCTGAATTTCTGGTCTGTACCTCCTATAAAACTAAAGGTATATTTTAGATAGATTAAAGAACAGTTGCTACACTCTAGTACTTAGTAACACCTATGCAGCAAAGAGCAAAAACACTGCAATTGTAGGGTAAATTGTATCTAAACTCAACAATATATGTTATTTTTTTTTATATTGCAGCTTACCTGTCTTTAGATGTGGTGGCTGCAATAGTTTTACAGTTTTTAATCCTTTATTTTCTTCTAATAGTCCTCTAGATAGTACACTTCCTGCCCCAGCAGACAACACATATTCATGTTTTATTTTCGTTTTATCTTTATCTCCATTACATGGGCGCTGGGGGAATTGGTACTTTGCAGAAGGTAGCTTTGAAGGAAAATAAGATTTTTGATATATTGATTCAGCTCAACTGAAGTTTTGAAGACACTACATTTTTGCAAGATAAAATTTTTTTTTCATTACTTGCTGAAAATGTGCTTAGCCTAAAAATGAAAGCTAATACAGCCACCACATCTACAGACTGGTAAACTACAATATATTACATTTTTGTTCTTGGTTTTAGATATCCTTAAAAGAAAACGGGGTACAGTTATTCTCTCAAAGACCAGCAGAGTAATTTGTTTTTTCCATTCTTTTTACACCATTTGCTCTTACTTGAGTAGCAATTGTTACCTTGTGTGTATGTGAAAATAAATATGTTTATCTTATGGTATCAAAGGCCTGGGTCTGGCCAAGAAACCCTAAAGCTGTTTATTCTTTAGGGTACTTTTGGACGAGAACCAACTGCCACCAAACCAGATGATGAACGCTACCTTCGCGCTGCAATTCAAGAGTATGACAACATTGCAAAGCTGGGGCAGATTATGCGTGAAGGGCCCATTAAGGTGAGGCTAAGAATTGTTGGTAAAACAACAACAAATCAGAGCAAAAAACTCTCAAATCCAAAGTGTCAGAAACAATAATAAAGTTCAGTATTGTGAGTCCACATTGCACTAGGGCAAGCTCTTGAAGCTATAGCAGGCTCTGAGTGAAACGAATAAGGAAGAAAGGTGCCTCTAAGTGCAGGATTAAAGGACGTTTATTGCCAAACAAATAAAAAGCCACTCACATGGTAGACATGTAAAAGAAGCTCATCAGAGTAATAAAATGTTGAGGGGTGATGTCCATGTCCCCGCTGGAGAAAGCCGTGACTGAGGGGTGATGTCCATGTCCCCGCTGGAGAAAGGCGTGACTAGTGCTGAGGGAGACTGGAGATGGTGAAAGCTGACCAGCATGTGTATCTCTGATGGAAGGGCAATGGAAAGTACTGTGGAGTGCAGCGCAACATTGGAGCCAGCGTGATGACGTAGAGAGGACCAGTGTCAGGAATGGACTTGCCAATGGTGGTGGGACTCACCTGCCTTGTGGGCTGCAGTACCAGGGCTGGCCAGCGGGTGCTCTCAGCAACCAGAAGCTCACTCCTGCAGTCAGCCATCACCTGAGGCTGATTGCAGGAAGTGTATTTAAGGAATGGCCAGACCTGCAGTCAGTGCCTTGGTGTATGTTTCCCATGAGCCCCTGTACCTGCATCCTGTCTGCTTCCTGCCTGATTCCTGATTCTGCTTGATCCTGACCTTGAATGAACTCTGCCTGTCCTTACCTCGGCTATTCCTGACCACTCTCCAGCCTGCTCCTTTGGTACCTTGTCTGCCTGATTGTTCCGGACCCGGCCCGTCTGACTACGCTCTGCCTGCTCCTTTGTGTCTTGTCTGCCCGATGATTCCTGACCCGGCCTGCCTGACCACTCCACCTCGCCAGCCCTGACTGCTCTTATCTGTGTACATTCCGTTATCAGTTGGAGGTTTGGTTTTGTTATATTGTGCGTTATATTTGTGTATAACTCTTAATAAATTATATTGTTACACCATACTTGAGCCTACGTTTCCCTGTGTCAGTTCACGCATCTCTGGTCTTACCGGGAGCTCTGACAACCAGTATGCAGTGCGACACGTTTCTGGAGGGTGAGCATGGTCCTTTCTCAAGCACAAGGTTTGTCATGGCTTTCTCCAGCGGGGACATGGACATCACCCCTCAACTTTTTATTCCTCTGATGGGCTTCTTTTACATGTCTACCATGTGAGTGGCTTTTTATTTGTTTGACAAAAAACATCCTTTAATACTTCACTTAGAGGCACCTTTCTTCCTTATTAAAAATTGTTGGTAAATGTTATTTATGTATATTCTCTTATTACAAGGTAATCCAGCTCAAATGGTCAAGATCCTTTAAAATACTGTAGTAATAGAGAAGAGCCTGGGTCAAATAACTTAACATATATCTAGCTAATAGTTTAACAGCTGTACATATATGTGAACTTTTTTTTATCTGCCAAATTATTTGTAATGGTGTTCAGCTAGTCATGTGACACAGACACCCCTGCCAGAAAGTATGGACGCCATCTTGTGTGTCTCAGTTGTCATTCGAGATATACTGGCTGCCCCTTAGGCACAAACCTTTTTAACTCTTTCTACTTGTCCCTGTTTATGGGTGGAGAGAACCTTCCATGAAATTCCATTATCAGTGTTTATATTTTGTTCTTTGTATGACAAGTTCTCTTTGCATAATTTCTTATGGCAGCAATCTGGGTGGTAGCCTAAGACCCCTAGTTCCAAGATCTTTCCATACCAACTTTATAGAGGAAGAGGGCTTGATGTATATTTGAAAAACTTTGAGATCCTCTGAACTACTATTGATTGTACATTGTAAATACTTTTTATATTAATGATACAAAAAGGACAGGTTCAGTGCTATCTCTCATACAAATAATGCACTGCATTTATTGGAATCTCAATATCTGAGAATGGTTCAGAGCTAACTATAATGATGATGATTTTGACTTAGATATCAGACAATCATGTCCCACCTACAATAAAAACAAAGTTTAAAGAAAACAGAGCATTTATTTGAGATTAGAAAATAGCTTTTATGCATGTTTGAATATTTATATTTTGTTTTATTTTGATAATATTCCTTCAAAATCATTATTGCCATCATCCACATACAGGGGTCACTTCTGAAAGTCGTACTGGATGATTACATGAGACTGAAAAAGTTATTAGCTCAAAGAATGGTTACTAAGGCCACCACCAGCACTGGTGACCATTCCTCAGTCACAGAGGTATACCATCTTACATTGTGTGCAGGCTAAAAAGCCTGGTGTGTCTCTAAGGGTGCAGTGGATCTGCATGGTGTGTTTTCTTTCTCTCTTCCAATCTTACTATATCTTTCTGTATTGATTAACATAAATTAATAGTCACTAGTGTTTTTGGTAGGTTTATTATAGAAAGGCGCAATTATATTTCTTTTTGTTGGTACATAAAGCATAGTCATAAAGCTAAGCATGCTAAATTTTAAGGCCCCATGCACACAGGCTTTTGAAAATAAGCAGCATTTTTCTGCTAGAATTTGGCAGAAAAGAGGCCTCTGGTGTTACAAAATGTATGCACCAGGGGCGGACTGACTATTTGGAAACTCGGGCTCTGCCCGAGGGCCCGGGGTCAGTAGGGGGCCCCATGAGATGCCCCTGGTACCTTTTTCATAGGCTTTTTTGAGTTTGGGCAAGGACACAGGGGCCCCATGATCCCCTATTGCCCGGGGGCCCCATGAGTTGTCAGTCCGCCCCTGGTATGCACATTTGCGCACGTATGGTGTTTGAGCATAGGTGCAATCTACTAGTCAGAATATTGATTTATTCTGGCCATTGGAATACATTTGCGCAATGCACACGCATTTATCCATGTATATGCTAGTTTTTTCAGCAAAAAAAGCTCCTCTCCGAACACACCTTTTTTTTCTGCCTGCAAACACTCCTCTTCAAATACTTCTGTAAATGCCTATGTGTGCATGGCCACCTAGCCTAGCATAAAGGTGATTTTACAGGTTGAAAAAAAACCTCTGAAGGCCTGTATTAGCGGCGTGTTTTAAGCTCTGTCTCCATGAGGTCTAATAACCAGTGACTCCTATCTACCTTGTCCCGCTGTGGATTCACACCTATCTCAATATACAGTATCAACACTTCTTTGATGAAATAGTCAGGCAAACTATCATCCTACTCTGTCAGCAGTTTGGTGCTCAGTGTACAAAGCTGAAAGTGCATGAAAGTACATATATTAGCATGCTACTCCACCAATCATAATGCAGAAACTGTGTATAGAATGAGCCAATGCAAGACCCAGCAGGATGACCCTGGCAGGCAGGATGGCTTTGCCACACCAGGTTGTGGGACATGCAGAAATCTGGCCCTGATCTTATCTGATCGTGAGGCTCATGGTTGATTGTAACCAACTTTTTAAAGCTAGGTAATGGAGGAAAATAACCAATAATGTGCCAGGTGTTTCTTATTTTAATTTAGATCCATTATTGCCCATTTCCTTACATAGTACAGTTTAAATGATTTCTCTCCTACTTCGCTTTTATGGCTGCATGTTCTATAGAAGAACCTTTATTGTTTCTATAGCAGAAATGTTATTGTTTGATTATTTCTGATTCAGAATTACTGTAGCTAGGAAAAGAAAGCTGAAGATGGATTAGGTTAGTTACACTAAACATAAGGAAGCATAAAATTGGGGTAGCTGCTTTCGGTGGCAATCTTGGAGGCACTGTGGGGACACTCCATTCAAAGTGTAGCTAAGTAACTCTACTCCTTGTAAAATTGCAATATTAGCATTATTGCGCTCCCTGCCTGTCCCCTGTACCTTTCACCTTTCAGATGCAGCGCATGAGCCTCTTTAGCGATGCGGAGCCTGTTGAATGTGTAGGTTCAGTATCACCATGCTTTTTTTTAACAAGCGTTATTGAGATGACTGCCTTTTTGTGTGTTTTGGCAAGCACACAGACAGCCCTACCTGGGGCAACCATCTTTGCTGCTGGAGAAAGGGTTTGGTCAGCAAAAGGTTCACCTCGGCACAGTCATGGGAATCATGTACATATCTTCTTTAGACGGTTAAAAGGGAACTGTGGAAGATAGGCAGAAAATAACCAAACCAACTGAGTAAATTGCACAACACCTTTTTACCTCTTGCACATGACTCTGCCTTTTTTTATCTCTTGCCACCTCAATCTGATCATCATCTTGTTAAATTGTGGAAGTAATCTTCTTCCTGGACTAAAACTGCCACATGGCTAACTCCAGTCCAATGACTCCAGGGACACCAGTGGTGCAACTCCACATGGGTTTTGGGTTTGTAGGTCACATGGTGCATCAGGTGACTTACTGCCTTACTGGCACTAAAAGTCTTTTCTTCAGCAGCTGGGAGAGGTCAAACAGCTTGCTTGCTGGTGCATTAAGGCCTATATTTAGAATCAGTTTGAGAAGCATCTGAAATTATTAAGAGTACATTGGCAGGTGCAGTTAACTATTTTCGGACCCACACTTCTAACCTCTTAAGTGGCATCCACCTGCTTTTAGCTGCCTTTTATTCCTACTGATATGAATAGGGAGAGGAGCAGATGTGAAGCAAGCAAACTCCTGTAGACATGCCCTAAAGCAGCTGTAGCCATGATTTTATTCTTATTTTGAGCAACATACATTTTCAGAAGAGCCAAGTACATTGAGGGACATTTATCAATTCTGTTGCACAGCAAGGCATTGCTAAACAAGAGAATTGAGACAGATTATGTGACAGATGTATTACACAACTTGAGCCATAAATTCCACTTTGGCTGCTCTAAAGTTGCAAAGATAGCCCGTTTAGATGTAGTAATAAATTTGGTGCAGACCTTGCAAATCTGTCGCACTTGGCTGCCTGGGAATTCAGACACACAGGTCACAAATACACTAAAAACCTGTCACAGAGGCTTTGTTAGTGAGAGGCACACTGATTTGCCTCTATGCCGCTAAGCTGCTTAATATATGCCCCCCATTGTGTTTCAATAGTTTTTTGACTAAAGTTCCACTTTGAGTGTTCAAGCAGAAGATAGTTGAATAGTTATCAGGGGAAATTAGGTGGTTTGAGAATTCTACTTGTACAAATGACACAGTCAAGGATCTAATCAGACAAACAATATCAATCATTAACAAGGTAATACCATCTTATTTTGTGTTTAGTTGATTCAGAATGACTTGGATGAAGATGAGGATCAAAGCCCAAGACACGGATCACTACGCCTCAAACACAAGCAGCCGATTGAATTGAAAGGACAAGATGGAATCCACATTGTTCATGGTAGCACAGGGACTCTCTTGACTTCTGACATCAACAGTTTACCAGAGGAGGATCAGAGAGTCCTCGGGCGTTCTCTGGAAACTCTTAGCACAGATAATTGTGTTTTTAATGACAGAAATGCCCGCACAGAATCTGCCAAGTCCACTCCGATGCATAAGCTGAGAGATACTATCGAGGAGAGCCCTCTGGAGATAACAGAATTATGACTAGAGGTGGCCTCATTGGTCTAGCAGTTAAGAAGAGCGTACTGAGCCACCGCTTTAGCATTGTGGCAAAAAAAAAGGAACGGGGGCGGCTGATGCGAGCACAGTTTAGGCTGCCAAGAGTCTGTATGCAAAATGACCAGCGCCCCACCATCCAGAGCAGACAAGAAGGTTATATGAAAAGAAAATTTTCCTTCCAAAAAATCCAGAGATTATCTTCCACTGTGAATGGAGGGAGTGCACTCACACCATATCGCAGTGTTTCTGCTGGCTGTCAGACGTGAACAAATACTGATTTGTGTCAACAGGGTTGAAAATAATGCTAAGAATGGCTTGGTACAATGAATTCTTTTCTGCCGGCAGTGTTGTAAAACTTTCCTAGTGTTTGAAAAAACATACTCAAAAGACACTAACACTGGACAGAAACACTGCCAATAGGCCCGTGAGGTCATAACACGCTCAGAACTTTAGGTGAATGTCTTTCAGTTGTGCTGACTTACCAAAACGACACAAGTTTCCGATCACCACTTCCAAGACTTCTGAAAGAGTTATAGTGTGTCATTTTAATTTATTTTTAAATGTATGTGGATTTTGTGTTTTATTTCTTCTCTTTTTTTTTTAATGTTTGTTATGATGAGGAAAACAAAATGATGAATTAACAAAGTCTCAGTTATTTCAGCTGAAGGTGTTAATAAGCTTCCAGGTGAATGAGGCTACGTGGGTCCACAAAGTTTAAAGGATAAGTTCACCTCTTGATAAAAAAAATAATAAACGCTAATTTTTTTGTGCATTTTTAATTTGTTTCTAAGGAGCCTACAGAGCATTGCAACCATGATCAGCAGATTGCAGATGCAATGTCAGGTTTACTGCAGACTCTCAGGATAGCTGCCTACTCGTACCTCAAACAGGTAAGCAGTTACTTGACAGCAGAAAGATCAATGATCTTTGAGGATGCTCGCCAGCCTCCTCGTAATTTACTGAGACCCACAAGCCATCAACCACAATGGCTGATGGTACTTGTAGTCTGTCCATTATCAGGAAACTGTGAATGAATGATGCAGCCATGTTGGCGGCACCCCGAACAGCCATGCTCTTTTCAATTTGTGACAGCGGGTGCAGGGAGAGGATCCCTTGCCCACTGTCACAGGGCGGGGGGATCAGGGGGGAGAGGGTGCAGATGCTAGAACATATTACATGTTCCACCCTAAAAACAGATTGGAACATGTAACATATTCCAAAGCTGAACTTATCCTTTAAATATTCTTGCTTAACAAAAAGAAGTTATAAATGGTCCCAAAGCTCAACTTCAGCCAAAATGTATATTTGCTTTTGTTTAAAGTGAGGTTGAGTTAAAAGGTCTATCAGCTTTTTATTGTCACCTACGACCCCATTAAGAAGATTTTACCACACATCTTCTGGCGAAAAAAGTGGAAGTAAAGAGATTGCACTAGTGGGGAAAAAAATAAAACTGACAATGGCTTTTATTCCACATTAAACAATGTTTTATCTCTGTCTCGTTTTGCTCACTTCCTCTTTCAGTGACCACAAGATGTAAGAAAACATCTGCTCAACGGCTACCAAAACAGTATTAAAACCTAACAGAAGAAGAATATATCCCTTCTCTACTCACTGACATATAGAATATTGGCTGGAATTCTGCTTTAATACATTTATGCTGTACAGTATGTAGTATCAGGACTAGGAATATCGGTATATACGCAGCAGAGTGTCAAAGAGTGCCTTTAATCTGATGTGTAGTCCATATCTTTACACTTACATTCATGTCTGCGATGAACAAGGGATCTTCAGAACACAGCCAGTGACAGAGTAGGTCTGTACATCAGTGGAGCATTATCATGACACTTGTCACTGTAAATATTTCTAAAATACCTATATTTCTTGCTCCGATAGGTTCACATTGATAATTTTGCACAACTTTTCATAATTTACATACATCTTCCACAAGAGGAACTGAGGTCATAGTGATTTTAAAGACAGATTAAGTCATTAAGATCGCAGATTTTAGATTTGATATGAGGGAGCCCTAATGCTGCCCATACATGCAACCAATATCTAAAAATTTCAACCACTTGAACCGCTCAGATGCATCAACTCCACTAAATAGATGGTTTGCTTGTAAATTATATCTAAATAGGCATTTCAAGAGAGATTTTTGCCAGGTGTGCCAGAACATATTTTTTCCCACCGTGGCCATTATAAAACATTAGAAACCAAGGAGAGCCTCTGGAGATAAAAGAATTATGAATAGAGGTGGCTTCATTGGTCTAGCCATTAAGTAGTGTTTGCTGAGCCACCGCTTCAGCATTGTGGCACAAAAAGGAGAGGAGGTGTCTTATGTTAGCACAGCTTAGGCTATATGCAAAATTACTAGCACAATACCATCCAGAGGAGAACAGAACCTTATATGAAAATACATTTCCCTTCCAAAAAAAAAAATCTAAAGATTATCTTCCATTGTAAAGGAGGGAGTGTACTCATACTATATTATGGTGAGGTAGTTAAAAAGTGTATATAAGAGCGCTGGACCAATATGGAGTCTGGTATCTCTGTAGGTGGTCCGTGATATGGTGCTCTTCAAAGGGCTCCTATAGGTATATCAGGGTGAAGGGAAAGGTAGTCCTGATGGGGACTTAGCTGCTGCCTCGTTGGTAGCAACGTTAAATGAATCCACAGGGTAAGTATAGACGAGGTAGGAGGAACACTTGATATGTAGGGATGTCACACTTCAGGCTTTTACACAACATATTTATTGAAACTTGCAGTTCACAGCATACAAATGGAGGCAACACGTTTTGAGGGAAAAGCACCCGCCTTCATCAGGGCTGAGGTGGTGGATGAATTTACAACTGGGCTGGAACTGGAGATGAGTTGTTACTGAAGCTCTTGTGAGGCTGCAGAAAATGGAACAGAGCCAGCCAAAGCCCTTCTGAAGGAATCCATAGATTATCTTCCATTGCCACTGAAGGAGTGTACTCATACTAAATCATAGTGTGGTGGCTTTCAGACAAGAACAAACATGGATTTGTGGCAACAGTTTTGAAAGTAATGCTAAGAATGGCTTAGTACAAAGAGTTTGTTTCTGCCGGCACTGTGGTAAAACTTCCCTAGTGTCCAAAAAGCCTGCTCTTTTATTCAAAATACACTAAAACTAGACAGAAACACTGCCACTTGAACTGCGATGTCATAACACGCTTAGACATTTGGTGTATGTCTTTTATTTGTGCTGACCTACTAAAATTATAAAAGTTTTTGATCACCCCCCACCAAAACTTCTGAAAGAATTAGAGTGTATCATTTTAATTTATTCTTAATGTGTTCATTTTGTGTTTCTTCTCTTAACTTTTGTTTAAATGTTTATTTATGATGAGGAATACAAAATGAAAAATTAACAAAGTCTCGGTTATTTCAGCTGAAGGTGCTAATTAGTTTCAAGGTGAATGAGGCTGTATGAGTCCACAGAGCTAAAACTACCTTTCGTCCCATATACAGGCTATGAATGGTCTTAAAGTTCACCTTTTCCAGAAAATAGCTTATGCAGTCAAGGGGGTCCAGTAGATATTAAAATCGGTGCACCTTTTTAAAACATTAATTTTATTGTTTTACCTGTAGGCCATTTCTGTCCCCCAAGAAGCCCGGCTAAAAAAACTCATAATTAAAAACCCCCAATCCTGACCTGTTGCTAAGACGTGAAAACCATTGAATGCTCATCCTCAGCTTTGCAGAAGTGAAACACAGTGATTTTGTAGCAACAAGGCAGGACATGGGGGGTGGTTAACTAGGGTATTTTAACCCAGGCTTCTGGGGGCACATTAATGGCCTACAAGTAAAACAATACTTTTAATGATCATTTTGTAAAGCTACTTAGATTATTTAATATCTCCTGGGGTCCCTTGACTGCACAGGTTAATTTCTGGGAAAGTTGAACTTAGCCTTTAGAGCTCAACTCTTGCCAAAATGTATATTTGGTTTTGGTTATAGTGGGTTAGAGTGAGAATGAATTAGAAGGTGTCCCCATTATGAAGGTGTTACCACCCTTCTGCATCTGGAGAAGAAAAAAAGGATCTCCCTATTAGGGAAAGAGCAAAAACTGACGCATGCTTTCATCATTCCCTACTCTTTCATTCTACTTTAAAAAGGGTTTGTTTCTATCCCATTTTGCTTTTTTCCCACTTATGACCACATAAGATTAAAGGGAACATCTGCCCAAAAGCTACCAAAAGAGTAATATCCCTACCCTACTCTTAAGGGAAAATATTGGCTGCAGTTGTGGTTTAACAAGTATGTATTGTATGTAGTGTCAGGACTAGAAATATAGGTATACTATGCAGCAGGGTGTCAAAGGTGCATTTTTTTTTATGTGTAGATTCAGTATCTTCACTTGCACCCTCTGATGATTTTGACAGCCACCAGTAGCCATCTGCTGATTTCCATTCATGGCTGTGATGAACAAAGTCTCCTGAGGACACAGCCAACGATAGAACAGACCTGCAAATCAGTGGAGCATCATAGTGCCATATCACTGTAAATAATTTAAAAATGGAAAAAGACATACTTTATATTTTTAGTCCCTTTAGTTCCACATGCAGTTAATTTTGTATAACTTTTCATATTTTATATATGTCTTCCACAAGAGGAACAGAGGTCTACTGATGGTTGTCAGTCAAACAAGAAATGTGATCTTGGCTTCTATGTGGGGGGAACCCTATCACTGAACATATACACAGCCAGTTTTTCAACATTTCACCAATGGATCAAAAAGTTGAAAAGATGGTTTTGTTATCAATTATATCTAATTAGGCATTTCTAAAGAGATTTCTGTTAGTTGTGCCAGAACTTTTTTTTTCCATCCTAACTAATATAAAACACTGTGGACCTCATGCCATGATTGGATTCAAACAAAGCGAATTATAAATATTAATGGCAAATAAGAAATGGAATTTCAAAAGTATAAAAACATAAAAACTCGCCTACATGCTGCAGCATCCATGTGACACTGTCTGATACTGGCTCTCTTTCGATCCATCTGTGGACAGGCTGGTTGTACAGAAGTATGGCCAAGGCTATACTTCTCTCAATTGATTGACTTCTGTACAACCAGCCTGTCAGGATTTCCACCCAATCAGTGCCATCAGCTATAGCCAGCAACACTGATCATTGTATTCTGGAGGTGGGGAACTTTTCCTGCTGTCAGAATACCATAGCTCTGGAGGAGGGAATGACCCATCAACACTGAGTGTGTTGATGGGAGAATCAAATCATTTTTTTCTACAACCCAATGGATAAACAAAAAAAAAAAAAAGAATCTATGGCCTGCCTAAGAGCTGAGAGATCACATGACCACTGATCAGTCAGCTCTCAGTCTGCTTGCAACAGAGAGCAGTGATTTCAGGGACTGCTCCTCCAGCGTTTAATAGAGTGCCAGGTGGAGATGGGCGCAACTGGCTTTGGCTCTTAGCCAGACCCAAAAAGCCAGAGCTGGCTGTCAAACAGGTGATTGTGTGCATTCTGACAATATTGCTGGGATCCTTCCGAAACACTTCATGGCTTTCAGCCACTATCAGCTGACTCTTGGTTACAAGAGAACAATGGACTCCTGTGACCCACAAGAGACGTAGAGCCTAAAAAAGGTTTATCCATACTTCTCCTTTAACCAAAAATTACCCTGGCTGCATATTTTACAATATATTTTATTAAAATGATCATTAACAGAATTTTAGAGAAGAAACAGGCCAGGATGGGGGCCCCATACCTTATGTGACAGCATTCATATTGAAAAGCACACTGTAGTTAACCTCTTCACGCCGGCCGAATGCAAATGTGTGGCCTCCCGGTGCCTGGGCCTAGACACCGAGAGGCCACACATTGCGTTCTATTAAAAATGAACATATGCCTGTCCGATACCCACGGAAAGGTCCCGATCTCCTCTTTCGATTGGGACCTTTCCTGATCATGTGACCGCCGTGACACGCCACATGACCCTAAACCCCGCCTCCTGAAACCCTTAAAGAGCTGGGAGGCGCCGGGGCAAAGGGGTTAAAAATACAAATGCTGCACATCCCATTTATAAACCCAAAAATGTAACCAGTGAAACCAACCACTGTGCTACCAATACTATCCAGCAATAGTTCAATCAATGGGGTTGATTTACTAAAACTGGAGAGTGCAAAATCTGGTGCAGCTGTGCATGGTAGCCAATCAGTTTTTAACTTTAGTTTGTTCAATTAAGCTTTGACAAAAAAAAAAACTGGAAGCTGATTGGGTTCTATGCAGAACTGCACCAAATGAAAGGTCCGCAAAAATTGCCCAGACCCCCTCCCCCTTTACACACCACATACTGTGAGTAGGTGTAAAACGTACATGTAAAATAAACATACATTTATACTTCTCTTAACTGTTTGTCCAGACAAATTCCTGGGGAGTGCAGAATTCGCAAAATGTCATAAGGAGCCACTCCAAATGAGATATGCTTTACAAAAACTGAAATAAAAAAGAAGCTGTTTTCACCCTAAATTAAAGAATATGTAAACCCAATATTTCATATTCCTAATATGTGCCTGCTATGTGCCCCATGTACCATGTATGAAAAAATATCCTGTTCTCTTTGTATTGCTTTCTTTGTGTGACAAAATTGAAAACAAACAACAGATTGTAAAAGATAGCAGGACAAACCCCCAAAAATTCTTCAAATATATTAATAGTAAAAAGGTCAGATCCAAGCATGTAGGCCCTTTACAAAATAATCTGGAGTGGGTGACTGGGGACAAAGAAAAGGCAAATTTTATTAAATACCTTCTTCAGCTCTATGTATACAAAGGAGCATGGGGGAGCTCTTGTCCATAATGGGCATGGTATTGGCACAGCTCCAGATGATCCACATTGGCTCATAATTGATATGATCCAGAAATATTTAGACAGAATAAAGTTGAATAAAGCACCTGGACTGGATGGCATACACCCATGGATCCTTAAAGAATTGAGCTCTGTCATTTCAAAGCCATTGTTTCTAATTTTTAGGGACTCTTTAATGACTGGCATAGCATCACTGGATTGGCGTAAGGCCAATATGGTGCCAATATTTAAAAAGGGATCAAAATCTTTACCAAGTAAATATAGGCCTGTTAGATTAACATCTATAGTTGGGAAGATACTGGAAAGTTTAATAAAAGACCACATATGTAAGCCGTGTACCGGGGTGGGCTCCCTAGGATACAGTGAAGTCACGAACGAGGAAAGCAACCCTGACACCAGCTTTTGCAACAACAGAATTTTACTTAGATGTGGCAAATAAACACAACCACAAATGCTGGGAACATACAATGAATTAACACACACCCAGCCCAAAGGCTGAGACCCTTGTGCTGCACAGCTAGCCCATACCATACACCTATACACTGATTCCTGCTCTTTTAGGGTAATAACAGGTAAGGTGTGGCAGCTTAGTTGTGCCCGCCAGTAGGTAAATTACTTCACTTTCTACCTTCATCCATCAGAGGGCAGCGTGTTGTGCAGCACAACAGCTTACAATCTTACATAAATCTACAGTATTCCCCCTCCCATAACTGGTCCTGTAGCATGTGCTTGAGTATTCCTTCTGAGCAAAACGCCAGTCTGGCTTTAGTTTGTACGATTTTATCAGCTCTCCAATGTGAAATGTCACTTTAAGTTGTGGAGTCCTTCCAATGATCAGCAACAACACTTGTGGCCTGAAAAAAACAGAGACCCTAACTAACTTACTATAGGCCTGTCTCAGTCCTATGGGCGCCAACACTGAAATGAGGTGCGTGCACGATCTTACCGACCAATCTGCTTTGCATCAGCTGGTGACTCTGAACAGAACAAATGTCTCTCCAACAAGCAGCAATCTCATCAGCATTCCTGGCAGCAATTTTTCTTTCTCTGAACAGGATCCGAATCTTGAACACCATCCGCTTCACTTAGATGCATTTCTGATTACGGAAGAATGTACTTACACGTGGATGGCATCGGATTCTCAGCTCACACACAGCCCTATTCTCAAAGCATGGCTGCTGTCTCCTCTTCCTGTTCACTCAACTCCTGTGTGAAAACCCCACCTCTTCATGAATATAGAAGTATCTATGCAGTCTGAGGCTGTTAGAAAAACAGTGACATCTTGTGGCTAAACTGCAGAATGTTAGTCAAAACATTTGATTTACTCCAAACAGTGTTCAAACGATGAGAGCTGTTTCCCCATCTTACACAAAGATGAGTTCTTGCTGGAAAAAAATATTCTAAGCAACAGACAGCATGGATTCATGAAAGACAGAAGTTGTCAAACAAATCTGATTTCTTTTTATGAGGAGTTGAGCAAAACCTTGGACAGAGGGGTGGCGTTGGATGTGGTATACTTGGATTTTGTAAAAGCATTTGACACAGTTCCCCACACATGGCTAATGTGTAAGGTAAAGTCTACAGGCTTGGAAAAATCCGTATGTAAACGGATAGAAAACTGGCTAAAAGATCGTATTCAAAGAGTAGTGGTTAATGATTCATACTCTGAATGGTCTAGGGTTGTTACAGGTGTACCCCAAGGCTCAGTGTTGGGACCCTTACTTTCTAATATGTTTATAAACAATATAGGGTCTGGGATTAAAAATACCATTTTAGTCTTTGCAGATGACACCAAGCTGTGCAGTGGAATAACGTCCTTACAGGATGTCTCCAACTTACAAGCTGACCTTAGTGCACTGTTTAATTGGGCTCAGGGGCAGACTGACCATTTGGAAACTCGGGCACTGCCCGAGGGCCCGGGGTCAGCAGGGGGTCCCATGAAATGCCCCTGGAACTTTTTTCATGGGCTTTTTTGAGTTTGGGCAAGGACACAGGGGCCCCCTGATCCCCTATTGCCCGGGGGCTCCATGAGTTGTCAGTCCGCCCCTGATTGGGCTACTATGTGGCAAATGAGGTTTAATGATAAAATGTAAGGTTATGCACTTGGGGCTAAGAATATGCATGCATCATACATACTGGGGGGGGGGGGGTACAACTGGGGGAATAAATAGTGGAGAAGGATCTGGGAGTTCTGGTAGATCACAAGTTTAATAATGGCATGCAATGTCAAGCTGCGGTTTCTAAAGTGAGCAAAATCCTCTCTTGTATTACTAGAGGTATAGATTCCAGAGAGAGAGATATCATATTACCCTGGTACATATCATTAATAACACCTCATCTGGAATATGTAGTTCAGTTTTGGGCACCAATTCACAAAAAGAACATTGGGGAACTGGAGAAAGTACAGAGAAGGGCAACCAAACTGATAAGA
Source organism: Staurois parvus (assembly GCF_062004578.1). NCBI lineage: Eukaryota > Metazoa > Chordata > Amphibia > Anura > Ranidae > Staurois > Staurois parvus. Next base: position 2,647,719 of record NW_028317973.1, on the reverse strand, counting down.
GGCATGGAGGAGCTCAGCTATGAGGAAAGATTAGAGGAACTGAATTTATTCTCTCTTGAGAAGAGGAGATTAAGGGGGGCTATGATCTCCATGTATAAATACATCAGTGGTTCATATAGTGAACTCGGTGTAGAGTTATTCACTCACAGAGGACAAGGGGTCACTCTTTACGTCTGAAGGAAAAGACATTTAATCTCCAAATACGAAAAGGTTTCTTCACAGTAAGAGCTGTGAAAATGTGGAATAGACTCCCTCAAGAGTTGGTTCTGGCCAGCTCAGTGGCTTGCTTTAAAAAAGGCCTGGATTGTTTCTTAGATACACAGAATATAACTGGATACTAACATTTATAGGTAAAGTTGATCCAGGGAATATCTGATCGCCTCTTGGGGGATCAGGAAGGATTTTTTCCCCTGCAGGAGCAAATTGGATCATGCTTTGCTGGGGGAGGGGGTTGCCTTCCTTTGTATCAAGTGTGGGTAAAGGGTTATAACTTTTTTGTTTTTTTTAATGGTTGAACTGGAAGGACTTTTGTCTTTTTTCAGCCAGACTAACTATGTAAGTATGTGTGAAATCCCTGGTGTTCCTGCCAGTCCCTCTGCTTTCCTATTAAAAACTGACCACAGTAAGCAAGAGAACACACCATGGTCAGTTCTCTAGTTGTGCTGGGAACTCAGCCTGCTCTCCTCTAATGATCAGACTTCTGCTGACACACCCTCCCTGCACAGTCATTCAGTGTGAAGATCAGTCTTCTGCTGTTTCTCCTCCCCTTGATCTTATGCAGCTGAGAACAGCGGGAATGTGATTACATATAAAAAAGGGGAAAATATATTTATAATGTTTTTTATATATACAGTGGGGAAAATAATTATTTGACCCCCTGCACATTTTGTAAGTTTGTCCACTTACAAAACAATGAAGCGTCTATCATTTTTATCATAGGTATATTTTAAATGATAGAAGCAGAATATCAACCAAAAATCCAGAAAAAAACATGATGCAAATGTTATAAATTGAGTTTCAGTTCAGTGAGTAAAATAAGTATTTGATGTCCAAGCAAAACATGACTTAGTACTTGCTGGAGGAATCGTTGTTGGCAAGCATAGAGGGAAGATGTTTTTTGTACAGTTGATATAAAAAGTCTACACACCCCTGTTAAAATGTCAGGTTTCTACGACGTAAAAAAAATGAGACAAAGATAAATAGTTTCAGAACTTTTTTCACCTCTAATGTGACCTATAAACTGTACAACTCAATTAATTTAAAAACAAACTGAAATCTTCTAGGGGGGGAGTAAACATAAAAAACTAAAATAATGTGGTTGCACACCCTCTTATAACTGGGGATGTAGCTGTGTTCAGAATTAAGAAATCACATTCAAAATCATGTTACATAGGAGTCAGTACACACCTGCCATCATTTAAGGTGCCTCTGATTAACCCCAAATAGAGTTCAGCTGTTCTAGCAGGTCTTTTCTGACATTTTCTTAGTCGCATCCTACAGCAAAAGCCATGGTCCACAGAGAGCTTCTAAAGCATAAGAGGAATCTCATTGTTAAAAGGTATCAGTCAGGAGAAGGGTACAAAAGAATTTCCAAGGCATTAGATATACCATGGAACACAGTGAAGACAGTCATCATCAAGCTAAGAAAATATAGTGCAACAGTGACATTACCAAGAACTGGAAGTCACTCCAAAATTGATGAAAAGACAAAAAGAAAACTGGTCTGGGAGGCTGCCAAGAGGCTTACAGCAACATTAAAGGAGCTGCAGGAATATCTGGCAAGCACTGGCTGTGTGGTACATGTGACAACAATCTCCCGTATTCTTCATATGTCTGGGCTATGGGGTAAAGTGGCAAGGCGGAAACCTTTTCTTACGAAGAAAAAATTCCAAGCTCGGCTAAATTTTGCAAAAACACATCTGAAGTCTCCCAAAAGCATGTGAGAAAATGTGTTATGGTCTGATGAAACCAAGGTTGAACTTTTTAGTTATAATTGCAAAAGATATGTTTGGCTCAAAAACAATACTGCACATCACCAAAAGAACACCATACCCACAGTGAAGCATGGTGGTGGCAGCATCATGCTTTGGGGCTGTTTTTCTTCAGCTGGAACTGGGGCCTTAGTCAAGGTAGAGGGAATTATGAACAGTTCCAAAGACCAGTCAATATTGGCACAAAACCTTCAAGCTTCAGCTAGAAAGATGAACATGAAGAGGAACTTCATCTTTCAGCAGGACAACGACCCAAAGCATACATCCAAATCATCAAAGGAATGGCTTCACCAGAAGAAGATGAAAGTTTCGTAATGGCCCAGCCAGAGCCCAGACCTAAATCCGATGGAAATCTGTGGGGTGATCTGAAGAGGGCTGTGCACAAGAGATGCCCTCGCAATCTGACAGATTTAGAGTGTTTTGCAAGGAAGAGTGGGCAAATATTGGCAAGTCAAGATGTGCCATGCTGATAGACTGATACGACTAAGTGCTGTAATAAAGTCAAAAGGTGCTTCAAGAAAGTATTAGTTTAAGGGTGTGCACACTTATGCAACCATATTATTTTAGTTTTTAATTTTTACTTCCCTCCACCTAAAAGATTTCAGTTTGTTGTTCAACTGAGTTGTACAGTTTATAGGTCACATTAAAGATGGAAAAAGCTCTGAAATGATTTATCTTTGTCTCATTTTTTTTACATCACAGAAACCTGACATTTTAATAGGGGTGTGTAGACTTTTTATATCCACTGTAGTTGGTTACCAGATTTGCACACATCTCAGGATTTTGGTCCACTCTTCTTTATAGATCTCTAAATTCTTAAGGTTTATTGGCTATTGCTTGGCAACTTAAAGTTTCAGCTCCCTCCATACATTTTCTATAGCATTAAGGTCTTGAGACTGGCTAGGTCACTCCATGTCCGTCTTACATTGACAGGACTAATCTGTGTACCACATGAGCATGTGCTTCTTCTTGAGCCACTCCTTTGTTACCTTGGTGGTATGTTTTAGGTCATTGTCATGCTGGAAGACCCATCTACGTCCCTTCTTCAGTGTTCTGGCTGAGGAAAGAAGGTTCTCATCCAAGATTTTACAATACATGCCCCTGTCCATTGGCCTCTCAGTGCGGCAAAATCGGTCTGTACCTTTAGCAGAGAGACAGCCCCAAAGCATAATGTTTCCACCTCCGTGCTTGACTGTAGGGATGGTGTTCTTAGGGCCATAGTCAGCATTTTTCTTCCTCCAAACACAGCGAGTCTAGTTAATGCCAATGAGCTCAATTTTGGTCTCATCTGACCACAGCACTTTCTCACAATCATTCTCTGAATCATTTAGATGCTCATTGGCAAACTTCAGACAAGCCTGTACATGGGCCTTCTTGAGGAGGGGGACCTTGTGGGTGCTGCTGGATTTCAATCTATGGTGGCGTATTGTGTTACCAATGGCCTGTCTGGTGACTGTGGTCCCAACTGCCTTGAGATCATTCACAAGCTCCTCCCGTATAGTTCTGGGCTGATCACTCACTTTTCTCATGATTATACTTACCTCATGAGGTGAAATCTTGCATGGAGCTCCAGATAGAGGGCAATTGATGGTATTTTGTATTTCATCTATTTGCAAATAATCGCTACAACAGTTGTTTCCTTTTCACCAAGCTTCTTGCTGATGGTCTTGTAGCCCATTCCAGCCTTGTGCAGGTCTACAATCTTGTCCCTGATGTCCTTTGACAGCTCTTTGGTCTTGCCCATAATAATGATGAAGTTTGAATGAAAGAGATTCTGTGGACAGGTGTCTTTTATACACATAATGAGTTGTCATTAGGAGCACCGTCTTACATTGACAGGACTAATCTGTGTACCACATGAGCACATAGCCAGTCTGTGGGAGACAGAATTATTATTGGTTGGTAGGGGATCAAATACTTAAATTACTCACTGAACTGCAAGTCAATTTATAACATTTGTATCATGTATTTTTTCTGGATTTTTGGTTGATATTCAGTCTCTATCATTTAAAATACACCTATGATATAAATTATAGACCCTTAATTTCTTTGTAAGCGGGCAAACTTACAAAATCTGCAGGAGATCAAATAATTATTTTCCCCACTGTATACATAAATGGTTTGCCTTTCATTTCTATTTTAAACTGAATGGGTTGTTTTACAAGCTGAGGGTTTACAATCTCTTTAAAGCCTGCCTGTAGCAGCCAGGCTACAGAGCAAGAAAAAAACATGACTTTTTTTGTGTAAGTGTTCCAAGCCACCCTATGCCAGCAGGTGCTGGAGAGTTGTACCGCTGCTTTCCCACCCAGCACAGTGGTCTGAAATGCCCCGTCCTTAGTACTCCAATCAACCAGGCCACTCAGGGAGTACTTTGTTTGGAGAACCTACAGTATGGCAGTATACAGGTATGGCAGACCTAAAACCAGTCTCCATGCTCATGTTGACTGTTCCAGTTTTGTCAGCAGCATGAAAAAAAAACATCACTGGGATGTGTGTAATTTTGTGTTCTAGGTAAAAACAGCGCTTATAATGTGACTTAAGTTGGGGAATATTACAATATATAGCATTCCAGCACTTTCTGAACAAGGTCAACTTCAGAATGGTGTTCTACACATGGAAAAGATGGATTCCAGGAGGGTCACATTCATTGACTTGCTGTGTGATTGCAGGTGGTGTAATCTATGTGGTTGTCCAGCACCACAAGTGTCTTGTGACTGATTGCTAATGTAATGAGTTCCCAGGAGCAAAAAATGCACTGTAATCAGTCTGATTACTTCATGTGGAATTGCACAATACATAAATTGTGTAACAAAATGCTTTGGTTCATCAGTGCAGGAAGAATGATTGTTTGACCTCTGCCTGCTGCAATGTTTTTGAGTGTTTTACAAGTTCAGGTCAAAGGCTGATTTCTCTGCATTTATTTATAAAGTAAGAAAAGGGCCTCCAATACGATCATATGCAATATTTGTGTGTGATGGGAATGATTGATCTTCTGTTCATACTCTACTGCTGGGCACTGAATAGTATCACAGGGACTTGTAGTGGATATGAATATATATAGATAGTTAAACCAGCATGTCTTCACTTCTGATCACCTCTGCCGTTTTCATTATGCTCACTGGAAATTGACAATGTTCAAGCGTAATCAAACAGATGATTAGAGGCAGTTTTATAGCTTAACGGTCATGTTAATAGAGATGATATACAGCACCTTTTCACGAAGGCTCCATGCACACTGGCTTAAAAAAACACCAGTGCTCTTAGCAGAAAAAAGTGCTAATTTTGAGTATTTTTGTACTAGTATTCAAGAGCATTTAGCATTTTTTCCTGCCAGAAAAACGCTCTTAAAATGAAAAACAGAAGAGTTTTTTTGCCTCTAAATGCTGAGCTTAAAACTTGCCTCTAAACAAACTAATGTGCATGGACACATAGAGCACCATTAGATGCTTCTACAGGCAAAATGCTAAGCTCCTCTAGCAGCAACTTTTTTTAATACAGCGTGCATGAAGCCTAAAGGTGGGAATACACGATTAGAAAATCAACCGATTGGTCATCCGATGACTGAGGAGCATTCGTTCGTTCGTTGGTCGAAATCGTGGCCCACATTAACCAATCTAAAAAAAACGTTCAATACGTAGTGTTGATGTCTTCCATACAAGTGGAGGTGATGCAGTGTGCGTGTGACCTTGTAGCCACGCCCTTCCGGCCAGAACGAGCGATATACACAACAATTACCAGCAATGAGTATAATATAGTTTATTACATTACCTATATACATAAATAGTGATACATAACATATAATATGCAGAATTCTGGTTTCATTATCTCATTAGGCCAATCTACTTTTAATATTTTTCGTTCATGTTTACGAAGATTCCTTGGACATAAACATCCGGGTCATCTTCTGTTTCCGCTCATGTGTGATAGCGCTTGATAGATTTTTTTTATACGAATGTCATACTACCGCATAGAAAATTGGTCGTTCGTATGCGAAACTACAACTTTTCACTGTTGTTCAACCGGATTTTTTCGTTCACAATATCGTTATCGGTTAAAACATCAACGAAGAGAAAATCGTTTGATCAGTGTTTCCGTGAATATGTTCGTACGATTTTCTTATCATGTGTACGGGGCATTAGACTCCATTCACACCAATGCATTTTTTTTAGTGCACACAGTCCATTTAATATGGTTTCCTATATAACATGTTCACATCTATGCTTTTTGAGCTGCTGCTTTTTGGAAAGGGTCAGAGACTTTTGTAAAAGCAAAAAGCAGCGTTTTTGCTACAATAGAGTTTGAAGGAGAATCTGCTGAAATGCATGGTAGTGCGTTTTTGCTGCATTTTGCATTTTTATTCTGCACAAAAAAAAAATACCACTTAAAAAAAAAATTGAACAAAACGCAAAATGAACTGCAGAAAGCACTGCAAAATGGACAAAAAGCAAACTGCATAGGTGTGAACGGAGCCTATAGAAGGTCTTCCTATTCATACCATCAATAATACTACAGAGACACACAACAGTTCCGGTTTTGTTAACCAGATTGTTAAACCCCATTGCTGGGAATTTGATGACTCCACCTGTGCATGTGTGAGGTTGCCTGCCAAATATGCATGTCTGGTGGGACTTGAGGAAAGATTTGGGAACACAGTACTAAAGTAAGAAGGCATAAGATGTATTGAACACATTACAGCCCCCCAATTCTGATTTCATGGAACCTGCAGCAGAGGCAAGATTGAAGCAATGGACATTAGTCATGTAAAGGTAGGTGGCAAGATTGAAGCAATGGACATTGGTCATCTAAAGGTAAGTGCCATCTGGATGCATGTGCTCCATTTAGATTGTTTGAAGCACTTTGTTGTAGGTGTGTGGCTATCATTACAGGTAATATAGCATTTTGGGGGGGCTGCAAATTTTGTTTTGATTTGAATACTGTTGGAAATACTTTTTAGGTTTGCTTTTAATATCCGTAAGGCTGCTTTCACACTGATCCGTTTTTCTTACGCTTTTGTGATTACAAAATAAATAAAAAACTGAAGAAAAACCATGTATTGCTATGGAACTCTTCACACTGATCCATTGCGGGTCTGGGGCGTTTTTTAAAAACCTGCTTGTTGAATTTTTGGTGCAGGTTTGCTGTGGTACAAAAAATGCATCAAAAACACACCACAATGGAAAATGCGGTAAAATCATACCCATGGTTTTTGAGCCGCATGTCCTGAAAAATATGCACTGCAAATGTGGTTAAAAACATGGCAAAACCGCATATGCATTTTTGCTGTGGATCAAGGCGAAGATAGCCTTACAAGGATATTTTCTGCCTCACCCCTGTGCTGCGTACATCCAGCAGATTACTATCCAGACTAAGCAGGAACAGTGTTGTAAGGTTGTGCATCATTGAACCGATCTGGATAAATATCCTTGCCTTGCTATTTGGTGTATTTGGCCTGGGATATTTGTACAGTCACCGATGCTGAGTCTCATTCCCTAAGCAAAAAAGCAAACATTTGGAGTGACAATTGTGGATCACCAAATATAAAATATAAGTAATTGGAGGCTGCAAGATTTCATCCTGATTATATGATGTATGTCCTTTAATAGTCCAGTCACCAGATAGTCCCTGCTTGTAGTGAATGTAACCATGAGGTGCTTGTCGGCTGGTTGTAGTAGATGAAGAAAAAATGGATTGCTATGAGTTATGTTATGTCACCTCTACATATGCCTTGCAGTGGATCGGGTGTGGGGAGAAAATGGCAAAAAACGTTTTTTTTTCGTCTGGCAATTGTTGATTTGTTCCCCTTATATAAAGCTGGTGGTTGATACTCTTGCTGTACAGTGATTTATTGTCTGTTGCTTTTTAAATCTGTGCATTTATTCTATGCGTATATACTTATCAACTTCTCCTTTTTGTGTCCATCATATGGTGTGATGACCAGGGGCGGACTGACCATTTGGAAACTCGGGCACTGCCCGAGGGCCTGGGGTCAGTAGGGGGCCCCATGAGATGCCCTTGGTACCTTTTTCATAGGCTTTTTTGAGTTTGGGCAAGGACACAGGGGCCCCATGATCCCCTATTGCCCGGGGCCCCATGAGTTGTCAGTCTGCCCCTGGTGATGACTAAGTTGAGCATGCAATGGATTAGATTTATTTATTTCATGAAATACTTCTATCCAGTTAGTATTACTATTTAGATGAATATACCTATTGACAAATTAATTTTATGTGAGGTAGTCATGTGCAATTAAGGGTCTGATATTATAATAATTATTATAACTAGACAATCTACAATTTCTGGGGAAATTGTGTAAAGTGTTCTTGCCGCAACCTTTACCAAATGATTGATGAAATGTAAGCAGTGCACATTGCAAGCCTGATAGTGAGAAATGCATTTCAGCTTGTATTTTGAAGCTCACAGTCCAGCCTGGTGAGTCATCTGCCTCTTGAGTGACCTTTGGTTGCTGCACCTGGAGTGGGCGGAGTAGGCTCACTGTGCTGAGACAGCTGGGTTGCTATGACAACTCACTCTGAGAGGAATGTCAGCATGGCTGTTCTAAACAGGCTTTTTAAACTTGCCATCTTCACTGGCGATTGCCATCTTCAAACGCTTGTAGTTTTAAAAGTATAAATGCTACCGTGAAAAGGTTTATATTGTGACAATCACAAGAAACAGACCTAAATATTTGATGTATAGTATGCCTCTGAAAGATAAAAAATGAAGGCACAGTCGCAGTTTAAAAACGTTCATTAAAATTTCTGGTGTCTAGAGTGGAGTTTCAATGAAAGTCAATGGGAGGGGTGAGGTGCAAACAAATGGTCATATTGTGAAAACTATCAGGAGTATGTCCTAGCCGTGAACATTTTTATAAAAAGTTGGATAGTTACTTGTGAGCCACTAGGAGTTTTCTTTCTATATATAAACTCTATTGTTAATTGATTTCATACATAAAAAATTATAAAAAAAATATGTGAAAAATATATAAATAATAAAATATTACAAATTAATTAAGAATTAATTAATTGCGTGCTAAAATTAGTATTAATTAAATATTAGATCACCAGGTACTAATCGCACCCTCTCTAGGTGTATAAATATTAATCTCAAATGCCAGTAGTGTACCGCGCTCCAATATATTCTACCTTATGTGATATAATGAATTCATAAGTGTACCACCGATAATCAAATAATTACATCAATTAATTATACTTAAATATATGATTTGTGTAAATATATAAAATAAATTAATTTATCAATGTGAAAAACAAAAACTATGAATGAAAAATATAAATAAAAAATAAAAAATATTTGCAGTGGGAATGACAGTTCCTTCTGTATAAATGAGATGGTGTTATTATTCAGTCTGGATAGTGTGATGAGTCTGTGTCCACTGCGTGAACCTCTCTCTCCTCTCTCCTCAGCACAGCCTTCTCAGTGAGACTTTCTCCACTGGCTGCTTGGCTTAGTCCTCCATATATGGAACATACAGAGAAGGGAAAAGAAACATAGTGTCTTATCCGGGATATCAATTATTTATTTTTATTTTAATTTTATTTTTATTTTATGTTTATGTTTATGTTTATTTTTATTTTAATTTTAATTTTAATTTTTTTATTTTTATGTTTAGGTTTGTTTATTTTAATTTTATTTTAATTTTATTTTTATTTTAATTTTAATTTTATTTTTATTATGTTTATTTTTATGTTTATTTTAATTTTAATTTTTTTTTTATTTTTTTTATGTTTATGTTTATTTTTATTTAAATTTTATTTTAATTTTATTTTTAATTTTAATTTTATTTTTATGTTTATGTTTATGTTTATTTTTATTTTAATTTTATGTTTATTTTTATTTTATTTTTATGTTTATGTTTATTTTTATTTTAATTTTATGTTTATTTTTATTTTTATTTTATTTTAATTTTATTTTAATTTTATTTTTATTTTTATTTTTATCCAGACTGAATAATAACACCATCTCATTTATACAGAAGGAACTGTCATTCCCACTGCAAATATTTTTTATTTTTTATTTATATTTTTCATTCATAGTTTTTGTTTTTTCACATTGATAAATTAATTTATTTTATATATTTACACAAATCATATATTTAAGTATAATTAATTGATGTAATTATTTGATTATCGGTGGTACACTTATGAATTCATTATATCACATAAGGTAGAATATATTGGAGCGCGGTACACTACTGGCATTCGTGAACATTTTTAGTGACAGCAGGGTTAGCTGAACGTTTTGATATAAGATATGTGTAGGTGGGCTTGAAAATGAAAGAGTGATGGCAGTTTACAAATCATGTTCTGATTTTTCCTTCCACACTGCAGCTTTCTCACTTCTCACTCTAATGTGACTCAGCTGCCCCCTGAGTGACCTTTGGTGCACCTGTGACTCAGTCAGTCACAGGTGTGTGACAAGCTCTGCTCTAAACACACTGCTCAAACTTGCCAAATTCACTGGCGATTGCCATCTTCAAACGCTTGTAGTTTTAAAAGTATAAATCATACCGTGAAAAGGTTTATACTGTGACAATCACAAGAAACAGACCTAAATTTTGATGTATAGTATGTCTCTGCAATATTAAAAATGAAGGCACAGTCGCAGTTTAAAAACGTCCCTTAACATTTCAGGTGGCTGTGAGTGAAGTTTCAATGAAAGTCAATGGGAGGGGTGAGGTATAAACAAATGGTCATATTCTGAAAACTATCAGGAGTATGTCCTAGCCGTGAACATTTTTAGTGACAGCAGGGTTAGCTGAACGTTTTGATATAAGATATGTGTAGGTGGGCCTGAAAATGAAAGAGTGATGGCAGTTTACAAATCATGTTCTGATTTTTCCTTCCACACTGTAGCTTTCTCACTCTAATGTGACTCAGCTGCCCCCTGAGTGACCTTTGCTTGCACCTGTTACCTCAGTCAGTCACAAAGTAATAGCAATCCGATCGGGAACAATCCGCACGTTTTGATATATTACTTGTATTTGTAGTGTAAAAACTGTGGGAGGAGTTAGCGTGGCAAATATGGCTATAATAAGAAACGGAATAAGAATATATATGTGAGATAACAATAAGTGTTCCTTGCTATGCAAGAACACTTAATTAAGTGTTCTTGCATAGCAGGAACACTTATTGTTATCTCACAAATATATTCTTATTCTTATTATAGCCATATTTGCCACGCTAACTCCTCCCACAGTTTTTACACTACAAAGACAAGTAATATATCAAAACGTGCGGATTGTTCCCGATCGGATTGCTATTACTTTGTGGAACGTTTCGCCGAATCGTTCACGAAATATCGCGGTTTTTGTGGCGAAATTTTCCCATAGGAATGAATGGAGCAATTAGAGTGAGAAGTGACAAATCTAGAGTGTAGAAGGAAAAATCAGAACATGATTTGTAAACTGCCATCACTCTGTCATTTTCAAGCCCACCTACACATATCTTATATCAAAACGTTCAGCTAACCCTGCTGTCACTAAAAATGTTCGCGGCTAAGCCATACTCCTGACAGTTTTCAGAATATGACCATTTGTTTGCAACTCACCCCTCCCATTGACTTTCATTGAAACTTCACTCACAGCCACCTGAAATGTTAAGGGACGTTTTTAGACTGCGACTGTGCCTTCATTTTTTATCTTTCAGAGACATACTATACATCAAAATTTAGCTCAGTTTCTTTGCAGTAGCATTTATACTTTTAAAACTACAAGTGTTTGAAAATGGCAATCGCCAGTGAAGTTGGCAAATTGCAGCAGTGTGTTTAGAACAGAGCTTGTCACATTCCTGACTGAGTGAGTTGCTATAGCAACCAAAGGTCACTCAAGAGTCAGATGAGAAACTTCACTCACAGCCACCTGAAATGTGAAGGGACGTTTTTAAACTGCGACTGTGCCTTCATTTTTTATCTTTCAGAGACATACTATACATCAACATTTAGCCCTGCTTCTTGTGATTATCACAATATAAGGCTCTTTGCTGTAGCATTTATACTTTTAAAACTACAAGTGTTTGAAGATGGCAATTGCCAGTGAAGTTGGCAAGTTTAAACAGTGTGTTTAGAACAGACCTGCTAACATTCCTGACTGAGTTGCTATAGCAACCAAACATGACTCACACGCAGCTGAGTCATTGAGGCTAACTGTGAGCTGCAAAATACAAGCTAAAATCCATTTCTCCCTCTGTCAGGCTTGCTATGTGCACTGCTTACATTTCATCATTACTTGGTAAAGGTTACTTGCAAGAACACTTTACACAATTTCCCCAGAAATTGTAGATTTTCTAGTATATAATTAATATATAAGATATAAGCAGATCTGTAGCTGTAATTCTTGAGGAGAGATCTGCTACAAATGGTAATTAGATGTATGGCATGATCTTACTACAAACAGACATGAACAGATTACCCTTGCATGCACATTTAGAGGAGCACTGCTATAGAAAGTAAAAGCAATTGACTAAAAAAAAAATCCAAATTGGTACACCTCTTTACTTTCATAATGTAACCCACTGACACATGAAAGGCAAGCTTATAAATTTCACTTTCAGAGAGAATCATTTTGATTTTAGCAATTTTTCAGGCTCCACCCACAAATATGTATTGAGAGGATGCTGTAAGTCCACATAAACATAACAGAATGAAAATTAGAGACCCAGGCCCTGAGGGCCCGGGGTCAGTAGGGGGCCCCATGAGATGCCCCTGGTACCTTTTTCAGAAGCTTTTTTTAGTTTGGGCAAGGACACAGGGGCCCCATGATCCCCTATTGCCCGGGGGCCCCATGAGTTGTCAGTCCGCCCCTGTATGGATTAAACATAGGGGTTGATTTACTAAAGGCAAACTGTTCACTTCGTATGTGTAGTTGCACACCACAAGGAAATTAGTTACAGAGATTAGTAAATGAGGTAAAGATTCACTTTGCAAAGTAAACGCAATCACATTTTTGCTAGCACATGATTGAATGATGGAAGTCAGTAGAGCTTCCCCTCATTTACCAAACTCTGGAGCAAATTCCCTTGCAGAGTGCAACTGTCTATTTGTCTTTAGTAAATCAACCCTGTAGTATATTATCCATAAACAGAAACACGGGGAGATTTACTAAAACTGGTGCACACAGAATCTGGGGTAGCTGTGTATAGTAACCAATCAGCTTCTAACTTCAACTTCTGAAATTCAGCTTTGACAATGAAACCTGGAAGCTGATTGGTTACCATGCACACCTGCACTAGTTTTAGAAAATATTCCCCACTGTGTCATTCCAAGCTGGGTTTATTCTTGTGGACATATAGCATCACCTTCCTGCAGCAATATTCTGACTAGCGATGGCTTTAGCTCTCACATCACACATACTTTGGCCAACAATAGCACTAGACACAAAAATACTTGAGCAATGTCACCTGGAGAGTTGGTGTTCTTAACTACATAGGTTTTATTTCTCTGTGGCTGTTCCTGCAAGAGACAAACATTGACTGTGTTTAAAAGCTCAAATAGATTCAAACGTTGCATTTCAAAACATAATTCCATTCCAGCACAATAATAGGAGCATGAGATGGTGTGCTTCACCAGTCTTAAAATATAAAGACAGGACTGCAGCAACATTACACTTGTCAGCTGTCTCTGGCCTTTGAAACCCTCAAAGAAGAATTTCAGAGACAGAGATTTCACAGGTACAATCAGTTTTCTCTTCACTTCTTACCGTGCTTGGATATGGAAAATCAAACTTCACAAACGCATGCAGGTCGTTGGGTGCCATTCCTGTGAAACAGATTAATAGAAGTGAGCAATTTTCATCAGATACCAAGTGACACTACAACTAAAAAATAACTGAGAAAAGAAACTGCACATAAAACATGAAGTTGTATGGTGACACATGGGGCAACACAGCCATGGATAGAGTCCACACTCTGCAGTATATTCAGCAGCTCCTGAAGGGCCATTTGAGCGTTTGTGCCATTAAAGCAAATCTTGCTTTGTCCATCCAGGGCAAAACAACAATGTGCCTTGAATGCCCCCCTCTCCTGCATAACATGTTTCTTTTCATCATTTTCCCCAGTGCTACATTCAGTCACTTGCAGCTGAAAAATAAATATGGTACTTTTGTGAATCAGGGAGGATGTGAAAAAAAGGAGGCTATTCATGGATCAAAATTCGGCCAGTTCAGCAGGGACCATCCAAGATTCCATCCATGTATGGACAAGCTGACTGTTCCCCAAATCGATCCATCAATTGACTTGGGTACAACCAGCCTGTAGGAATTTTCTACATGTAATTACTGCTAGCGGCTATAGCCTCTAGGAGTAATCAGTGTTCTGCCTGCTAGGAAGGCTCCCTGTGCTCCCCCCTGCTGGCAGAACATAGCTGAACATGGCTCAGCGCGAGGCATTGTTGATGGGGGAATCAAACGGTTTTCTTTCCTTTCTTTCAAATCATCTATGGACTGCCCAACTCCCTTTCCTCTCACATGATCACATTGGTGCTTGTGATTGAGTCAGTGTTGCCACATGGGGTTGGGAGCGAGAGTCTTCAGCGCCTTTGTAAGCTTAACAAGAACACAGGGATTTCCTTCCTCGACTGTTGAAAGAAGGCATGGGAGATCAACAAATAGGCGAGCATAGGAGAAGGTGGCATTAAAGTCAACAAGTTGCTTTACAATGCATGTGCAAAGCACAGGTTCACTTGAATCTTTCAGGTTACAAGATCAAAATAGATTTCATTTAAGAATACAAGTGAAAAACTCATTAACATTTCTCTAAAATCTAACTGTAGTTCAGGCAGGGGCGGACTAACAACTCATGGGGCCCCCAGGAAATAGGGGATCATGGGGCGCCTGTGTCCTTGCCCAAACTCAAAAAAGCCTATGAAAAAGGTACCAGGGGCATCTCATGGGGCCCCCTACTGACCCCGGGCCCTTGGGCAGAGCCCGAGTTTCCAAATGGTCAGTCCGCCCCTGAGTTCGGTGACATGAAGTTCTGGGGTGTGTTCAGAGAAGTGCCAATCAGCACTGGCTTTAGCAGTTCAGAGTCTCTCTGGAGTCATATAGTACTCAATGAGCCCAGGATGTTACTGCAACACTAGTGAATGGATGCTCTAGCAGAGACACCAGCCATGGGGTGAGACAAACAGGGCCGATCAACTCCAAACTGAGTTCCAATTGCAGATCAGAGCATGGAGGCAGATACATAAATCTTAGTAAATCACACCTCCCTTCTATATTTTGTGTTACAGAAACCCTAAACACTGCTTTGGACAGCCCTGAAATAAAATGTGGAAAAAAGCTCAGCTGAACTCATTTGGCCAATTTGTATACAGAGATGGCAGACATGTCAGATAACAGCTGACACCATTCTAGTGTAGTAAGGGACTATGGTGACAGGCTTTTATTCACTTCAAGCAGTTTTGCATCTTCATACAAGTCTATGGGAATGCAAAACCAATTTGAAGCAGAAGTGTCTCAAACTGATGTCATCAACACAAGCTGAACTTCCATTGACAACAACCCTAAGAATGGCAGCAAAATGAGACAACTGATATGCTAGACTCAGCCAGGCTATTCAGTAGGTGCAGGAAAAAAGCGTGCCTATTCTGGGGTTGGTCTAAAATAAGTATCCACATGCAACTGGATGCTCTCTTTGATGACTGGTTAGTGAACCAATATACTAATGTTATTATCAGAAACCAGAAAAACTGAAAGTTTCATACTATAAAAGAGTTGAGAAATGGGAGCAGGACACAGATGAAGAGGTGCTTAAAAAGCACCCACTGAATATAAAATGAGCATACAAAGTAGGAATATTCAATATTTAATATTTGCCAGACAAAGAAGAAAATGTATTTTTGGTAATTTTTTTTTTTTTTAACTCTAACCATAATATTCAAAATATATAAAAAAAACACTACACATTACCTTAAAACCCAAGTACAGGTTGGAAGAAAAAAAACTCTTGCAGCGGGGGTCCCTATTCTCCCTAGCAGTGCAAGGGTATGTTTAATTTTGTCTAGAGGCAGATAAGAAGGCTGCATTACTTGCCTTACCCCCACTCTGGCCAGCTCCGGCACTCTCCGGTGCTCCAGTCTGTAGGTGGTCCCTTGGCATCCATAATGTGCCATGCAGGGCATTTGCAGGTAGAGATGGCAAGAGTGAGATTGTAGCCAGGAGGGCCTTGGAGAAGAGGTTGGGGGGGGAACAGTGACAACACTGGAGGGACCCTGCAGGAGTGGAGAATAAGGTAAGTATTCACACCTTATTCCTCATCCCCTAGACAAAAATAAGCAAACCCCTGCAGTGCTGACACTGAAACAGTCATTTTTTTCTGTCCTTGGAGTGGGGCTTTAAAAATAAATACAATAAAAAAAATACACTGATAAAAACAACCTGCAATATGCAGACACCTCTCCTCGCAAAAGAGCGAGTAAGAATATGGCTGAGAAATATCTGCAGTTTGCTAGACAAACATGTTTTCCTCCAGAATTCATTACAAAACAACTAAAGAGGAAGAGAGCACGCTTTGGAAGGTGTTGAAAGGGACAGAGACAAGGAGAATGTCACCTGCAGGGGCTGGAAGATTAATGCCTCGTACTATAATCAGCAGCATCTCTGTACTACTTAGCTCCGAGAATACTCTGTTGGGAAAGAAGGATCATGATCAGTTATATACAGACCAACAATTAGTCCAAACAACTCACATAACCTCCCCCTTTTCATTTCAGTATTCTACCATTTCCAAAAAGAAAAATACATAGACACTGTATCTGAACAGTTACTGGTGTTGGAGTCTGACCTATGCCTAACTGGAACACCTAATGGTTGTAGATTTGACATATTAATGGTGTCAGATCTGTTCTATGATCTGCTCTGTGACTGACCCAAACAGTTACTGGTGTTAGATCTGACATATGCCTGAGCTAAATAGCTGCTGGAGTTTGGTCTAATTTATGGCTGACCTGAATAGTTACTGGTGATACTTCTGACCTGTGCCTGGCCTGAACCTTTAGTGGTCTTAGGTTTGATCTATGCCTGATCAACAGTTACTGGTGCTTGATCTGACCTATGCCTGCCTTGAACGGCTTCTCAACATTCCTCACAGTCAGTATTGATCAAAATGATTACCGGACTATTCTCAATGTCTTGTCTTCAAAATGATAGGGAGGTGGATCACGGCCCTGAGCTTGAGATAGGTGAAGGATATCACAATTCTTCTTGCATTCATCTGCCATTTTTTTGAACCTGCCACAAGAACACAAGCAACATCAGACTTTGCTGAAGATTTAGCCCAAGGAGCTCTGTCAAGACTTCTACATATTCTCAGTTTATCAAAGAGGGGAATAACAATATAATACAACAAAAATATGGATTTGTGTACTTACCATTAACTTTTTTTCTTGGAGCCCAGTGAGGGATACAGAATTTTATAATCCTGTAGGTTATACTGCTGCCTGTAGGGACGACTGGATACTGGCAAACAAAAAAACTGTAGAACAGCCCAAGGTATAACCCTCCTACTATCTTCTAGATTGTAAGCTCGAAAGAGCAGGGCCCTCGATCCCCTCATGTTTTGCATTGTATTGGTATTGTTCTGTCACATGTTCTGTCCCCCTTTGTAATGTACAGCGCTGAGTGAACTATTGGCGCTTTATAAATACTGTATAATAATAATAATAATGATAATAATCAGCATGCCTCATAAAAGAATTTTAAATGGTTTAAAAATAGAAAAATAAAATTTACACACACACACACACACACACACACACACACACACACACACACACACACACACACAATGTCACAAAGGCTTGATGCCGTATAGCTGAAGAGGTGCTTAGTGAAGAAAGCCAGCCCAATCTTGAAGACCACAGCCTGAACCTTGGTTTGTCCAAGCCACCTAGAGATGGTGAAACTGGAAACCTGGGAGCCCATGCTGTGCCCCCGTCTGAGATGTCAACAAGGGAATCCATCTTCATGAAAGAAGCAGCAGCTGAAACATTTACACAGCCTGAACCACATCCAACCAATAGAGAAAATTTCAATTTTGTGAACTGCAGTTGGACAAAAGGGATGGAATTACAATGATCTGGTTAGGTTGCAAAACAGAGACTACTTTGGGAAGAAAGGAAGCCCAGGGCCTCAATACAACATTGTCCTTGTGCAAGAACATAAAGGGTTTCTTGCAGGATATAGCTCTCAGCTCAGACACTTGCCTAGCCGAGGTGATTGCCACAAAAAATGCAACCTTGTGAGTCTGACCGGAGAGTGGAAGGTTCAAAGGGGACTGGACTGGGAGCCCCATGCAAAACCCCTACACAAAGGGTTTAATTAGAAAATGGAAAGCCAACAGTCTCTGAAACTAAATGGAAAGGGGAGAAATCCAACCCATGGTACTACCAGCCAGGTGTTGGTTCAGATCAACTGCAAAAAAGAACAGATCTGTCATATGGAGAAACCCCAAGGGTGGAAGCCCTTAGACCCACAGCAAGCAAAGTACACCTTCCACGTCTGGTGGTAAACCTTGTGGGAAGTGTATTTCCTAGCCTTCAGTAACATAGGAATCAAACTTAAGAGATGCCCTGTATGTTAAAACCTGGGTTTTAACAGTCATGCTGTTAAAGCAAGGGACCAGCAGTCAACAGATCCACAGTAGGAATGAACAGCTTTGGAACAAAACAGAAAAGGCAAGTGCTTAGAATTAGCAAACAGCCTATCAGGGCATTTTCAATCTCTGTACAGGAATAAGGCCTTGATTGCACGGGTGGCAACAGGATGGTAAAAGCCATGATTTTACCATCCCTGACTGCCCACCTAAAAAACTTACCATGGCAACTGAAGGGGAACCTCGTGGCTACGATGCTTTGCTTAATGATCACCTTAACTTGGCATGTCCCCACTGAAGTCACTGTGACCGTGCAGTAACTGAGAGCTAAACCTTAATTAATGATTGTAGCAAGGTATTTATATATAAAATCTACCTTTATAATAATAAAGCAATAATTGAGCCTTGCTGGTAAGTAGGAGAATTATACCCTGGGACGGGCTACATTTTTTTCTTTGCCAATGCTAGTGTAGGCGGTAGCATAAATAAAAGGTTTAAGACTCTCTACATTTCTCAAAGGACGAGAAAAAAAATGTGTCTGTGTACCATTCTCTTTGAATAACATGACTTTAGGACACGTGTGCCTTCATTCCCTAATGTCTATGGCCATCTTTACATTCTATTTGGTTACTGATGTAGAGACTTTTTACTCACCTTGTGGTTTCTGCAACATTTCCCATCTGAGTAAATTGCTTGGAGTACCGCAAACATTTCTAGGAGGAAACAAAAGACTGGATGATGCCAGTCCATAAAGCCTCTGAAGATGAATCTAGTTCATAGCTGTAAATATATACTTTCTACATACTTAACAGCTTAAAAAGTGTTTATTTTTTATGAAATAATAAAAGTAGCCATATTGTGCTATCATTTGTACCAGTTTACATAGAAAAGATACTAAAGGGACTGTATAGATGTAAACCCCATGGGTGGACCTTCTGGGTCTGAAAAATGGAGACATATCAACTATCTGTGAATGTTTATCACCTTAATACTACATTATGTACACTATTTGGCCATAGGTTGTAGATACCTGATCATCAAATCTATCTATATGGTCAGATGTGTGTGGACACCCTTTCCTGGTGAGGGGTACTGTTAAAGCTACAAATACAGACATTTTAGACAATTGTAGACTTCTATCTTTGGTGGTTTCAACTTGGAGAAGACCCTCTTTTGTTCCGGCATATATTTGTGCTCCTGTGCACAACGCCAGGCCAATAGAACATGCATTGGCAAGTTTGGTGTGTCAGAACCCGCATTGCCTGCACAGAGCTAACTTGAATGCTGACTGAGCCAGGCCGCTTTCTCCAACATCGATATTCAACCTTGAAAATGCTATTGTGGCTTAATGGGCACGAAATTCTGCAGACACACTCCAGAGCTTTTTCAGAACAGTGGTGGCTGCTTAAAGCAACCAAAAAGGGGGTGGGGTGGGGGGGCATCTCAATTTGAATGAATGCCCATGGTTTTGGAATGGGTTTTCAAGCAAGCTAATGTAGGTGTGATGGTCAGGTGTCCACAAACATTTGACCATACAATGCATTTAGAAACAAAAGACACTATACAGTATATGCTGAAAAAAACCTTTGGCAGGCCTTGAAGACAGATGAAATCCAATAAGGTTCAATTCATAAAGATTTATGCAAGGATAAGGATTTTTATTTTATCCATGTGACATTAAATTTTGAATCTCACTGAACTCAGCCTAAAACAACTTTCCTTTAAAAATAAAGATCTTTATCCTGGTGTTTTAGCTTTGTTAATTTGGCTTCTAGTGATAATAAAATCATATATGTTAGTATAGATCATTAGACACTACCCAAGATGTTTCAGTTTTGGTCTTGCTCATTTGAGAGATTCATATACGCAAATAATTTAATATGTATTCCATAAATAACATTTAATATAAAGCCTACAACATCCTTATTCAAAAGGTTCAAAGTTCATATGTCATACATTATCACCACTCAATCAAAGTAGTTCCATCACAAAACCTTAAGAAGTATGATGCTTCAATGTAAATAATATCATGATCCCACTATTTCCAGTTACCAATCACAGTTCAACTTTAAAGGAAAAGGAAAGTAATTTTTTTCGTGCGTACATAATGTGAGATAATAGCAGGATATACTCTGCAGTAATTCCTTAGAGTCTTTCACATTTTTACTAACTTGCTCCCCAATGTTTCTTTTGTATTGTCATAAACACAGCAATATTTGTAGATTCGCTCATAGATGAAGCTCTAGGGATAACATATATCACTGGGGAGTAGATTTTTTTTTTAATGGCTTCGCTGATTCATAGATTTGCACTGTGAGAAGGTGCACTAGGGCAGTGGCGGGCAACCTTTTTTTTAAACTGAGCCAAATCTCGCCAAAACCACGATTGAAATTTATTTTGAGAGCCACATTTTTAAAACTGAAAATACATCCCCCATATAGTGATTCATCCCCCATATAGTAATTCATCCCCCATATAGTAATTCATCCCCCATATAGTAATTCATCCCCCATAGTAATTCATCCCCCATATAGTAATTCATCCCCCATAGTAATTCATCCCCCATATAGTAATTCATCCCCCATATAGTAATTCATCCCCCATATAGTAATTCATCCCCCCTATAGCAATTCATCCCCCCATAGCAATTCATTCCCCATATTGTGCCAATTCACTTACCTTTGCTCCGCGAGTTCCTCTCGCCGTGTTCCCGCGCCGTTCCGGTCTTCAGGGCGGACTGTGAGAGGAGAGGAGTTCGTCACGCTGGCCCGCCTACATCCTGACAGCCAATGTGCCGGGCGCCCGAGAGGAGGGAGGGGAGCGGGCGCCCGGCACACAGAAGAGCCGCATTAAATTGTGTAAAGAGCCGCATGTGGCTCGCGAGCCGCGGCTTGCCGACCACTGCACTAGGGCATAACCATGTGACCAGGACAGAAAGTGAGAAGAATCTCTGGAGTGGGGACACACAAATTCCATTCTATCAATTTGAAAAAAAAAAAAAAGGTAGGCTGGAGTTAATTTTTAGGTATAAAATTAGAGAATTCGATGGAATATTTGGAGGATCAGTGCAAGATACCTCATGCTGTTCATGAAGAAGCTTCAACAACTGAGAGTAAACGTCATCTGAGTTCTGTGGTGACCTGGTATCTTCATGTTCTACTACAACAAAGTCACTGTCCTCATCTGGAGGTGGTGGGATCTGGGGAATAAAAGCAAAGACTGCTTAATGATTTGAGGATATGTCAATCTGTTGCAATACGCCTACAATGAAAGATGGCTCATTAATTGCAATAAAGGATATGCAGTGGATGTGGGAATCTCTTAGATTTTTCTCATTCAGCCTATAGGTCAAACAAAAGAGATCCATCATTAGGATTATGATTAACCACTTGAAGACAGAAGACACTTTTCAGACATTTTTTGTTTACAAGTAAAAATCTGTATTTTCGGTCTCTGATCAGCCGGTGGAACTGCTGACTTCAGTGCCGGGCTTCCCGATCACACGGGAGAGACCAGAGAGGCACTGGAGGGGCAACCCTCCTGCTACCTTTAAAAGCTGCTCAGAACACTTTTAAAAGGGTAGGCAATCCCTGGCTGAAAATTTTAATACTGGGGTTATTGCTAGCAGATGCAGCCATGGCCCCCGTATAACCACGTTAACACAATCACATATATTTACGTGATTGTGCTGCAAGTGGTTAAGCAATTGCTAGCTTAAGACCACTATATTTTGCCCATTTCAAACAGTGGGATAAACAATCAAGACCCATAGAGCCAGCCTGCTCTGAGTGGATAAAAATGTATGCACACCTTTAACCACTTGCCTACAGGGCACGTATACTGTCCAGAACAATTTTCAGCTTTCAGCGCTGTCACACTTTGAATGGGAATTGCGTGGTCATGCAACACTGTACACATATGACATTTTTATCATTTTTTTGAGACAGATAGAGCTTTCTTTTGGTGGTATTTAATCACCTCTGGGTTTTTTATTGTTTGCTAAACAAACCAAAAACAACTGAAAATTTAGAAAAAAAGTTTTTCCTTAGTTTTGTTATAAACTTTTGTAAATAAGTGATTTTTATCCTTCACTGATGTGCGCTAATGAGGCTGCGGTGATGGGCACTGATAGGCTGCACTGATGGCCACTGATGAGGAGGCACTGGTAGGTGGCACTGATGGGCATTGACAGGCATCACTGATGGGCACTGAAAGGCAGCACTCATATGGCAGTGATAGGCAGCACTGATAGGCGGCATTGACTGGCACTGTTAGGTGGCACTGACTGGCACTGTTAGGCGGCACTGATAGGCAGCACTGACAGGCGGCACTGATTGGCAGCGATAGGTGAAACTGAAAGGCAGCTCAGATGGGCACTGATATGTGGCATTGATGTGCACTGGTAGGCACTGATAAGTGGCATTGATGTGGCACTGATGGGCACTGGCAGGTGGCATTAATGAGCATTGACAGCTGGCATTGATGGACACAGACAGGTGGCACTGCTGGGGCTACACTGATCATGAGCGCACACTGATCATCAGTGCCCTGATGATCAGTGTAGATGTCCCCTCTGAGGAATGCCGATTATCGGCTCTCCACTCCTCACGAGCTGTCAGATAACTGGCATTTCCCTATTTACATAAGATCAGCTGTGATTGGACACAGTCAGGAAATAACATTTTCATGAGCAGATCAGCAAAAGCAGTTCACACATTTCTCTTAACACATGTCTAATTTAATCATTCTAAAAAAGCTATGTTAAAGCTGTAGTAAACTCCGCTTTGTGATTTTTACCTACAGGTAGGCTTATAATAAAGCTTACCTGTAGGTAAAATTAATATCTCCCAAACGTGATGGTGAATTCACTGGTGCATGCGCTCTGAAGAAACGGCATACTCATGCTATTCCTTCAGAGCTCTGTGCCACTGCCGTAACTCCTGTGCACATGCGCAGGAGTGAATTTATCACAGTTCAGCCATTCAAGCGGCCGAAGCCCGCTAACTTGGAAGGAAGCCTGTGTGTAGATGGAAGCCCTGTCAGTTGTGATAGCGCACCGCTGGAGGGCTTTGTTTCAAGGTGAGTCTTTCATAATCTGCTTTGATGCATCACGTGATATTACCTTCCAGAAGGAAAATTTTCTTTTTTCAGAAGTTTACTACCGCTTTAACAGGTGAAGTTAAAGTCTGTTGATGCACCAACCTTGGCAATGTCAACCAGGGTCCCACTTTTGACTTTATCGATGGAAGCTTGGATAGTACGGACCACTACCATGTGCTCTTTGGCAAGGACCAGGTCATTTTTTTTCTTAGCTTGGAGAGCTGCTTTCCTGTACTGTCTCCTGCGGTTCTCCAGGAATTCCAGCTGTTCTTGTACTGAAAGTCACATGACCGGATGAAAGTTAGAAAAGTCCGCTTTTTGGGGCCATGAACACAACAGAACCCCAGAGCTTATGTATATTATTCCTATCCATACCTTCAGGGGGAAAGTCCCCAGTGGGCTCTGTGGTTTCAGCGACTTTGGTTTTTTGAGGTGCCTCATCTTGCTGTGGAAGGGTTGATGACACCTGTGGTTTGACAATCTGGATGGGCTTTTGTGGGACTGGTTTCTTTGCTGGCTGTTCACCCTATAAAAAAAAAAAAAAAAAAAAAAAAAAGGAGAGTACTCAGAACTCTGAGCTTCCCATGCTGCATGTTCATTTTAAACTGTAAACAACGTACTTTTTTAAAGTACCTGTAAATTAGATATAAACCCCAATTACATTTACATTGTTTGAGTACTGCCGTGTTTCCCCGAAAATAAGACATGGTCTTAAATTTTTTTTGGCTAAAAAAAACAAACAAAAAAAAAAAAAAAAAAAAAAAAAAAAAAAAACACACTAGGTCTTATTTTTGGGGGTAGGTCTAATTTTTTTAATGTCCAGGTGTAGACAGGGGGTGCAGAGGTGAGTTGCAGGCAGTTGTGGATGAGTGTTACCATAGTGAGGGCTGGCTGCTGACAGTTGTGAGCTGCAGTCAGGTGTTGCAGAGGTGAATTGACAGGTGAGTTTCAGGCAGGGTGCATGGGTGAGTTGCAGACAGGGGATGCAGAGGTGAGCTGTGGCTGGGAGGTGCAGAGGCAAGCTGTGGCCAGGGGGTGCAGAGGTGGGTTGCAACTCAGCTCACCTCTGCACCCCCCCAGCCAAAGCTCACCTATGCACCCTTTCTGCAACTCACTTGTCAATTTACCTCTGCAACACCTGACTGCAGCTCACCTTTACACCCCCCCCTCCACTGCCCTCATATGGTTAGCTAGCATTGCAAAACACTGCTGTCAGCAGCCGGCCCCTCTCTATAGTAACTCCCGTTTCGGGTCCTATCTTCCCACACAGTGCACCAAGTGCACTTACTCACCGCTCCGCCTCTTCCCCACTGGCCGGCAATCAACCCTGGGGCATCGGCTTCCATGCATTAGGATGCCCCGTCCCTAAACACACTGCGCCTGCAGATATCTGTTCCTTCCCTGTCCCACAGTGAGTACAGAGATAGGGAGGTTCCATGGGAGCGAATGGTGCTGTCACTTACAAACACAAAAGCCACGTTTCTGTGTTTAGAAGAGACAGTAGATATTGGTGTGCACAGGGCCAGTGCTGGAGGTGGCGGAACGGCGTTTCACTACATTCCGGCTGAAAAAAAAAACCCGGACTCACAACTAGGTCTTATACTTTAGCAATTCCCAAAAATAGTATGAAGTCTTATTTTCGGGGAAACACGGTATGTGTCAGCTGTCATTTTTCTGGATTAGATACTTGTTTCACTTTTTATTGATAGTCCTGTTCTTCTGCAGCCACTTTGCAGTCATTTCCTGTCTAAATGCATCCTGATGATGGCTACATGACAATTTTCAGGCATTTCTGCGTTGTTTGTGATAAAACGTACATTTAGGAGACAAAGCATTGCTGTCCTATGACAGGAAATGCCTGAATAAGGAACTTCATGAAAGGATCACAAGGAAGTTCAGGGCCCTCCTAACCCTCTTGTATTGAACTATATCATTGCTATATTTTCTCCCTTTATATTGTAAAGCGCTTAGCAAACTGTTGGCGCTATATAAATCCTGTATAATAAGTATTTAAATTACAGCTGCAAAATAAAAAAATAGAACATCTTTTGATATTATATTAACATTTTAGAGCATATATAAGATTTTATTAGGTTTACACACACATTTTAATTGTATGTTAAAAAAAACATTTAAAGAACCCACATAAACATATTAGGGGGCTAGCAATGTACAGAGGGTAAGAAATGTAGGTTTGTGACCGGATCACCTCCATGTCTTCAATCCTGCAATGCTCCTGTCAAAGCTGACAGATTCTCAGTACAGCTCCTTTCCAGCCACTGTGCTGTGCAATCAGGCTCAAGATTTTCAGACAGAAGTCTATGGGAATCTTCTAATAAACATGTTAGACTGAACACTGTGGTGTTCAGAGAAAAATGGTTTAAAATGATGCACCACTCCACCAGGGGCAAAGATGCGAGCCAGATTTAGGGCCTGTGTTGACTACCTTTGGGCTTGTGTCTATGGTATAAGATTGACATTAATTTGAGAAGTTTCTGGGATCAACATTTCTTGACAGGTTGCATTTGACTTGCAGTTGATCTCTTTCTAACCCACATTTGATTTGCTAAATGCAAGTTTCGCATCCCCATAGTAAAAAGCAAACAAAAACAGTTGATGAAGACCCCAGCAATGCCAATCTCATCATCCCCCTCCTTTCCAAAATCCTGTTGGATTTTTTCTTTGGTATGACATTTGTTTGAATGGAATGCTATAGATAAGGCAATGGTAGCAAACAGCAAAAAAAAGGGAAGAAAGAATGTAAAACGATTTGTTGGAAAAAGTAGAAAGAATAAGAGAATTGATAAAAGCAGAAACTTACAGTGGATCTCGCTTCCCGAAGTAAGGGAGCAATAGTTTGTTTTTTTCTCACAGCCACGATATTCAGACAGACTCAACCTCAAATTTCAGTCATATGGCACAACTGTTCTTGTGACCAACAATATGTGTAAAAGGAAGTCCCTGAAATCTGTGCAAAAGCTCTTTACTGTCACATGATCAAGGCTGAATTGTGCAACATGGGTAAAATCTGTGTGATTTACTTTAAAAAAAAAAAAAAATTTAAATAATTCAGGAAGGACATACTGTTAAATGCACCATATAAACAGTTGTCCTTGCCACACTGGATTCAAGAAATCAATGAGTAGATTAACTGAGACAAACATAACTGGCCTTACTCATAAATGGTCATGTTGTACAAGCCTGTTTCTCTGGTAAACAGGCACAATAAGTGCAACTTTTAAAGAGAAACTCCTGACAAAAAAGCTAAAGGCACAGTTTAAATACATAAACATTTACCAGAGCCAGATCACTCATAAGACAATCTATGCAAATGCTTTTGGATGTGCAAGAATTTCTGTTTTCGCCAAGGAGAGCATGGTTGAGGCACTCCTGATTACAGGTTGTGGAATGAAGATGTGCTCTGAGGCAGTGGTATTGTATCACAAAGTAAGGTTTTATTCAGAACAGCTTTGAACACCTTCAAGAAAGAGAATTAAAGTGGTTGTAAAGGCTCAAGGTTTTCCTACCATCATGCATTCTGTGTACAGCCATTGGCTCCCGCTGCTGTCAATCACAGTCAGTGAGCCCATGAGGAGAGAGAGGGGGCAGGTCTGAGCCACAGCTCTATGTGTGAATGGACACACAGAGCAACACCTTGGGAGCGAACCTGCTTGGGTGCCCCCATAGCAAGTCACTTGCTCTGGGGGTACTCAGCAGGAAAGAAGGGCCAGAAGCAGGGGACCCGAGATGAGGAGGATTGGGGCTGCTCTGTGCAAAACCACTGCACAGAGCAGGTAAGTATAACATGTTTGATATGAATGGCAATAAAAAAAAAAAAAAAAAAAAAGAACACTTTAATGATACAAATCACTACACACACCGTAGGACAACACATCAGTAATTTCCGATAAAGTTTGTGGGCTGCCCTACAGCCTAGAAAGTGGCCAATCCAAAGGTTTGCAATAAGTGTGACAACAGGTTGCTGAACATTCTTTGGTTTCAAGCAACAACACAGAAGTACACTTTCAAATTTTATTGACCACAAGAATTCTTTTCTCCAGAAAATATTTTTTTAAGGCAGCAATCGAAGGCCTGCTGGATGTCCAAGGACCCAGCTGAAGCCTTTCTACTCCTGCAACGAACCAGGGAGATATTGTAATGGTCTGAATAAATTATTATCCTGGCCAACGAAATCCACAAACGTTTAAATGCTTGATGCGAAAAAACGCGTGCGCAAAATGCAATTTTAGTCGCTCTTTTAAGCAACTTTATTTTTAATTACCGGATGAGACTGTTTAAATAAAATAAAACAAGAAATCCTCTGTGGGTCAAATCAGAGGGGAGTATTCAAGGGGTAACTAGAGTTTATAGTTTAGAGATTCAGTAATCAACAATTGCCTACCTCCTTCTCTTCATCTTCAGCTCCATCATCCTCACCAGCATGTGCCAACTTCTGAGCAGCTTCCAAAGCTTTCTCCACATTGCCCACATCTCCCGCGCTCTCCATGCCAGGGGATGGAGGAAACCCTACAAGGAAATTGCATTCTTTAACCAAGGAGGTATTTCTACACGGTAAGGAGACTGAAACCCAAAAAGCTGTTCGAGATCATAAAATGGTTCTCCCCCTCCAAAAAAGGTGAGAAGTCCACTTGAAATAGAATAAAGATTGGCTGAAGGCTCATGTCTTGTACTTTCTATTATAGTATCTCTTAAGAGTTCATTCACAGTTGCCAAAATGGTAACTATGTGCAGAGTGATGTGCAAAAGCCACCCTAAAACACTGTACAATAGCAGCCAACAAACAATGTACTGGATGCAATAAAAGGGAAATGTGAATTTATTTTTTTGTCTGTCACAGTTCAGGAGCAGCCAATATATAATGAATGGGTTGCTTTACTGGAAAACAAGAAAAAACTCTGCAAGGGAATGCTGAAGTGGAAATTTGCCCTTAGGGCCCATTCACAGGACTGTAACTTGGTAATACATGTGCATTTAATGTGCAGTATTCATGTGTTGATGTGCGCTGCAGTGAAGTGGCTACCAAACCCCCAGAATGCATAAAACATCATGTTTTTTTCCCCAACATGCATCTTTAACATGCAGCATTTATGAGTTGAAAAGCGTTGGGTTAGGAAGCCCTCTCATTTTGGTGCTGCCAAACCACAACACACGAAACCTGGACAAGCACTATTTTTTTCCCAACACAGCATACTACAAAGCACTAATAGCTAACATACAGGCAATACAGCGCACTGCCTAGGTGAGTTGGAGTGCCACTAAAATTTTAAGAAATGCCAACGTACTTTTTCATGTACTACCATATGCTACATGAGATAATGTACAGAAACCACACAATTATTTTAGGTGGAGCCCAGGACGCCATTGACATTACGCTGCCAGTGCCGCGTGGAGGCCCGGTGGCCATCTTTAATCTTAAAGGGTCAGTCATTTGATTAAACCTGGCACCATTGTGAGTTTTTTCTGAACACTCCTGTTTTTCTTGAATAAAATCATTTTCATCAACCTACTACACTATGGGTTCTTTCCTGTGTCTTCTGCGATGAGCCTTTTCAGCTTCTGCAGACCCAGATTGATCCCTGCACCAGCCTTTGAGAGGAGGAATTTTCCACTTCACACACTTCTGTAAGGATTTCTGTGACCTGCTGTACCTACATTTCGCCACACGAGGGTGCTTCATCTCTACTATCTCCAGCTCCTGCCCATTACCAGACCAGAAAAGAGAGGGGAATCTCCATGATATCATATACACATAAGTATTATTAATACGTTTCTGGTTAGTGCGCATTTCTAACTTTTGCACTGGGAATCAGCAAGCACCATTACTGGACTGTGATTTATTTATTTTCTTATTCATTTGCTTTGGTTTCATTTAATATTTATATTTGCCCGCAATATAGTAACATCACACAGCGCTGCATTTTCTTTATATATATATTTTTGGGACTTTTAAGTGTTTTCCTTGAATGTTCAGCTGCTGACCATTGGAGCGCTCACTGTATTTTTTATACTCTCACGGATCTAAGTTGCCCCTTGACAACCCATGATACAAAAAAGCCTATCTTCTTATTGATCTGTGATTTACCGGATCAGCTGTGTTACTGCGGAGATGGCAACAATATAAGAGGAAGGCTGTCAAATTATAGACAACATTCCAATGCTATTAGAAAATTTAAATATATACATTTTCCTGTTTACCTGCCACAACTGTGCCATTTTGGCCAGCTATTTTATATCTTGTTATGACCCTACTAGTCATTAGGATTACCCCGCCAATATACCAGGCAAAACAGTAAACATATGCGGCTGAAATAAAAACTTTAAGTACATTTGTCCTTTGCAAAGACTTGGAGTACTCATCTCTCCTGCTGCCTGTATTACTGATCACTGCAGTAGTGAAGAAAAAATGGTGCCTGAGGGGCATGTAAAGTCTGACATGTCAACCGTGATTCAACCAAACAGCCCTGATGTCACCACTGTATCCTGTAGTGGCACAGCAGCTGATGGAACAAACCACAGAGCACAGCATAGAACCAGGAAATCAGCACTCCTGGGAAGAGAAGTCTTAATCTACCCATAGATGGACTGAATTAAGCCGGTACGGCAAGGACCATACAAATTTCAATTCATCTATGGCCATTCCTCATCGACTGTTGGAAAACTTTTGTCAGTTAACAGCTTGCAGCAAATTGGCTGCAGCCGCTGATCAAAGTATTCTAACAGTGGAAAAGACCCACTGTCAGAATACAATGGCACAGCAGGGAGGATTCCTCCATCCACCTAGCTTGTGTGGATGAGGGAATCCATTCACTTTTTTTTTTTCGGTCAACTAGCTAACTGATCAAAAAAAAAAAAAATGAACCGTCTACGGCCAGTATTACTTTAGCAACTAGGACTGCTTTAAAGGATTAAAAATAACAACTAGGCCTGCAATCAGAAGAAATGTTAGCCTGTGTCAATAAGCTTTTTGATGGAATTTACATGTAGAACAAAACAAGTAATATGTTACCTGGAGGTACTGGGAGCTCTGCCAGATTCACTGATCTGCCAGCTTTGGAAGCCCGTATGGCATCCTGATATTGCTGCAATAAAGAAATGAATTTGGTTACATTTAACAGGGAACAGATCCTTGTGTGCTCTGCCTAGCTTCCGTTACTTAGTTTAGTTTTCCCTTTATGGAAAAGTAAAGGATTAATAAAACACAACCACTATTGTTTGTGCACTGCATATAAAGTCATAAAGGTATAATATTAATAATAATTATTTTTTGTCAACAGAACATTATCTTTATCAGTGTGGCTTTGCTCACTGGACAAGTCAGCATGTACAGCAGTTTTTATATAAAATGACTAAAGCTTTTGTAGACTGAAGACAAACTGCAGATAAAAAAACTTTTTTTTTTGTTAGATTAGCACAGGATGGGTAAGGGGTACAACTTTTGTTGGGTTTATACTGTCAATGTACTTGTTAGGGAGATTTCCACCACTTCCTGTAGAGACAGACTGCAAGAAAACACTTTTTCCCAAGAATATCTAACGGATTAAATTTATTGTCTCTGTCTTCATGTCTCAGTGACAACAGCTCCACTCATTTCTTGAAAAGCTGCCAGAGGCATAGAAAGAATGGTACAAGAACATCAATATTTACCCGGCTTTCCAAAAATAAATAGATTTCTTCTTGGAGTTGAGTTTTAGTCCTTAAAGCGGCTGGCTTCTTCTGTTCTATTTGTGCCACCAGAGCAAGCTGCCTGTGCACAATTTCTAGGCAATTTGGAGCAATTTTAGTCATTTTGCCAAGGCACCCCAGAAGGCATCCTGGTTGAAAAAGGCTGGGTTGAATTACATCAGTAATGAGGGGGTTGGATAACGTCAGTAATGAGGGGGGTTGGGTTACGTCAGTAACGAGAGGGGGGTTGGGTTACCTCAGTAATGAGAGGGGGGTTGGGTTACCTCAGTAACGAGAGGGGGTCGGGTTACCTCAGTAACGAGAGGGGGTCGGGTTACCTCAGTAACGAGAGGGGGTCGGGTTACCTCAGTAACGAGAGGGGGTCGGGTTACCTCAGTAACGAGAGGGGGTCGGGTTACCTCAGTTATAGAGGGGGTTGGATTACCTCAGGGAGAGAGTGTTGGATTACCTCAGTAATAGAGAGTGTTGGATTACCTCAGTGAGAGAGTGTTGGATTACCTCAGTGAGAGAGTGTTGGATTACTTCAGTAATAGAGAGTGTTGGATTACCTCAGTGAGAGAGTGTTGGATTACCTCAGTGAGAGAGTGTTGGATTACCTCAGTGAGAGAGTGTTGGATTACCTCAGTGAGAGAGTGTTGGATTACCTCAGTGAGAGAGTGTTGGATTACCTCAGTGAGAGAGTGTTGGATTACCTCAGTTATAGAGGGGGTTGGATTACCTCAGTTATAGAGGGGGTTGGATTACCTCAGTTATAGAGAGTGTTGGATTACCTCAGGGTGAGAGTGTTGGATTACCTCAGGGAGAGAGTGTTGGATTACCTCAGGGAGAGAGTGTTGGATTACCTCAGTAATACACTGTAGATTTTACTAACTTTGTTTGGAATTGGAGCTGTACCAGTGTTACAGGGTTAACATGACATGACATGGCAGCTGGCAATTTCAGAGGCAGAGGCTAGAACTGGCAGCTTACATTTTTCTATCAGTTAATGTTTCCCTTCGGAACGGTTCACAGCAGCATGTTTCTATGCGATTCACATGCGATACGGGTACAGTGCAATTTCGTCCCATTCATTTGAACAGCACCAAAAGTAGTGCATGCGCTACCTTATAAAACGCACAGCATCCGGATCGAATGGTACCACTGTACCATGTGATCCAGTGCAGGCAAATGCATTGCGTTTGTGAGCTGCTTTTGGGATGTTGTTAACACGGACACCTGCTGCAGAACTCAAGTGCAGTGTGTTTTAAATGCAGTGCAGGAAATGCTCATAGAACCCCAGTTTCCCACACTGCATTCTGATGTGAACTTGCCCTTAACCGCTTCCGTGTTCCCTTTAGCAGAAATACGGCTAAAGGGCGGCACGGGTGCGCGAAATCACATATATAAACGTGATTTTGCAGTTCCAGGTAGGGGCGCGCAGGAAAGGATCCCGATGCCTGCACCCTCAGACCCAGGAAAGGGTCACGATGCCTGCACCTTCAGACCCAAGGTAAATCCCGATGCCTGCACCCTCAGACCCAGGGAAGGGTCCCGATGCCTGCACCCTCAGACCCCGGGAAGGGTCCCGATGCCTGCACCCTCAGACCCAAGGTGGGTCCCGATGCCTGCACCCTCAAACCCAGGGAAGAGTCGAGATGCCTGCATCTTCAGACCCAAGAAAAGGGTCCCGATGCCTGCACCCTCAGACCCAGGAAAGGGTCCCGATGCCTGCACCCTCAGACCCAGGAAAGGGTCCCGATGCCTGCACACTCAGACCCAGGAAAGGGTCCCGATGCCTGCACACTCAGACCCAAGGTCGGTCCCGATGCCAGCACCTTAAGACCCAAGGTGGGTCCCGATGCCAGCACCCTCAGACCCCGGAAAGGGTCCCAATGCCTGCACCCTCAGACCCAGGGAAGGGTCCCAATGCCTGCACCTTCAGACAAAAGGTGGGTCCCAATGCCTGCACCCTCAGACCCCGGAAAGGGTCCCGATGCCTGCAGCCTCAGACCCCAGAAAGGGTCCCGATGCCTGCACCCTCAGACCCCGGAAAGGGTCCCGATGCCTGCACCCTCAGACCCCGGGAAAGGGTCCCGATGCCTGCACCCTCAGACCCCGGAAAGGGTCCCGATGCCTGCACCCTCAGACCCCGGGAAAGGGTCCCGATGCCTGCACCCTCAGACCCCGGGAAAGGGTCCCGATGCCTGCACCCTCAGACCCCGGGAAAGGGTCCCGATGCCTGCACCCTCAGACTCCGGGAAAGGGTCCCGATGCCTGCACCCTCAGAACCCGGGAAAGGGTCCCGATGCCTGCACCCTCAGAACCCGGGAAAGGGTCCCGATGCCTGCACCCTCAGAATCCGGGAAAGGGTCCCGATGCCTGCACCCTCAGACCCCGGGAAAGGGTCCCGATGCCTGCACCCTCAGACCCCGGGAAAGGGTCCCGATGCCTGCACCCTCAGACCCAGGGAAAGGGTCCCGATGCCTGCACCCTCAGACCCAGGGAAAGGGTCCCGATGCCTGCACCCTCAGACCCAGGGAAAGGGTCCCGATGCCTGCACCCTCAGACCCAGGGAAAGGGTCCCGATGCCTGCACCCTCAGACCCAGGGAAAGGGTCCCGATGCCTGCACCCTCAGACCCAGGGAAAGGGTCCCGATGCCTGCACCCTCAGACCCAGGGAAAGGGTCCCGATGCCTGCACCCTCAGACCCAGGGAAAGGGTCCCGATGCCTGCACCCTCAGACCCAGGGAAAGGGTCCCGATGCCTGCACCCTCAGACTCAGGGAAGGGTCCCGATGCCTGGACCTTCAGACAAAAGGTGGGTCCCGATGCCTGCACCCTCAGACCCGGGAAAGGGTCCCGATGCCTGCACCCTCAGACCCCGGGAAAGGGTCCCGATGCCTGCACC
The DNA here is from genome assembly GCF_062004578.1 of Staurois parvus. NCBI lineage: Eukaryota > Metazoa > Chordata > Amphibia > Anura > Ranidae > Staurois > Staurois parvus. The sequence goes on along the minus strand of NW_028317973.1, from coordinate 2,613,440 downwards.
CTCAGACCCCGGGAAAGGGTCCCGATGCCTGCACCCTCAGACCCAAGGTGGGTCCCGATGCCTGCACCCTCAGACCCAGGAAAGGGTCCCGATGCCTGCACCTTAAGACCCAAGGTGTGTCCCGATGCCTGCACCCTCAGACCCAGGGAAAGGGTCCCGATGCCTGCACCCTCAGACCCAGGGAAAGGGTCCCGATGCCTGCACCCTCAGACTCAGGGAAGGGTCCCGATGCCTGGACCTTCAGACAAAAGGTGGGTCCCGATGCCTGCACCCTCAGACCCCGGGAAGGGTCTCGATGCCTGCACCCTCAGACCCGGGAAAGGGTCTCGATGCCTGCACCCTCAGACCCGGGAAAGGGTCCCGATGCCTGCACCCTCAGACCCGGGAAAGGGTCCCGATGCCTGCACCCTCAGACCCGGGAAAGGGTCCCGATGCCTGCACCCTCAGACCCGGGAAAGGGTCCCGATGCCTGCACCCTCAGACCCGGGAAAGGGTCCCGATGCCTGCACCCTCAGACCCGGGAAAGGGTCCCGATGCCTGCACCCTCAGACCCGGGAAAGGGTCCCGATGCCTGCACCCTCAGACCCGGGAAAGGATCCCGATGCCTGCACCCTCAGACCCGGGAAAGGATCCCGATGCCTGCACCCTCAGACCCGGGAAAGGGTCCCGATGCCTGCACCCTCAGACCCGGGAAAGGGTCCCGATGCCTGCACCCTCAGACCCGGGAAAGGGTCCCGATGCCTGCACCCTCAGACCCGGGAAAGGGTCCCGATGCCTGCACCCTCAGACCCCGGGAAAGGGTCCCGATGCCTGCACCCTCAGACCCCGGAAAGGGTCCCGATGCCTGCACCCTCAGACCCCGGGAAAGGGTCCCGATGCCTGCACCCTCAGACCCCGGGAAGGGTCCCGATGCCTGCACCCTCAGACCCAAGGTGGGTCCCGATGCCTGCACCCTCAGACCCAGGGAAGAGTCGAGATGCCTGCATCTTCAGACCCAAGAAAAGGGTCCCGATGCCTGCACCCTCAGACCCAGGAAAGGGTCCCGATGCCTGCACCCTCAGACCCAGGAAAGGGTCCCGATGCCTGCACACTCAGACCCAGGAAAGGGTCCCGATGCCTGCACACTCAGACCCAAGGTCGGTCCCGATGCCAGCACCTTAAGACCCAAGGTGGGTCCCGATGCCTGCACCCTCAGACCCCGGAAAGGGTCCCAATGCCTGCACCCTCAGACCCAGGGAAGGGTCCCAATGCCTGCACCTTCAGACAAAAGGTGGGTCCCAATGCCTGCACCCTCAGACCCCGGAAAGGGTCCCGATGCCTGCAGCCTCAGACCCCAGAAAGGGTCCCGATGCCTGCACCCTCAGACCCCGGAAAGGGTCCCGATGCCTGCACCCTCAGACCCCGGGAAAGGGTCCCGATGCCTGCACCCTCAGACCCCGGGAAAGGGTCCCGATGCCTGCACCCTCAGACCCCGGGAAAGGGTCCCGATGCCTGCACCCTCAGACCCCGGGAAAGGGTCCCGATGCCTGCACCCTCAGACCCCGGGAAAGGGTCCCGATGCCTGCACCCTCAGACCCCGGGAAAGGGTCCCGATGCCTGCACCCTCAGAACCCGGGAAAGGGTCCCGATGCCTGCACCCTCAGACCCCGGGAAAGGGTCCCGATGCCTGCACCCTCAGACCCCGGGAGTGGGTCCCGATGCCTGCACCCTCAGACCCAGGGAAAGGGTCCCGATGCCTGCACCCTCAGACCCAGGGAAAGGGTCCCGATGCCTGCACCCTCAGACCCAGGGAAAGGGTCCCGATGCCTGCACCCTCAGACCCAGGGAAAGGGTCCCGATGCCTGCACCCTCAGACCCAGGGAAAGGGTCCCGATGCCTGCACCCTCAGACCCAGGGAAAGGGTCCCGATGCCTGCACCCTCAGACTCAGGGAAGGGTCCCGATGCCTGGACCTTCAGACAAAAGGTGGGTCCCGATGCCTGCACCCTCAGACCCGGGAAAGGGTCCCGATGCCTGCACCCTCAGACCCCGGGAAAGGGTCCCGATGCCTGCACCCTCAGACCCCGGGAAAGGGTCCCGATGCCTGCACCCTCAGACCCCGGGAGTGGGTCCCGATGCCTGCACCCTCAGACCCGGGAAAGGGTCCCGATGCCTGCACCTTAAGACCCAAGGTGTGTCCCGATGCCTGCACCCTCAGACCCAGGGAAAGGGTCCCGATGCCTGCACCCTCAGACCCAGGGAAAGGGTCCCGATGCCTGCACCCTCAGACCCAGGGAAAGGGTCCCGATGCCTGCACCCTCAGACCCAGGGAAAGGGTCCCGATGCCTGCACCCTCAGACTCAGGGAAGGGTCCCGATGCCTGGACCTTCAGACAAAAGGTGGGTCCCGATGCCTGCACCCTCAGACCCCGGGAAGGGTCTCGATGCCTGCACCCTCAGACCCGGGAAAGGGTCTCGATGCCTGCACCCTCAGACCCGGGAAAGGGTCCCGATGCCTGCACCCTCAGACCCGGGAAAGGGTCCCGATGCCTGCACCCTCAGACCCGGGAAAGGGTCCCGATGCCTGCACCCTCAGACCCGGGAAAGGGTCCCGATGCCTGCACCCTCAGACCCGGGAAAGGGTCCCGATGCCTGCACCCTCAGACCCGGGAAAGGGTCCCGATGCCTGCACCCTCAGACCCGGGAAAGGGTCCCGATGCCTGCACACTCAGACCCGGGAAAGGGTCCCGATGCCTGCACCCTCAGACCCGGGAAAGGGTCCCGATGCCTGCACCCTCAGAACCCGGGAAAGGGTCCCGATGCCTGCACCCTCAGAACCCGGGAAAGGGTCCCGATGCCTGCACCCTCAGACCCGGGAAAGGGTCCCGATGCCTACACCCTCAGACCCCGGGAAAGGGTCCCGATGCCTGCACCCTCAGACCCCGGGAGTGGGTCCCGATGCCTGCACCCTCAGACCCCGGGAGTGGGTCCCGATGCCTGCACCCTCAGACCCAAGGTGGGTCCCGATGCCTGCACCCTCAGACCCCGGGAAGGGTCCCGATGCCTGCACCCTCAGACCCCGGGAGTGGGTCCCGATGCCTGCACCCTCAGACCCCGGGAGTGGGTCCCGATGCCTGCACCCTCAGACCCCGGGAGTGGGTCCCGATGCCTGCACCCTCAGACCCCGGGAGTGGGTCCCGATGCCTGCACCCTCAGACCCCGGGAGTGGGTCCCGATGCCTGCACCCTCAGACCCCGGGAGTGGGTCCCGATGCCTGCACCCTCAGACCCCGGGAGTGGGTCCCGATGCCTGCACCCTCAGACCCCGGGAGTGGGTCCCGATGCCTGCACCCTCAGACCCCGGGAGTGGGTCCCGATGCCTGCACCCTCAGACCCCGGGAGTGGGTCCCGATGCCTGCACCCTCAGACCCCGGGAGTGGGTCCCGATGCCTGCACCCTCAGACCCCGGGAGTGGGTCCCGATGCCTGCACCCTCAGACCCCGGGAGTGGGTCCCGATGCCTGCACCCTCAGACCCCGGGAGTGGGTCCCGATGCCTGCACCCTCAGACCCCGGGAGTGGGTCCCGATGCCTGCACCCTCAGACCCCGGGAGTGGGTCCCGATGCCTGCACCCTCAGACCCCGGGAGTGGGTCCCGATGCCTGCACCCTCAGACCCCGGGAGTGGGTCCCGATGCCTGCACCCTCAGACCCCGGGAGTGGGTCCCGATGCCTGCACCCTCAGACCCCGGGAGTGGGTCCCGATGCCTGCACCCTCAGACCCCGGGAGTGGGTCCCGATGCCTGCACCCTCAGACCCCGGGAGTGGGTCCCGATGCCTGCACCCTCAGACCCCGGGAGTGGGTCCCGATGCCTGCACCCTCAGACCCCGGGAGTGGGTCCCGATGCCTGCACCCTCAGACCCCGGGAGTGGGTCCCGATGCCTGCACCCTCAGACCCCGGGAGTGGGTCCCGATGCCTGCACCCTCAGACCCCGGGAGTGGGTCCCGATGCCTGCACCCTCAGACCCCGGGAGTGGGTCCCGATGCCTGCACCCTCAGACCCCGGGAGTGGGTCCCGATGCCTGCACCCTCAGACCCCGGGAGTGGGTCCCGATGCCTGCACCCTCAGACCCCGGGAGTGGGTCCCGATGCCTGCACCCTCAGACCCGGGAGTGGGTCCCGATGCCTGCACCCTCAGACCCGGGAGTGGGTCCCGATGCCTGCACCCTCAGACCCCGGGAGTGGGTCCCGATGCCTGCACCCTCAGACCCCGGGAGTGGGTCCCGATGCCTGCACCCTCAGACCCCGGGAGTGGGTCCCGATGCCTGCACCCTCAGACCCAAGGAGGGTCCCGATGCCTGCACCCTCAGACCCAAGGAGGGTCCCGATGCCTGCACCCTCAGACCCAAGGACGGTCCCGATGCCTGCACCCTCAGACCCAAGGAGGGTCCCGATGCCTGCACCCTCAGACCCGGGAAAGGGTCCCGATGCCTGCACCCTCAGACCCGGGAAAGGGTCCCGATGCCTGCACCCTCAGACCCCGGGAAAGGGTCCCGATGCCTGCACCCTCAGACCCAAGGTGGGTCCCGATGCCTGCACCCTCAGACCCAAGGTGGGTCCCGATGCCTGCACCCTCAGACCCGGGAAAGGGTCCCGATGCCTGCACCCTCAGACCCAAGGTGTGTCCCGATGCCTGCACCCTCAGACCCCGGGAAGGGTCTCGATGCCTGCACCCTCAGACCCCGGGAAGGGTCCCGATGCCTGCACCCTCAGACCCCGGGAGTGGGTCCCGATGCCTGCACCCTCAGACCCGGGAGTGGGTCCCGATGCCTGCACCCTCAGACCCCGGGAGTGGGTCCCGATGCCTGCACCCTCAGACCCAAGGAGGGTCCCGATGCCTGCACCCTCAGACCCAAGGAGGTTCCCGATGCCTGCACCCTCAGACCCAAGGAGGGTCCCGATGCCTGCACCCTCAGACCCAAGGAGGGTCCCGATGCCTGCACCCTCAGACCCAAGGAGGGTCCCGATGCCTGCACCCTCAGACCCGGGAAAGGGTCCCGATGCCTGCACCCTCAGACCCGGGAAAGGGTTCCGATGCCTGCACCCTCAGACCCCGGGAAAGGGTCCCGATGCCTGCATCCTCAGACCCAAAGGGGGGTCCCGATGCCTGCACCCTCAGACCCAAGGTGGGTCCCGATGCCTGCACCCTCAGACCCAAGGTGGGTCCCGATGCCTGCACCCTCAGACCCGGGAAAGGGTCCCGATGCCTGCACCCTCAGACCCAAGGTGTGTCCCGATGCCTGCACCCTCAGACCCCGGGAAGGGTCTCGATGCCTGCACCCTCAGACCCCGGGAAGGGTCCCGATGCCTGCACCCTCAGACCCCGGGAGTGGGTCCCGATGCCTGCACCCTCAGACCCCGGGAGTGGGTCCCGATGCCTGCACCCTCAGACCCCGGGAGTGGGTCCCGATGCCTGCACCCTCAGACCCCGGGAGTGGGTCCCGATGCCTGCACCCTCAGACCCCGGGAGTGGGTCCCGATGCCTGCACCCTCAGACCCCGGGAGTGGGTCCCGATGCCTGCACCCTCAGACCCCGGGAGTGGGTCCCGATGCCTGCACCCTCAGACCCCGGGAGTGGGTCCCGATGCCTGCACCCTCAGACCCGGGAGTGGGTCCCGATGCCTGCACCCTCAGACCCGGGAGTGGGTCCCGATGCCTGCACCCTCAGACCCGGGAGTGGGTCCCGATGCCTGCACCCTCAGACCCGGGAGAGGGTCCCGATGCCTGCACCCTCAGACCCGGGAGAGGGTCCCGATGCCTGCACCCTCAGACCCAAGGAGGGTCCCGATGCCTGCACCCTCAGACCCAAGGAGTGGGTCCCGATGCCTGCACCCTCAGACCCAAGGAGTGGGTCCCGATGCCTGCACCCTCAGACCCAAGGAGGGTCCCGATGCCTGCACCCTCAGACCCGGGAAAGGGTCCCGATGCCTGCACCCTCAGACCCCGGGAAAGGGTCCCGATGCCTGCACCCTCAGACCCCGGGAAAGGGTCCCGATGCCTGCACCCTCAGACCCAAGGAGGGTCCCGATGCCTGCACCCTCAGACCCAAGGAGGGTCCCGATGCCTGCACCCTCAGACCCAAGGAGGGTCCCGATGCCTGCACCCTCAGACCCGGGAAAGGGTCCCGATGCCTGCACCCTCAGACCCGGGAAAGGGTCCCGATGCCTGCACCCTCAGACCCCGGGAAAGGGTCCCGATGCCTGCACCCTCAGACCCAAGGTGGGTCCCGATGCCTGCACCCTCAGACCCAAGGTGGGTCCCGATGCCTGCACCCTCAGACCCGGGAAAGGGTCCCGATGCCTGCACCCTCAGACCCAAGGTGTGTCCCGATGCCTGCACCCTCAGACCCCGGGAAGGGTCTCGATGCCTGCACCCTCAGACCCCGGGAGTGGGTCCCGATGCCTGCACCCTCAGACCCCGGGAGTGGGTCCCGATGCCTGCACCCTCAGACCCCGGGAGTGGGTCCCGATGCCTGCACCCTCAGACCCCGGGAGTGGGTCCCGATGCCTGCACCCTCAGACCCCGGGAGTGGGTCCCGATGCCTGCACCCTCAGACCCCGGGAGTGGGTCCCGATGCCTGCACCCTCAGACCCCGGGAGTGGGTCCCGATGCCTGCACCCTCAGACCCCGGGAGTGGGTCCCGATGCCTGCACCCTCAGACCCCGGGAGTGGGTCCCGATGCCTGCACCCTCAGACCCCGGGAGTGGGTCCCGATGCCTGCACCCTCAGACCCCGGGAGTGGGTCCCGATGCCTGCACCCTCAGACCCCGGGAGTGGGTCCCGATGCCTGCACCCTCAGACCCCGGGAGTGGGTCCCGATGCCTGCACCCTCAGACCCCGGGAGTGGGTCCCGATGCCTGCACCCTCAGACCCCGGGAGTGGGTCCCGATGCCTGCACCCTCAGACCCCGGGAGTGGGTCCCGATGCCTGCACCCTCAGACCCCGGGAGTGGGTCCCGATGCCTGCACCCTCAGACCCCGGGAGTGGGTCCCGATGCCTGCACCCTCAGACCCCGGGAGTGGGTCCCGATGCCTGCACCCTCAGACCCCGGGAGTGGGTCCCGATGCCTGCACCCTCAGACCCCGGGAGTGGGTCCCGATGCCTGCACCCTCAGACCCCGGGAGTGGGTCCCGATGCCTGCACCCTCAGACCCGGGAGTGGGTCCCGATGCCTGCACCCTCAGACCCGGGAGTGGGTCCCGATGCTTGCACCCTCAGACCCCGGGAGTGGGTCCCGATGCCTGCACCCTCAGACCCAAGGAGGGTCCCGATGCCTGCACCCTCAGACCCAAGGAGGGTCCCGATGCCTGCACCCTCAGACCCAAGGAGGGTCCCGATGCCTGCACCCTCAGACCCAAGGAGGGTCCCGATGCCTGCACCCTCAGACCCAAGGAGGGTCCCGATGCCTGCACCCTCAGACCCAAGGAGGGTCCCGATGCCTGCACCCTGAGACCCGGGAAAGGGTCCCGATGCCTGCACCCTCAGACCCGGGAAAGGGTCCCGATGCCTGCACCCTCAGACCCCGGGAAAGGGTCCCGATGCCTGCACCCTCAGACCCCGGGAAAGGGTCCCGATGCCTGCACCCTCAGACCCAAGGTGGGTCCCGATGCCTGCACCCTCAGACCCAAGGTGGGTCCCGATGCCTGCACCCTCAGACCCAAGGTGGGTCCCGATGCCTGCACCCTCAGACCCAAGGTGGGTCCCGATGCCTGCACCCTCAGACCCGGGAAAGGGTCCCGATGCCTGCACCCTCAGACCCCGGGAAGGGTCTCGATGCCTGCACCCTCAGACCCCGGGAAGGGTCCCGATGCCTGCACCCTCAGACCCCGGGAAGGGTCCCGATGCCTGCACCCTCAGACCCCGGGAGTGGGTCCCGATGCCTGCACCCTCAGACCCCGGGAGTGGGTCCCGATGCCTGCACCCTCAGACCCCGGGAGTGGGTCCCGATGCCTGCACCCTCAGACCCCGGGAGTGGGTCCCGATGCCTGCACCCTCAGACCCCGGGAGTGGGTCCCGATGCCTGCACCCTCAGACCCCGGGAGTGGGTCCCGATGCCTGCACCCTCAGACCCCGGGAGTGGGTCCCGATGCCTGCACCCTCAGACCCCGGGAGTGGGTCCCGATGCCTGCACCCTCAGACCCCGGGAGTGGGTCCCGATGCCTGCACCCTCAGACCCGGGAGTGGGTCCCGATGCCTGCACCCTCAGACCCGGGAGTGGGTCCCGATGCCTGCACCCTCAGACCCGGGAGTGGGTCCCGATGCCTGCACCCTCAGACCCGGGAGTGGGTCCCGATGCCTGCACCCTCAGACCCGGGAGTGGGTCCCGATGCCTGCACCCTCAGACCCGGGAGTGGGTCCCGATGCCTGCACCCTCAGACCCGGGAGAGGGTCCCGATGCCTGCACCCTCAGACCCAAGGAGGGTCCCGATGCCTGCACCCTCAGACCCAAGGAGGGTCCCGATGCCTGCACCCTCAGACCCGGGAAAGGGTCCCGATGCCTGCACCCTCAGACCCCGGGAAAGGGACCCGATGCCTGCACCCTCAGACCCAAGGTGGGTCCCGATGACTGCACCCTCAGACCCCGGGAGTGGGTCCCGATGCCTGCACCCTCAGACCCCGGGAGTGGGTCCCGATGCCTGCACCCTCAGACCCCGGGAGTGGGTCCCGATGCCTGCACCCTCAGACCCCGGGAGTGGGTCCCGATGCCTGCACCCTCAGACCCCGGGAGTGGGTCCCGATGCCTGCACCCTCAGACCCCGGGAGTGGGTCCCGATGCCTGCACCCTCAGACCCCGGGAGTGGGTCCCGATGCCTGCACCCTCAGACCCCGGGAGTGGGTCCCGATGCCTGCACCCTCAGACCCCGGGAGTGGGTCCCGATGCCTGCACCCTCAGACCCAAGGAGGGTCCCGATGCCTGCACCCTCAGACCCGGGAAAGGGTCCCGATGCCTGCACCCTCAGACCCCGGGAAGGGTCCCGATGCCTGCACCCTCAGACCCCGGGAGTGGGTCCCGATGCCTGCACCCTCAGACCCCGGGAGTGGGTCCCGATGCCTGCACCCTCAGACCCCGGGAGTGGGTCCCGATGCCTGCACCCTCAGACCCCGGGAGTGGGTCCCGATGCCTGCACCCTCAGACCCCGGGAGTGGGTCCCGATGCCTGCACCCTCAGACCCCGGGAGTGGGTCCCGATGCCTGCACCCTCAGACCCCGGGAGTGGGTCCCGATGCCTGCACCCTCAGACCCCGGGAGTGGGTCCCGATGCCTGCACCCTCAGACCCCGGGAGTGGGTCCCGATGCCTGCACCCTCAGACCCCGGGAGTGGGTCCCGATGCCTGCACCCTCAGACCCCGGGAGTGGGTCCCGATGCCTGCACCCTCAGACCCCGGGAGTGGGTCCCGATGCCTGCACCCTCAGACCCGGGAGTGGGTCCCGATGCCTGCACCCTCAGACCCGGGAGTGGGTCCCGATGCCTGCACCCTCAGACCCGGGAGTGGGTCCCGATGCCTGCACCCTCAGACCCGGGAGTGGGTCCCGATGCCTGCACCCTCAGACCCGGGAGTGGGTCCCGATGCCTGCACCCTCAGACCCGGGAGTGGGTCCCGATGCCTGCACCCTCAGACCCGGGAGTGGGTCCCGATGCCTGCACCCTCAGACCCGGGAGAGGGTCCCGATGCCTGCACCCTCAGACCCAAGGAGGGTCCCGATGCCTGCACCCTCAGACCCAAGGAGGGTCCCGATGCCTGCACCCTCAGACCCGGGAAAGGGTCCCGATGCCTGCACCCTCAGACCCCGGGAAAGGGACCCGATGCCTGCACCCTCAGACCCCGGGAGTGGGTCCCGATGCCTGCACCCTCAGACCCCGGGAGTGGGTCCCGATGCCTGCACCCTCAGACCCCGGGAGTGGGTCCCGATGCCTGCACCCTCAGACCCCGGGAGTGGGTCCCGATGCCTGCACCCTCAGACCCCGGGAGTGGGTCCCGATGCCTGCACCCTCAGACCCCGGGAGTGGGTCCCGATGCCTGCACCCTCAGACCCCGGGAGTGGGTCCCGATGCCTGCACCCTCAGACCCCGGGAGTGGGTCCCGATGCCTGCACCCTCAGACCCCGGGAGTGGGTCCCGATGCCTGCACCCTCGGACCCCGGGAGTGGGTCCCGATGCCTGCACCCTCGGACCCCGGGAGTGGGTCCCGATGCCTGCACCCTCGGACCCCGGGAGTGGGTCCCGATGCCTGCACCCTCAGACCCCGGGAGTGGGTCCCGATGCCTGCACCCTCAGACCCCGGGAGTGGGTCCCGATGCCTGCACCCTCAGACCCCGGGAGTGGGTCCCGATGCCTGCACCCTCAGACCCCGGGAGTGGGTCCCGATGCCTGCACCCTCAGACCCCGGGAGTGGGTCCCGATGCCTGCACCCTCAGACCCCGGGAGTGGGACCCGATGCCTGCACCCTCAGACCCCGGGAGTGGGTCCCGATGCCTGCACCCTCAGACCCAAGGAGGGTCCCGATGCCTGCACCCTCAGACCCAAGGAGGGTCCCGATGCCTGCACCCTCAGACCCAAGGAGGGTCCCGATGCCTGCACCCTCAGACCCAAGGAGGGTCCCGATGCCTGCACCCTCAGACCCAAGGAGGGTCCCGATGCCTGCACCCTCAGACCCAAGGAGGGTCCCGATGCCTGCACCCTCAGACCCGGGAAAGGGTCCCGATGCCTGCACCCTCAGACCCCGGGAAAGGGTCCCGATGCCTGCACCCTCAGACCCAAGGTGGGTCCCGATGCCTGCACCCTCAGACCCGGGAAAGGGTCCCGATGCCTGCACCCTCAGACCCAAGGTGTGTCCCGATGCCTGCACCCTCAGACCCCGGGAAGGGTCTCGATGCCTGCACCCTCAGACCCCGGGAAGGGTCCCGTTGCCTGCACCCTCAGACCCCGGGAGTGGGTCCCGATGCCTGCACCCTCAGACCCCGGGAGTGGGTCCCGATGCCTGCACCCTCAGACCCGGGAGTGGGTCCCGATGCCTGCACCCTCAGACCCCGGGAGTGGGTCCCGATGCCTGCACCCTCAGACCCAAGGAGGGTCCCGATGCCTGCACCCTCAGACCCGGGAAAGGGTCCCGATGCCTGCACCCTCAGACCCGGGAGTGGGTCCCGATGCCTGCTCCCTCAGACCCGGGAGTGGGTCCCGATGCCTGCTCCCTCAGACCCGGGAGTGGGTCCCGATGCCTGCTCCCTCAGACCCGGGAGTGGGTCCCGATGCCTGCACCCTCAGACCCGGGAGTGGGTCCCGATGCCTGCACCCTCAGACCCGGGAGTGGGTCCCGATGCCTGCACCCTCAGACCCGGGGAGTGGGTCCCGATGCCTGCACCCTCAGACCCCGGGAGTGGGTCCCGATGCCTGCACCCTCAGACCCCGGGAGTGGGTCCCGATGCCTGCACCCTCAGACCCCGGGAGTGGGTCCCGATGCCTGCACCCTCAGACCCCGGGAGTGGGTCCCGATGCCTGCACCCTCAGACCCCGGGAGTGGGTCCCGATGCCTGCACCCTCAGACCCCGGGAGTGGGTCCCGATGCCTGCACCCTCAGACCCCGGGAGTGGGTCCCGATGCCTGCACCCACAGGCCCCGTGTGGGGTCTGTGCGATGCCTGCACCCACAGGCCCCGTGTGGGGTCTGTGCGATGCCTGCACCCACAGGCCCCGAGAGGGGTCTGTGCGATGCCTGCACCCACAGGCCCCGAGAGGGGTCTGTGCGATGCCTGCACCCACAGGCCCCGTGTCGGGTCTGTGCGATGCCTGCACCCACAGGCCCCGAGAGGGGTCTGTGCGATGCCTGCACCCACAGGCCCCGTGTGGGGTCTGTGCGATGCCTGCACCCACAGGCCCCGTGTGGGGTCTGTGCGATGCCTGCACCCACAGGCCCCGTGTGGGGTCTGTGCGATGCCTGCACCCACAGGCCCCGTGTGGGGTCTGTGCGATGCCTGAACCCACAGGCCCCGTGTGGGGTCTGTGCGATGCCTGAACCCACAGGCCCCGTGTGGGGTCTGTGCGATGCCTGAACCCACAGGCCCCGTGTGGGGTCTGTGCGATGCCTGCACCCACAGGCCCCGTGTGGGGTCTGTGCGATGCCTGCACCCACAGGCCCCGTGTGGGGTCTGTGCGATGCCTGCACCCACAGGCCCCGTGTGGGGTCTGTGCGATGCCTGCACCCACAGGCCCCGTGTGGGGTCTGTGCGATGCCTGCACCCACAGGCCCCGTGTGGGGTCTGTGCGATGCCTGCACCCACAGGCCCCGTGTGGGGTCTGTGCGATGCCTGCACCCACAGGCCCCGTGTGGGGTCTGTGCGATGCCTGCACCCACAGGCCCCGTGTGGGGTCTGTGCGATGCCTGCACCCACAGGCCCCGTGTGGGGTCTGTGCGATGCCTGCACCCACAGGCCCCGTGTGGGGTCTGTGCGATGCCTGCACCCACAGGCCCCGAGAGGGTCCCGATGCCTGCACCCTCAGACCCAAGGAGGGTCCCGATGCCTGCACCCTCAGACCCAAGGACGGTCCCGATGCCTGCACCCTCAGACCCAAGGAGGGTCCCGATGCCTGCACCCTCAGACCCGGGAAAGGGTCCCGATGCCTGCACCCTCAGACCCGGGAAAGGTTCCCGATGCCTGCACCCTCAGACCCCGGGAAAGGGTCCCGATGCCTGCACCCTCAGACCCAAGGTGGGTCCCGATGCCTGCACCCTCAGACCCAAGGTGGGTCCCGATGCCTGCACCCTCAGACCCGGGAAAGGGTCCCGATGCCTGCACCCTCAGACCCAAGGTGTGTCCCGATGCCTGCACCCTCAGACCCCGGGAAGGGTCTCGATGCCTGCACCCTCAGACCCCGGGAAGGGTCCCGATGCCTGCACCCTCAGACCCCGGGAGTGGGTCCCGATGCCTGCACCCTCAGACCCGGGAGTGGGTCCCGATGCCTGCACCCTCAGACCCCGGGAGTGGGTCCCGATGCCTGCACCCTCAGACCCAAGGAGGGTCCCGATGCCTGCACCCTCAGACCCAAGGAGGTTCCCGATGCCTGCACCCTCAGACCCAAGGAGGGTCCCGATGCCTGCACCCTCAGACCCAAGGAGGGTCCCGATGCCTGCACCCTCAGACCCAAGGAGGGTCCCGATGCCTGCACCCTCAGACCCGGGAAAGGGTCCCGATGCCTGCACCCTCAGACCCGGGAAAGGGTTCCGATGCCTGCACCCTCAGACCCCGGGAAAGGGTCCCGATGCCTGCACCCTCAGACCCAAGGTGGGTCCCGATGCCTGCACCCTCAGACCCAAGGTGGGTCCCGATGCCTGCACCCTCAGACCCGGGAAAGGGTCCCGATGCCTGCACCCTCAGACCCAAGGTGTGTCCCGATGCCTGCACCCTCAGACCCCGGGAAGGGTCTCGATGCCTGCACCCTCAGACCCCGGGAAGGGTCTCGATGCCTGCACCCTCAGACCCCGGGAAGGGTCCCGATGCCTGCACCCTCAGACCCCGGGAGTGGGTCCCGATGCCTGCACCCTCAGACCCCGGGAGTGGGTCCCGATGCCTGCACCCTCAGACCCCGGGAGTGGGTCCCGATGCCTGCACCCTCAGACCCCGGGAGTGGGTCCCGATGCCTGCACCCTCAGACCCCGGGAGTGGGTCCCGATGCCTGCACCCTCAGACCCCGGGAGTGGGTCCCGATGCCTGCATCCTCAGACCCAAGGTGGGTCCCGATGCCTGCACCCTCAGACCCAAGGTGGGTCCCGATGCCTGCACCCTCAGACCCAAGGTGGGTCCCGATGCCTGCACCCTCAGACCCGGGAAAGGGTCCCGATGCCTGCACCCTCAGACCCAAGGTGTGTCCCGATGCCTGCACCCTCAGACCCCGGGAAGGGTCTCGATGCCTGCACCCTCAGACCCCGGGAAGGGTCCCGATGCCTGCACCCTCAGACCCCGGGAGTGGGTCCCGATGCCTGCACCCTCAGACCCCGGGAGTGGGTCCCGATGCCTGCACCCTCAGACCCCGGGAGTGGGTCCCGATGCCTGCACCCTCAGACCCCGGGAGTGGGTCCCGATGCCTGCACCCTCAGACCCCGGGAGTGGGTCCCGATGCCTGCACCCTCAGACCCCGGGAGTGGGTCCCGATGCCTGCACCCTCAGACCCCGGGAGAGGGTCCCGATGCCTGCACCCTCAGACCCGGGAGTGGGTCCCGATGCCTGCACCCTCAGACCCGGGAGTGGGTCCCGATGCCTGCACCCTCAGACCCGGGAGTGGGTCCCGATGCCTGCACCCTCAGACCCGGGAGAGGGTCCCGATGCCTGCACCCTCAGACCCAAGGAGGGTCCCGATGCCTGCACCCTCAGACCCAAGGAGGGTCCCGATGCCTGCACCCTCAGACCCGGGAAAGGGTCCCGATGCCTGCACCCTCAGACCCAAGGTGGGTCCCGATGCCTGCACCCTCAGACCCCGGGAAGGGTCCCGATGCCTGCACCCTCAGACCCCGGGAGTGGGTCCCGATGCCTGCACCCTCAGACCCCGGGAGTGGGTCCCGATGCCTGCACCCTCAGACCCCGGGTGTGGGTCCCGATGCCTGCACCCTCAGACCCCGGGAGTGGGTCCCGATGCCTGCACCCTCAGACCCCGGGAGTGGGTCCCGATGCCTGCACCCTCAGACCCCGGGAGTGGGTCCCGATGCCTGCACCCTCAGACCCCGGGAGTGGGTCCCGATGCCTGCACCCTCAGACCCCGGGAGTGGGTCCCGATGCCTGCACCCTCAGACCCCGGGAGTGGGTCCCGATGCCTGCACCCTCAGACCCCGGGAGTGGGTCCCGATGCCTGCACCCTCAGACCCCGGGAGTGGGTCCCGATGCCTGCACCCTCAGACCCCGGGAGTGGGTCCCGATGCCTGCACCCTCAGACCCCGGGAGTGGGTCCCGATGCCTGCACCCTCAGACCCCGGGAGTGGGTCCCGATGCCTGCACCCTCAGACCCCGGGAGTGGGTCCCGATGCCTGCACCCTCAGACCCCGGGAGTGGGTCCCGATGCCTGCACCCTCAGACCCCGGGAGTGGGTCCCGATGCCTGCACCCTCAGACCCCGGGAGTGGGTCCCGATGCCTGCACCCTCAGACCCCGGGAGTGGGTCCCGATGCCTGCACCCTCAGACCCCGGGAGTGGGTCCCGATGCCTGCACCCTCAGACCCCGGGAGTGGGTCCCGATGCCTGCACCCTCAGACCCCGGGAGTGGGTCCCGATGCCTGCACCCTCAGACCCCGGGAGTGGGTCCCGATGCCTGCACCCTCAGACCCCGGGAGTGGGTCCCGATGCCTGCACCCTCAGACCCCGGGAGTGGGTCCCGATGCCTGCACCCTCAGACCCCGGGAGTGGGTCCCGATGCCTGCACCCTCAGACCCCGGGAGTGGGTCCCGATGCCTGCACCCTCAGACCCCGGGAGTGGGTCCCGATGCCTGCACCCTCAGACCCCGGGAGTGGGTCCCGATGCCTGCACCCTCAGACCCCGGGAGTGGGTCCCGATGCCTGCACCCTCAGACCCCGGGAGTGGGTCCCGATGCCTGCACCCTCAGACCCCGGGAGTGGGTCCCGATGCCTGCACCCTCAGACCCCGGGAGTGGGTCCCGATGCCTGCACCCTCAGACCCCGGGAGTGGGTCCCGATGCCTGCACCCTCAGACCCCGGGAGTGGGTCCCGATGCTTGCACCCTCAGACCCCGGGAGTGGGTCCCGATGCCTGCACCCTCAGACCCCGGGAGTGGGTCCCGATGCCTGCACCCTCAGACCCCGGGAGTGGGTCCCGATGCCTGCACCCTCAGACCCCGGGAGTGGGTCCCGATGCCTGCACCCTCAGACCCCGGGAGTGGGTCCCGATGCCTGCACCCTCAGACCCCGGGAGTGGGTCCCGATGCCTGCACCCTCAGACCCGGGAGTGGGTCCCGATGCCTGCACCCTCAGACCCGGGAGTGGGTCCCGATGCCTGCACCCTCAGACCCAAGGAGTGGGTCCCGATGCCTGCACCCTCAGACCCAAGGAGGGTCCCGATGCCTGCACCCTCAGACCCGGGAAAGGGTCCCGATGCCTGCACCCTCAGACCCCGGGAAAGGGTCCCGATGCCTGCACCCTCAGACCCCGGGAAAGGGTCCCGATGCCTGCACCCTCAGACCCAAGGAGGGTCCCGATGCCTGCACCCTCAGACCCAAGGAGGGTCCCGATGCCTGCACCCTCAGACCCAAGGAGGGTCCCGATGCCTGCATCCTCAGACCCAAGGAGGGTCCCGATGCCTGCACCCTCAGACCCGGGAAAGGGTCCCGATGCCTGCACCCTCAGACCCCGGGAAAGGGTCCCGATGCCTGCACCCTCAGACCCAAGGTGGGTCCCGATGCCTGCACCCTCAGACCCAAGGTGGGTCCCGATGCCTGCACCCTCAGACCCAAGGTGTGTCCCGATGCCTGCACCCTCAGACCCAAGGTGTGTCCCGATGCCTGCACCCTCAGACCCAAGGTGTGTCCCGATGCCTGCACCCTCAGACCCCGGGAAGGGTCTCGATGCCTGCACCCTCAGACCCCGGGAAGGGTCCCGATGCCTGCACCCTCAGACCCCGGGAGTGGGTCCCGATGCCTGCACCCTCAGACCCCGGGAGTGGGTCCCGATGCCTGCACCCTCAGACCCCGGGAGTGGGTCCCGATGCCTGCACCCTCAGACCCCGGGAGTGGGTCCCGATGCCTGCACCCTCAGACCCCGGGAGTGGGTCCCGATGCCTGCACCCTCAGACCCCGGGAGTGGGTCCCGATGCCTGCACCCTCAGACCCCGGGAGTGGGTCCCGATGCCTGCACCCTCAGACCCCGGGAGTGGGTCCCGATGCCTGCACCCTCAGACCCCGGGAGTGGGTCCCGATGCCTGCACCCTCAGACCCCGGGAGTGGGTCCCGATGCCTGCACCCTCAGACCCCGGGAGTGGGTCCCGATGCCTGCACCCTCAGACCCCGGGAGTGGGTCCCGATGCCTGCACCCTCAGACCCCGGGAGTGGGTCCCGATGCCTGCACCCTCAGACCCCGGGAGTGGGTCCCGATGCCTGCACCCTCAGACCCCGGGAGTGGGTCCCGATGCCTGCACCCTCAGACCCCGGGAGTGGGTCCCGATGCCTGCACCCTCAGACCCCGGGAGTGGGTCCCGATGCCTGCACCCTCAGACCCCGGGAGTGGGTCCCGATGCCTGCACCCTCAGACCCCGGGAGTGGGTCCCGATGCCTGCACCCTCAGACCCCGGGAGTGGGTCCCGATGCCTGCACCCTCAGACCCCGGGAGTGGGTCCCGATGCCTGCACCCTCAGACCCCGGGAGTGGGTCCCGATGCCTGCACCCTCAGACCCAAGGAGGGTCCCGATGCCTGCACCCTCAGACCCAAGGAGGGTCCCGATGCCTGCACCCTCAGACCCAAGGAGGGTCCCGATGCCTGCACCCTCAGACCCAAGGAGGGTCCCGATGCCTGCACCCTCAGACCCGGGAAAGGGTCCCGATGCCTGCACCCTCAGACCCAAGGAGGGTCCCGATGCCTGCACCCTCAGACCCAAGGAGGGTCCCGATGCCTGCACCCTCAGACCCAAGGAGGGTCCCGATGCCTGCACCCTCAGACCCGGGAAAGGGTCCCGATGCCTGCACCCTCAGACCCGGGAAAGGGTCCCGATGCCTGCACCCTCAGACCCCGGGAAAGGGTCCCGATGCCTGCACCCTCAGACCCAAGGTGGGTCCCGATGCCTGCACCCTCAGACCCAAGGTGGGTCCCGATGCCTGCACCCTCAGACCCAAGGTGGGTCCCGATGCCTGCACCCTCAGACCCAAGGTGGGTCCCGATGCCTGCACCCTCAGACCCGGGAAAGGGTCCCGATGCCTGCACCCTCAGACCCCGGGAAGGGTCTCGATGCCTGCACCCTCAGACCCCGGGAAGGGTCCCGATGCCTGCACCCTCAGACCCCGGGAGTGGGTCCCGATGCCTGCACCCTCAGACCCCGGGAGTGGGTCCCGATGCCTGCACCCTCAGACCCCGGGAGTGGGTCCCGATGCCTGCACCCTCAGACCCCGGGAGTGGGTCCCGATGCCTGCACCCTCAGACCCCGGGAGTGGGTCCCGATGCCTGCACCCTCAGACCCCGGGAGTGGGTCCCGATGCCTGCACCCTCAGACCCCGGGAGTGGGTCCCGATGCCTGCACCCTCAGACCCCGGGAGTGGGTCCCGATGCCTGCACCCTCAGACCCCGGGAGTGGGTCCCGATGCCTGCACCCTCAGACCCCGGGAGTGGGTCCCGATGCCTGCACCCTCAGACCCCGGGAGTGGGTCCCGATGCCTGCACCCTCAGACCCCGGGAGTGGGTCCCGATGCCTGCACCCTCAGACCCCGGGAGTGGGTCCCGATGCCTGCACCCTCAGACCCCGGGAGTGGGTCCCGATGCCTGCACCCTCAGACCCCGGGAGTGGGTCCCGATGCCTGCACCCTCAGACCCCGGGAGTGGGTCCCGATGCCTGCACCCTCAGACCCGGGAGTGGGTCCCGATGCCTGCACCCTCAGACCCGGGAGTGGGTCCCGATGCCTGCACCCTCAGACCCGGGAGTGGGTCCCGATGCCTGCACCCTCAGACCCGGGAGTGGGTCCCGATGCCTGCACCCTCAGACCCGGGAGTGGGTCCCGATGCCTGCACCCTCAGACCCGGGAGTGGGTCCCGATGCCTGCACCCTCAGACCCAAGGAGGGTCCCGATGCCTGCACCCTCAGACCCAAGGAGGGTCCCGATGCCTGCACCCTCAGACCCGGGAAAGGGTCCCGATGCCTGCACCCTCAGACCCCGGGAAAGGGACCCGATGCCTGCACCCTCAGACCCCGGGAGTGGGTCCCGATGCCTGCACCCTCAGACCCCGGGAGTGGGTCCCGATGCCTGCACCCTCAGACCCCGGGAGTGGGTCCCGATGCCTGCACCCTCAGACCCCGGGAGTGGGTCCCGATGCCTGCACCCTCAGACCCCGGGAGTGGGTCCCGATGCCTGCACCCTCAGACCCCGGGAGTGGGTCCCGATGCCTGCACCCTCAGACCCCGGGAGTGGGTCCCGATGCCTGCACCCTCAGACCCCGGGAGTGGGTCCCGATGCCTGCACCCTCAGACCCCGGGAGTGGGTCCCGATGCCTGCACCCTCAGACCCCGGGAGTGGGTCCCGATGCCTGCACCCTCAGACCCCGGGAGTGGGTCCCGATGCCTGCACCCTCAGACCCCGGGAGTGGGTCCCGATGCCTGCACCCTCAGACCCCGGGAGTGGGTCCCGATGCCTGCACCCTCAGACCCCGGGAGTGGGTCCCGATGCCTGCACCCTCAGACCCCGGGAGTGGGTCCCGATGCCTGCACCCTCAGACCCGGGAGTGGGTCCCGATGCCTGCACCCTCAGACCCGGGAGTGGGTCCCGATGCCTGCACCCTCAGACCCGGGAGTGGGTCCCGATGCCTGCACCCTCAGACCCGGGAGTGGGTCCCGATGCCTGCACCCTCAGACCCGGGAGTGGGTCCCGATGCCTGCACCCTCAGACCCGGGAGTGGGTCCCGATGCCTGCACCCTCAGACCCAAGGAGGGTCCCGATGCCTGCACCCTCAGACCCAAGGAGGGTCCCGATGCCTGCACCCTCAGACCCGGGAAAGGGTCCCGATGCCTGCACCCTCAGACCCCGGGAAAGGGACCCGATGCCTGCACCCTCAGACCCCGGGAGTGGGTCCCGATGCCTGCACCCTCAGACCCCGGGAGTGGGTCCCGATGCCTGCACCCTCAGACCCCGGGAGTGGGTCCCGATGCCTGCACCCTCAGACCCCGGGAGTGGGTCCCGATGCCTGCACCCTCAGACCCCGGGAGTGGGTCCCGATGCCTGCACCCTCAGACCCCGGGAGTGGGTCCCGATGCCTGCACCCTCAGACCCCGGGAGTGGGTCCCGATGCCTGCACCCTCAGACCCCGGGAGTGGGTCCCGATGCCTGCACCCTCAGACCCCGGGAGTGGGTCCCGATGCCTGCACCCTCAGACCCAAGGAGGGTCCCGATGCCTGCACCCTCAGACCCCGGGAAGGGTCCCGATGCCTGCACCCTCAGACCCCGGGAAGGGTCCCGATGCCTGCACCCTCAGACCCCGGGAGTGGGTCCCGATGCCTGCACCCTCAGACCCCGGGAGTGGGTCCCGATGCCTGCACCCTCAGACCCCGGGAGTGGGTCCCGATGCCTGCACCCTCAGACCCCGGGAGTGGGTCCCGATGCCTGCACCCTCAGACCCCGGGAGTGGGTCCCGATGCCTGCACCCTCAGACCCCGGGAGTGGGTCCCGATGCCTGCACCCTCAGACCCCGGGAGTGGGTCCCGATGCCTGCACCCTCAGACCCCGGGAGTGGGTCCCGATGCCTGCACCCTCAGACCCCGGGAGTGGGTCCCGATGCCTGCACCCTCAGACCCCGGGAGTGGGTCCCGATGCCTGCACCCTCAGACCCCGGGAGTGGGTCCCGATGCCTGCACCCTCAGACCCGGGAGTGGGTCCCGATGCCTGCACCCTCAGACCCGGGAGTGGGTCCCGATGCCTGCACCCTCAGACCCGGGAGTGGGTCCCGATGCCTGCACCCTCAGACCCGGGAGAGGGTCCCGATGCCTGCACCCTCAGACCCAAGGAGGGTCCCGATGCCTGCACCCTCAGACCCAAGGAGGGTCCCGATGCCTGCACCCTCAGACCCGGGAAAGGGTCCCGATGCCTGCACCCTCAGACCCCGGGAAGGGTCCCGATGCCTGCACCCTCAGACCCCGGGAGTGGGTCCCGATGCCTGCACCCTCAGACCCCGGGAGTGGGTCCCGATGCCTGCACCCTCAGACCCCGGGAGTGGGTCCCGATGCCTGCACCCTCAGACCCCGGGAGTGGGTCCCGATGCCTGCACCCTCAGACCCCGGGAGTGGGTCCCGATGCCTGCACCCTCAGACCCCGGGAGTGGGTCCCGATGCCTGCACCCTCAGACCCCGGGAGTGGGTCCCGATGCCTGCACCCTCAGACCCCGGGAGTGGGTCCCGATGCCTGCACCCTCAGACCCCGGGAGTGGGTCCCGATGCCTGCACCCTCAGACCCCGGGAGTGGGTCCCGATGCCTGCACCCTCAGACCCCGGGAGTGGGTCCCGATGCCTGCACCCTCAGACCCCGGGAGTGGGTCCCGATGCCTGCACCCTCAGACCCCGGGAGTGGGTCCCGATGCCTGCACCCTCAGACCCCGGGAGTGGGTCCCGATGCCTGCACCCTCAGACCCCGGGAGTGGGTCCCGATGCCTGCACCCTCAGACCCCGGGAGTGGGTCCCGATGCCTGCACCCTCAGACCCCGGGAGTGGGTCCCGATGCCTGCACCCTCAGACCCCGGGAGTGGGTCCCGATGCCTGCACCCTCAGACCCCGGGAGTGGGTCCCGATGCCTGCACCCTCAGACCCCGGGAGTGGGTCCCGATGCCTGCACCCTCAGACCCCGGGAGTGGGTCCCGATGCCTGCACCCTCAGACCCCGGGAGTGGGTCCCGATGCCTGCACCCTCAGACCCCGGGAGTGGGTCCCGATGCCTGCACCCTCAGACCCCGGGAGTGGGTCCCGATGCCTGCACCCTCAGACCCCGGGAGTGGGTCCCGATGCCTGCACCCTCAGACCCCGGGAGTGGGTCCCGATGCCTGCACCCTCAGACCCCGGGAGTGGGTCCCGATGCCTGCACCCTCAGACCCCGGGAGTGGGTCCCGATGCCTGCACCCTCAGACCCCGGGAGTGGGTCCCGATGCCTGCACCCTCAGACCCCGGGAGTGGGTCCCGATGCCTGCACCCTCAGACCCCGGGAGTGGGTCCCGATGCCTGCACCCTCAGACCCCGGGAGTGGGTCCCGATGCCTGCACCCTCAGACCCCGGGAGTGGGTCCCGATGCCTGCACCCTCAGACCCCGGGAGTGGGTCCCGATGCCTGCACCCTCAGACCCCGGGAGTGGGTCCCGATGCCTGCACCCTCAGACCCCGGGAGTGGGTCCCGATGCCTGCACCCTCAGACCCCGGGAGTGGGTCCCGATGCCTGCACCCTCAGACCCCGGGAGTGGGTCCCGATGCCTGCACCCTCAGACCCCGGGAGTGGGTCCCGATGCCTGCACCCTCAGACCCCGGGAGTGGGTCCCGATGCCTGCACCCTCAGACCCCGGGAGTGGGTCCCGATGCCTGCACCCTCAGACCCCGGGAGTGGGTCCCGATGCCTGCACCCTCAGACCCCGGGAGTGGGTCCCGATGCCTGCACCCTCAGACCCAAGGAGTGGGTCCCGATGCCTGCACCCTCAGACCCAAGGAGGGTCCCGATGCCTGCACCCTCAGACCCGGGAAAGGGTCCCGATGCCTGCACCCTCAGACCCCGGGAAAGGGTCCCGATGCCTGCACCCTCAGACCCCGGGAAAGGGTCCCGATGCCTGCACCCTCAGACCCAAGGAGGGTCCCGATGCCTGCACCCTCAGACCCAAGGAGGGTCCCGATGCCTGCACCCTCAGACCCAAGGAGGGTCCCGATGCCTGCACCCTCAGACCCAAGGAGGGTCCCGATGCCTGCATCCTCAGACCCAAGGAGGGTCCCGATGCCTGCACCCTCAGACCCGGGAAAGGGTCCCGATGCCTGCACCCTCAGACCCGGGAAAGGGTCCCGATGCCTGCACCCTCAGACCCCGGGAAAGGGTCCCGATGCCTGCACCCTCAGACCCAAGGTGGGTCCCGATGCCTGCACCCTCAGACCCAAGGTGGGTCCCGATGCCTGCACCCTCAGACCCGGGAAAGGGTCCCGATGCCTGCACCCTCAGACCCAAGGTGTGTCCCGATGCCTGCACCCTCAGACCCCGGGAAGGGTCTCGATGCCTGCACCCTCAGACCCCGGGAAGGGTCCCGATGCCTGCACCCTCAGACCCCGGGAGTGGGTCCCGATGCCTGCACCCTCAGACCCCGGGAGTGGGTCCCGATGCCTGCACCCTCAGACCCCGGGAGTGGGTCCCGATGCCTGCACCCTCAGACCCCGGGAGTGGGTCCCGATGCCTGCACCCTCAGACCCCGGGAGTGGGTCCCGATGCCTGCACCCTCAGACCCCGGGAGTGGGTCCCGATGCCTGCACCCTCAGACCCCGGGAGTGGGTCCCGATGCCTGCACCCTCAGACCCCGGGAGTGGGTCCCGATGCCTGCACCCTCAGACCCCGGGAGTGGGTCCCGATGCCTGCACCCTCAGACCCCGGGAGTGGGTCCCGATGCCTGCACCCTCAGACCCCGGGAGTGGGTCCCGATGCCTGCACCCTCAGACCCCGGGAGTGGGTCCCGATGCCTGCACCCTCAGACCCCGGGAGTGGGTCCCGATGCCTGCACCCTCAGACCCCGGGAGTGGGTCCCGATGCCTGCACCCTCAGACCCCGGGAGTGGGTCCCGATGCCTGCACCCTCAGACCCCGGGAGTGGGTCCCGATGCCTGCACCCTCAGACCCCGGGAGTGGGTCCCGATGCCTGCACCCTCAGACCCCGGGAGTGGGTCCCGATGCCTGCACCCTCAGACCCCGGGAGTGGGTCCCGATGCCTGCACCCTCAGACCCCGGGAGTGGGTCCCGATGCCTGCACCCTCAGACCCCGGGAGTGGGTCCCGATGCCTGCACCCTCAGACCCCGGGAGTGGGTCCCGATGCCTGCACCCTCAGACCCCGGGAGTGGGTCCCGATGCCTGCACCCTCAGACCCCGGGAGTGGGTCCCGATGCCTGCACCCTCAGACCCGGGAGTGGGTCCCGATGCCTGCACCCTCAGACCCGGGAGTGGGTCCCGATGCTTGCACCCTCAGACCCCGGGAGTGGGTCCCGATGCCTGCACCCTCAGACCCAAGGAGGGTCCCGATGCCTGCACCCTCAGACCCAAGGAGGGTCCCGATGCCTGCACCCTCAGACCCAAGGAGGGTCCCGATGCCTGCACCCTCAGACCCGGGAAAGGGTCCCGATGCCTGCACCCTCAGACCCGGGAAAGGGTCCCGATGCCTGCACCCTCAGACCCCGGGAAAGGGTCCCGATGCCTGCACCCTCAGACCCAAGGTGGGTCCCGATGCCTGCACCCTCAGACCCAAGGTGGGTCCCGATGCCTGCACCCTCAGACCCAAGGTGGGTCCCGATGCCTGCACCCTCAGACCCGGGAAAGGGTCCCGATGCCTGCACCCTCAGACCCGGGAAAGGGTCCCGATGCCTGCACCCTCAGACCCCGGGAAGGGTCTCGATGCCTGCACCCTCAGACCCCGGGAAGGGTCCCGATGCCTGCACCCTCAGACCCCGGGAAGGGTCCCGATGCCTGCACCCTCAGACCCCGGGAGTGGGTCCCGATGCCTGCACCCTCAGACCCCGGGAGTGGGTCCCGATGCCTGCACCCTCAGACCCCGGGAGTGGGTCCCGATGCCTGCACCCTCAGACCCCGGGAGTGGGTCCCGATGCCTGCACCCTCAGACCCCGGGAGTGGGTCCCGATGCCTGCACCCTCAGACCCCGGGAGTGGGTCCCGATGCCTGCACCCTCAGACCCCGGGAGTGGGTCCCGATGCCTGCACCCTCAGACCCCGGGAGTGGGTCCCGATGCCTGCACCCTCAGACCCGGGAGTGGGTCCCGATGCCTGCACCCTCAGACCCGGGAGTGGGTCCCGATGCCTGCACCCTCAGACCCGGGAGTGGGTCCCGATGCCTGCACCCTCAGACCCGGGAGTGGGTCCCGATGCCTGCACCCTCAGACCCGGGAGTGGGTCCCGATGCCTGCACCCTCAGACCCGGGAGTGGGTCCCGATGCCTGCACCCTCAGACCCGGGAGTGGGTCCCGATGCCTGCACCCTCAGACCCGGGAGAGGGTCCCGATGCCTGCACCCTCAGACCCAAGGAGGGTCCCGATGCCTGCACCCTCAGACCCAAGGAGGGTCCCGATGCCTGCACCCTCAGACCCGGGAAAGGGTCCCGATGCCTGCACCCTCAGACCCCGGGAAAGGGACCCGATGCCTGCACCCTCAGACCCAAGGTGGGTCCCGATGCCTGCACCCTCAGACCCCGGGAGTGGGTCCCGATGCCTGCACCCTCAGACCCCGGGAGTGGGTCCCGATGCCTGCACCCTCAGACCCCGGGAGTGGGTCCCGATGCCTGCACCCTCAGACCCCGGGAGTGGGTCCCGATGCCTGCACCCTCAGACCCCGGGAGTGGGTCCCGATGCCTGCACCCTCAGACCCCGGGAGTGGGTCCCGATGCCTGCACCCTCAGACCCCGGGAGTGGGTCCCGATGCCTGCACCCTCAGACCCAAGGAGGGTCCCGATGCCTGCACCCTCAGACCCGGGAAAGGGTCCCGATGCCTGCACCCTCAGACCCCGGGAAGGGTCCCGATGCCTGCACCCTCAGACCCCGGGAGTGGGTCCCGATGCCTGCACCCTCAGACCCCGGGAGTGGGTCCCGATGCCTGCACCCTCAGACCCCGGGAGTGGGTCCCGATGCCTGCACCCTCAGACCCCGGGAGTGGGTCCCGATGCCTGCACCCTCAGACCCCGGGAGTGGGTCCCGATGCCTGCACCCTCAGACCCAAGGAGGGTCCCGATGCCTGCACCCTCAGACCCGGGAAAGGGTCCCGATGCCTGCACCCTCAGACCCAAGGTGGGTCCCGATGCCTGCACCCTCAGACCCCGGGAAGGGTCCCGATGCCTGCACCCTCAGACCCCGGGAGTGGGTCCCGATGCCTGCACCCTCAGACCCCGGGAGTGGGTCCCGATGCCTGCACCCTCAGACCCCGGGAGTGGGTCCCGATGCCTGCACCCTCAGACCCCGGGAGTGGGTCCCGATGCCTGCACCCTCAGACCCCGGGAGTGGGTCCCGATGCCTGCACCCTCAGACCCCGGGAGTGGGTCCCGATGCCTGCACCCTCAGACCCCGGGAGTGGGTCCCGATGCCTGCACCCTCAGACCCCGGGAGTGGGTCCCGATGCCTGCACCCTCAGACCCCGGGAGTGGGTCCCGATGCCTGCACCCTCAGACCCCGGGAGTGGGTCCCGATGCCTGCACCCTCAGACCCCGGGAGTGGGTCCCGATGCCTGCACCCTCAGACCCCGGGAGTGGGTCCCGATGCCTGCACCCTCAGACCCCGGGAGTGGGTCCCGATGCCTGCACCCTCAGACCCAAGGAGGGTCCCGATGCCTGCACCCTCAGACCCAAGGAGGGTCCCGATGCCTGCACCCTCAGACCCAAGGAGGGTCCCGATGCCTGCACCCTCAGACCCAAGGAGGGTCCCGATGCCTGCACCCTCAGACCCGGGAAAGGGTCCCGATGCCTGCACTCTCAGACCCCGGGAAAGGGTCCCGATGCCTGCACCCTCAGACCCAAGGTGGGTCCCGATGCCTGCACCCTCAGACCCGGGAAAGGGTCCCGATGCCTGCACCCTCAGACCCAAGGTGTGTCCCGATGCCTGCACCCTCAGACCCCGGGAAGGGTCTCGATGCCTGCACCCTCAGACCCCGGGAAGGGTCCCGTTGCCTGCACCCTCAGACCCCGGGAGTGGGTCCCGATGCCTGCACCCTCAGACCCCGGGAGTGGGTCCCGATGCCTGCACCCTCAGACCCGGGAGTGGGTCCCGATGCCTGCACCCTCAGACCCCGGGAGTGGGTCCCGATGCCTGCACCCTCAGACCCAAGGAGGGTCCCGATGCCTGCACCCTCAGACCCGGGAAAGGGTCCCGATGCCTGCACCCTCAGACCCGGGAGTGGGTCCCGATGCCTGCTCCCTCAGACCCGGGAGTGGGTCCCGATGCCTGCTCCCTCAGACCCGGGAGTGGGTCCCGATGCCTGCTCCCTCAGACCCGGGAGTGGGTCCCGATGCCTGCACCCTCAGACCCGGGAGTGGGTCCCGATGCCTGCTCCCTCAGACCCGGGAGTGGGTCCCGATGCCTGCACCCTCAGACCCGGGAGTGGGTCCCGATGCCTGCACCCTCAGACCCGGGAGTGGGTCCCGATGCCTGCACCCTCAGACCCGGGAGTGGGTCCCGATGCCTGCACCCTCAGACCCGGGAGTGGGTCCCGATGCCTGCACCCTCAGACCCCGGGAGTGGGTCCCGATGCCTGCACCCTCAGACCCCGGGAGTGGGTCCCGATGCCTGCACCCTCAGACCCCGGGAGTGGGTCCCGATGCCTGCACCCTCAGACCCCGGGAGTGGGTCCCGATGCCTGCACCCTCAGACCCCGGGAGTGGGTCCCGATGCCTGCACCCTCAGACCCCGGGAGTGGGTCCCGATGCCTGCACCCTCAGACCCCGGGAGTGGGTCCCGATGCCTGCACCCTCAGACCCCGGGAGTGGGTCCCGATGCCTGCACCCTCAGACCCCGGGAGTGGGTCCCGATGCCTGCACCCTCAGACCCCGGGAGTGGGTCCCGATGCCTGCACCCTCAGACCCCGGGAGTGGGTCCCGATGCCTGCACCCTCAGACCCCGGGAGTGGGTCCCGATGCCTGCACCCTCAGACCCCGGGAGTGGGTCCCGATGCCTGCACCCTCAGACCCCGGGAGTGGGTCCCGATGCCTGCACCCTCAGACCCCGGGAGTGGGTCCCGATGCCTGCACCCTCAGACCCCGGGAGTGGGTCCCGATGCCTGCACCCTCAGACCCCGGGAGTGGGTCCCGATGCCTGCACCCTCAGACCCCGGGAGTGGGTCCCGATGCCTGCACCCTCAGACCCCGGGAGTGGGTCCCGATGCCTGCACCCTCAGACCCCGGGAGTGGGTCCCGATGCCTGCACCCTCAGACCCCGGGAGTGGGTCCCGATGCCTGCACCCTCAGACCCCGGGAGTGGGTCCCGATGCCTGCACCCTCAGACCCCGGGAGTGGGTCCCGATGCCTGCACCCTCAGACCCCGGGAGTGGGTCCCGATGCCTGCACCCTCAGACCCCGGGAGTGGGTCCCGATGCCTGCACCCTCAGACCCCGGGAGTGGGTCCCGATGCCTGCACCCTCAGACCCCGGGAGTGGGTCCCGATGCCTGCACCCTCAGACCCCGGGAGTGGGTCCCGATGCCTGCACCCTCAGACCCCGGGAGTGGGTCCCGATGCCTGCACCCTCAGACCCCGGGAGTGGGTCCCGATGCCTGCACCCTCAGACCCCGGGAGTGGGTCCCGATGCCTGCACCCTCAGACCCCGGGAGTGGGTCCCGATGCCTGCACCCTCAGACCCCGGGAGTGGGTCCCGATGCCTGCACCCTCAGACCCCGGGAGTGGGTCCCGATGCCTGCACCCACAGGCCCCGTGTGGGGTCTGTGCGATGCCTGCACCCACAGGCCCCGTGTGGGGTCTGTGCGATGCCTGCACCCACAGGCCCCGTGTGGGGTCTGTGCGATGCCTGCACCCACAGGCCCCGTGTGGGGTCTGTGCGATGCCTGCACCCACAGGCCCCGTGTGGGGTCTGTGCGATGCCTGCACCCACAGGCCCCGTGTGGGGTCTGTGCGATGCCTGCACCCACAGGCCCCGAGAGGGGTCTGTGCGATGCCTGCACCCACAGGCCCCGAGAGGGGTCTGTGCGATGCCTGCACCCACAGGCCCCGAGAGGGGTCTGTGCGATGCCTGCACCCACAGGCCCCGAGAGGGGTCTGTGCGATGCCTGCACCCACAGGCCCCGTGTGGGGTCTGTGCGATGCCTGCACCCACAGGCCCCGTGTGGGGTCTGTGCGATGCCTGCACCCACAGGCCCCGTGTGGGGTCTGTGCGATGCCTGCACCCACAGGCCCCGTGTGGGGTCTGTGCGATGCCTGCACCCACAGGCCCCGTGTGGGGTCTGTGCGATGCCTGCACCCACAGGCCCCGTGTGGGGTCTGTGCGATGCCTGCACCCACAGGCCCCGTGTGGGGTCTGTGCGATGCCTGCACCCACAGGCCCCGTGTGGGGTCTGTGCGATGCCTGCACCCACAGGCCCCGTGTGGGGTCTGTGCGATGCCTGCACCCACAGGCCCCGTGTGGGGTCTGTGCGATGCCTGCACCCACAGGCCCCGTGTGGGGTCTGTGCGATGCCTGCACCCACAGGCCCCGTGTGGGGTCTGTGCGATGCCTGCACCCACAGGCCCCGTGTGGGGTCTGTGCGATGCCTGCACCCACAGGCCCCGTGTGGGGTCTGTGCGATGCCTGCACCCACAGGCCCCGTGTGGGGTCTGTGCGATGCCTGCACCCACAGGCCCCGTGTGGG
This sequence comes from Staurois parvus, assembly GCF_062004578.1. Taxonomy (NCBI): domain Eukaryota; kingdom Metazoa; phylum Chordata; class Amphibia; order Anura; family Ranidae; genus Staurois; species Staurois parvus. The sequence continues at coordinate 2,584,163 of NW_028317973.1, read as the reverse complement.
GTCTGTGCGATGCCTGCACCCACAGGCCCCGAGAGGGGTCTGTGCGATGCCTGCACCCACAGGCCCCGAGAGGGGTCTGTGCGATGCCTGCACCCACAGGCCCCGAGAGGGGTCTGTGCGATGCCTGCACCCACAGGCCCCGAGAGGGGTCTGTGCGATGCCTGCACCCACAGGCCCCGAGAGGGGTCTGTGCGATGCCTGCACCCACAGGCCCCGTGTGGGGTCTGTGCGATGCCTGCACCCACAGGCCCCGTGTGGGGTCTGTGCGATGCCTGCACCCACAGGCCCCGAGAGGGGTCTGTGCGATGCCTGCACCCACAGGCCCCGTGTGGGGTCTGTGCGATGCCTGCACCCACAGGCCCCGTGTGGGGTCTGTGCGATGCCTGCACCCACAGGCCCCGTGTGGGGTCTGTGCGATGCCTGCACCCACAGGCCCCGTGTGGGGTCTGTGCGATGCCTGCACCCACAGGCCCCGTGTGGGGTCTGTGCGATGCCTGCACCCACAGGCCCCGAGAGGGGTCTGTGCGATGCCTGCACCCACAGGCCCCGAGAGGGGTCTGTGCGATGCCTGCACCCACAGGCCCCGAGAGGGGTCTGTGCGATGCCTGCACCCACAGGCCCCGTGCGGGGTCTGTGCGATGCCTGCACCCACAGGCCCCGTGCGGGGTCTGTGCGATGCCTGCACCCACAGGCCCCGTGCGGGGTCTGTGCGATGCCTGCACCCACAGGCCCCGTGCGGGGTCTGTGCGATGCCTGCACCCACAGGCCCCGTGCGGGGTCTGTGCGATGCCTGCACCCACAGGCCCCGAGAGGGGTCTGTGCGATGCCTGCACCCACAGGCCCCGAGAGGGGTCTGTGCGATGCCTGCACCCACAGGCCCCGAGAGGGGTCTGTGCGATGCCTGCACCCACAGGCCCCGTGCGGGGTCTGTGCGATGCCTGCACCCACAGGCCCCGTGCGGGGTCTGTGCGATGCCTGCACCCACAGGCCCCGTGCGGGGTCTGTGCGATGCCTGCACCCACAGGCCCCGAGAGGGGTCTGTGCGATGCCTGCACCCACAGGCCCCGAGAGGGGTCTGTGCGATGCCTGCACCCACAGGCCCCGAGAGGGGTCTGTGCGATGCCTGCACCCACAGGCCCCGTGTGGGGTCTGTGCGATGCCTGCACCCACAGGCCCCGTGTGGGGTCTGTGCGATGCCTGCACCCACAGGCCCCGTGTGGGGTCTGTGCGATGCCTGCACCCACAGGCCCCGTGTGGGGTCTGTGCGATGCCTGCACCCACAGGCCCCGTGTGGGGTCTGTGCGATGCCTGCACCCACAGGCCCCGTGTGGGGTCTGTGCGATGCCTGCACCCACAGGCCCCGAGAGGGGTCTGTGCGATGCCTGCACCCACAGGCCCCGAGAGGGGTCTGTGCGATGCCTGCACCCACAGGCCCCGTGTGGGGTCTGTGCGATGCCTGCACCCACAGGCCCCGTGTGGGGTCTGTGCGATGCCTGCACCCACAGGCCCCGAGAGGGGTCTGTGCGATGCCTGCACCCACAGGCCCCGAGAGGGGTCTGTGCGATGCCTGCACCCACAGGCCGCGTGTGGGGTCTGTGCGATGCCCGCACCCACAGGCCCCGAGAGGGTCCTCTGCGATGCCTGCAGCGTTAGAGATCATGTGGGTTCCAATGCCGTTGTAGCGGCAAGATGAGTTCCCCCACGATGAGTGTGTCTCTGATACATCTGCGCATGTCATGGTTTTCGGCAGCAGTAGACGATCGCCGATCACCATCCATAGCACAGAACTGCCACATTTAAGAAATTAATTATTAGACCCCAGTGGTGGAGGTGGGGCTTAGTATTGTGGTAGGTGTGGCAAAGCAGCAAGTTAGAATGAAGTCAAAGCCATATGCCCAGTGTGGTGCTGGGATATCTACTACTGATTACATTGTACTAGGCCCCACAGTCGGCTTGTCTGTGGACATCGGCGATTTGACAGCTCTGGTCAATAGGTGATTTATTAACCAATCACTGCACTATGGCAGATATATTGCTACAGGGCGGCTGCTCTGCGCAAAATCACATGAATAGACGAGATTTTGCAGTTCTGGGTACAGAACAGCCCCGTCCGAAGCGCCAGCTCTCATCTTCTGCAGGGAAAACCATACAGGGCGCTCCCAGTAATTCTACTGTCTTTTTCCGCCTCCGTTCCGCAATCCGTTCCCATCCACCCAGAGACCAGATCAACCCCCGCTCATATGTTCGTGGCTCCTCCTACCTGTGCAGGCTTCGTAGTCCATTGGTCTGTCTGTATGACACTCCACTACGCCACATACGTGTTGATCCCAGCAGTGTCAACACTCCACTGAGCGAAAGCGACGCAGAGCGCTGAAAGACACTGATTGGTTGCTAGGGACGTGACGTCATTAGCAACTCATACCACGCCCCTTTCCACATGTAAAGTAACGCCCCTTTCCATACGTCAAGCCACGCCCCTGCCGATTGTATTAGGCCACGCCCCTTACCCTTGCTTGCCCGTTTGTGCTGACTATCTGTAAAATCATTGTAATTGTAGATGATCAGTGTGTCACCAATAGTGCCGCTGATCTGAGTAGGAGGGAGGGACTGCTAATGAGTTGTTCCTCCTCCTTTTCAGTCAGCACAGCACTGTAACCCGCCCCTTTCCCAGCCCGCCATATTTGACTCTAAAGACGCTGGTCTCCAAAGTGTGGCTGGAGGGAGAGTAAACAGGAAGTGCAGGATCCCTAGAAGGAGTAAACGAATCACAGCACTGTACACAAGGAGCTCTGTACAGCCAGCTGACAATCATCATCAACACACTGACATGTTACCTGCAGCATCTTCATGAAGGCCGCTGATCAGTGTGTTCCCCCTCCAGCCTGCAGTGTGCAGCTCAGGTAATGATCACTGATTAGGGAACATCTCCCCTGGCTCTTGTCCCTCTGGGTTCCTTGTTTCTGTGTGTACACTAGCACTGCACACCGGAGGGGGACTACCGATCAGGAGACTTGTGGAAGACGCTGCAGCTGGCATTCCATGTGAGGGAATCACACATCTCTACTGATGACTTTCAGCTGTTTATGATCAGAGTCCTGTGTGAGCCCTCCATGATTTATTTCATGCTTTCCTTTATGTTGCCTTTGCACGATTTAGACTGGTCAGGCTGGCAGCTTCACATATGTGTTAACCATTTACTGCCCTCCAAAATGTGCTTGAGCAATTGACCGGAAGATAGAAATTTCAACTGCTGCGGATTTCTGCCACTTTCTTATATTTTGTAAAACTGTCCACATATGCGCTGACTGGTGTTTTTCCAACACTGGGAGAACACCGGTCACTGCTAGGACACACTTGCAGCATGCTTGCAGTCTCCCGCACCGTGTCCGCAGCCCCTGGCGGTCTCCCGCGCCGTGTCCGCAGCCCCTGGCGGTCTCCCGCGCCGTGTCCGCAGCCCCTGGCGGTCTCCCGCGCCGTGTCCGCAGCCCCTGGCGGTCTCCCGCGCCGTGTCCGCAGCCCCTGGCGGTCTCCCGCGCCGTGTCCGCAGCCCCTGGCGGTCTCCCGCGCCGTGTCCGCAGCCTCTGAATGTCTCCTATACTGTAACATGTCCGTAGTCCCTGACCATCTCTTGTACCATGTCCGCAGCCTCTGAATGTCTCCTATATCACTCACAAACACATGCAGACTCCACCTCCGGAACATCGCCAAGATACGCTCCTTCCTTACCCCAGACACCACTAAACTACTTGTACACTCCCTGATTATCTCACGCCTGGACTACTGCAACTCCCTCCTCACCGGCCTACCCCAGTGCAGGCTCTCCCCGCTTCAGACCATCCTGAACTCAGCTGCCAGACTCATCCACCTCACCAGCCGCTCCACCTCTGCCACCCCCCTCTGCCTCTCCCTCCACTGGCTCCCCATTGCCCAACGCATTAAATTCAAATTGCTCACCCTGACCTATAAGGCCATTCACAAGACTGCCCCTAACTACCTCACCGACCTGATTCCCAGGTACCACCCTACCCGTACCCTTCGCTCTTCACAGGACCTCCTTCTATCTTGCTCCCTGGTCTCCTCCTCCCACGCACGACTGCAAGACTTCTCCAGGTCCTCCCCCATCCTCTGGAACTCACTACCCCAATCCACCAGACTGTCACCTTCCCTCCTCACCTTCAGGCGCTCCCTGAAAACCCACCTTCAGGGAATCCTACCCCACCCTCACCTAACAGCCGCTGCCCTTCCCTCCTCCTACCACTCCATCCCCCACAGCCATTTACTCCTGTACCACTACCCCCTCCCTCCTAGATTGTAAGCTCGAAAGAGTAGGGCCCTCTTACCCCTCGTGTGCTGTTTGATGTTACTGTACTGTTTCATGTATTGTCCCCCCCTCTATTGTACAGCGCTGAGCAAACCCTGTGGCGCTATATAAACTCGATAAATAAATAATAAATAAATAAATATATCACAGTATGTTGCAGTTCTGACCTGTGAAACTCCTAGGTCGGATCACTAGCGCAGTAGCCAGCTATACACTGTGCAGAAAGTGGCTGTGTAAGGGAATCCAATTTCAGCTATCTGCTTTGTAGGGAGGAGGAGATCTGTTGCATATACTCTGTCTCTGCCCTGTCATCAGTGACCCCTGTTTGCGACTCTGATGAACCCTGTACACTGCTCTTCTGAACACTGTCCTCTGCCCTATGGGCCCCTGTACATTGCCCTACTGATTCCTATACACTCTTCTGCTGACTTTCCATCCTTTTGCCCTTCTGCCCCGTCCTCTGCCCTGCTGACCCCTGTACAGTAACCTGCAAACTGCTGACCCTATCTTCTGCCCTGCTAACATTTTTTACTGCACCCCCACATCAGACCAGCTACATCCGGCCCTGCTGCAGACTGGAGCTCCACTTCACAGGAAATGTGGCTTCTTGTTTTTTACGTTATTTAAAAAATGTTGGAATGGAGGTCATGTTGAGTGGAGCTACAGTCTGCAGCCATTGGTTGTTTGTTACATTAAAGTTCTTTAAAAAAAAAAAAAAAAAAAAAAGTGGACTGGAGGTCACGTGTTTCCTGTTGAAAGTGGAGCGCCAGTCTGCAGTCAGACCCTCTTGGGTTAACGAAAACGTACACTAGTCGCTACACATGTGTGGGCTTCAGGGACACCACTTCCGGGGTAGCTGTGCTTTTCTGGTTTTGACTTGTGCTGTTAACATGGAGACTTAAAGGATGCTGTACAGGGGCTCAGAGAAGAAGAGCTCAACATCCCATATAGCCAGTCTAGAATACCATTGCAGACATCTGCCTGAGCCTCTCATTCATATTAGGATCCATTCACACTTCATCATGTTAATGACTGCAGGTCTCCGGGTTATGATTCTGAGGCATAGAAATAACCTTGACTTACTGAGGATGCAGTTGCTTTGTTCCTTCGCTGTCATCCAGTTTAACCACTTGCCTGCCGGGCACTTCTGGGTCAATCAAAGGGTTAACTATGTGCTGTTTTACTATGCGTGCTGTGTGTTTTACTAGGGAAGCATGCTGCTTTGTATTGCTCTGCTATGCAGAGCAATACAAAGCAGCATGTTTGTACTGACGGGTGAGACCTGTGTTGTTTACATACAGACCTCTCACCTGTCAGTGTTTCTTGGTGATCGCCAGGTGCTGGTGGGGAATCTCCGTCCAGGACCCGGTGATCGACAATTGTAGCTGCCAATGGCGGCGCAGGTAGGGTGTGGCGCACGTGCATGCCCCCTACCCAGAAATTCAAAATCACGTATATATACGTGATTTTGCGCAGCCCTGCAGCAGTAGTTTTGCTTAAGGGCGGCGGGGAAGCAGTTAACAGACCCTCATCAAATGTATGAGGTTTCTTTTGATATTTCCAATTTAATGAATAGATATGCTCCACTGTAACCATCAAAAACCATTCCTTTGGTAAAGCAAAAGGAGAATGATATTTATGAAGCACCCTAAGACAGATATAAGTATATAGGTTAGGGGTCAATGTAGTAAAATAAAGGTGCTGTGTTGTCCCAAGTGAATGGCAGTAGTGTTTTCAAATTTCCATGTGTGTAACTTGAAATTTATCATCCAGAATGTTTCTGTGGCCAACTGATGTTACAATCATTTCTACAGACTGCATTATACTGAACACGTTTATGGTTTTTAATGTCATGGAAGGACAATCCCATAAGGTTTGAAAAAGAGTGTGAAGAACATCTCAGGTAAGACTTTAAGAATGAAGACAGGTAAGTATGTAGCCTACGTAAGATCACCGAGCCAATAATTATTTGCAGCAGATTGTGGTAAATGTCATCTCCAGCAATTGCCACCCAGAATAGCATTTTAATCTTCCGTTAACATATACCTCTATGATTCTCCACCAACTCTAAACCACCTTGAGGACCAATACCAAAATGTCAGCAGTTTCCATCAGTCACCAGAAAAAATGTCAGTATCCTTAACATCTGCCAGCAGTCAGCAACAACATTTTAGCATCTTTAACATCTTCCAGCAGTCTCCATCAGTCGCCAGCAAAATCTCTGCATTGTTAACATCTGCCAGCAGTCTCCAACCATCGCCAGCAAAATTTCAGCATCCTTAACATCTTCCAGCAGTCATCAGTCACCAGCAAAATCTCAGTATCCATAACATCTTCCAGCAGTCATCAGTCACCAGCAAAATCTCAGTATCCATAACATCTTGGCAACCTCTGGGAACATGCCAGCACCCACAAATCTCTAAGCAACATCTGAATAGTCCCTAAAAATCCTATGTCAACACAGCACTGCTTCTAGGGACAAGCCAGCAACAATTTTATACATGTTAGTGATTACATCAACAATTTACTGGCTGCCTGGCTGTGCAGAGTAATGTAGTATAGTGTAGTGTAGCAATGTGTAGTGTAGAACAGAGCATAGTAGTGAAACGTAGAGTAGTGTAGTATACTGTAGAGGAGTAGAGTAGTGTGGTACAGTTGTGTAGAGTAGAGAAGTGTGGAATAAAGTAGAGTAGTGTAGAGAAGAGTAGAACAGAATAGAGTATTTGCAGTATAGTGTAGAGTTATATGCAGTAGAGAAGTGTAAAGTAGAGTAGTAAAGAGTAGAGCAGAGTATTGTAGTGTAGAGTAATGTAAAGTAGTGTAGGACCTGGCCAGAAAGGGATTACTTTGACGCAGTAGGCCAGCTTAAATATGTATTGCAATGCATGCAAACTAAAAATCCCCGTTTGTATTCAGAAGTTACTAGAAAGGGCATATATTGGTGTCTATTGTATGGTGCAGCTCTGTGACCAGATCTGAACCTGTAGCTCTCCTACACTATATCCAGTGAAGTACACTATAAGTAAGTATTTTGAATTGTGCAGAACAGATTAAGGACTGGGCAGAAAGGGATTACTGTGATGCATTTGGTCATCTTAAACATGTATGGCAATGTATGTGAACTAAAAATCCCTGTTTTTATGCATAGTTTGATAGGGTGTATAGCAGTGTTCAGAGGGTGCTTTAACAAATGTTAGTGCTAACATGCAGTCACATCCTTTTATGATTTGAGAAAATGTCTATCTTATTTCTATTGTATGGATTTCCTAGAGGGCAGCACACTTAGTTTGTCTGCATGAGGTACCCCAGTAAACTTCATACTGGACTCAAAGCATCCGGTATGGATTTTGGGTGGACTTTTATGCAAATGCTTTATCATGCTTGCCATAGAACCTGCTACAGCTAAAGTGACATTTACAAGAAAATATATGGTACAGTTCAAATTGCTGGCATTTTCCTTTTAAAGAAAATAACACAGCACACAAACCACTCCAAAGTTCCCCATAATACTTAACAGACCCTAAAGGGTCTGCTATGTACAGTGAAGGAAATTAGCATTTGATCCCCTGTTGATTTTGAATGTTTGCCCACTCACTAAGAAATGATCAGTTTAAAAATCGAATGGTAGGTGTATTGTAACACTGAGAGACAGAATAGCAACAAAAAAATTCAAAAGAAATGCATGTCTAACAAATGATGCACTGATTTGCATGTTCATGAGGGAAATAAGTATTTGACCCCCTACCATTCAACAGGATTTCTGGCTACCAGGTGTCTTTCATAGAGGTAACAAGCTGAGATTAGAAGCAGTCTCTTAAAAGGAGTTTTGCTAATCTCATTTTGTTGCCTGTATAAAAGACACCTGTCCACAGGAGCAATCAAACAATCAGATTCCAAACTCTCCACCATGGCAAAGACCAAAGAGCTGTCCAAGGATGTCAGGGACAAGATTGTAGACCTATACAAGGCTGGACTGGGCTACCAAATTATCGCCAAGCAGCTTAGTGAGAAGGTGACAACAGTTGGTGCAATCATTCGCAAATGGAAGGAACACAAAACAATTGTCAGTCTCCCTAGGTCTGGTGCACCATGCAAGATCTCACCTTGTGGAGTGTCAATGATCATGGGAACAGTGAGGAATCATCCCAGAACTACACGTGAGGATCTTGTCAATGATCTCCAGGCAACTGGGACCACAGTCACCAAGAAAACAATTGGTAACACACTACGCCGACAAGGATTGAAATCCTGCAGTGCCCGCAAGGTCCATCTGCTCAAGAAAGCACATGTCCAGGCCCGTCTGAAGTTTGCCACTGAACATCTGAATGATGCAGAACATGACTGGTTGAAAATGTTGTGGTCAGATGAGACCAAAATCGAGCATCAACTTGACTCGCTGTGTTTGGAGGAGGAGGAGGAATGCTGCCTATGACTCCAAGAAAACCATCCCAACTGTCAAACATGGTGGTAGAAACATTCTGCTTTGGGGGTGTTTTTCTGCTAAGAGGACAGGACAACTATACCACATCAAAGGGACGAGGCAATGTACCGTCAAATCTTGGGTGAGAACCTTCTTCCCTCAGCCAGGGCATTGAAAATGGGTCGTGGATGGACCCATTCCAGCATGACAATGACCCAAAACACACGTCCAAGGCAACAAAAGAGTGGCTGAAGAAGAACCACATTTAAGGTCCTGGAGTTGCCTAGCCAGTCTCCAGACCTTAATCTGATTGAAAATCTGTGGAGGGAGCTGAAAGTTTGAGTTGCCAAACATCAGCCACCAAACCTTAAGGACTTGGAGAGGATCTGCCAAGAGGAGTGGGCCAAAATCCTTCCTGAGATGTGTGTAAACCTGGTGGCCAACTCCAGGAAACGTTTGACCTCTGTGATTGCCAACAAGGGATTTGCCACCAAGTACGAAGTCATGTTTTGTGAAGGGGATCAAATACTTATTTCCCTCATGAACATGCAAATCCTTGCATCATTTTGTTAGATATGCATTTCTTTTGAATTTTTTGCTTTTCTGTTTCTGTTACAATACACTTCCCATTCGTTTTTAGACTGATCATTTCTTTGTGAGTGGGCAAACTTCAAAATCAGCAGGTCATCCAATACTTATTTCCTTCACTGTAGATCAGGGGATTAGACCTACAGATATCAGTTGTTTGTTTACATGCAGGGCTTTTTTTTCTCAGAATAGATGCAGGAATTCCCCACCTTTTGAGTCACCCCTTGTCTACACTCCCAAGCACCGTCCCTTGGTTCCACCTCCTGCCCACCTCCCAGTACTGCCCCTTTTAGAGAATACAGAACCAAGTATAATTTGTTGGTGCTACGTAATTTGAATGTAATGTGTCAATGATAACATAACAAGAAAAGCAGTAAAATACAGTAGACCCCTTGCAGCCAGCAACAATTAATCCCCCACTCAATAGACCCCCCCCCCAGCAACAATGGACCCCCCACAACAAAATACCACCCCAGTATTTATAGACCCCCAGCAACAACAACAGATCTCCCATCAGCTAGAAACAATAGACTCCTCCCTAAACAGGAGATTCCTCCCAGCAACAACTGACCCTCCAGCAACAATAGTCCCCAATGCATAAATACATTCCTATCAGTAACAATAGATCCCCCAGCAGCCAACATCAACAGACACTCCAGCATACCTCAGCACTCCTTGCCATTACATACATTCAGTGCTGAAACTGTGTTCCCGCTTAAAAAATCCCTATTTACCTGTTAAGGCCAGTTGTGGCAGAAGTGTGTGACAATACAAGTCCCAGCTGACACTCATGACTTAGATCAGGGGATTAGACCTCCAGGCGTCGGATGTTTGTTTACATGTTTAGGGAAGTTGTGGCTGGAGAGTGTGGGACTACAAGTCCCAGGCCGTACTCAGTATTTTGATCAGGGGATTACACCTACAGGTAGCAGCTGTTTACATATATAGGCCACCTGTGGCTGGAGAGTGTGGGACTACAAGTCCCAGCCAGGACTCACTACTTACTGGCCTCCAGGCTGCGCAGCTCCGGTGTCCCAGCAGTGGTGAGATCTTCGGCTCGTAGATTGACCAAACAGATTTTGGCTGGTAAGTTCATCAGGATCACCCAAGTGCTGTGACGTGTGAGGGGCTGGCTGATTGTGTATAACTCTGATCAGTTATCCAGGTCCTCACTCTGTATGTTGGTACATTTATCAGACAAATACAAATCTGTATTACCAATTTTAAGATCTGTAACACTTTTTCATCAGCTATTACCAGCTTTACATGACAGTTTTTAAAGCCTATTCACAGTAATTTTTTTTAGTTTTGGACATAATAGGGAAAGTTAAAGTGTATCTACTACCAATCTTTATTTTTTCTAGTTGGAATAGAGTGGAGAAGGTTAGATTCCCTGTCAGGTTTTTACTGCTGTCTGGGGCTCTACTAGAGAGATTTCCCTTCACTTCCTGTCCTGGGGACACCTTCTCCTCCTCCTTCTCTCCTTCTCCCCTTCTCCTTCTCCTTCTTCTTTTTTTTTTTTTTTTTTTTTTTTTTTTTTTTTTTTCTTACTAGACAGGAAGTGAGGGAAAATCTACAACATGGAAACAGACAGCAAAAAAAATCTGACAGGGGTTCTAGCATTCTCCTACGTAATTAAAAAAAAAAAAAAAATCATTTTTGCTACTGTCTATTTGGCTAGCTCTCACATCCTCACACAGTAAACTGTGTCACCTGAATAGTAGGTGAGGGGAAGTCTCTCTAACAGTGGCCCATATAGCAGTAAGTCATCGGTCATACCGTTGCGATTTGTGTGCAATTTCAGCGCCATTTCTGAAGACTTTATTGCTACTTTTGCAACAATTTCTTGCAATTAGCAGTGCAATTTCCATTATATTCTATGTATGTGAAATCTCAACAAAACTGTAGAAAAAGTAATGCAAGAACTACTTTAGAAATTGCACTGCAGCAAATCGCAAACATGAAGACCCTGACATTCTCTAGATGCGATTTCAATTCCCAAATCACACCGGTATATCTGGGCACTAAGGTGAGCGTGCACACCTGATGGTGAAGGAGCACAGTGGTGTAGTATACTGAAGATATATTGAGAAGTGGGATTATCTTATGTACTTGGATCCAACACATAGGAATGGACTCACTGTCTTTGGACTTTTTTATTATTTATTTCAGGTACTTATATAGCGCTGTCAATTTACACAGCACTTTACATATATATTGTACATTCACATCAGTCCCTAACCCTCAAGGGGTGTACAATCTAAGGTCCCTAACTTACATTCATACATACACATACTAGGGCCAATTTAGATAGGAGCCAAGTAACCTACCAGCATGTTTTGGAGTGTAGGAGGAAACCAGAGTACCCAGAGGAAACCCACAGGGAGAACATGCAAACTGCAGGCAGGTGGTGACGTGGTTGGGATTTGAACCAGCGACCCTAGCACTGCCAGGCAAAAATGCTAACCGTTTAGCCACTGTGTTGCCCCTTTTTAACTATATGTGCTATATACATTTATTTTCTACTTATTCTAGCACACCTTTTGTTTTTATTTGCATGTGTGTTAGTAGGACAGCACGTGTTTATTTATGTGTCTTCGATTTACGTATACATACGTATGCTTTATATAGTAGGGTGGCACTATGTTGATATACATACTTTTGCATAACTGGTATTAGTGATTATATTGTGTCACATTGTTATATTGTGCTAGTAGGGCAGCAAGTTGTTTGTTAGTTTTCAGTGAAACTTCACTCACATCCACCTGAAATTTTAAGGGACATTTTTAAACTGCGACTGTGCCTTCATTTTTAATATTTCAGAGACATACTATACATCAAAATGTAGGTCTGGTTCTTGTGATTATCACAATATAAAGCTTTTCACTGTAGGATTTATAAACTTTTTTTAAAACTACAACCATTTGAAGATGGCAACCGCCAGTGAAGTTAGCAAGTTGGAGCAGTGTGTTTATAAAAGCTCGTCTCAGCTTGCTCTGACTGAGTGAGTTGCCATAGCAACCGAAGGTGAGTCACCAGGCAGCTGAGTCACCAAGGCTGGACTGTGAGCTGCAAAATACAAGTTGAAATGCATTTCTCACTCTATCAGGCTTGCCATGTGCACTGTTTACATTTCATCAATCACTTGGTTAGGGTTGGATGCAAGAACACTTCACATAATTTCCCCAGAAATTGTAGATTTTTCTTATTCCGTTTCTTATTCTTATTATTATAGCCAAATTTGCCACGCTAACTCCTCCCACAGTTTTTACACTACAAAGACAAGTAATATATCAAAACGTGTGGATTGTTCCTGATCGGATTGCTGTTACTTTGTGGAACATTTCGCCAAATGGTTCACGAAATATCGTGGTTTTTGTGGTGAAATTTTCCCATAGGAATGAATGGAGCAACTAGAGTGGCAGCAGAGAAAAGCTACAGTGTGGAAGGAAAAATCAGAACATGATTTCTAAACTGCCATCACTCTGTCATTTTCAAGCCCACCTACACAAATCTTATATCAAAACGTTCAGCTATCCCTGCTGTCACTAAAAATGTTCACGGCTAAGCCATAGTCCTGATAGTTTTCACAATATGACCATTTGTTTGCAACTCACCCCTCCCATTGACTTTCAGTGAAACTTCACTCACAGCCACCTGAAATTTGAAGGGACATATTTAAACTGCGACTGTGCCTTCATTTTTAATATTTCAGAGACATACTATACATCAAAATGTAGCTGTGGTTCTTGTGACTCTCACAATATCAAGCTCTTCGCAGTAGCATTTATACTTTTAAAACTACAAGTGTTTGAAAATGGCAATCGCCAGTTAAGTTGGCAAGTTGGAGCAGTGTGTTTACAAAAGCCTGTCAGCTTCCTGTCACTGAGTGAGTTGTTATAGCAACCAAACATGACTCACGAGGCAGCTGAGTCACCAAGTTGAAATGCATTTCTCACTCTATCAGGCTTGCCATGTGCACTGCTTACATTTCATCAATCATTTGGTTAGGGTTGGATGCAAGAACACTTCACACAATTTCCCCAGAAATTGTAGATTTTCTAGTATTATTATTGTTATTATAGAGTATTTATTTAGTGCCAACAGCCTGCGAAGAGCTTTACAACATGAGAGCAGACAATACAATTCAATATCGGAGGATTCAGAGGGCCCTGCTTGTTAAAATTATTATAGATTTTTTTGATTACTTAGACATACAGTAATTAGTCATTGATTTTTTTTGAAAAGTTAGATATTACTTTATATCAAATTATGTTTCATGATTATTGACTATTCTATTTGTACTTTTTGTTTAAACAACTTGACCTTAGAGATTGCAGTTATGTTTTGGACGTGTTGTAGTATGAATTGTGGGTATATATATGTGCCTATTGCTGATCCTTTTGTGTTTTGGGGATTAGTAATTTATATTAAGCTTCATCACTTCTACATTTTGGCATATGAACTCTATGGGGGAGATTTACTTAAACTGGGGAGTGCAAAATCGGGTGCAGTTGTGCAGAGAAACCAATCAGCTTCCAGGGTTTATCCTCAAAGATTAATTGAACAAGTTGAAGTTAGAAATTGACTACCATGCACAGCTGCACCAGATCAAGAATGCACTAGCTTTCTTAACCCTCCCCCCCCCGGGACACAATAGATCACCATTCGCAGTAAAGAGCCGATGACGTAGGCTCTATCATGTGTTCAGCTGATCACATGTAAATATGAAATGCCGGTTATCAGCAGTCTTCTCCTCATGCTGACAGAGTGTGAGGAGGGGAGAGCCGGTAATTGGCATTCCTCAGAGGGGACATCTACACTGATCATTAGTGCCCTGATGATCAGTGTAGCCCCATAATTGTCACCTGTCAGTGCCCATCAATGCCACATACCAGTGCCCATCAGAGCTGCCTTTCAGTGCCGCTTATCAGTGCCCACCAGTGATGTTTGTCAATGCCCACCAGTGATGACTGTCAATGCCCATCAGTATCAGTCTCATTAGCGCATATCAGTGAAGGAGAAAAATTACTTGTTTACTAAATTTTATAACAGAAACTAAGAAAAAAAGTGTGTTTTTGTTTTGTTTTTTTTGTTTTTTTTTGTCAGATGTTCCATTTAAATGTGCTAAATAGAATTAGACTAGGGACACGAATAAGGGGTCATATTTCAGAAGCATTATGTACTTTACAAGGAATGGATTTCTGATAAGGACACATAGGCCTTGGGCACCACATACTATACCAGTGTTTCTCCACCTTTTTCCACCCTTGAAAAAAAATTTCAGTCTTGAGGCACTCCGATCTAAGGCCTTGTTCACATGTGTGTGCTTACATTCCCAACATACAGACAAATGCACTGCTGTTTAGCAGACACGCATGGTTGCCAATAATTCTTAATGGAACCCCCAGGCAAAGGCGGTGCGATTTTATGCTGCACAATTATTATTTTTTTTTTTTTAAAGTGTTGGTTACTTCTTTGCCTGCATTTCTGTGGGTTGGGCAACCCAATGAAATGAATGAGCTGCCCTACATGCAGCCACACAGATGTGAACCAAGGGCTTGTTAACGTGAGGTTGGGGATGGACCACAATTTTTACCTACCCCAACTGCTTCTCCTTTAGCTGCAGAGGAAGCAGTCATGATGGTACGTGCTGTGGCTGCAGCAGGAAGTGTACCCTCAGGTAAATGGTGACATGCTACAACCACCCCACAGCCATGTGCATTGCATGTGGCTGAAGCATAGTGATGCTGCATTTAGGGGTTTATATCCGGTATTGAGGAGGTAACATATTACCTCTTTATTATACAGGATTTATATAGCGCCAACAGTTTGCTCAGCACATTAACCTCTTCACTACCTGTCAAATGCCTCTGAAAAGTGATCTGAGCATGGATCACGTTTCAGAGGAGAGGCAGTCCTTGCTGCTAATATGAATCCCTAAAACAAAAAAAAACAAAAAAAAAAGTCATTCTGATTGTACAAGATTAGAGGTCAACAGACTTTCTCACACACAATCTTATAAAAAACTGCAGTACTATAGTTGCACTTGCACTTCTAGGTACTGCACTGTAGGGGGAGGTGGAGAGGTCAGAACTCAAGAAGATGCCTTCCCCTTCCCCTGCACTCAGTGTCCTGATCGAGCTCCTGCTGTGCCAGTGTACAATTTGGTGGAGGAGCAGGAGATTGATCTGAATGCCGTCCTCAACCAGGATGCCCCAGCACCCCTGACATCCTTAGAGTATGCCTGGTTGAGAGGCTGCACTAGACTACCAAACTACCAGTCTCCATTATCTTTGCTCCTAAAGATCTCACGTTTCATATACTCCCACTGTCCTACTCCATCCCTGCCTATTCTTGCTCATGAAACTCCGAGCTGGCACTTTCATATATCGGGGCAATGTATAACTACACCTACCTATTACACTGGTACATGTTATATACCTTCTGTGATCACTGTGTTCACTGGACACAGCGGATTACAATTACTGGTAATGGGGTATCATGTAATCGCTATGATTGGTCATAGCGATCACAATGTAAACAAACTGTCATGAATGGATTTCCATTCATGAACAGCTTGCTTATGGTTGTGATCTCTGGCCCACAGCAATTACATGGTACCTGGCTAACTGTACCATGTGATTAACTGTAGCCAATCACAGATCACAACTGTAAGAAAGCTGTTCATGAATGATAACCCATTCATGAAAGCTAAAACTATTGCTTATACAGTGATCATCACTGTATATACAATAACCATGTAAAAAAAAAAAAAAAAATTAAAATTAAAAATTGAATTAAAAAAATATTTTATTATTTGTAACACTAAGAAAATTTATATATTAAAAAATAAAAATAACAGTGGTGATTAATGACCACCAAAAAACTCTATTTGTGTGGAAAAATATAGTATAAATTTCATTTGGGTACAGTGTTGCATAACTGAGCAATTGCCAGTTAACCAGTTGCCGCCCAGCCTATAGCCAGATGGTGGCCAGGCGAACAGCTTGTCCTTTTCAGGCATGCGTATCGTGCTGCGGTGCGATCTTTCACCGGCCGTGTACCTCGGATCAGATCTGTGTACCGGCCCCGTTGCCAGTACCATGTGACCTGCTGTGATCAATCACAGTGACAATCTGTGATAGTTGTATACAATGGATGGCTTCCTTTCATGCCATCCATTGTATACAAGTGTGTCTAGCTTTGAATGGTCACAGCGATCACATGCACAAGCTGGGCCAATCACAGCCCAGCTGTGTCATGTGATTAGCCGTGGCCAAATCACAGCTAAGCACAAAAAAAACCCCTGAATGAATCGATTTTATTCCGGTAAATGCTTGCTTATAGCAAAGTAATTCTTTGCTATAAGCAAATAGTGTTTAAAAAAAAAAATACTGATCACTTCCCCAAAGTAGTACAATGTTACTATGGTAACATTATACTACTTTGGTCACAGTGAAATATGAAAAAAAAAATCTTGAAAATAATGTAATAAATTATCAATTTTTTTTTCGTACTGTTACCAGTCAGTGTCCCTGATCACTGCCATGCCAGTTATATGATGACGCTGTACTGCACTGGTGACCGTGTAAAAAAAAAAAAAAGTGAAAATAATTTTTTTCATTTTTTCATTTTCCAAAAAATTGTGACAAAATTACAACTTCAAAAAACTCGCCATGCCTCTTATGAAGTACGTCGGACTGTCTACTTTGCAAAAAGGGGTCATTTGGGGGATATCTGTACTGTTCTGACATTCTTGGACCTCAAGGAATTGGCCGTCAGTACTTCAGAATTGATCAATTTTCAGATATATCCCATAATTAGTGAACTCTATAACTTTCCTACAAACTAAATAATAAATACTAATTTGGGTTATTTTCACCAAAGACATGTAGCAGAATACATTTTGGCCTAAATTTATGAAGAACAATTATTTATTTGCAAACTTTTATAACCAAAACAAAGACAAATGTGGGGGTTTTTTTTTTCAAAATTTTCAGTATTTTTTGTTAATTTTAGGAAAAAATAAAAACCCCAGTATTGATTAAATGCCACCAAAAGAAAGCTCTAGTTGTGTGAAGAAAATGATAAAATTTTAGTTTGGGTACAATGTTGTATGTCCGCGCAATTGTCATTCAATTTGTGGGAGCGCTGAAACATGAAAATTGGCCTGGGCAGGAAGGGGGTAAAAGTGCCCTGTATGGAAGAGGTTAAAGTAGCACAGTGCTGAATAGCAAAAAAAATGCTCTGGTCATGAAGGAGGTAAAACCTTCCGGAGGTCAAGTGGTTAAATATTGTGTTCTCATGGGGCACAAGGTAACCATGTACATCCGACCCTCTACCTTACTTTATTGTAAGGAAAATATCAAGGTGGAGTTATATTACAGATAGTTGAGATGTAACCTTTAAATGTAAAACTGGTATGATATTGCAGATGCATGGGGGAAAAGAAGTAGTGGGGCAATATTACTCGCTACTAACAATGCCACCATCTCTCCCACCCCACACGCCAAAGTCCTGGGTGTCACCCTGGACTCCCACCTCTCCTTCCTACCCCACATCCAACTGCTATCTAGATCTTGCAGGCTCCACCTCCGCAACATCTCCAAGATACGCACATTCCTCACCCCAGACACCACTAAACAACTCGTACACTCCCTCATCATCTCACGCCTGGACTATTGCAACTCCCTTCTCACTGGCCTACCCAAACGAACGCTATCCCCACTCCAGTCGATCCTAAACTCAGCGGCCAGACTCAGCCACCTCACCAGGCGCTCCACATCTGCCTCCCCCCTCTACCAATCCCTTCATTGGCTCCCGATTGCCCAACGCATCAAGTTCAAGCTGCTAACCCTGACCTACAAGGCCATTCACAACGCCGCCCCGAACTACATAACTGACCTGATACCCAGATACTACCCTACCGTGTCCTCCGCTCTTCACAGGACCTCCTGCTCTCTAGCTCCCTGGTCTCCTCCTCCCATGCCCGATTGTAGGACTTCTCCAGGACTTCCCCCATCCTCTGGAACTCCCTACCCCAATCCATCAGAATGTCACCTACCCTCCTCACCTTCAGGCGCACCCTGAAAACCCTCCTCTTCAGGGAAGCCTACCCCAACCTCACCTAACACCCAACCTCACCTAACAACTAACCTCCTCCACCCACCACTCCATCCCCCACAGCCATCTCCTCCTGTGCCACCTTCCCCTCCCTCCTAGATTGTAAACTCGAAAGAGCAGGGCCCTCGAACCCCTCGTGTATTGTATTGTTACTGTCTTGTCTCATGTTATGTCCCCCTTGCTACTGTACAGCGCTGAGCATACCCTTTGGCGCCATATAAATTTTGTATAATAATAATAATATTACAAAGAGTGGAGATGTGGCATTATAATCTAGGCGTAGGACAATATCCCAGCTAATTTTTTAATTCCAGTTGTTCAGTAGCAGATGTGCTTATTGATTCAGTGGTATTACAATGTACTATGGGGAATACCATAAAACATGTACGACACATTATCTGGTGGTAGTTTCCTTTAGAACTACCTGCGCCTTATTCAGGCAAGCATTTGCACCAGTTTTTGGTAACATTACTGACACAAGTGACAAATGAATATAGTTCTAACTATGGAAGCAGCAGATTTTTGAAGAATTGCCCCCATTTCACAGATTAGGAAACTGGCAGTGATGAAGACCAGCTCTGAGTGGCCGTATAGAGGTGTATCAGTACTCGGTGGAGCATATTCATGCTAGGAAGGTACATGGACTGTATGTGACAGCTCCCCACCCAGTGCCTTTATCCCAGGCCCTATTCAGTTAAAGTTGTTCTAAAGTTTTTTGTTTTTCTTTAACTTCATGCATTCTATGCCTGCTGCTGTCAATCACAACCAGTGAGGAGGGAGCATGGGGTGGGGCTAAGCCACGCTCTGTGTGTCTATGGACACACACAGTACG
Organism: Staurois parvus; assembly: GCF_062004578.1. Classification (NCBI taxonomy): domain Eukaryota; kingdom Metazoa; phylum Chordata; class Amphibia; order Anura; family Ranidae; genus Staurois; species Staurois parvus. The sequence continues at coordinate 2,564,876 of NW_028317973.1, read as the reverse complement.
GATTGGGAGTGAGAATGCATGAGTGCCTCTATAGCAAGTGGCTTGCTATGGTGGTACTCAGCAGGGGGGAGGGGCCAGGAGCTTCGGCAGGAGACCCATGAAGAGGAGGTTCGGGGTTGCTCTGTGCCAAACCACTGCACAGAGCAGGTTGGTATTTTAGTATCACTTTAACTGTAAGCACTGGGGACAGGGACCATAGCGATGTTGTTACCTAGATATGGCAATTCCCATATTTGGGAAATGACTTTTGTCTCTGGTTGGGTGGAGTCTGATGGAGGTACGGAAAGACTAGTTCCTTATCATGTCTGCATTTCTTTTCATAGTGCACAGCAAAGGCCAAATTGGAAAGTCACTATTGGACTGAACAACGGCTATGAATCTGCCCACTGCTGCATGCCACCAATCAACCGCAAGAGAAACCTGATGGGGAAACTAGTTTCTTTAGTCTAGTTCCAGGTCAGGCTCCACCCACTGCTACTACAGACCTCCTCAGCCATGTTCATGTGATGGTCTAGTATAAACACTGACCTCAGGGCCAGGCACCAATAGCATCATGTACCTGTCTCTAACAAATCCATGGATCGGGTGAAAGCACTGCCAATTTTTGTGTGGTGGCCCAACAGAATTCTAAAGCATGTCTGAGACCCTCCATTACGACCTCTAGCAGATGCCCTCTAGCTCTCATTTCAATGTGATTTGTAGGTAGCTGTTTGCAAGAAATGTGTTAATTGCAGGCATTTGTGAGAGACGTGTTAACAAGCATATTGTAACTTCAGTTTGTGATTGTATTTCAGTTTTACAGAAGAAAAATTCAGTTTTGGAATGAAACACAACGCTGCTTTTGTCAGTTTTGTTAGCTAGCGGTCGGCTAACCATTAGTAGGACATCACAGAATGTTTTATCCTGCTGGTGGGTGCACACTGAAATTGACAGCAACCTGTTTTGTTCAGATCAGCATTCAGACAATTTACAAATGTGAATAGACAGCTCTAGGACCTGAAGATGGAGGAAATGAACCCCTAGATGCCAATCAGAGTTAGACATCCTTGTAACCATAGATGAGGATAAGCAAACTTTTCCCCGAGCCTTAAAGGAAATCTGTAGATGTGTTAAATGTGAACCCCACAGTGGAGATTTGTGCACATTGGGCTCCCTACTTGATTGCAAAGCATTTGTCTTTCTCTTAGAGCAGAAGAATTCTGTTTCATTTCTATAAAATCCAAATATTAGCCACAGATAGATGAAACTAACTCCTTCTGATGCATAATCATGAGCTACATACACATATAACATTGTACACAATGGGCCCATTGCACAGAATCTCCCAAAGATCAGCAAAACAGATGTGCGCCTGCTGATGACAGTCATGCAGTGTATGGACTCTTTGTGATCGGGCTGTGACACTGATGTCAGAAATCACATCCCGGGTGGGTCCATATGAATTATGACTACTTCAGGAGGCAAAACAATGTTCAGAGCAGAGGAGGGGACACTTTCCTCCTCAGAGGTGATTAGCCAAGGGTTCAGGCTTTAGCCAGATCTCAAAAAATTGAGGAGCATGAATTGTGAACTTTGTAAATTGTCTGAATTCTGATCTGAACAAGACAGGTTTCTGTCAATTTCAGTGTGCACCCACCAGCAGGATAAACCATTCTGTGCTGTCCTACTAATGGTTATCCAATCGCTAGCTAACAAACCTGACAAAAGCAGCATTGTGTTTCATTCCAAAACTGCATTTACTTCTGTAAAACTGAAATACAATCACATAAACTGAAGTTACAATATACTTGTTAACATGTCTCTCACAAATGCCTGCAATGAACACATTTATTGCAAACAGCTGCCTACAAATCACATTGAAATGAGAGCTAGCTATGTATGTGACTTTGACAAACACAGTGAATGAACTTGTAGGCATATGTGTGTCAGAGGGAAGAAGGAGGCCTTCACTGATGTCTTCTGGAAGCTAAACTAGAACTGCAGTGGTATATGGGAATCTTTATTTTTTTTAACAAGCATGACACACTCCCTATTCTTGTTGAAAGGAATAATAAAAAAAGGTGCAGTTGCAGTGAACACCCAACAGATGGCTCCCAACTCAACACAAGGATGATATACAGAACACATTTTGTCCAAAATGGTAAAAGTTTGTTTCTGTTTTCTCCTATCTTGTAGCAATTAGCCAAATTCTTTGTCCTTTTTTGTTTGTTTTTTTTCTTAGGATTTTTTGTAAACTTCAAACTTCATCTTTGTACATATTTTATACGCTGCCAACCTTTGCAATATAGTGATTTTAAAGGTTATTTTTTTTTGTATCTAAAATGAAAAACACTGTAGACTTAACTACCTGCTCTGTGCAATTGTTCTGCACAGTTCAACCCTAATCCTCCTCCTCTAGCGTCCCCTGCCAGCAGTCTTGGCTCCTCTTCTTCCCCCCATTGCAAGCCGCTTGCTATGGGGGCATTTGTGCAGGCTTGATCCAGAACCGCATTGTGTGGCTATTGAGACACACAGAGAGCTGCGCAGCTCCGCTGCAGACGGGTACAGCACTGGATCAAGATCTGGCTCAGATATTTCAGGGGGGGATGGGGAAAGCTGACACAGGTTTTCTTCTTTTTTTTTTTAAACCTTGATGCAGAGAATGCATTAAAGTAAAGAACCTTTTACCTTTACAACCACTTTATCCACTTGCCTACAGGGCACTTATACCCCCTTCATGCCCAAGCCAATTTTCAGCTTTCAGCGTTGTCACACTTTGAATGACCATTGCGCAATCATCCAACACTGCACCTATATGAAGTTTTTATCATTTCTTTTCACACAAATAGAGCTTTCTTTTGGTGGTATGTACTCACCACTGGGTGTTTTATTTTTTGCGCTATAAACAAAAAAAGAGCAAAAAAAAAATGCTTCTTTTGTTTTCTATTGTAAAATTTTGCAGACAGGTAATTTTTTCTCCTTCACTGATGTGCGTTGATGAGGCTGCACTGATAGGCAGCACTGATGAGCTGGCACTGATATGCAACAATGATGGGCACTGATAGGCAACAATAATGAGCACTGACTGGCGGCACTGCTGGGCACTGATCATCAGTGCTGATCCCTCCTCTGACAATTGCCGGTTATCGGCAGTACTTTCCTCACGCTATGAAAGCGTGAGAAAAGTGCAGCCGATAACCGGCAACTGCATTTACTCTTGATCTGCTGTGTCATTGGACATGGCTGATCACATGGTAAAAGGCCACTGTGATTGGCCTTTTACCACATCACATGATCAGCTCAGTGAAGCCATCAATCGGCTATCTGCGGTCAGCAAGTGGTTAATAGGTGGCTTTTGCATATTAACGTACAACTAAAGGCAAAACCTTTTTTCTTCATTTTTTGGATAGGGTAATGGAGGGTTATAATCCTTGTCCATTTTTTTTTTTTGTTTTTTTTTTACCATGGGTGTCCCATTGAGGTGATTTATCATAATTTCATGTGCCATAGTCAAACGGGAAGTGAGGATATCACAGGTTGTTCCCACAACTAATGTCCCCTATTTGGATACCTCTATTACTTTTTCATGAGCTGTGATAATGGTAAACCTGCCATATGGAGAGGTTAAATCTTCCCAACAGGGTCACAAGCAGCACAAAAAAAAAGTTTTGCTTTTAATTACACTAAAGCAACCCCATAGATTCTGCATTTTGTTTCCTTCCACCCAAGTTGCTTGATTGCCCCAACAATACAGTCAGTGTTGATGGGAGAATCCCAGCGCTAACGTGTTCTGCTGACAGAAGATGATGATCTCTTTTGGCGGCTATAGCCACTGACCATGATCACATGAAAAAAATATCAGACAGGCTGGTTGTACTGAAGTCGATCAATGGATCAACTTCAGTACAACCAGCCTGCCCCCATAGATTGAGATTCAGGCAATCCATACTGAACTGGCCGAGTCTCAAGCCAATTATTGCCGATTTAAGACTAATATCCCCAGAAAGATTGTTACATTGTGTTTCCAGTGTCTGTCTGTCTGTATGCTTTTTCTAATCTCCTTGTTGATCTGTATGCAATTGTACTGTGGCTGCAGATTAAAAATTGGTGTAAACTATCAGATCTGACAGCAATGTGTGTTTGTATGGTTGCCTAGCAGACCAGTCAGTAGGAAAAACTGCTGGATGATGGCAAGCTTTCAAAAGGCGTGCATCTGGTATGTAAGCAGTAGGAAAAGTGGTTAATGCAAGGATATTCCAGCTTATTGGCTATCTGGAGAGATCCCAGAACTGTGTGTTAGTTGCTAGACTAAAAATGTAAAAAGCGAAGGCAGAGCAGAGTAGGACTGGCCATAGAGGGATTACTTTGACACAGTTGGCCAGCTTAAGCATGTATTGCAATATGTGTGAACCAAATATCCCTATTTATTGCAAAGTCTGCTGGAAAGGGTATATACCAGTGTGCAGAGGGTCCTTCATAATCTCTAGTGTTAACCACATGCCGCCCAGCCACTGTACATATACGGCGGCAGGGCGGCACTCACAGGCAAAACCACATTTTAAGACGTGTGTTTTGTAAACAAATAGGGGGCGCGCTGCCGCCCTATTTGTCCCACGGTTCTCTGCCGCAGATGTCAGTCGCCGGGTCACAGCCGCTCCTTGGCGGCTATGTCCCGGCGATCGGCGGCAAACAGTGACAGAGAGCACAGCTGCAGTAGCTGTGCTGTCTGTCACTTCCCTGACAGCTCGAGGATGAGCTGATCGAGAGAGAACAGTTTCTCTTTCTCGATCAGCCTTGTCCCGCCCAGCACACACCCCCGCCCCCTAGTAAAACACTCCCCTCACTCCTATAACCCTTCCCTGCAAAATAAAGTTAACCCCTTCCTCCCCATTGCCATTAGTACAGTGTCAGTTTTTTTTTTTTTTTTTTGCACTGATCACTGTATTAGTGTTTTTGGGGATGTCAGTGACCCCAAGTCAGTACCCCGCAATGTCAAAATGTCCGCCGCAGTCCCACCATAAGTCGCTGCCATAAGTCCCTGATCGCCGCCATAATTCGCTGATCGCCGCCATTATCAGTATAAAAAAAACCCTAAAAATCCCAGTATCTTTCCTGCCATTTTTAAACGCTATAACTTTCACATAAACCAATTAATTTACATGTATTGGGTTTATTTTTAGCAAAGACATGTCGTAGAATACATTTTGACAGAAATTTATGACTAAATTTGATTTTTGCATTTTTTTTTACTGGACATGTTTTATAGCAAAAAGTCCAAAATATTGTTTTTTTTTTTCCTCAAAATTGTCAGCCTTTTTTTTTTTTTTTATAGCGCAAAAAATAAAAACCGCACAGGCAATCAAATACCACCGAAAGAAAGCTCAATTTGTGGGGAAAAAAAGGATGTAAATTTTTGTACCATATTGCATGACCGCGCAATTGTCCGTTAAACTAGTGCAGCGCTGTATAGCAGAAAAATGGCGTAAATTGCAGTATTTATACCATAGTTTGTAGACGCTATAACTTCCACAAAAAGCAATCAATATACACTTATTGGGATTTTTTTTACCAAAAGCATGTAGCAGAATACATTTTGGCCTAAATTTATAACCAACTTTGAGTTTACTATATATTTTTTATAGCTGAAAATAAAAAATATTGTTTTTCTTCAAAATTTTTGGCCTTTTTTTGTTTATAGCGTGAAAAATAAAAAGCGCACAGATGATCAAATACCACCGAAAGAAAGCTCTATTTGTGTGAAAAAAAAGGACGTAAATTTCGTTTGGGTGCAGCATTGCATGACCGCGCAATTATCAGTTGAATTAGTGCAGCGCCAAGTAGCAAAAAGAGGCCTGGTCATTAAGGGGGGTAAATCCTCTGGAGCTCAAGTGGTTAATATGACCCCTTTAGCACCTGATAGATAAATGCATGTACTAGCTATTGGGATTTGAGCACAGGTATATCTTGTTTGTTGTATTGTGGGTCAGTATCCAGACCTAACCCTAGTAGCTCTCCTCCACTTATATTGGTATTGTGTCCCCCCCTTCCCTGTGGCATTGTGTCCACGGTAGCATTTACCTAGGCAGAGCAGAGTAGGACTGGCCATAGAGGGACTACTTTGATGCAGTTGGCCAGCTTAAACCTGTATTGCAATATATGTGAAACAAATATCCCTATTCTTTATTGCAAAGTCTGCTGGAAAGGGTATATACCAGTGTGCAGAGGGTCCTTTTAGAACTTTTTAGTTGCTAGACTGCCTCCATCCCTTAGAACAGGGGTCGGCGACCCATCGATTGCAGCCATGTGATGGTAGATAGTGTTCTCTGCCTTGCTGACCACTGGTCTAAACGGCTCTTCCTACACATGCAGATCAGTGCAGGGAAGGTACATACCTAGTGTGCTGCACCGATTTTTTTCCCCCCCCCATTTTAATCCCAGGTGTTTGTATGCGACATTACATGGTCTGGATGAGAGAGGATGACCAGCAGGGATCAGGGCGCCACAAAAAAGAGCAGTAGTTTGTAGATGGCCCTTCCCTGCTTTGCATGTGGGGCAAGTGTCTGCCCTGTCTGTGACCCCCTGTACAAGCAAATCTCTGCTCTGCTGACTATTTATACTCTGCCCCATCTGGTAATGACCCCTGTACACTACCCTACCTTCCTATATAGCCAGGCCAGCATTGATGCCAGACAGCCCAGAAATAATTCGAGCAAATCAGCACCACTTGATTTGCCTTCATAATGGACTCCTGTATCAGACTAGTGGGGGTGACCAATTTAAACTCCAAAAACATTAACAAAATTGTGAAGTGAATGCCGAGTTTCTCACTGAAAGCTAACTTTGTTAGGTCAAGTTTATATTTTTCTAAGTTTTCTTCATGCTGTCATTATTTATTTATTTTTTTTACTGAGGGGCTTGATAGTTACCCCGTTGCTCTTTCAGCTCTATTGTTCAGGTCGATCTTCACCTCCCGAAGGTTGCCTGAGAAGGGTACAAGATTGAATGTAAGATTTGTACTAGCCTGTGTGTGTCCAGACACCTAGATTTGGGTGACGTCTCCTTCTAGTGATGGCCAGAGCTATTGTAGGCTCTCAACTGTCACAGCTGGTTTACCTGCCTAAAATTAAGTTTGTAAACTGATTTTTTTTTTATTTTGTTTTGTTCATTCTTTACTAATCCAGTAACATTTTGAAATTGGTTGTGGAGAGATTAAGTTTTACTTGAGCCCAACAGTGCAAACACATTCTACTTTTCACTCCACTAGAGGTGCGCTGCCACACTAAAATCCTTAATGGATGTTGTCACTTCCCCTTGGCCAATATCCCCCCCTTCCTACCTCACGGCTAAGCACTGGCCAACCACTGCTTAGAGCGGATCTAAACCCATTACGTTACATAACTTTCACAGTTGCTCGGGATCTCAACCAAAGTGTCAAACTATCTGGTGTCATAACTGATCACTTGTGCAGCATAATGGCAGTTAAAAATCAAACAGAGGCCAAGATGGAAGCTTCTTTGGCTGAAACAGAAAGGAGGGTTTAGTTCCACTTTAGGTATCAACATCTCTGCTGGAACTGTACATAAAGTTTTTTTTATATATATATACTCCTCCTCTCCATCCATGCTGGTGCCCCTTTTAAAGAGATGCATCATTTCAGTATCCAGTACTGAAAATGTCAATTGGCAGTTAAATAAGGACAATGTTCCATTGTGCACGTTCTGCCATCAATCTCCTGGGTACTGCTCATACAACAAATGTTTATTGCAGACTCTGAAAATGTAAAGTCCATGACAATTCACTAACTAGACAGCTAGATAAAATGTTGCTGCACCAGGTGGACGGAGTATATACTGCCATTTGCAAATGCTATCACTTTCTCGTAAACCAATTAAGGTAGACGTATTGGTTTTTTTTTGTTTTGTTTTTTTAGCAAAATGTAGCAGAATACATTTTGGCCTAAATTTCTGACAATTTGATTTTTTTTAATTTTTTTACTAGACATGTTTAATAGCAAAAAGTCAAAAATATAGTTTGTTTTTTTTCTCAATTGTCGGTCTTTTTTTTTTTTTATAGCGCAAAAAATAAAAACTGCACAGCTGATCAAATACCACCAAAAGAAAGCTCACATTCGTGGGGAAAAAAACGACAAATTTCATTTGGGTGCAGCATTGCATGACTGAAATTGTCATTTAAAGTAATGCAGCGCCGTAGCGCACAAAATGGCCTGGTCAAGAAGGGAGGTAAATCCTCAGGAGGGCATGTGGTAAAAGCAACCTGACAAGGAAACAAAAGTTTTGTGTTTTTTTTTTTGTTTTCTTTTAGTTAAATGTTCCTCTGTTTAACTCCTTATTGACCCTTTGTTTACGCTAATTAACTAATTCTCCTTTTCCATTCAATTATTTTTCCTGCTGATTTATTTGTTTCTATTTTATTAATGAATATTTAAACTTTTTTTTGCTTGCTAATAGTTTTACTCCTTTAGCATATATTTTACAAATTTCACATTTAACCACTTCAATACCTGGCACTTTTACCCCCTTCCTGCCCAGGCCACTTTTCAGCTTTCAGCTCTTTCGCACTTTGAATGACAATTGCGTGGTCAGGCAATGCTGTACCCAAACAAAACTTTTACATTTTGTTCACGCAACTAGAGCTTTCTTTTGGCGATATTTAATTATCACTGGGTTTTTTGTTATCCTTTGCTAAATTAACAAAAAATGTTTTGCTTCTTTTCTGTTATCAAATTTTGCAAATAAATAATTGTTCTTCATAAATTTAGGCTAAGATATATTCTGCTACATTTCTTGAAAATAACCCAAATCAATATTTATTTTTTAGTCAGTAGGAAAGTTATCTACAAACTATGGGTATATAAAGGAAAATCAATCATTACTGAAGGCCAATCTAATTTCTTGAGGCCCAAAAATGTCAGGACAGTGCAGATATCGCCCAAATGACACATTTTTGCAAAGCAGACAGTCCGAGGTAGTTAGTACAAGGCATAGACTTTTTTTTTTACTTGTAATGTTTGAGAATTAAAATTTTTTTTTTTTTTTCATACTGTCAGCAGTGCAGTAGTCAATCATATAACTGGTGTCACTGTGGTCAGGGGCACTGACTGGTGACAGTACCAAAAAAAAAAAAAATTGTAACATTGTACTACTCTTGGGAAGTGATCAGTAATTTTTTTTTTAAATATATATACATTGATTATAGCAAAGAATTTCAGTGCTATAAGCAAGCATTTAACGGAATGAAATCGACTTTGTTCTGTTTTTTTGTGATTTAGTCACAGCTAATCACATGACAGAGGTTGTGATTGACCCAGTCTGTACTATTGATTACTATGACCAATCATGACTAATGACCCAATTGTATACAATGATGGCATGAAAGGAAGCCATCCATTGTTACAATTGCCATGTGACCTGCTGTGATTAGTCACATGGATCTGGCAATGGGCCTGTACATAGATCTGTCATCAGCTGTGTCTGAGGGACACAGCTGGTAACAAATCTCACCACAGCACAGGCGAGGTGTGATCCAGGAGGACATTGATGCCCACCTGGATCGATGAGAGTCCTGCTCAGCTGTCATTTTGCTACTGACTGGGCAGAAACTGATTAAAAAAAAAAATGAAAAAACCTATTTCATTTGTCATAACTTTGTGCCAAAATCATAATTTGTCATTTTTAAACAGAACAAATTACAGAATAAAATATGCACTTTTTATGTACAGTAACACTTTTTTTGAGCAGTGTGCATTTTGTTAAATTTGTTTACATTGTTACATCTATCTAGTCTGGCTGAAAAAAGACAAAAGTTCATCCAGTTCAACCATCGAAAGAAAAAAAAAAAAAAAAAGTTCTTATACCAACAGTTGATCCACGGGAAGGCAAAAAAAAACCCAACGCATGATCCAATTTGCTTCTGCAGGGGAAAAAAAAAATCCTTCCAGTTCCCCCGAGAGGCAATTGGATATTCCCTGGATCAACGTTACCTATAAAATGTTAGTATCCAGTTATATTCTGTGTATCTAGGAAAGAATCCAGGCCTTTTTTAAAGCAATCCACTGAGCTGCCCAGAACCAACTCTGGAGGGAGTCTATTCCACAGCTCTCAGTGTAAAGAAACCTTTCTGTGTTTGGAGATTACATTTCTTTTCCTCCAGATGTAGAGTGCCCCCTTGTCCTTTGTGATGATCTCAGGGTGAATAGCTCTACACAGAGTTCACTATATGAACCACTGATGTATTTATACATGTTGATCATATCCCCCCTTACTCTCCTCTTCTCAAGAGAGAATAAATTCAGTTCCTCTAATCTTTCCTCATAGCTGATCTCCTCCATGCCTCGTATCAGTTTGGTTGTCCTCTGTACTTTCTCCAGTTCCCCAATGTTCTTTTTGTGAATTGGTGCTCAAAACTGAACTGCATATTCCAGATGAGGTCTTACTAATGATTTGTACAGGGTAATATGATATCTCTCTCTGGAGTCTATACCTCTTAATACAAGAGAGGATTTTGCTCGCTTTAGAAACCACAGCTTGGCATTGCATGCCATTATTAAGCTTGTGATCTACCAGAACCCCCAGATCCTTCACCATTGATTCCCCCAGTTGTACCCCCCCTAGTATGTATGATGCATGCATATTCTTAGCCTCCAAGTGCATAACCTTACTTTTATCATTAAACCTCATTTGCCACATAGTTGCCCAATTAAACAGTGCATTGAGGTTGACTTGTTAGTTGGAGACATCCTGTAAGGATGTTATTCCATGGCACAGCTTGATGTCATCTGCAAAGACTGAAATGGGATTTATCATCCCAGACCCTATATAATTTATAAATATATTAAAAAGTAAGGGTCCCAACACTGAACCTTGGGGTACACCAATGACAACCCTAGACCATTCAGAGTATGAATCATTAACCACTACTCTGAATACGATCTTTTAGCTAGTTTTCTATCCATTTACATACAGATTTTTCCAAGCCTGTAGACTTTACCTTACACATTAGCCGTGTGTGGGGAACTGTGTCAAACACTTTTACAAAATCCAAGTATACCACTACCACCCCTCTGTCCAAGGTTTTGCTCACCTCCTCATAAAAAGAAATCAGATTTGTTTGACAACTTCTGTCTCTTTCATTTATCCATGTCTGTTGCTTAAAATATTCATTTTTTTTTCCAAGCAAGAATTCATCTATGTGGTCTTTTATTAAACTCTCCAGTATCTTCCCCACTATAGAAGTTAAACTAACAGGTCTATGACGACTTGGTAAATATTTTGACCCCTTTTTAAATATTGGCATCAAATTGGCCTTATGCCAATCCAGTGGTGTTTAAGGATTGCAGGGAAAAAAAAAAGTGTATTAATTTTTTTCTCTCAACGATAAAGTTATGCTGAATAAATAGGCCCATAGCAGCAATGTTAAAAATTGCTCTGGTCCATAAGGGGTGCACAGACGTGAAAGTCAAAGTGGGTAATGTATTGTATTCTTTTGTTTCTGATCATATGTGGTCTTGGTTTCTCAGATGAATAATGTGCTGATTAAACAAATTGTTTATTCTTATCGGACAAGAAATGTCCATGACAGTCCCATTGGATATTGTTGAAAGCTATATACTATCTGATTGTATGATCCCTCCAAAAGCGATTTTTGTTATCCAATTTTCTGATTGTGCATAGTAGGCACAAATAACTCCGTATTCAGAGGAAAACTGCTTCAGGAGATATATAAAAAAAAAATGTCTGAACTAATCCTGTAGGCCAGGTCAGAAACCTGTAGATTGCAATGCAGAGACGTCTTGTAGAGTTTGAGTTGTAGTTTCAAGAGTTGCAAAAGCAATGCCTCATTGGTAGTGCTGGCACCTGTGTTGCCAACAGCAGGAAAGAAGAGATCATTGGTTCAGGGTAAAGCAATACACTAGGTGGGCAAAGCTGTATAATACTACTTTCATACTGATAGGCTGCACTTTACCATCAATCTTCCTGAGTTTGCTATGCATAGCCTTCTATTATATCCTGCTGGTGAGCTTTCATAAAAATACACTACACCTGCAGGATATACTAGAAGTCTAGGGCAAAGTGCAACTAACCCAGGAAAGTTGCATATAAACTACAGCACATCAGTGTAAAAAAAACAGCCTTTATAAGGGGACTTTTAAGAGTAAAGGTTCATTTACATTTGCAGTTTGGGGAGTTACCCCCATTGTTAAGATGCATTTTTACCAATTTAACCACACCCCATTTATCTGCAGTGGCCAGGGGGTGTACACAGATGCAGACGTTATATGCCCAATCAGTCATGTAACCTTTATGCAGTATAGCAAACAAGGTGTTAAAGCAGGCAGCATTGCATTCTCACCACCTACTTTAACCCCTTGGACCCCACAGAAGCATGCAGTGGAGGGTGCTTGCAGCATGGCCCCATTTACTTGAACAGGTCATGCATGGCAGGTAGGTAGCAACAGGGTATTTAATGCCTGCTGCCTTAAAGCTAATAAAAATAGGTGTTTGCTTTTTGAGCCACAAGCTCTCAGGTGTGAATGGGGCCTTAAGTAGACCTGCTGGCCCTTTTTTTTTGCAGGTATAAAATCCAGCAATAGCCTCACCCTGCACATGCTCAGTTTCTTTTTAGACACTGATGAATTTATAGAGGTTGATCTTGTTGACTGCTTAACTACTTGCCCTCTAGTGGATTTACCCCCTTTTCTGACCAGGTCATTTTTTACATTACTTTGACAATTGCGTAGTCATGCACTGCCACACCCAGATGAGTTACATTTTTTTTTCCCCCACAAATTGAGCTTTTGGTGGTATTTGATCACCTCAGTTTTTTCTTATAGCGCAAAAAAGAAAAATGCAGACAATTTAGAAACACTAAAGATGTCCAGTAAAAAAAAAAATAAATAAAAAAAATCAAATTTAGGTCAAAATGTATTCTGCTACATGTCTTTGCTTACATGTAAAGTGTAGATCACCATTTGTAACAAACTTTCACATAAAACAATTTTGATACTGGGATTTTTTTTCCTACTAGTAATGGCAGCAATCAGCAACTTCTAACTGTACTGCAGGGAGCATTCTGACACTGGGGGGGGAGAAAGTGTCACTGACATCCCCAGTGCTTAACAGCACTGACACTGTACTAAGACAGTGGACAGGAAGGGGTTAATGTGAGGGGTGATCAAAGGGTTAACTAGGGTGTATTTTACTAGGGGGTGGGCGGTGTGTGCTTCACTGTAAGCACACTGATCGGGATGGCTGTGCATAGCAGTGTGCCCAAGCTGACAGGGAGGAAGACTGTTTGTAAATAAACTGTCTCCCTCCCCATCGGTAATCACCGGTCAGGATCCAGCGATTGACATCCATAGCCATGACTGGCAGTGTGGTTCGACTGACACGCCTTCTACCCAGAAATGCAAAATAATGTGTATGTACATATACCTGTGCACAAAATCACATGTATATACACGTGACTGCATTTCTGGGTATGGCACGCGTGAGCCCTACCCATGCAGCCATAGATGTCAATCACTGGGTCCCAGCCGGTAATTACCCCCCTGATGATTACCATGCATCTCTGACAGGGAGGAAGATTGTTTTGTTTACAATCTTCCTGTGTCAGCTCGAGCACACTGCTCTGGATGGCTGTGCACAGTACAGCCATCCTAATCAGTAAGCTTACAGTGAACACACAGCACACAGTTAACCCTTTGATTGGCCCTCACATTAACCCCTTCCTGCCCAGTGCTTTTTAGCACTGATCACTGTATTTGTGTCACTGGAGATGTGAGTGATACCAAGTTAGTTCCCCCCAGTGTTAAAATGTCTGCCGCAGTCCCGCTATAAGTTGCGGATCACTGCCATTACTAGTAGAAAAAAAAATCCCATTATCTATACCGCCATAACTTTCATGTAAACCAATTTACACTTTTTTAGCAAAGACAGCAGAATACATTTGACTAAAGTTAATTTAAATTTCATTGGACATGTTTAATAGCAAAGTCCAAAATATACTTTTTTCCCTCAAAATGGTTAGATTTTTGCTTATTCTGCATAAAAAATTAAAAAAAAAACTGCACATCAAATACCACTGAAAGAAAGCTCAATTCATGGGAAAAAGAAAAATTTCATTTGGGTGCAGCATTGCATGACTGTGCAATTGTCAAAGTAATGCAGTGCCATAATGCAAAAAATGGCCTAGTCATGAAGGGGGAGGTAAATGCTCAGGTGGGCAAGTGGTTAAGATTTAATGCAGCTCTGGGCTTCAACAAAATGGCAGCCCCTGGCAAGAAGCAGAAGGCAATTTACAGAACACTAATTTTGGGAGCATAACATGGAATGTGTTTTTTTTTTTTTTTTTTTTTTTTTAATCAAGTTATGGGTAAAGTTCCAATTTAAAGCTAAAACATTCCTGCATTAGTTTTCCCCTAGTAATTCTGCATTGTTTATTCACTCATTCCTCCATTGATTGTTCATGGCCATTACATGGGGGAGAGGTGTGTGATGAGACCAGTAGTATAAAGCCTTTGTGCCCTCTTCACAATAAAAAGGTACAAGAATATTTCTAACAAGTAATAGGACTTGTTTCTAGGCTAAGGTACACTTTTCTGTTTGGCAGGATTATTGGTTTAAAATTTTGCCTTTAAAAAAAAATTGTTTGATCTTGCTTTTGATTTCTTAGCAAACAACCAAATATATATAGATCTAGCGCAATATTTAATTCATAGAGCCCTGCCAAGTGCCCATCAATAATGCAGATATCTGGATTAGATACCCATTTCAGAACAGCACCAGAACTCATTTTGTAGATTTTAGACTTCATGTGAAGCTTCATTTTATTTGAGTTGGCACATTGTAGATACATTAGCTAGAACAGATGAGGGTTAGTAAGGATCAACATTAATGTGGTTGGATAAGTAGATAAATGTGCTTTACGGACAGTTTGGGCCAAATGTGAAGTAGTTATGGGTATGCAACACTTAAACCAAGCCTGTGGCAGTGACCAACACCTTTTGTACACAGAATATGGTTTTCAGCTGCCAAGAGCATTAATGTCCAGCTTGATCGCTGCGTTAGAACACAAATCGCCATCCTACCTCTTAGCCATCATGTTCTGATCAGTTCCCAGAGCACTCATGCTTACCCACTCTTGCTTCAATACTGCCAAAAATTGATACTGAACCTAATATAGTGGTCAAAGTATATGTAAACCCTTAACAATGACCTCTTACTTGCTCTGCATGTTTGGTCAGCAACTCAAAGCACCAATACATAGTATGGCGTGTTTTCTTAAGTTGTATTTTTGCCACATTTTATGTAAATTTAATCTAAACATTTTTGACAGTCACCAGTGTAGTACAGTGGCAGTGATCAGGGGCACTGACTGGTGACAGAATGCAAAAAAAACTTTACATTTTCTGTTACATTGTTTTTTTAGCCACTTGTACTGGAAGATTTACGTCCTTCATGACCAGGCCATTTTTGCTATATGGCACTATGTAGTGTTGCATGACTGCAAAATGTCACATTTGTTTAATACAAAGAGCTCTTTTGGTGGCATTTGATCACCACCGGTGGTTTTTGGCATTCTAAATAAAAAAAACAAACAAACTGAAAATTCAGAATTTTACTACAAAGCTTATCCCATAAAAAGTCTTAAATTTAGTCTGCTACATGTCACAAGTACAGACCAGCTTTATTAGTATTATACAGGATTTACTATTATGTTGATATCTTTATAAAGTGACCTTTGTCTTGCCCACAGAGGCACTATAACATTCACTTCTTCCTCCTATCAGTATCTGCTCCCAGAACAGATGGGAGCAAGGGAAAGGTTAGTAAATTGAAAGGGCCAGCACTTCTGGGTATAGGTGAACATGCACCTTACTGCCCTTCTTCATGTGACAGGGCTGGCTGACAGTCTTATGTGCATACATCAGTATTCCAGTAAAGAAAGAAAATACATTTTTGGGTTTTGGACACTTTATTGGTGGCTTTCAAAGTCAAATTTTCACTGTTAAAGTTTAGTACATTAGGCCCCCCCAGTGACAAATAAAAGCCTACTGACAAGTTTAGCACATTCCCACAAAGGCAAATGAACAGCACTGTGTCAATCCTCAACTGTTCTTCATGCGTGCAACTTCTAAACTCCAATAGGTCTATTTATAAAGAGTGAAACAACCCTTCTATTGCTCTTCTTGGTTAAAAAGCTATTGGAGTTAGTTCATTACATTTAATGCCTTCCCAATGAAAAATTTTCCCCTTGAACTCTGGTTGCTCTAGCCAGAGCAAAATAATTCCCCTCATGAGGAAATGTCCCAAAAGTGGTTAAATGCAAGTTTGCAGTCACTGAAATTTTCCTCCCTCTCCAGTTATTCTCGCCATTTCGTGCAACAGCAAAAAAAAAAAAAAAAAAAGCCCTCAAAATCTGTCCATAGGAAGGACAGGTCTTATTTTAATAGCCAGGTTATAACCGCTGCATTACCCCCCTCCCGCGCCCCAGAAGCTCATTTGGCAGGGGACAGGCCTAGAAAACTAAAAATATATTCATTCTGCAAAGGAAGAATCCTGACTATTTGGTTTAAATAAAATGAATTAAACAAAACATGGTAGCTTGGCAACGGATAGGAAACCATGCGTTTAAAAAAGAAAAATTTTAGCAAGCTTGGGAGCACATTAAAAAGTTACATAATTTGATTTAAGTCATTGTACATAATCTACCCGTCTGGATTAAGCACATTTTTCAAAATAAAGCTTAAGAAAAGTTAGAAAAACTTAATCATGTAACTTTGTGTGAAACAATTCTCTACAGAACAAAAATATGTACAACCTATTCATACAGAAAATATTCTCTCCAGGTTACAACAGTGTGATTTTAAGGGAGGTCCATTCTGTGCCATCCATCACAATTCCAAGAAAAAGCCCTCTAGTTCCAAACATGATGCTTGCAGTGCTCAATAGCCTAAAGAGAAGGGAAAAAATCTTATTAGTCAAGAAAAAGAAAGTTGTACTGTTGAGAATGTAGCAGGTTGTATTTCAGACATTTTAGCAATAGGCATTAGGGGAAAATCTTTCTAGGAAGACTGACTTTATCTGGTGACAACTGAGTGGGGATTTTCTCTTGTATCTTTTCTCCCTTGCAACAAAGTGACGGTAAATCTCCAAAAGGGGCTTAATCAGCAAATATGGCTAGAGAATGGTTTTAACGCCTGTTGCTAGGTCCGTGTGTCCTATGAACCTGACAGCAGGGGAGGGGGTTTAGACACTCCCAGTGGCTACAGTCAACAGGATGTGTAAATCTAACAAGCAGACTGCCACCTGTCAGATGAAAGCATTGCAGCCCCAGACTTTTCACACCCCCCAGTAACAGGCACCCCCACCATGTATCCCAGGCTCCCCTTGACCATCCATCTGTGGGCCTGAGACAAGCACAGCAGGTGCTGCCCAGTAGGAGGAAGAGAGCTTAGCAAACTCTTAAAATTAAAAAAAAATTGTTCATTAAAAAGCCTCACCCAAGCATATGAAATATGCACACGCAAGGGCATATTTACCACAAGGCAAACAAGGCATTTTTCGGGGGGGGGACATATGCAGCATGGGGACCAGGTGGGATCTGAAAGAGGTTGCGGGCTGTTTGATGATGTATGCACAGCCCGACTCACTCCTGGGGATGTCCGGAGATGTGAAGGCGAGTGTTGCCGGGGGGTGGAGGTGGGTGTTAGTGGAAGGCTCTCGGGTTTGGTGGGGGGAGCAGGGGTGTTGGTCACTGTCAGGCTCTCTCCCAGGGGGAGAGGGGGGCTCACGGGTCTGGTGTTGGTCGGTGTCAGGCTCTCCGCCGGGGAGCATCTGATTTTGGTGCCTACGGCAGCAAAAAACCTAAATACACCACTGTGCACACGTTGAGGGTGCCTGCGCATTAAAAACAGATTGTGATACACATATGGCCACACACCACAGGGAGCAATATTTTTAGCACCAGACTTCCATAAACGCAAAAATTGATGACCTATAGGGTTCTTGAAAGAGTTGCCTATAGAAAATATATATATATGGTACTGAAGTTTGTCACAATTTCACAGGCACAGGAAATGTAAGGTTTAACATGTTGGGCATCTATTTACATGGTGTAACCTAGTCATATTTTAGCAAACATTAGGTAATTTACTGTGTTTTTGTGCCCTAAAAACTAACTTTAGTGTATTTCACTTAAAATTTATATTTCCTAGACCTTTCCAGTAACAAAAAATTGGAACTAAAATTTTAGTCTAGGGTTTCTACTTTCAGAAAAATGTTTTGAGGGTTTTATGCAAAAAAAAGTTTAGGCATGTCCAAAAACCGCTCTGGCTGAAAAAGGGTTAAATATAGCAGCCTTTTCTAAGACTATTAACTAGACTACTTCCCCACCGCTATTCAGTCTCTTTACAGATGTCAACTTACATTACAACTTCCTGCAGTTTCCAAGTCTTTGCACCAGTAGCTTGGGCCCCACATACATTTCTCTGATCCTAAAAGGGGTTTCTGGGCACCTGGACACACATTTAGGCCCTGTGTTGGTTTAAAGTATAAAAAAAAGGTTAGACACTTGCACACAGACAGCCATAAAATTAAAACCAAACATTTTACCAGTATGTAGACTACATATGCCTTCATGAGGCTTAGCTGCAAAACTAGACCACTACAGATCCGATGACATTAACCCAAAAGTAATTACATTCCACAGGCTGAATTAACCCTTTTACAAAAGTAAAAACAAATGATTAAATTGGCCCTCCAAAGCCTTGTCAATGTATCAGTATGTGCCACATTAGTACATTATGGCAGGTTACCTGCCAAATGATCCCCTCTAGAGCAGTGTCAGTGCTCCCAGCTGTCACGGGCGCAGCCAATCTACCCTCATGCCGTAGTAACACTAAATGTACAGAGACATGTGCATGCACTTAAAATGGAGTAAAGTTTCAAATCTGAACACTTCGCCTTACCACACAAACTGTGCCTGGATCCATTTTTTGAAGAAGCAATTCCAATATCATAGGCCCATACATGTTTATCAAAGCGTGGCACTGCAAAACACAAGATGTTTTAGATACATATTTGTTGCGGAAACTTATTCATAACTTGTACAAGAATAAACTCAGCCGATGTCTCTATATAAAACTTTGATAAGTACCACCATAACTACTGACCTGTTTCTGCATCAAATGTTTTACTGTTTGCATATGGGGTATAGATACTGCTAATTTATAGACTCCCTTACCTCCAAAGTAGTACTGCACAAACACCTGCAGCTATGCTAAGCTACCCAGGCAGATTCAGTAGGGAAGTAAATCATTTGTGGGTGCATTACGGCACATGACTATGCGCAGGCTCATTCATTATTCAGAGGTAGGCATTTCATTTTTAAAGTTTACCTCTTCATAGAAACCTGTGAGAATAGAAATATGAAGCTGCCATTGTTTTAATCCTGATCTCCATGGAGTAAAGCCCTGCATGCAGCATTTTCTCATAAATTTTTCCAATTCCCACATGGCCACTGAAGGGACTGAGAAAGGGGTAGGAGTATAAAAGCAGAATATGCATTGGCCTAGATTTGTAGGCTCATTTAAACTATATACAGTAGTATAAAGGAAGTCCTCAATGCCATCTACCTGCTGCCACTGGAGTAATGCACAAATTCACAGCAAAAGTACTGAAGCAGTTTGTAATTCCCCAGAGCTCAGCTCATCCTGCATCTCCTTCAGAGCGCCATGGTTTTGTGATCACATTAGAGATGTAAAGGCTGGAAGAATGCTGGGTTACTACTGGAAAAAAGGAGCTGGGCCAGTCAAACTTGGATTATAGCATTTTTACTGTGAACTTTGAGAATTACTCCACAGTGCCTGTGGCTAAAGGCCAGGGAGGACTTGTTTTCATGTTCATTTGCTGGCCAATGTGGAAATGCTTGGCCCTCACACCAGGTTCAAATTTAAGGTTCTCTGTAAGGGGAACATGGATATTCCCTTTAACCACTATTTGGCTGCCATGAACTAAGGAAATAGCACTGTGTACAGTAAGTTGTATCTGAAGTCAGGGCTAAAGACTGCTTTCCCACCATTATTCAACAACTGAAGAATTTCTATGTAAGGAGGAGAATGAGACTATGCTGGGGAAGGGAGAAAGGGAACACTGAGTGCACACTGGGAAGGGGGACATTTTAAAGAGAAAAGCACAGGCACAGACAGTACTTCATGCCTCAACATTTTAAAAATGCCCACTTCCCCCGCCTTTCCAAAATTAAGTATATGTAAACCTTCACCTTGTAAAACAACCTTCAGTTTAAAAAAAAAACAAAAAAAAAGGAAAAAACAAGGTATTTAGGTTTAATACCTATTTCAAATATTTTGCTTTTTTCTAAGTGATATTTATATCCCATCTGTTCTCAGCTGCATAAGCACTGGGGGAAGAAAAACACCATCAAACTGACCTTCCTGGTGAATGGCTGTGAAGGCAGTCATGTCAGGACAAGTCTGATCATTGGAGGAGCAGGCAGGGTTCCCAGAATAGCTAGAGAAGTGACCATGGTCTGTTCTGCTTAGTGTCAGTTTTTAATAGGAAAGCAGAGGGACTGGCAGGGACACAAAGCATTTCACACAAGGGAAGCATACAAGTACATGGTATAGCAGGCACACATCAGAAATATGAAATGTTGGGTTTACATTCTTTAAGCATGGGCAGTCCTGACAGTTGATCTCATTAGCACAGCCACTTGGTGATGGGGTGTGAACTGTTAAATTATCCATGCTCCCCTGCCATCCAAAATGTAAACCAAAGCTTTAACATTTCCTAGTATTGGCAAATTAGATTCCCATGAAGGATAATTCTAGATAGTACAAAAATGGGGTTCAGAAGTCACCCTCTCCCCAAAAAAGATACCTGATCTTGCACTGGATCTGGAAGGAAATTGCATATCTTCTGTAATGCATCCTCAATTTTCTGCTTAGTAGCATTTTGTCCCAGTACACTGTCCAAATACGACATAATCATCTTGCAGACTTCACAGCTTTCAGACTTTAATTTTTCAGAATCGAGTTTTACTGTTTAAAGCACAAGTACAGTGAGAAATGTAGACATTACAAAGTGTAATACAAGTGACAGGTTTCATGCAAAGAACCTACAATCATATTACAAAATGTGTAAAGTTTGTACAATTACTCTATACAGAACTCACCTGAGACTGACCCATAAGGTGGGATGGATTTTCTGTGCTGGTATTACCAATTTGTTTAGTTTTTTTTTTTTTTTTAAGAAGATGACCATTACAGTATCTAAAGCAAAAATCCAAGATTTTTTTGTCTCTAGGACATGGGGAATTTCCCCTTGCTTTAGAGACTTTTTCCGTCATATCTATAGAACAGCAAAACATGGAGAACTTTCTAAATGGGGCAAGATGGCAAAAATAATCCCAAAAGGTATTAACTATGTCCCAAGTTATTCAAAATGAGTAGAAAAGTATTTAGATCAAATTTAAGGGCTTGAAATTTAGGAGTACAAAAGTGAAGCACTTTGCTTGTACTGCTTCATGCATCACTGTTCACCCAAATAAAATATAGAGTGCCTGGCAGGTATAAACGCCAACACTCTTTTCTATATAGTTAAAAGACTAGTATCTAACATTTTAAGGGTCAGTTCACCTTCTCAAAACCACCTATGCAGGCAAGGGGCATCTTGCTATAGGTGTAGGCTATTTATGTACCTCCAGGAGCCTGACTAAAACCCAGAACTTACAATCAGCTTGGCCTTGTTTCTAGGACATTAGGACACTCCAGCTGTTACTGCTCACCCCCACCATCACAGGAATGAGCTCTCAAACTCCTGTTGTCCACTATCTTGTACATCACAGCATTGCTGAACTCAGAGCTACTGCAAAATAGAAAGCACACATGTGGGGTTTGAATTGGCTGGGAGTGTTTTAGCAACAACCTAGCAACAAGGCAGGAAAGGGTGATGCCAACTCTAGGATTTCAGACAGACTCCAAAAGATACAGTATGTAAATTACCTACATCTATAGCAAAGCCATTTAGGCAAAACTGCAGTGTTTTCATCTAATACTGTGAACGATTGTCCGATTTTCACAGGTCGAAACAGAGGATGGTACTAAAATCGTACAAAAATTCTTGGACAATTTTTGTTGTTGGCTTCTGATCATGTGCAGTCTTTAGTATCTACTTCATACAAAAACCGCAGATATTAACTGCTTCCCGTCCACCCTATAGCAGAAATACTGGTGCAAGGTGGCATGGGTGCACAAAATCACGTATGTAGATGTGATTTTGCAGTTCCGGGTAGGGGGCGTGCAGCTATTCACAGCCGCCAATCACCAGGTCCCAGCCGGTAATTACTCACCGGCGCCCCGTGATTTCCGACGGGGAGGAAGACTTTTGTTTACCAACAGTCATCCTCCCTGTCAGCTTGGGCACACGGCTCTGGATGGCTGTGCACAACCCAGCTGTCCAGAGCAGTGTCCTTACAGTGAAGCACCAACACACTGCCCCCTGGTAAAACACTCCCTGCACATAGTTAACCCTTTGATCACCTCATGTCAACCCCTTCCTGCCCAGTACCATTAGTAGTGTCAGTGCTTATTTTGTAGTATTGATCACTGTATTAGTGTCATTGGGGGATGTCAGTTAAAGTCAGTTCCTCCCAATGTTAGAATGTGCGCCGCAGTCCCGCTATAAGTCGCTGATCGCTGCCATTACTAGTTGGAAAAAAATTTCCATGTAAAACCAATTCATGTGTATTGGGATTTTTTTTTTTTTTTTTTTTTTTTTTAACAATGTAGTAGCAGAACACATTTTAGCCTAAATTTGAGAAAATTAGATTTTTACAGGACATTTAATAGCAAAAAGTCAGTTTCTCAAAATTGTTGGTCTTCATAGGACAAAAAAAATAAACGCACAGGCGATCAAATACCAAACGAAAGCTTGAATTTGTGGGTAAAAAAAAAAAAAAAAAAAAAAAAAAAAAAAAGTGTGGGTGCAGCGTTACATGACCGCGGAATTGTCAGTTAAAGTAACTGAGCGCCGTAACGCAAAAAATGGCCTGGTCTGGAAGGGGGAGTAAATCCTCAGGGCAAGTGGTTAAATGAAAATTGTTCATTTAGTTCACATATGAGAAATATTTTTGGAGTTTTTCCCTTTGGAAAGAAAGTTTGGAAAGCCTGAATCGGATGTCGAAGGTAGTGCACATTCCCATGCCTCCTACGGAATTGTTCTTCCCCTTTTCTGTGTTCTCCACATAACCCTTCAAAAAAAATTGCTGCAACATTTTAAAATAAATACATGCTGTGTCAAGTTTGTCCAAAATGGCACTGAAACAGGTGTAATGTTAAAAGGTGAACATTTCCTGTGATGCCAGCCCTGGCAGTGTTGGAAGCAGATCTGGGGCTCTATGGCACAGTACAGTAGACATTCGAGATTGAACAGACCCCTGATGACCACTTCTAGAACCTTTCATTGCACAATACAAATACTCAGTCCCCTTGAAATGGGTAAATTGAAGGGAAAAAATATACCCATATTTGCAACAAAATTTAGCAAATTTTAAAAACTGACAACTGCTGCAGGAGGTGAAAAATCCTCTGCATGCTGTCAGAGGGGGGCTGTTTGGAGGTCCAATTGGCACCATGTTACACCCTTAATATGACTAAAACATTGCCTAAAAAAGTGGAGCCAGCCTTAAACCCTGCCCCCCACAACCTCAAATACCCCTATGACACAAATATAACATTTTTTTTGAGGAACAATTCAAACTATGAATTTTAAAGACTCATCCGTGTACAATTTGGGGTAGATTTTTATGTTTTGATCTCATCTTTTTACTAAAAAGCGCTTGTGCATCAAGACTAATTTTAAGTATTGTGGAAAATATGTCAAACAACGTAAAAATGTGAAACTACCCTATTCTACAGGCCAGAAAATTTTTTTTTTGGGGGGGTTAATTTTTTTCCTCAGGCCAAAAACGTGCATTTGTGTGCAAAAAAAAAAAAAATTCACCTGGCTGTGAAAGGTTTAGCCATTTTTACTTACCGATTTGTGGTTTTCTTGAACTGCAACACCCCATGGCCATGCAAATAATTCTGGGATTTCCTTCCTCTTCCATAATTGTAATGACCAGATCAGCATATGTATCAATAAAATCTTTACATTTTTTGCTATATTGGGACGGCAAAATATCACAGACTTTATCCAGAGCTTCTTTAATGTGGGCCTATTGAGGGAAAAACATAAGTATGAGCAGACCTATACAAGACAGATGCTTTTACAAACCCTTCCATACTCATATGTACATTTTATACACACCCGTGATCGGTTAGTGTCCAAAAACTTTTCCACATTCTGCACCACCAGCTCACATATTTCACAGAGAGGACCACCATTTGAGGTTTCCGGCTGAGCAACCTAAAAAGACATCAGTTTAGCCTCACAAAGCTAAAGTAAAAAATTGCAACCCCCCCCCCAGCCAAGCACCACACACAGGACTCTGGCTCTGTTCAAAGTCATCCTATATTACACCATCTAAATCCAGTATTGACAGCCTCGCAACCAAATCTCATGAGGTAGTTTAAACATGACAAACACTGGGGATAAGTATTAAACTTTGCAAAGTTTTGAACAGAGTAGGAAATTGGTACTAATTACACTGCCATTACATATTGAACTTCTACTAACCTGCTTTCTTACATACGCAGTTGATGCTTTTGTGATGTGTTTGTATAGCCAATATCTAAGTTTTGGATAGTAAAGGATTAGAACCCCTCAAGTTTTTATTGTAATTTATATCCCTGTTGGGAAGATTCCCTTTGATCAATCCCACCCAGAAAAAAAGGTGAGGCCCCATTCACATTTGGTGATTTGGGCAAATCTACCCACGATGCCAAATTGCACTGGAATGGTGACAAACCACATGCGTTCGGGTGCCATTCATTTTTGAACACCTAGACACAAAGTGGTTTTGCCATGATTGTTCTGCGATAAATCATGGCAAAACTTGTCGGCCAAAAGAAGTTCCTGCTACTATTTCAGTGAGATATGGAATCATAGCAACTGTGCCCACGATCCCACATCATCATATGTAAATAGGACCTGAGGAAAAATACAAAATTGTCCAGGGTTGGAATTGCTTTCACTTTAGCATCAACAGGAAGTGAAGTGATCTATCCAAAAAGCAGAAAAACTGGCAGGCATACCTTCCTTTAATCGAGCCAAAACAAATATTTTGGCTGGTCATCTATGACTGTATAGATTTAGACTGATATTGCACACTCAAAAGTGGTCACTTACTTTTATTGCTGGCTGCAGTTTCATTGCAGGAACAATTACTTTGGCAGGGATCAGGTCCTGACTAAGGGAAGCCTTGGAGCACAGACTGGCATAACAACAGATTTCATTTGCTGTCTAAAAGAAGCACATATATTCCATGTAAAATACATATAAAACCTTTGGCTGTACTTTAATAACTAAACCAAAAAAGTGTATGTTATGTTTTGCATCATCCTTTACCATGCATAGGAACTGCTGCTCTGCGCCTCATCGATGGCAGAGCTTGGTATCCCTTTAATGACAATCACTGGTGTTGGGGTAAACCTACTCAGCTAAGATTATAGAAGCAGCTGTGGTTAAAGAATCCTCTGCACCGGTTTACCCATTTAACTGAAAAGACAACCAGAAGCACCCACCATCGGGTAGTCCATTATCCTTCAAGGTCATGAAAGAATGTGGAGGTAGACTACAGACTTTACTTGCCCCAAGTACATCAGGATAAAAATGCCAGATCTGGTAGGTTAGGCCTTTAAAAGCCAAGTCAGCATTAGCAGCTCCCAAATGTGTCCTTAGGCTGGTCATAATACAATTTTCTTTTATATTTACTAAAACCATATAACTGAATCTAACTAAAACCTAACCTAAACACTTTCAATTTGTATGCATTCAGGCAGGCCCTTGCACTACATAGAAGGTAAATCTAAAAGTAAATTGAAGAAAGTATAATGTACGGCCAAGCCTTACACTTAATTGGATTTTTTTTGCCATTGCTTGCACTGACAATCACACACCACTAGATATTATGCATATGAAATCCTGGCATACGAGCACAACAGAACAATCTGTCAGTTACGTACAGGTAAGGTTATTGAGAAACTAGAGTACTTCTGCAGTCAATTTAATCAAAATCAATAGTTTTGATTTGTTTCCTAAAACCGTTCTCATACATGAGATGTCTTGTTGAACAGAACTGTCTCAATTGCTTCTGACGCTCAGAGGCTAAGATGGCAGTGTTGGTTTCTGCAAACATTTTCACACCATTTGATTACACACGATTGTTTACAACACTAAGGGTTAAACACCATGCAAAACAAGTTATATCAATGGCAAAATTATAACAAATTGGCAGATACAGATTAGCACTAATGTAAGAATTTGTCTTAATCTCAGCTTGTGTTTAGTCAGTATTGGCTCCAAAGTGCACAGGGAGAATGAATCTGGCTTGATGCCAACATTTGAAAGCTAAGGGTAACGGCTTTGCCAAATTTAAAGGATAAGCTCCTTTGATTTTTCCTAAATTTCAGCTTCCCTATGTACCAGTATCGCATTAATGTACTTTTGCAGAAATTCAGAAGCTTTCCATTTTTCCTACTCACCTTTATGTCAGCATCCAGATGGCTGTCCAAAAAGTTTATCCATTACTTCTGCCTTATTTCCTGCAGAGACTAATTCATGACACAGGAAGGAGTTGACCTCATTAGCACACCCTGCATCATCTACCCTCCTACCTACCACCCACTTCCAGATGCAGGAATATTAAATGAAAAGCAATTAGTGATCACTGTTCTCACTAAATAGACATTTTTCTACCTCAAATTTCATCTTATAGATCATTTGGCATAGTGTGCCGAGTGAACAGATTAGTCTGTGGATAGAGCTGTAGTATTGAAAACAGAACTGTGTTCTGTAAAGTTCACATACTATACAATCATCTCCTTTAGATCTGCCATCAACTAATCTAGGAAAATCTAAAATTAATTTGCACAGAGATTTTACAATCAGATTGCATAGTATATGGCAATCTTTATACAAGTACATAGGAGGGAGTGGACAGACACTCAGCTGTCAAGCCCCATTCCCAAACCTGTGGAGTGTTAACTCACATTTCCACGAGTTTTTTTGGGGGAATTTTGGAACTTTTACTTGTCACACAGGGCAGCTCATCCACTGGAATAGGCTGCCATATGCGCAAAGCCCAAAAAGCTCCAAAACTTCCAAAAAATGGAATGTGGTGCTGGGAGTGTTTGGCTTGTTTTACCCATGACAGAGCAGCCTGTTGATTTCAATGGGCTCTGCGACATGTGGCAGTTTTTTGGTGTAGCACATTTCTGAAATGCAAGCCAAAGGGTGCATTTTCAGTGCAGTTTGCAATGCATTCAGAAACGCATATAAATGGGAGCCTCATTCTTGTGTAAATACAGATTTAACTTTCAGGCCCATCTAGCGTACTGGGAGAGTTTGGCCCATTTTACCCATGACAGAGCAGCCTGTTGATTTCAATGGGCTCTGCTGCATGTGGCTCATGGAACATGGAGTGATGTGGGTTGCGCATTTACCATGCATTTGCCACTCGTTTTCTCACATGGAAAATGTGTTTTTGTGTGCCATTAACGGCACCAAAAGTGCAACTAGATCATTTTAGCTGTATAAAGGTGACCATACACAATGCAATCTGATTATACAATCTCTGGAAATAAGGCAGAAGTAATGGAAAAGCCTTTTTGTACAGCCATCAGGACACTGAAAGGTGGGTAGAAAAAAAAAGGAAACCTTTGAATTTCTGCAAAAGTACATTAATGCTACAAGTTCATAGGGGAGCTGGAATTTAGAAAAAAATGAACAAAAAAGGTGACCACCTCCTTTAAAGGTGTAAAGAAATTTAGTGCAAGAGTCTTGAGTAATTGCCATCCATCTGGTATAGGCACTATAGATTACTTAGTATATGCAAGGAGCCTTGCTTGATAATTGTAGCCTTGAGATTTGCAGCGCAGACGTCATGAGGCTGAAAATGCTAGTTCTTTGCTGCACAGATCTAAGTCAGATGTTAGTTTAAGCAAAATTACTTTTTTGCACAGCAATAAAAGAAAAAGTCACACCACATACCTGATGCTGAACAGAGAAAAGGGAATAGCACCAAAGAGAAAAAGGTGGATTTCAGAAGGCAAGAAATTACCATTCATCATTCTACAAAATCTGTTATATGAAAAAGTGAACAGTTTATCATTTGCGTTCACTAGTTTGCCAAAGGATGCGGGACTGTGGTGGGGCTGCGGGACTGTGGTGGGGCTGCGGGACTGTGGTGGGGCTGCGGGACTGTGGTGGGGCTGCGGGACTGTGGTGTTAAACCTGTAAACCCCATGTACATACATACAGGCAGCACAGTGGCTAAATGGTTAGCACTTCTGCCTGGTAGTACTAGTTTGCATGTTCTCCCTGTGCTTGCGTGGGTTACCTCTGGGTACTCCCGTTTCCTCCCACGCTCCAAAGACATGCTGGTAGGTGAATTGGCTCCTGTTTAAATTGACCCTAGTGTGTGTATGTATGAATGTGAGTTAAGGACCTTAGATTGTACGCCCCTTGAGGGTTAGGGACTGATGTGAATCTAATACATACACACATATAAAGTGCTGCATAAATTGATGGCACTATATTAGTACCTGTAATAAATAAAATATCCCATATTATAAGGAGAAAGCTAGAAGCAGAAAGATAAGGGATGACTAAGCCAACTAAAATTCTTTTACTGCCATGCTTTACTATATAGCCCATTTTGCAAGGCATAGTGCCGAGTAATGTTTGCTAAACTAAAAAAAAAAATACTAAACGAATGGTCCAGAAGGTGAATGCATAGTGCCCAGTTTTAGTGTAGAGCCCATTTTATAATGTTTGGTGTCAGTCTGTCATTTGTAATAGTTTATCAAATATGAAGTTAACATGGTCTATACTTTTCTTACTAGATACACTATAGCTCTAGCATTGACTATAGGCAAAACTCATTTTGGATAGAGCAAGGGAGGGTTTACTAATTTTTCACCCTCTGTGCCATTGTGGAGATTTCCCTTCACTTCTTGTCCCATAGCCAAAAAGGAAGTGAGAATCCCTGCAAACAAAGAAAATTCCTTGGGGACTCACAGGTCACCAGATCTAGTATCCCCATTGGAAGATTTCCCCACTTTTCTGGGAACAATCCAAAATTTGGGATTTTATTTTCACTTTCAATGATGGTAAACAGGACAAATTGAGAGGGCGAGCCTCCCTAAATGGGGTGCAGGCTGCAATAAACACTGACAGGTCCATCACCACTCTATTCAAAACCAAAAACAAGTTTTGCCTTTAGTTATACTTTAAAATCAGGTTATGAAATTACATTTTCCTTGCTGAATAGTATCAAGGCTCAGCAGCTCCATTCTATGAGAACACAAGGGGCAGATAATTCGCACCTGCCAAATGTCCTAATCTCTAGACTAGTACAATTGGGTAGAAAAACAGTATCACATTGTATGACACTGTCAAGGACAACTTGAAAATCCTAAATTGCCAAAGTGGCTTGTGATACTTGCAACAAGGAATGTGCAGGAAGGCATTTTTTCTGCTCTGTGGCCTAAAGCTGGCTACACATACTTCTTATGTACAATTTCCTTTTGATTTACCAAAACCATACAATAGATCAAACTTGAACACTTCCAAATTGTATGCAATCAGGCAGGCTACCAAGTTGGTCAATTTTAAGTAAATTGAACAGGAAAGTTTTATATGTAGCCACCTTTAGACTCCAGCTTGCTTGTGATCCTGCATGTCATTACCAATATAGCAAAAACAATTGGGGAACCAAGATATTTTCCAATAATTTTAGGGGACTCAGTGATAGATAGAAGCAGGTATACGCAAATCGTATTGCCTGATGCCCGGGACATGCAGTTCTGGGTACAGGGCAGGTGTGTTTCTGCAAATGCAAAAAAACTCCTCCCACTAGCTTCCAATGCAAAAAAACTCCTCCCACTAGCTTCCAATGCAAAAAAACTCCTCCCACTAACTTCCAATGCAAAAAAACTCCTCCCACTAACTTCCAATGCAAAAAAACTCCTCCCACTAACTTCCAATGCAAAAAAACTCCTCCCACTAACTTCCAATGCAAAAAACTCCTCACACTAACTTCCAATGCAAAAAACTCCTCACACTAACTTCCAATGCAAAAAACTCCTCCCACTAACTTCCAATGCAAAAAACTCCTCCCACTAACTTCCAATGCAAAAAACTCCTCCCACTAACTTCCAATGCAAAAAACTCCTCCCACTAACTTCCAATGCAAAAAACTCCTCCCACTAACTTCCAATGCAAAAAACTCCTCCCACTAACTTCCAATGCAAAAAACTCCTCCCACTAACTTCCAATGCAAAAAACTCCTCCCACTAACTTCCAATGCAAAAAACTCCTCCCACTTGCAAGGAGGGAAACCAAAACATTTTGGAAACAGCTCATGTGAACACAGGATTGTGATTCCAATCCAGTCCCATTAAAGTCTATGGAGATGAAAATTTGCACTGCACTAAACTTGCACAGGACCTTTTAACTGGACCAGAATTGCACCGCAAAGATTTGAACGGCCTTCATTGAAAACAATGCTTTTTCAGATGGCATGCGAATCTATGGCTTTTGGATCACACCTGAGATGCATAGAATTTAAGTGTTAATGGGGGCTTTCGGTTTACACTGATGCAAATCTGATGTGGATCAGAGTGTACGGAGATTCTCAAGGCATCTAAAAACAGTTTTCTATGAAGGATTCTCAGTGGTGTGATTTTGATCAGGTTAAAAAAAATTGGCCCTGTGCAAGTTTGAAGTGATGTGTTCCAAACTCACAGAAGATATCTGTTCACAATTGATGAGATTCATAACCAGTTTTACATTAGAGTGGTTGGAAGGCAGTTTTGCATAGAAGTGGAAGGCAGATTTGTTGAGAGAAGGGGATAGACTACATATCTAGCATATGAAGGCAGACTGAAAAATCAAAGCAGTAGTAAATTTGCATTGAACAAAAAGGTTCACAATCTGATCCCTAAATCATATCAGAATTGCATCTGAACCACCTTCGACAATCGGACTGGCTCCATTCAAACCTGGGCATTTTGGGATTGTGGCAAAAATCACGATTCTGCCTGCGATCTCAAAAATGCACTGCAATCGCAAAATGCAGGTTCAGGTGCCATCATTTTCAAAGACATCTAAAAACGCAGTGCGGTTTCACCACAATTGCTGTGCGATTTATAGCACGGCATTTGCAACAAACTGCATCTCGTAAAGCTTGTTGCCCAAAAATGAGCAGGAGCTTCTTTTGGGCAACAAGCTTCATGTGATGCTATTTGCCACGCAAACCTAGGAAAACTGCACATTTTAAGTGCCATTGAAAATAATGGCACCAGAACCTGCGCATTGCGATAGTGTTTGAGATTCTGCCCCAAAACGTCCAGGTGTGAATGGAGCCTCATGGAGCAGACAATGGAGCTTGATTTGGCTGCTAAGCGTACACTTGTACTGTGCACACAAGGGCTTCCATGTGTGAGGGTAAACTGAAGGAATAAAGTTGATCTCTCATTGGAGAGCCCCACACTCCTTTCTGGATGAGCACCCAATCGGTGCTCACACTGTAAGGTCTCTCCCCACCCTGCTTGTCCCTGAAGTGGTGCAGGAGACAGGCAGGGAGGCAAGAATGAGATAAACAGCACAATGTTAAAACCTTACTTAGTTTCCTTTGCTTGTAGCGGGGACCACACTGCCAGAGGTTAAATGTTCGTTTATGCCTAGGAGACTGGGTGCAGGGACTGGTCTAGCAGCAGAGGATATGGGTAAATAACTGCTGTACCCAAAGACTAAGGTCCTTTGACATCAAGGTGGAGGAGGGGACCATAGTCTTGCAAATGGGGCAAGTACACTGATGACTGTCCCACTGCTGGAGTAGAGGATCAGGTAAGTAAAGATGCTTTTACAGTCCTAGACCAAGTGAGCAGTTAACACTTGCAGTGCAGGGCCAGTTCCACTGCAAGGAAAGGTTTAGTTTTTCCCCAGAGTTCAGCTTTAATTAGCACTGATATGGCCAAACAAAAAATAAAAATCAAGAAAAGCATTAGCTGTACAAAAAAGTGTCACAAATTTTACTATGCATATTAACACATTTTAGCTTACCAATTGTATCGCCATTTGCAAAACCAGTTCAGCATATTGATTAACGTAGGTCTTGCACTATAAATAAACAATGAACAGATTAGTGTGGATTATACATACTGCATTAGAAAAGAAAATAGTATGTATAACCTGACAGTGCATTTTGGAAGTGTAAACTGTTGACCAGGGGCGGACTGACAACTCATGGGGCCCCCGGGCAATAGGGGGATCATGGGGCCCCTGTGTCCTTGCCCAAACTCAAAAGCCTATGAGAAAAAAAAAAAAAAAAAAGTACCAGGGGCATCTCATGGGTCCCCCTACTGACCCCGGGCCCTCAGGCAGTGCCCGAGATTCCAAATGGTCAGTCCGCCCCTGCTGTTGACCGAGGGCCGGTTCACACCAAGAACACAGTGGGCATCCCAGTGTGGTACGTTTTGACAGCTCATTCATTTGTATAAAAACTGCACCAGACAGCAGGGAAAAAAAATGCACTGCACCAAACCACACTTGGTACTGCAGTACCATGCGATCTGGTGTCTGCAAACATTGATCTGTGTTTGGGGTCCCATTAATACATTAACATCTGCATGCAGATCACAAAGGCAGTGCGATCACCTGTGGTGTGGGTAAAGCACCTTTCCCACATCACCTTCTGTGTGAACAGGGCCAGATTACAAGTGTAATTTTTATCTCCGTTTAGTAATCAGGAATACTGCCCACATACTTCAGCTAATCTCACACAAATGTTGCTGCCTATCTAGCAATATAAATTTTTAATTAAAAAACAAAACATTTGTGCAACCAATCGTGTGCATCTGGAGATCAGATGTAAATTTTTGGTTGCTATACACAGCAAGTGGCATCCTGGTATATCAAAGTTCACAGGAGAAAATGGGGCAAGTGAATGGTAATCACACATTCAGAACTTTGTGAAATTACAAGTTGAAATAGCACATAGGTAAATGGATAATCTTTACTCAGCACTAATGGACAGTTGCCTCATACACCACATACTTCAATTAAATTGCATTAGTCTACTTTATAGACTGCCATGGCCAGACTACTGCAAATTGAAAAGTTTTAGTACTAAGGAATAACAGCACAGAATGAGGGCGCTGCTTTTTTACATTTTCTAACAAATGCCACAGCAGAGGAAACTGTACATTATCCTTTACATTTAACAATCCTTGAACTACTTTAGCTTGTAACATGATGGAATTTTAACAGTACTTCAGATACAAAACGGTTTTTACCATTTCAGAAAGTCCACCACCAAGCTGTTCACATTCTTTCAGGAAATTCTCAATCAACATTTTGGAGAAAGAAGAGTTGCTTTTGAGTTGGTCTTGCATGTCACCAACAAGCTGAAGACAGTCCTTGCAGATATCATTGTTCTAATGAAAAAAAAAGTAGTCATGTTACAATACAACATACATTATATTCCTGCATGCAGGACTTTAGGTGTACTTTCAGAAACCTCACCAAACCATCCCATTCAATAGAAATCTATGCCACAGTGCAGGTAAAATGCACAAAACCCACAGGTGCACTGCTCGGTACGGAAAATACACATTGCACTGTGAAGCGCCCTAAAGCACGCACCTTCAAAAATTCAGCAGCATATCTGTATACTCTCCCCCCTATAATCCCAAATCTGATTCCCCATGATATCTTTTTGTTCACAATCTCTACACCTACACTAGAAATCATTGCTTCACCATGTTTTCTGCAATTCAAATAGACACAAATGTTGCTTCGCAATCAAGAACACATTGTTTGCATGTTAAATGACAGAAGAAGAGTTCTGCTTTAAAGTTAAACTCTTGCAGAAGGACAGATCTAGTATTTATATTTTACCTTAGGTGTTAGATCAGTCTTCTCTTGGGGTTTAAGAAGAATGGGGACATTGGCCAAGAAAGGAGACACCATCTTGGACAAGTCCACATCTGGAATCTCATTCGTTGTAAGCTGAACAGATTTCAGGTTTGCCAAGTATTGCTGTAAAGATTTGCATAGACCAATAGCACAACAAGCCACACTCGGGTTGCTCTGTAGGAAAAGAAATTACTTTATGTAAAATGGTCTAGATTAAGCCATAAACTGCAACACAAAACAGACAGTCACTGTAAAAAATGTTAATTACACCCCATAAAAAGATTGTTAAACTCATCTGAACATTAGAACTTCAAACCGTGCTTACAGATATTGAAACAAAATGTGCCCTTTTAATTTATTCAGAAAAAGTTTAGCTGAAATGTACAGTGGAAAAAAAAAAAAGTACAGATCTGGCCTCAGAGGCTGGTATTGCCTCCTCTGGCCTTAAGGGCAAGGTCCATTCCACATGTCAGTAATTCCTGGGCAATTCAGCGTCAACATTCCATTGTTGGAAGTTTGCATGGTTGCTACCTGGTCTCCTATTCACGTGTTTACCAGGTACATGTTGACACCTCTGCAAACAGGAGTTTTGGGTAGAAGGTCTTACAGGTGGCTCTGTAGTACTGTTGCCATGTTCGGTTTCTGTTTTGAGCTTGTTTCTCACCCATCATGTTCAGGGGTTTGGGACACCCTAATGGGCTTGCATATAGGATGCCGTGTCTAGTGATGTACAATTATGTAGGATTGGTGGTTTACCCATAGAAAACTTCACACAGGGATCCCTCCCTTTTGTTCATTTTCCTCATTGCTTGCTTAAAAAAAAAAAAAACACTTAAGCTCTGCTAGGAATTATGCCTAGGTGGAGAAACATGCCTTTTATGGCCAGTGTTCATTCACCTGAAGATGACAGCATAATACAGTGATCATGAATATTAAGACGTCCATGCCCTGTGATGTATGATTAAGAAAAACATTTTTGGTTCAACTTTCAGACAAAGCCTCACATGCTCAGGCACCTTTTATAAAACAGAATTTACAGTTGACTGACTGCAAGATGCCCTGGCCCTGAAGCAACACCAAACATTTTTACTACAATGCTTCACAGTTCATAAGAGGTCCCTCTTATACTGTGGTTTGCACTAAACATGTGCACGATTCCTGTGATCCCATCTGTCCACAGCACATTGTTCTAGAAGGCATGTGTGTAAAGAAACTAGTCTTGCTCGAATTTTTTCAGACAGCAAAGTTTGACAAATAGCTCCCATGCAGGTTGAATTGATGCAAATTTCTGACTAAATTCAAGCACTTTCCTCAACTGTTGCACAAGTTACCAGCCAACCTCTTAATTAAATTTTAGTGTTGGAGGCTTTTTAGCATTAAACAGCTCTTTGGATGAATTTACTGGGCCAGCTTTTCCTGGTCAAATTAGCAGATTGAGATCTATCACTTGTAGATTTTCCTGACATTGTAATGCTTGCCTTAAAATTTGGTGATCTTTAAAACCCTTGCCAGACTGACATTCACAGCCTTCATTGAGGGCCTTTGAGAGCTCAATTGATACAAGTGGTGTCACCATGCCATGATCAATATCCAAGAAAACCCCCATCCCTAAAACAGGTTCCACTTGCATACTTCCTAATTAGGTTCTCTTCACTGGCACCTAATCTGAATGCCAGATTCTAATGCAATGGAGTTGTGGAAGTGTTGGTACAGGTAGGGGGGTACTTTTTCCATAGGACTAATCTGTATTTTTGTTTAGATTGCG
This sequence comes from Staurois parvus, assembly GCF_062004578.1. Taxonomy (NCBI): domain Eukaryota; kingdom Metazoa; phylum Chordata; class Amphibia; order Anura; family Ranidae; genus Staurois; species Staurois parvus. The sequence goes on along the minus strand of NW_028317973.1, from coordinate 2,529,011 downwards.
AAAGAATACATCATGTCAATTATTTGTCATTAGAACATGTCCACAGCTGCAGACATCATCCAGGTACCATTTTTCCAACGTTTGACTCTTTTGTAATCGCAATTAGAGCAGCTTAGTCACTTGATTGCCATTACAAGGGGACATGTCCCCCTCCCCCAGTGCTTTAATGGGCTGTCCCGTCCCACTGAGACACCCAACCAGCTAGCGCTTCTGCCAGCTGATCATAAAGCCAAACAAAATAGAACAGCTCCATTCAACTGTGATATAGGAAACCAGAAGCAATGACCTTACACCACTTTCAGGTTACCCAGATGTAAACAGCGCTATTTTTAAAAAGAAAAGCATTTGATCACCAATCTTGGTGTGCGCAAATACTTCGAAGGGTAGAGGAGGGCTCTGGAGGCCTTGAGCCCAGATCTCTCAATATAAAGAGTACCTGTCACATGCTTATTGCTTGTGACAGCAATAAGCTTGACCTAAAAAATTTAAAACGGTGTAAAACGAAAAAAAAAAAAAAACCACATGTATAAAGCCTTATTTTTCCTACCAGGAGCTCTGGTGTTTAGAGGAGCTTGTTCAGAGACCCAGAGGCCATATTTTTGAAATAGAAAAGCAGATCGAAAGCACTCACAAACCAGTATAGTTAAAGCAAAATTGATTTTTTTTTTTTAGTCAGGAAGGGTTGGTATTTTAATCCAGGAATGTGCTCCTATAGTTTCCCGTACTCCTGCCCCTTATGTGGTCATTGGGACAGACAGGAAGTGTGTTAGGACAGGGGGGGGGGGAACACGATCCTTCAATAGTTCTTAGCCCTTCTCTTTAGAATACTATCAGCATGGCGTACAATATAAAGTAGAAAAAAGCCACAATATAGCTTTTTATCCATAAAAAAAACAAACACAAACTTACAAGTTCTTGCTCAATTATGCCTAGAATCAATGGGTAGTACTCTGCAACCAGTTGCTTGCACTGTGAAATCATTGAAGGATCCTTAAGAAGCTCACAGGCTTTATTAAAAAGATCCAGGGTTTCAGTCTGTAAAAAAAAGGATTAAATACATGCCTATTAAGCTCACAATACAAGGTGTAAAACAGATTCAATATACAACTGGAGAGGCATCTGGGATCATCATTACCCATGTACATAAGTATTTTATCTGTCCCCTAGAAGAAAAAAAAAAAACTGCTTTGAGTTTAATCTCACTACCAGGTGCGTCTCAATTTTCTTCATGGTGGAAACCACCAAAAATGTATTTTTTAAAATCCCCCCCCCCACCTGCTGTCAATTTGAAAGCAATGAGGCCGCTCATCTGCTGATCACAATGCAGTGCTCTACAGGCTCTTTAGGAAAACAAAAGATGCACTTTCTGAAAAGAGATGTGCATTTTTCCCCAAAAGGTGAACTTATCCTTTAGGTTTTCTGGGGTACTAGACAGGTTAATTCCAAGAACCTAAGCTTTGCCATTATGCAGTAATATCGCCGCTAATAAAGCATTGCTTCATCTGTCAGATTTCAATGCACAAATATCAACTCAGAAGGGGCAGACTGACAACTCATGGGCCCCTGGGCAATTGATGAAGCCCCCTGTGTCCCTGCCCACACTCAAGCCTCAGCAAGATATCATGGGCAGGTGCAAAGTACTATTAGACCCTCAAAGGCTCTCAAGTGTTATTCCCTATGTAAACACTGCATGCTAATATATATCACTGACATCTGTACATTGAGTGCCACTCCATGCACACATCAGTGTTCTATATAGGGAACAGCACTCAGGGTACACCTATCAGTGTTACATACGGGAAATAGCAGTCGGTATACAGATAGTGTTATACAACACTGACATCTGTAAACTGATATTCTTTATATAGAACACGTGTGTACACTGACTGCTATTCCCTATAGAGAACAGTGATGTCTGCACATTGTGCTATTCTCTATATAAAGCACTATCTGAACACTGAGTGGTACTCAGTGTACAGATGTCAGTAATACATACAGGGAAAAGCATTCTGTACAGCTATTAGCGTTATATATAGGGAACACCAAGTGTACAGATATCAGTGTTCTACAACACTGATGTGTACACTGACTGCTATTCCCTATAACAGATCTGTACACTTAGTGAAATCTCTCTCCCCTCTCTCATCTATCTCTATATATCTATATCAGTGCATATAGAAATTAGGGTCGTCAGACATGGGGTCAGGACAGAACACTCAGCCTGAATGGTATATAAACACATTAAGCTGCACCTGGCGGTTACACACTGACCTGCTGCACACATGGTAGGTGTGCAGCAGCTCCAGAGACGACTCCGCTCTCCAATGTACCATTTGCCTGCCACCTCCAGCTCTCCAAGGTAGCACCGACGCCAGAAATGTGGACCCACCCCTTTGCGGAATCCCCTAGGAAAGGTGGCCGGAGTGCCTGCCACTGCCCCATCCACCATCGCTGACCCCTGCCAGTATGAGTCCTCTCCTATAGCTGCATGAACCGCTGGCTGGAATTCCCAATGCACACTGCCACCTTGGAGCTTGCTTAGACCTACTTTCTGCATAGAAACTGTGGGCTCATCCAGGGGGTGGACCAACCTTCTCATGGGGCCCTTTACTGACCCTGGGCAGTGTCTGAATGGTCAGTGCGCCCCTGAAAATCTTGATTTAATTTACTTCCACAGAATACATACCTGAGTAATGTTGTCTTTTAAGAAGTTTGCTACTACGGTAACCACTTCCTTGCAAATTTCACACGGGGCAGAATTCTGGAAAAGAGTTTAGAATTACAATATGACTAAGCATAATTGTTTTCATACCTAGTATAAACCGTGATCCAGCAATGGGTTGCATCATGTGTACACGACAGGTCAAGCTATACAATACCTTACAGCATCAAGAAAGGTAAGCCACAGGCAGATTAAGGCGCCATTAAAAAAGCCTCCAGGTTTGTGACAAGATACTCAAACTGGTATAGTACCTTGTGGTTTAGTAAATAACTTGAGTGAGCAAAACAAAAAGTTTAAGGGGTTTCAGGGCTACAACAGTTTTAGGTTTAAATCAAGAAAACCTTTCCCCATAATGACAGCAAGATCCAGCAAGGGCTTTGATCTGCCAGCAACCAGCTCATTCCAACATGTATACTGAAACACTTTTAAATGCGGCTGAGTAAATTGGTACACCATCTTTATGACATCCAAAAACAGACCATTTGTAAAAGATCAATAAAAGGTTTTACTTTGAATATACTGTGCACATGCCCCATTAGGCATATGTTAATGCACATGCAAGCACTAGCCAAATAACTAAATATTTTGTTGAAGCTTCAAAACGGGCTTTTGTTCACTTAAAGTGGTTTTTAAATCTAATACAATTCTATGGAAATGCAAATGCTGTTCAAAGCAGGAAAAAGGCACCTGTGAATGAATTCTGAATGACCTCAGAAGCGTCTCAAACTGATGCCATCAACACAAGACCAAAGCCCATTTGCACTTTGTTTTTCCAGACCAGTAACAAAGTACTGAAATCTAAGTTCAGCATAACCAGGCAACTTGCATTTTCAGAATGAACAGCAATGGCAGCTCTCATTTCATGTAAAAGTCTAAAGACACCTGAATAACTTACCATTACTGGTTTGTTCCATACTGTTTGCTGGCAATGAGTAACTGCGCTGCACTGTTTAGCAGTTCGGATATTCACGCACCACACGCCTGGGCCTTTGGCACACTGCTCCGTGCCGAACAAGGGAGTTGCTGTTACTGTAAGATAAAACATACCGTTATAGGTTATACACTACAGTACAGCCGTCAAAGGCAGGGCAGCAATTTACAAAGACCATTTTACTACTGTAGTGTTCACACATTAGAATCCTCATGTGGATGGATGCCAGCACATGAAGATGCACAAGCTCTGAGGAAAGGTTTTCATGGAATATTTAAGATCATTTTCCTTCCAACTGGATTGAAGTGGAAAAATTGGGACCTTGGTATTGGGCACATTGGATTTATTTGAATTTTGGGACATATTTGGGACTGAATTTGATTTGGACACAATTTTTTATTTTATTTTTTTATTTAATTGTATGTATTTTGATTGCATTAATTTTATATGGGATTTATGGGGGATTTATGTGGTTTATCACAAAAAGGATATGTTATATTATATACTTTCTAGGGAGAAAGTATGACTTTTTGGTAAGAGTGGAGGAGAAGGAGGTTATTTGTTTATTGATTGGTATAGGAAGGTAACAGGAGATGTTATGACTGCTACATTTTATCTAAACACATGCAAGCTTTTGCTTAAGCCCTGATTCACACAAGTGCAACTTATGCAATTTGATAGTTCCAAATCACACAAGCTGCACCCTATTGTTGGCAACAGAACATTTAAAACTGGTGCGACAGTCAGATTTTGAAAGGTTCCTGCAGTTTCAGGCACGACTTGCATAAACAACTGTATAAGTAATGTCAGGCAAGTCGCATCTGAAATCGCAATACTGTCAATTTGACATGCTGCATTAAATTTATCGTGGCCATTACACAAAGCATTGTGATCGCAGCATGTGAATAGAACCCTCTGGCTTTATTGTAGGCTTTAGGTTGACACTCAGTAAAACTGCAACTCAACTGTTTTAACAGCAAGCCAGATATACCTAGACTCCATAAGGGCCCTTTCATATTTGTGGTGTCCTCTGAAGAGTGATCCATGTTCAGAAAACTTATCAGAGGGCATCTGAGTGAGGTTATATTGCCAGCTACATTGCCTGATTTAAACCTGTAACGCAACACTACCACACTGCAATCACGTGCTTTGCATGTTGTTGCGGCACGACCACACTAAAACTCAATAGGGAAGTTTGACAGGTTGCCGCTTTTTTGAAATGCTGCAGCTGATGTTAAAAATGCCGAGACACATGTACAGTTCTGTCTGCAGTTAGGATTCAGATGGGCAGCCTGGGGACTGTAAAGCCACAACTCTGCTGCCTGTTTTTACTGCCCACTGGCACCTGTGTGAAAGCCCCAAAGATGATGAATTTTATTCAATTGTGTTCACTTCCAATACAACGACAACTTAAATGGCTGAACATGACCAAATCTAATCTTTCCCAACTCCAATGAGCCATTGATGTTTAAGCTAGGGATATCCACAATTAAAGCCTTAATACTGAAAGATGTAGCTACTTGACAGCCACGTAATTCGCCATAAATTTTAGGGTCCTGAACATTTCTCAGGAATCCCACCATCAATCCTGAAGTTGCATCTGCAATTTTTTTCTATTCAATTTCCTGAAGGGGTCTAGGCTTTGTGAGCTTCAAGCTACATATTTCCACATCTTCAAATAAACCTGTAAGGTGCAACAATGTGTGCAAACAGACTACATCTGTAAAGAGCATGGAACCAAATACAGCAGCAAACAATCAGCACCCTCAATTCATGGAAGAATTTAGTCCTATTGAGTTTTGCACATCATGATTTGATAGGAGAGATGTCCTTTATTCTTCCTCCTGTATATAGCTTGAAGTCCTGTGTGGAGGACGCTGGATATTAGGCTTTATAGCAGGACTCCTGAGAGTCGAAACCTGTCATCCACCAGTGCACTTGATTCAGTCACAAGCATTTTCTGCATCACCACATGAATTAGGAATTTTAACAATGGGTCCACTGCCAAGTAACTACTATGTCAACGTTCTCTAACCTCACTTCAAAAGTAATAAAGTGCCAAACAGTAACGAGTACTTGAGTCTGTACACGTGTACATTTGGGTTTGGATTATTTAAGTACAAGCACTAGACCTTTGCTTGTATTACAGCACAGGCCAGCATGGAGCTCTATGGCAGAAGATCAAACAAGAGAGTCCTTCCCCCTCCCCCTAACAAAAGCAAGAGGATAAACTAACAGATAAAGGCATAGTGCAGAAAACTAAACCTGACAGCAGTTTTAAACAAAAGGTAAACCGGTTTTAGTTTTGGATAGAGTGCAGATGACTTAGAACACCTATCAGTATTTATTGCTGTGTCCCTGTTAGGGAGAATCACCCTATTTGTCCTGTTGATCATTGAAAGTAAAAATACCACACATCTTGGGTTGTCCCTAGAAAAGTACTTCCAATGGGGATACTAGTTCTGGTGACCTGGGGGTCCCTAAGGAATTCTCTTAATCTGCAGGGATTTCCTGTTTCAGCTATGGAACAGGAAGTGAAGAAAAAAAATCCCTCAATAGGACACAGATGGGAAGATAACTGACTGGTTAGAATCCTCCCTTACTCTATCCTGAATGAACAAGGTTTTGCCTTTAGTTCTAGATTACCACTTCACGACCACCTTATAGCAGAAATACTGCTACAGGGCAGCACAGGTGTGCAACATCACATATATACAAGTGATTTCGCATTTCCGGGTAGGGGGTGCGCATGCACCCTACCTGCGCCACCAGTGGCAGCCACGGCTGTCAACCACCAGGTCCCAGCCGATGATTACTCACCAGCGCCAGGGGATTGCCAAGGATCTCCAACAGGGAGGAGAACTGTATGTAAACAGTTCTCCCTGTTGGCTCGTGCACACTGCTTTGGATAGCTGTGCACAGCACAGCCATCCAAAACAGTGTGCTTACAGTGAAGCACACGGACACAGGACAGAGTGAAACAGCACACATTTAACCCTTTGATCACCCTTCATGTTAACCTCTTCCTGCCCAGTGCCATTAGTACAGGGTCAGTGCTTTTTTTAGCACTGATCACTGTATTGATGTCACTGGGGATGTCAGTGCAGAGACAAGTCAGTGTCAGAGTGCCCGTTGCAGTCCTGCTCTAAGTTGCTGATCACCACCATTACTAGTAAAAATATGAAAAAAAGCCTGGTATATATATATACCGCCACTTGTAAACGCTAAAACCAATTTACACATATTGGGATTTTTTTTTTTTTAGCAAAGACATGTAGCAGAATACATTTTGGCCTAAATTTGACAAAATGTTCATTTTTTTTTACTGGACAGGTTTAATGGTAAAAAGTCAAAATTATTTTTTTTTCTCAAAATGGTTGGTTTTTTTATAGCACAAAAAATAATGCACAGGCGATCAAATACCACCAAAAGAAAGCCCAATTCTTGGAGAAAAAAACCCAAAAATTTAATTTGGGTGCAGTGTTGCATGACCGCACAATTGTTAACCACTTACCTACCGGGCACTTATACCCCCTTCTTGCCCAGGCCAATTTTCTTTGTTTCTTTTATGAATTTTTGCAAACAGGTAATTTTTCTCCTTCACTGATATGCGTTGATGAGGCTGCACTGATAGGCAGCACCGATGATCAGTGCTGATCCAACCCCGTACAATTGCCGGATATCGGCAGTACTTTCCTCACACTGGCAGCGTGAGGAAAGCGCAGCCGATAACCGGCATCTGCATTTACCAGTGATCTGATACCACTGTGATTGCCTTTTACCACATCACGTGATCAGCTGTGTACGTAGGACACAGATCACTGGGTGCGTTCTGGGAAAGTGTCATGACGCCCTCCCAGAACTGGCCGGCCGTGGTGAAGCCGTCATTCTGCTATCTGCGGTCAGCAAGTGGTTAAAGTAATGCAGCGCCGTAATGCAAAAAATAAAAAAGCTCCTTTCAAAGCTAAAAACAATAAAAGCCAGCAGCTACAAAAACTGTAGCTGCTGACTTAAACTCACCCGTCTCATGATCCAGCGAGTATAGGCATCAGCACCTTCCCCCCTTACTTACCTGAACCCTCATTCGATGCAGCACTTTGCACATATGCAGCTCTTCTCTCCCCCTCACTTCCATGTCTTTGCTGGGGCCATTGGCTCCCAGCACAGTCAATGCCAGTGAGGGTGAGATGGGGGTGGGTTTCAGGGGGAAGAGGTTGCAGGCCGAGTACAGCTGTCTGTCAATGGCTTTAGAATGAGTACGCATGAGTGCCCCATGGGGCACTGGACAGAAGAGCCAAGAACCCCAGCAGGGGGCCCAAGAAAAGGAGGTTCCTGGCCACTGTGCAAGTATAGACATGTCATGTTTTTGTAAAGGTCTTTTTTTCCCCAATCGCTTTTAGGGCCAGTTCACACTACATGCGTTTCAGTTGCTTTTTTCTGCATCCAAAACACACAGAAAATAGGTTACATGGTTGTCATGTCAGTTCACATCACTGCTTGCAGTGAGTGCATTCCAGTTGCAAAAAAAAAAAATAGAAAATGCTGCATTTTTCCTGCACAGAACTGTACTGGAATGCAGTAAAACATCAAAAACACTGGAATGCACCAAAACTCACCAACACACGTCCCTATTTGAACTGAAGAAAGAGGGGGAGGAAGTTAACTAATGCATAAAAACGTAATGGAACACGTTAAACGCACCAAAAACACATCTGCAAAAACACATCCGGAACACATCTGGACTGAGTTTCTAAGTGTGAACCAGCCCCAAGTGTGGGCACCCAGCTGTGACAGGTTGCAACTTCACAGCTGGGTGCCCACTGCGTGAGTAGCGATGCATCTTATGACTGGGTGAATGGTCCTGTAGTCTTCTGGGACCTATCACATGTCCCAGAAGACTACAGGGAGAGGGGAGGGGTGACAACATCCTCTTCCGATCACCTAGTTGCCAAAGATGCCAATTCCTCACAGGGAGCAGGGGACCAGTACTTAAAGCAGAACTTCCCCTTTGGGTGGAGCTCAGCTTTAAGCAAGCAGCTCAAGTAAAAAAAAAAAAATGTCATACTTGCCTGCTCTGTGCCATGGTTTGGCACAGAGCACCCCCAATCCTCTTCTGGGGTCTCCCACCGACACTCCTGGCCCCTCCCCCCTGATTGTCTGCCCCCATAGGAAGCCACTTCCTTTGGAGGCACTCATGTTGTCTCAATCCTGAGCCTCCCTGTCTACAGAGACCAATCGGGACGGGCAAATGGCAGTACATGTGCAGCAAAGCTGCAAGTCTGCTGTCAGAGTGCTGGAAGTGTGGTCAAAGCTATACTATCGGTGCTCAATGAAAGTGAAAACAGGCAGCAATCCAGGAGGTGACATACCTCCTGAGACCACCTTTTGTAACCCAGCATTTTAACTTTTCCTTTTTTGTAACTAAAATAAAAAAAAAATCTCGATCACACTCAGGCCCATATTAGATTGAGCAGCCAAAATGTACAAACTGCTGAAATCTAAAACGGCACATCATATTCTAAGTGTAAAAAAACCCAAGTCATTTATTGACAATTCATATTGAATCAGTACAGGTTTTTCCTGATCTGGCCATTGCAGACAGATGAGGAATGTATTTGTAGTTGTAGTCTTCTGACTATAGAAGGCTGAGCCTTCATGCGGACAATTCAACTGACCAAAAATTGTTTTTTTCCCTGCCAAACCACATTTTTCCCCCAGTATTTTTGCCCCCTCCACTCCTCTTATGGAGGTTCACAAAATTTGTGATGTGTTAGTTTTCATTCTAATGCTGTGACTTTTCAATGTAGTCCTGACTGAGATCAGTCCCATCAGAAAGCGGACACTGAAAAGTCCCCGTCACTACCTACATTGACTAGGAACCCTTCTGTGCACCTCTCTAAAGTTGATAGCGCTTCCAGGGTGTAACAGGCTTACCCATGAAATTTGTCTCTTTACTAACCACTCATCTCCAATAAGTGACCGGTAAGACTGGCCATATATTATACACATTTCATATTCAATTTCCTTAACCTTCCCACATACAAATAGTTTAGATTTGACCTCATATGGTTGTGGTGAATCTAAAGGAAAGACGATTGTATAATGTATAGCAAGTCTAGGTAACAAGAGTGCTCTCATGGGGCAGAGGTTACAGCGGCTGACCCTAGACCTTGGATAATTCCCTTACCCAAGCAGGAAGCCTCCCCCAATCAGGTGCTTATTTGCCCCCATGCTCACAGGGAGAGGTAGCCTCCTCAAATATTTACAGCCTGTTTAGTAGTCTCTGCTGCCATTAAGTCTTTCACACCTTTTGAAAGTGTTTTTTGCTGTAAAAAAAAGCACCTAAAAAGCTCAAGAAAAATGCTTCCCTATGTATGTGAATGTACATCTATGTGTTTTCACACTGGGGCATTGCTCTTGCAGTGTAAAAACTCCTGCTTGCAGCATCTTTGGTGAGTTAAAGACACCCCCAAAAATGCCCCTTCCCATTGAAATCAATGGAAATCGCCTCTGCGAAGTGTTTTTGGTGCAGTTTTTAAGTCATGTGTCCTTTAACAACGCTCAAAGCGCAGCAAAAATCACGGTAAAAAATGCCTATGCGTTTTTGTGGCTGATCAGTATTAATTTTCAGGTAGGCTACTTTCACACTGAACATTCGACATCTCTACTATGACAGCCTCATTCTGGCCTATGGTGAATCACTGCTTAGACACAACCAAAGAAGAGTTCGAAGGACATGATGGGCATCCTCAGGCCTGAAGGAAAAATGCAATGCCCTTATATGAAGGAACGCCACACTACGCTTACTCTCCTCCCGATGCTCATATAGCACCTTCCATGCCGACATCTTCCTGCTGTAATTGGGAGTCAGCTGTCTTCCACATTCTTGTAGTTAGAACCCTGACTAGGTGCTGGAAGATGAATGAAGATGTTGATGAATGAAGAGCAGCTGATGCCCCTCTTGGGATATATGATATAGGTATCACATCATTCTCGCTTAGGAAAGAATGGAGACAAGGGGGCAGGCTGACCGTAAGGAAAAACTAAAGAAAGTGTTTACACCTTAACACACATTTAAGCCTGGATGCATCTGGCAGCAAGCTCCAGTGCTGATCACAGCTTTAACTACCCCAGTGTACATGATCCATTAGACCACAGAGTACAACACTGCAAACCTTTTTTGGGTGAAGACCCTTCTTGGCTAGGCTGACATATGCATGGGTTGGGAACATGTGCATAATTGTGTGCATTTCTGACCTGCACACAAACAGGCTGCTCTTAATAGCACCTCCACGCATCAGCACATGCATTTGTTTTTGCACACTGCACTTTAAAAAGGTAGATGGTTTCTCACACAAATACACATAACACACACATGTACACCTAGTCTAAGTGGGCTTCAATGGCTGGGAGCTGGTGCAGCTTCTGTATCACGTGACTGCAGTGACTGGCCCTCACAATGGTCACATAGTGAACCCATCGTGTCAGAAGCCTTGAGTGAGGGCGGTCATCAAGGTTAAATCAACATGGTAGCCATACAAAAGGGTACACATGCCATAAATGTACCATAGGCTTTATTTGGCAGTAGTACAGTCCAAAGTGAACAGGCCCAAGGGGCAACAGCCCAACAATGGTGTGCAATGCATCCTTCCAAGGGTGAAAGCATTCCAGAGGCAACATATTGCCACCATAGCCATCACCCATCCTTTGAGTGGCATCAAGACAAGAAATATGTCACCAGTACACCAGGAACTCCATAAGGGTCCAATGCCTTATTTATTGATCACATCACTGGAGAAGATGGCTATATTTTGGAGCCACAATGGACCCCTTCATCAGGTGTGGGTCTCATCTCTGATAAAGGTCTCTTGTGTGGCTCCACAACATTGCCATCTCCTCCTGTGATGAGATCAATAAAGTACTGGACCATTTATGGAGTACCTGGTGTGCTGGTGACCATTCTTGCCTTGAATTCCTTCTGGTCTCCAGCCAGTGGACACCACAGCACCCACCCACTCTTCAAGAACGTGTGCATTGGGGATATTGCCTTGGCCTCCCGAACGGCACTCACCCATCCCTAAGGGCCGACTGACCCATGTTCAGAGAACCTTCTGTTCGGCCCTTTAAAGTTTTCATTTGAATGTTTGCTACTACTACCACCACCATCTGAACCCGTGGTGGCTCTGCCCAGGGCTTCCACTCCCATTGCAGCCTAGCCCCTCAGGTTTGGTCCCAATGCTCAGGCGCCATCCATTTTCAGGACTAGATATTCGGTAGGCAAGTTATCACACGCTCCTCACCAGAGTTAGACTTCCATAGCAGCTCACCTGCCTTTTACGTGCCTCTAAAAAGCAAGTCACTGTTGATCACTTTTCAGGTGAGCAGCAACAGCTGCAAGTGTAAACAAGGCCTTACATTAGTCTGATCCTGAACCTTCTACTGGGCGAGGCCATCATCGGAGGCAGTGTTCCGGAACAAAGTCCAAACTGGCGCCATACAACTCCCACCCCCATCTTATGAAGCAGACCACCCCAGGGGCCACACAACACTCAGCACTGGAACCAGAGATGTAGTTGGGCCCTCAGACATAAGTATTGTTTATATGGCAAAGGTTATGTATGAGCAGACTCCTGAAGAATGTGATGACTCATGGAGGGCACCATGATAAGGACCCCATACACAGCACATAGGAAACTCCCATTCACTAATCCCCTCCCCCATGTGGGTCAGAGCAGGGTCTGAGGACAATGAACCTTCACAGGAGAAAGCCACCCCTCCCCCACACCTGTTTACTTCTTCCCCGAACAATGAACACAGCAATGGCCGGACACCCGGAAGTGACCCGAGGAATGAGGTGAGCCCAGACACCCAGAGTAGAGCCCCCCACCCCGGGCACAGCCAGCACAGGCTCCAGGAGCGGAGGTGGCGGAAACAGACATGCGCGCGGCGCCCCTTACTCTAGGTAGAGTACACAAGGTGAGCAGTGCGGGGGACAGCACGCAGCTATATCCCACCGCCCGCACACCTCCAGATACTTTACAATATGTGAACCAATGACTCTTACCAGCTGCGAGCGCACACACCAACACCACTACAACCCTCATAGTGAATCCTGCTGGACGCCAATCACCAGAATAACCGGCCGACCTCGCAGCGTCCTGATAACAGCTCTCTGGTCACGCCCAGACACGCCCTCAGTCAGCTGAATTCGGAGATCCCCTTGCAGGCGCCGCCACGCCCAGAAACGCCTCCAGTCAGCTGAGTATTACTCAACAGCTTCTAGAGGAAGCGGAAAAGGGTGGTGGGGAACAGGAAGTGGAGAAGAAGCCATGCTGGGTTAGGGCAGCTTGATGGATGAGGGAGGAAGAAGCCATGTTTAGTAAGGGCAAGTTATATATAGACGTCATGGGAAAATTGTGCACTTTGGATGGTTTCCAAGCATGTGACCTGGTTGTTATATTACATTGAGGACTGTATGAGCTGTATGCTGGTTCTGACCTGACAGAATTAGTAACACTTTTTTTTTGTTTAAGTGGAGTTCCACTCACCCTGTCAAAAAATAAAAAGCAGCTACAAAAACTACGGCTACAAAAACTGCAGCCACTTTCCTGTCCCTCGGTACTGTGGTGTGTCCCTCGCAGGCCATTTCACCAGCTGTCCTGTGTTCCAGGAGGTCGGCATCTTCAGTGTGGGAACCCGGCTGTGATAGCTTGCAGCTTCACAGCCGGGTACCCACTGCGCATGCGCAAGTAGCGCTGCGCTTCATGAATGGTCCTGCAGTCTTCTGGGACCTGTCACGTGTCCCAAAAGACTACAGGGAAGGAGGACACCTTCCGTTTCCGATTGCCTAGGCGATCGGACTGGAAATGGGAGCGGGTACCTGTCAAATTTGGGTACCCACTCTCCCTCTGCCCCCGAAAGGTGCCAATCCTTAATGGGGAGCGGGGGAGCAGTCCTTAAAGCGGAATGTCCCCTTTTGGGTGGAGCTCCGTTTTAAAGCAGACCTGAAGTTTAGCTGTAAAAACTGTGATCAGGCAAAATTTCTGTTGCAGAAGAGAATACAATGTGTCTTCTGAAATAAAATACTCTACCTGTCTTCTCTGTGCATGCATGGCTCAGCGTACAGCGCCGGCGCAGTCTCTGTGTGCTGGAATGACCGCCTACTGCGCATGCAGGATTGACATCATCCCATGCCAGCCAATGAAGGGCTGGAGACACAGAAGAAGATGCTGGCAGCAGCGAGGGACGGGACCGTTCAAGCAAAGATACGTTTTGGCCCCCTTTAGTTACATTATAAAGAAGAACTCCGGGATAGGCAAAACAAATCACCCATTAATAAACCCCCTATACAAAACAGTAAACACTTAATGCATTTGTGACATTTCGTATCATTGAAGAGAAAAGTCTAACTGAATGTTCATGACCTCATCTCTGTAATTCACAAGAGAACAGTATCTGCTCTGCCAACGAGGAGGTGGAACAGCCGGGATTACATCATATCCTTTCCTCTCTCTCTGCAGTAAAAGGAAACTAAAGTTCCCATCAACCACGGGATTGTAGTGAATGTGGGTGGGTACACTAGGCATGTACATGTTTAAAGCGGAGCTTCACCCAAAAGGGGAAGTTCCGTTTTAAGGACTGCTCCCCCACTCCCCATTAAGGATTGGCACCTTTGGGGAGCGGGTACCCGAATTTGACAGGTACCCGCTCCCACTTCCAGTCCGATTGCCTAGGCGATCGGAAGCGGAAGGTGTCCTCCCTCCCTGTAGTCTTTTGGGACACGTGACAGGTCCCAGAAGACTACAGGACCATCCACAAAGCGCAGCGCTACTTGCGCATGTGCAAAGCTATCACAGCTGGGTGCCCACACTGAAGATGCCGGCCTCCTAGAATGCAGAACGGCTGGTGAAACGAGACACACCATGGAACCGAGGGACAGGTAAGTGGCTGTTGTGTAAAAGTCAGCAGCTACAGTTTTTGTAGCTGCTGACTTTTATTTTTTGATAGGTTTAGTGGAACTCCGCTTTAATGTGTCTGAGAGTATCAGTCCACCAACCACTGCAAGTGGGGCAGAATTACATCACAGCTTCCTGGAGAAAGAACTACAGAAAGGATGCGCCCAGACCACTAGCTGGGGGGATAAGAGGCATAGCAGCCATTGATCTTACAAACAGGAAACCAAAGAAAAGGAACGGTTTGATTTGAAAATTAATAGGCTATTTCAGATGAACTACTGACTGAACCAGAAGATGGATGACATATTCTGTAAAGGGAGGAAATCAGCAACAAGGACATGCAAAGACGTTTTTGCCCGGAGTTCTGCTTTAAAGTGTATCTAACACCACTATTTTTTAGCTTTGGATAGCAACCACTGTCCCTGGTGCTAAAAGTGAAGGAAAATACCAACATTGTAAGTTGTCACCAGACCAGGAATAGAGGGAAAAATCTTCCAATTGGGACAATTAAAGATGATTTCCCATTTCATTTGAAGCAGAGTTGCCTTTCGCTTCTTGTTGTGTGCACAGCATTGGCTTCAAATGTACTTTTTCTTCACCACATAAAAAAATAAAAGGCCTGTCAGGATGGGTTCGAGGGGGTACGTGGGAGAGCTTAGAGTAAAAGTATAACTAAAGGCAAAACTTTTTTTTTTGTTTCGGATAGAGTGAAGAGGAATTAGAACTGTCTGTTTTTATTTCTGTCTGTAGAGATTCCTCTTTGTTTGTCCTGTTTACCGTTATGATTGAAAGTAAAAAAAAAAAAATCCCAAATTTTTGTTGTCCCCCAATGGGGACACTAGTTCTGGTGACCTGGGGGTCCCCAAGGAATTTCCTTAATTTGCAGGGATTTCCTCTTACTTCCTGCTTGGCTATGGGACAGGAAGTGAAGGGAAATCTCCGCAATGGGACACAGATGGCGAAAACAATTTTGGCAGAGGTTATTAACCTCCTTTTGCTGTATCCAAAATGAAAAAAACTTTAATCATTTGCTTGGAGAGGGGCTTTAAATCTTCTACCTGGGTTTTTCTGGTGCTGGTCTTCAGCTGTTTTGATTTGCCAGCACAGGAAGACATTACCAGCGCATGCATGGAAGTGCTGTCATTGTGTGCTGGAATGTACATTCATCTGTGCATGCGCAGCTCAGTGTACATCCCACCGAAGATTGTGAACAGGCAGGTATGTGAACTTATTTAGTTTTGCTTTAAGGCCAAAAATTTATTTTATTGCAGCTTACCAATTGTTAAATGTGGTGGCTATATTAGTTTTCTTCCTTTAGTGCCAGGTCATACCGGTGTGATTTGCGAATTGAAATCACACCTGAAATCACATCTAATGAATGTGAATGTCAGTGTCTTAACATGTGCGATTTGCTGCAGCATGATTTCTAATGTAGTTCTTGCAGTTTTCTACAGTTTGTTGCGAGTTAACACACATAGAACATAATGGAAATCACGCTGCAAATTGCAAGAAATCATTGAAAATCTTCACAAGTAGCAAAAAAGACTTCAGAAATTGTGCAGAAAATTGCACACAAAACACGCAATTTTAAATCACAGCAGTGTGACCAGTGACTTAAAGTGGAATTTAACCCATCTCTTTAACGGTTTTTAAAAAAGATTCACATTCCAGGCATGCTGAGAATATACAGTTGTGGCCAAAATTATTCAACCCCCACTGAAATTGAGTGTTTTGGCCAGTTTGACATTGCTTTTGATCATTCAGTCATCTTGCTTACATTTACATTAAAGAGGCACTTGTAGGTCAGACAAATATAACATAACAGTTATAATGAAATAACCACAAATGTCTTTTCTGTGCTCACAGCATTATCAGTTTTATTCAACCCCCAAGTGACATTCAATCTTAGTACTTAGTACAGCATCCTTTTACAGTTATAACAGCTTTTAAACGTGAAGCATAGCTTGACACAAGTGTCTTGCAGCGATCTACGGGTATCTTCGCCCATTCTTCATGGGCAAAGGCCTCCAGTTCAGTCACATTCTTAGGCTTGCGCACTGCAACTGCTTTCTTTAAGTCCCACCAGAGGTTCTCAATCGGATTTAAGTCTGGTGACTGCGATGGCCACTCCAAAATGTTCCAGCCTTTCCTCTGCAACCATGCTCTAGTGGACTTGGAGGTATGCTTGGGATCATTGTCCTGTTGAAAGGTCCAACGTCTCCCAAGCCTCAGGTGTGTGACGGACTGCATCACGTTTCCATCCAATATCTCCTGGTACTGAAGAGAATTCATGGTACCTTGCACACGCTGAAGCTTCCCTGTACCTGCAGAAGCAAAACAGCCCCAAAGCATGATTGACCCTCCACCATGCTTCACAGTAGGCAAGGTGTTCTTTTCATCATAGGCCTTGTTCTTCCTCCTCCAAACATAGCGTTGATCCATGGGCCCAAACAGTTCTAATTTTGTTTCATCAGTCCACAGAACACTATCCCACAACTTTTGTGGTTTGTCCACATGGCTTTTGGCATACTGCAGTCGACTCTTCTTATTCTTTGGAGACAGCAAGGGGGTACGCCTGGGAGTTCTGGCACGGAGGCCTTCATTACGCAGTGTGCGTCTTATTGTCTGGGCTGAAACTTCTGTACCCACATCTGACAAATCTTTTCTCAGTTCCTCAGCAGTCACACGGGGACTTCTCTCCACTCTACGCTTCAGGTAGCGCACAGCAGTCGAAGTCAGCATCTTCTTTCTGCCACGACCAGGTAGCGTTTCAACAGTGCCCTTTGCCTTGAATTTGCGAATGATGCTTCCTAAGGTGTCTCTTGGTATGTTTAACATCTTTGCAATCTTCTTATAGCCATTGCCCTTCCTGTGAAGAGAAATCACCTCTTCTCTTGTCTTCCTGGACCATTCTCTTGCCTTCACCATGTTTGTAACCACACCAGTAAATGTCTAGAAGGAGCTGAGTATCACAGTCATTTTAAAGCTGCCTAATTGGTGCTTATTATGCTTGATTGCTGCTCGGTGACATCCACAGGTGTTTTCAATACCTGATGGAAAGCACCTGTATGAACCTCTGTTCTTCAGAGTGGTAGTCTTTAAGGGGTTGAATAATTGTGGCAATGAAGAAACCACATAAGAACCATTTACTACTGTATTACATAAACAATTGATGTCATTTTAGTTGCATTTGGGTAGTTACAACGTCCTTGTAGGATTTGATTCTGAATACAATTCCAAATGTACACTATAGTCCCTAAACCCCTTTACAGCATTGGGGGTTGAATAATTTTGGCCACAACTGTAACTGTCACATGTGTTTGGGCTCTCAACCAAACTGTCAAATGGCTGGTGTCATAACTGGTCACGTGCAGCACCATGGCAGTTGTAGATCAAACAGAGGCCAAGATGGCAGCTTCCTTGGATGAAAAGGAGAGGACAGTTTAGTACTGCTTTAACAGACCAACCTGTTTAGCAAAAGTGGCAGTTAATGGGTTGAAGTAAACCACTAAAGTCCCACTTTAAAAAAAACTGTGAGCTGGTAGGGTTTTTACCCGTGCAATGTCTCTTCTGCAATAAACGAAACCTGAGAACGCCTGCAGCTCGGCACTGAGAAGAAGCTGGGTAGAAGATGCTGGATCTGGTGAAGGACGTCAGATCTTAGTTACATAGTTATTCTGCCTGAAAAAAGACAAAAGTCCATCCAGTTCAACCATTAAAAAAAAAGTTATAATCCTACACCCACAGCTGATCCAGAGGAAGGCAAAAACACCTAGCAAAGCATGATCCAATTTGCTCCTGCAGGTAAAAAAAATTCCCTCCTGATCCCCCGAAAGGCAATCGGATATTCCCTGGATCAAATTTACCTATAAATGTTAGTATCCAGTTATATTTTGTGTATTTAAGAAAGAATCAAGGCCTTTTTTAAAGCAATCCACTGAGCTGGCCAGAATCAACTCTTGAGGGAGTCTAGTCCATATTTTCACAGCTCTCACTGTGAAGAAACCTTTCCGTGTTTGGAGATTAAATTTCTTCCATAGAAATCTCATAGATCATAGAAGGGAGGTTAGTATTTCAGAGTTCAGCTCATCTTTAACACTGACAGGGATGCTTACAATGGTCAGCTGTTATTTGTTTGTGTAAAACCTTTATCCCAAAAAGAAAAATAAGTTTGCTGTAATGGCTTATAAGGAGTTAGCTGGAGTTTGTCTTCAGTTTGTTATTCAAGTCCATCTTAGTCTAACTCTCCCCTCTCTCCAGACTGATGATTCTGCTGTCCAAGGATGTTTTCATTGCTCTCCCATCCAGAGTGGAAAACAAAGCATATTCCTGGTGATTTGACGTATTTATCTCAGGCGTATCACAGGTGTTTTTGCACGTTTATCAAACTTCAGGAGTTTGTGTCCTTGGCTGGGCAAGGGCAGGGGAGCAGTTCTGTAGAGGAACAGGAAGATTCTTCTGGTGTACAAATGTGAAAATGCACTTATTGCATGTTTTACAGGCGTTGCCATTAAAATCTTTGGGTTAAATACCTGAATATACAAAAAAAAACAAAGAAAAAAAACAAAAAACAAACCTCATGTATTTTTTTGAGCATTGGGAGCAGAGTGTAGGACAACAGATTGTACAAGTGTTAACAGGGACAATTAGTAGTCAGGTGTAGGGAAACAAGAAGTAAAAAGCTCAAGGGTGAATGGGGTTAAGACAGGAACTATACATACCTTTCCAGGTATCTTAATTTGCTGCTTCCTAGCTGCTGCATGTATTCCAAACTTCCAGGTATGTAAATACATGATGTAGGCCTGTATTTCAGTACAGGATGTATGAGCTGGTAAAGCAACTACATTGTGTGGTGAGTGCAGCAGGTATGTAGTCTACCTAATAGGGTCAAAGCATCCGAATTTTAAGGCATGGACCTCCGGAAAAGTAAGTATACATGCTGATTCTTTACAGACTGGCCAGGGTTTACAACTGACAGTGTGATGGCATGGTCCCTTTAATTTTTTCCCTTTATTTTTAATATTTTACCATGACAGTTCACGATGATGGGGCTTCATGTGGGAGGCAAGATCGCTAAAAGCCAGCTAACCCCAGTGGAGACTTGATGGCATTCCATATAGTTTTATAATGACACAGTGGGGCTGATTTACAATAGCTGTGCAGACTGTTCATGACAAAGTAAGTGCTCACTGAGCCAAGAGAATAAGGGGAAGCTGTATTCACTTCAATCATCCAATAATCTTCAATTTTCAAAATTGAAAGTGAATATGGTTTCACCTTATTCACGTAGTTACATAAACATTCATTTTGCAAAGTGATCAGTCTTTACTTTGTTAAATCAACCCCAATGTGTATGCCTCTGTTGTACCCCATGTACCCCCAGCTATGGGCCTATGATCATTTTAGAGGGATCTGTGAAGATAGATTTTTGAGAGCTGCCATTGCTGGCTTCATTTTAAGGGAGGATGCTTCAGAACGTTCATTATTTTCTATTCTTCAGTACTAGGTGAGAAACTGAAAAAGTTCATATGTGCTGTCAGGACCCCAGCTTCCCCCACTTGGTATGTTCTTAGGAACTCTGTCACAATCTGTATAAACAGACAGACTAAAGATCCTAGATAAGAAAAATGTATTTACATAGAGGTGCCAGTTTTGCAGTACTTGTACTTTAAACTTTGTGTTTTAATTAGGAGCTCAAGAAAGAATCTATTGTACCATATGTCAAAGGCATAGCCCTTGGATGCCTCTCTTTGGGAACCAAATCCTTTTGTTCAAATTTACTTAATTTTCAGAATTGAGTGAAACATTTCTACTGTTTTCTACAAAAAAAAGTTTTGATCTTTTGAATTTTATGTCCAACATCTAAATTATTGTATATGGGCAAATGCTACTATAAAGGAAAACGGGAAATTTAGTGTGATACCTACGGTAAATTATTCTTTTTGACCTAACACAGGAGTACATTAATGGGTTGTTTTTGTTATGCTGGCAAGACTTAACCCCAATAAATTTCGAACTCTTCCTACAGTATGTGTTCATGTTTAGCTGCTAGAATGCCAGGGATTCAACCACATGGTACAATGTGCTCCTAGATTGTTCTCCTAGATTGTAAGCTCGAAAGAGCATGGCCCTCGATCCCCTCATGTTTTGCATTGTATTGGTATTGTTCTGTCACATGTTCTGTCCCCCTTTGTAATGTACAGCGCTGAACGAACTATTAGTGCTTTATAAATACTGTATAATAATAATAATAATGTGCTGGATTTCTAGGGGTTAAGTCCAACAAGGTGCATGCCACCTCATGGATTTGTCTCTTTTTAATTTACAATTTCTATTTTTACCAGCGCCAGTAACCTAGCTATTGCTATATACTTCTGGCCTCAGCTACTGCATCTGCAGAATCTTGTTCTCCAGAGAGGTGGATGAAGATAAAACTGGCTCCTGACTGATATGAAAGCTGAATGGCACCGCTTGGTATGATTGTTGAACATTGGCACACTTTGTCTAAGAAAAAAGATAAAAATTATTGTTTGCAGCCTTTATTTCAGACCAACTTTTTGCTGATATTATGGTGACTAGAGTAACTAATTAAAAAAAAAGATGTCACAAACTGCATGACTGTAAAAGCTCAGATAAAGACCCTCAACTAATACTAAGGATAAATTCACTTTTTAGGATGGATACTTTATTGGAAGTTTGAAATGGAAAACTGCTCTTTAAAGCAGAATGAAGAGTTTAAAGTAGAACTATAGGAATTTTTTTTTAATTTTGGATAGAGTAAGGGGGGTTATAACTCATGCCAGTTTATTTCTTAATATCTGTGTCCCATATGGGAGAATTCCCCTCACCTCCTATTTCATAGCCAAAATGGGAAGTGAGAGGAAATTCCTGCAAATTAAGGGAATTCATAGGAGACCCTATGCCACCAGAACGAGTGTCTCCATTAGCAGATTTCTACTCTAATCCTGTTTTGGGACCTAAAATTTGGGATTTTTTTTACTTTCATATTCAATAATAATAGTAAACAGGAGAAATAGAGAGGGTGAATCTCCCTAACGGTCACAGAAAGCAAGAAAAACTCACAGGTGTTCTAATCCATCTCTACTCTATCCAAAACTAAAACAAAAAGCTGTTCCTTTAGTTGTAGTTTAAGGGCCCCTGAACTTTGTGAAATAGTAACTGTCCAAAACGTGAAACCTTAGAACTAACACTGGGACTTTTGTCTGGACTGGATTGGAGAAAAGTTAAGACATTTTGGACTTGAGGAGAACCTGATTAAAAGTCAGATGAGACTGCTAATTTATCTAATTTGCCCCAAATCCTGATGTATGACTTTTGCTGGGCTTTCTGGATTTAACTGAGTTGGTTAATTGGTTAGAGCCCTCAAAATTGTGTGGAAAAGGAGATCCTCTTTGTCTCAGGCCAGGAGAAAAATATCTTCTAAATATTGATACATTCTGATGTAGCATTCTCCTCGTATACTGTGCTAGGCAAATTTAGATCTTGGTTCCTTCTGTAGTTGAGGGAGCAGTAATTGTTTGTTCTGGTCTATTCAGGGTTTTACATTTCTGCTGCTGGAAGAAGCTTCCAGAACATAGGGAGATTCAAATGAATAGCTTGAATATTTACCATGCCCTAGCCAAAGCCTGGAAAGGAGTGCCCAAACAGTGGCTGGGGAGGTGACAAACACGCTGAAGTTCTGGGAAAATGGAGGAGCTGGCTGTAGGACTTCAACATAGGGACTGGGTCTGTAGAAGGATTGTCTCCCTCACTGGATCAGGTCCAGCAGAAGCTGAAAGGTATACAGCTGTCTTGGGGATGTGTGAGTAATGACCCTGAACTTGTGACTGTTCCAGAGGTAGCTTGGACCGAGATGGCTCTTGTGGGGTCTCAGATCTCTGGCCATTCCTCTGTCCTCAGCAGAATCATGAGGTATGCAAATGGATTACACCTATGACAAGGGCATAATTCAATTTTGGTCAGAGCTGTATGGTTTGTTTTTATCTACAAACACCCTTTATTTGCATAGGCAGTTTTTTTTAAAGGTGAATTAATGCTTTAATAGAAACATGCAGCATGACCAATCACTAACCATCAAATCTACTTTGGTTGGACAAGGATACAGTATGTTGCTCTTTCATATTTGTCATTGCATATAATCTGGTTATATTTTACCAGCCTCATCAGCAGAACAAATAAAATGAATAAAAGACTCAGACAAGTATTTTGACTCATATTCAGATATGACATCATGATCATGCTGTGGTTCACTGTAGTATGATGACTGCAATTACTGACAATGTACACTATATATTTGTAACAAATAAACATGGTTTCTAAAAATTACATAATTTATCATCATTGTGTAAGCCAATCAATTAACCATTTTAGGACCTCAAGCTTCAATCAATAGAGCATTTTTTCCATGTCAGAGTTGTTGGATGTTGCACCACATAAAATGTAACCTTTGTAGTTCTTAACATATTAAGCACTTTTTTTGAAGGGTGGGGCATGTACAATTTGTACTAATATGCTAAAAATGCTGAATTACGTTGTGCAAATTTCATTGAATGTGTCCTTTAAGATACTTAGAATTGGAGGTTAACCACTTGCCGCCCAGCCACTGTATATATACGGCGGCAGGGCGGCGCTCGCAGGCAAAACCACGTTTTAAAATGTGTGTTTTGTAAACAAATAGGGGGCGCGCGTGAGGCGCACCGCCGCAGATGTGAGTCGCCAGGTCACAGCCGGTCCTTAGCAGCTGTTTCCCGGCGATCGGCGGCAAACAGTGACAGACAGCACAGCTGCAGTAGCAGCTAGTAAAACACTCCCCTCACTCCTATAACCCTTCCCTGCAAAATAAAGTTAACCCCTTCCTCCCCATTGCCATTAGTACAGTGTCAGTGTTTTTTTTTTTGCACTGATCATTGTATTAGTGTTTTTGGGGATGTCAGTGACCCCAAGTCAGTACCCCCCAATGTCAGAATGTCCGCCACAGTCCTGCAGTCCCGCCATAAGTCGCTGGTCACTGCCACAAGTCCCTGATCGCCGCCATAATTCGCTGATCGCCGCCATTATTAGTATAAAAAAAAAACCTAAAAATCCCAGTATCTTTCCCACCATTTGGAGACGCTATAACTTTCACGTAAACCAATTAATTTACACGTATTGGGTTTTTTTTTAGCAAAGAAATGTCGCAGGATGCATTTTGGCAGAAATTTATGACTAAATTTGATTTTTGCTTTTTTTTTTACTGGACATGTTTTATAGCAAAAAGTCCAAAATATTGTTTTTTTTCCTCAAAATTGTCAGCCTTTTTTTTATAGCGCAAAAAATAAAAACCGCACAGGCGATCAAATACCACCGAAAGAAAGCTCAATTTGTGGGGAAAAAAAGGATGTAAATTTCATTTATGTACCATAGTGCATGACCGCGCAATTGTCCGTTAAACTAGCGCAGCGCTGTATAGCAGAAAAATGGCATAAATTGCAGTATTTATACCATAGTTTGTAGACGCTATAACTTTCACACAAAGCAATCAATATACACTTATTGGGATTTTTTTTTACCAAAAACATGTAGTAGAATACATTTTGGCCTAAATTTATAACCAACTTTGAGTTTACTATATATTTTTTATAGCTGAAAGTAAAAAATATTGTTTTTCTTCCAAATTTTTGGCCTTTTTTTGTTTATAGCGTGAAAAATAAAAAGCACACAGGTGATCAAATTACACTGAAAGAAAGCTCTATTTGTGTGAAAAAAAGGACGTAAATTTCGTTTGGGTGCAGCATTGCATGACCGTGCAAATATTAGTTGAATTAGTGCAGTGCCGAGTAGCAAAAAGAGGCCTGGTCATTAAGGGGGTAAATCCTCTGGAGCTCAAGTGGTTAATAGGGAAGATTTTTTATTTGATTGCATGTTTTTTGGGTTTTTTTAAATATACTTTTTTTTCTTCAGCGGGCCCAATCACCACTAATGCTTTTTAATGTTTAAATGGTGCTAGCGCATATATGTGCGTTGTGCTGATATGTGCTGTCTGTTGTTTGATGAGTCATGACTTGTTATAGGGCCTTTCACTGACCATTGCAGTGCTTGAAGACACAGGATTACTGATAACACATGTAAAAACACATGAAATGTACACAAAGAAGATGTGAATCAAGGCTGTGCTGTTTCATCTGGTCGCACTGTGTACTGTGTACTAGCCAATATTCTACTCTTTTTTCAGTTTTTCCATACCTGCTTCTGTGGGAAAATTGTGGTTAAAGACAAAATGGCCTTCTGTATGCCCAGCTATTACATTGCTCTTTCTATCTTTAAGAATACAGGGTCTCTTTTTGTGGTGAGAACACAGAATTTATGATTTGCATGCTGTCTGAGACATCTCGCCATAGGAGTTATTTCCAGAAAAGAAGAAGGGGATCATTGTCTAAGAAGAATTTTGCCATCTGTGTCCTATTGGGGAGATTTACTTTCACTCCCTGTCCCATAGCCAAAACAAGTAGTGAAAGGAAATCCTTGCAAACAAGGGAATCCATTGGAACCCACCAGGTCACCAGAACTAGTATCCCCATTGGAAGACTTCCCCTCTATTAATGTCCTGGGGACAACCCAAAATTTAGAATTTTCTTTTACTTTCACTTTTGATGGTAACGGTAAACAGGAGAAATAAAGAGGGTGAATCTTCCTAAAGGGGGCACAGACAGCAGTAAAAACCTGAGAGGTGTTCAAATCCATCTGTCCAGAAATAATAAAAATAAATTTTGCTTTTCGTTATACTTTAAAGCTGAACTCCAGCAATTCAGCCACTTGTAAAATGTTCTGGATTACTAGGGGTTAAGCCTAACGACATGCATGCCAATAATGACTTATTAATATTACAGGTAGTTATATTGTGCCATCAATTTATGCAGCGCTTTATATTTATAATGCATTCTGTGCATTAAGGTAAAAAACCTTCTTCATGCATCCCCCCTACCAACCCCCCTTATACTTACCTGAGCCCAATCCAGTGATGTGCACGAGAGCATCGTCTCTCTCTTCTCTCTCCCTGCTCATAGGATCAGGCACAGCAGAGGGAACCATTGGCTCCCAATCCTGCCAATCACAGCCAGTGAGGAGGAAGCGAGGGATGGGGCCAAGCCACGCCCTGTGTGTCATTGGATGCTTAAGAGCGTGCCTGCATGAGTTCCCCCTTAGCAAAGATGGCACTCGGCAGGGGAGAGAAGCCATTAGCTCTGGCGGGGGACTTGAGAAGAGGAGGACCAGGCTGCTCTGTGCAAAACCATTTCACAGAGGAGGTAAAAATAAAATGTTTGTTATTAAAGAAGAAAAATTACCTAGAATCACTTTAAGGCTATGCGCATTTGTTTGTTGCTAGAATTTGTGTAAAATCAAGCATGTTTCTTCAATGCACAAAAATGCAGAGCTCTCTTTTCAGGTGCACAGCAGTGCCATTAATTCTCATTGGCACCGCAATGTACCATGCGTTGTGATGTGTTGCAATTTTTAAAAAGGAGTGTGTACTTTTGTGTGTTTTAAACGCATAGCGCAGCCCATTAAAATGAATGGGCTGCTACAAACACGATGTGCAAAGATGTGAATGCTCCATTGCACCTGTATACCTGTGAATAGAGCCTAACTTACAGCAAGTCATCACATTTTTCAAAGTGGTTCAAATCCTGGAGTTCAGCTTTAATATCTTTGACCAAGCTAAAAAATATACAGAATTGTATTTAACTACTATGACTGCATTTCTACCCATGAAATATTAAGTCCTGGGATTGTGGTGTTAAATAAACAGATAAAATGTTAGAGAACCTCACAATCCGGCATGTTGGGTAGGTGCAGTGTGGTGCGGCAGTAGTAATCACACAGAGGCCCGGAGTGCAGTAAATGGTGTATTGAAGAACTTGCAAGCCCAGGGAAGGGGGAAGCTCACCCAACCAGGAACTTACAGTCAATACGCTTGCCAAGAGAGATGGAATGCAGCCTGGATGGTCCAACCCAAGAGGGAGCTTGCAGAAGTTCAGACGTAGGCCCTGAGCTGTCTCTACCTCTTCTAAACCTGTGCTGTCCCTACACTAGCCACTTCGCAAATGCATGCCAAAACCTGGGAGTAGGGACTCTGTGTGACCAAAAATGACCGCCAGGGTCACATGGAAGCTGCATAGCCAACATGAATGCTGTTCCAGGGGATTGAGGGAACCATACAGTGGAGAAAATAGACTGCACCTGTTTATAGATACTGTATATGACTAAAATGTAAATCTTGTTAAAAATGAACAAGAGTCAGTTTTAGAGGAAGCTTCACCTTTTTGGTGGACTTACCCTTTAAAAAACAATTAGAAGTGAAATTTTAATATATATAATTAGCCACTAATAAAGTGAGTACTTAATTTCCATTTAAATACTCTACTGTAGGCACAGTTATGGGTGAGGCATACTTACGTTAAGCTGACGTGTGGCCTATAGATACCCTTTAAAGTTGAACTGGTTTACATTCATTTGATGATATCAGTTAGCATGTGACTAAACAATCACATTCAGGCCAGAGTGTTTAACCTTTAGCTTGCTACATTCATAAGCAAAGCAGATGTGAATTAGTCAACAAGGCTACATATTTCTTGTGCAAGTCATTCATTTGATTCCTATCATTCTATTTTGTTGATAACAGAAATTTACACATAAACCTCTGTAATTATTTCTGGCACCATCTCAGGAATCGCAGTAGAAAAATAAATGTTTTATATGTTTATTATTTGTTCTCTTTAGATATTGTAGGCAACACCATTATACATAGTCTTTTTATTTTTTTTTAGATACATATGTGTACGATCTGTGTAAAAACAAGCTATCAATGTCTGGCATTTTATGCTTTCTGATCACTAAAAAGAGTGGGAAATTTGAAAAAGTTTTACTTTTGACTGCTGGTGATTGCTGGTGCTTGTAGTTGTTTCATTTTCTTCTTTAGGTATTGCTAAAAGCTTTTACTTTTTTAAATCCCTTTTTCTGTCACTTTTTAAATAGCACTCTTTTTCTTCCTTTCCTTGTCTTCCTTCACTCCTTCGCTAATTAAGGGAAGGAGTCAATTGGTGATACAGGTCCTATATAACTTGCTGTAGAGATCACTCTGAGCTTGCTCATTTTTGAGCTTGCCTGTATTTTGCTTGCTGGACCTTTGACTAAGTGGACATTTGATAAGTGGAGTTAAAAAACCGGACTTGAAAACAGGAGATTATAACAGGAGTCTACTAACCTGTAAGTGACAACTGATATTTCCTGTTAATTTTGTAGCTGGGATAATGTGTGCTAGCAGGGTTGAGGGTTTTGTGCAGTGCACAGTGTGCCGCATGTATGCAGCAATGGAGCAACAGCTGCGACAGATGTGAGCAGCTTGCCCTTCTGGAATCTCACATTAGAGGTCTGGAGGAGAAAGTTGCATCACTGGGCAGAACTATCAACCTTGAAAGGGGTCTTCTACTCTCTGAGCAGGTAGGTAATGGGATTGATGTGGAGGGCGGAGGGGCTAATCAGGATTATCAGGTAGGAAGATAAGTTACTGTAATGAGAGGGAGTGGTAGAGACTCACAGAAAAGGAAGGCTGGCCCTGAGTTTGAGCACCCAAACAGATTTGCCAAGTTGGGTGAAGATGTGGGGGTGGCAAGCTCAGGGGTGGCAGCTCTGGATGTCACTGCTATCCCTAACAGCCGGGAGGGCAGACCATCTGGGATGGGTGTGAGGGTAGTGCAGGCAGGCCTAGACAGCTGGTGGTAGTAGGGGATTCTATGATCAGAAGTACTGACAGAACAATTTATCGCCTCAACCGAATGGTTTGCTGTCTCCCTGGTGCCAGGGTTCGGCATGTGGTGCACCAGGTTGATAAATTACTGGGAGGGGCTGGGCATCACCCAGCTGTCTTGGTTCATGTTGAAACCAATGACAGAATACATGGAAGGTGAAGGCTCCTTAAGAATCAATTTAAAGAACTAGGCTGCAAGTTGAAGGGAAGGACCTCCAAGGTGATATTCTCTGAAATATTACCTGTGTCATGTGCAACTCAAGAAAGACGGGGAGATTAGAGAACTCAATGGATGGCTGAAGACCTGGTGTAAGAGGGAATTTGGGTTTCTAGAGCACTGGGCTGACTTTTCATTGGGGTGCAACCTATATGCTAGAGATGGTCTGCACCTAAATGGAAGGGTGTCTGCAGTGCTGGGGGAGAGGTTTATGGGAAGTCTGGAGGAGTATTTAAACTAGGATCGAGGGGGGAGGGAGAATTAGATTATAATGGGGTAGACAGATTAGACAGGGGTCAGTACTTATTGGTGGGTGGAATGGGGAAAGATGGGGGGAAGAATATGGCAGATAAGAAGGTTCCCATGTTACAAACAACCAGTGGAATTGGTACCATTTGTATGAAAATAAAAATTATGCAAAATATGTGTGAACAAGGTGTCAATCAATTAAAGTGTTTGTTTACCAATGCCAGAAGTCTGCCAAGCAAAATAGGTGAGTTGGATGCTTTGTTGCATGAAGAGAACTATGATTTAATTGGTATTGCCGAATCTTGGCTTCATTCTTCACATGACTGGGCCATTAATATTCCTGGCTATGTTCTCTTTCAGAGAGACAGAGTAAATAGGAAAGGTGGCGGTGTCTGTCTCTACGTGAGAAGTGATCTCAGAGCGAGTGTGAAAGAGGACCTAGTTGATGGAGAGTGTGATGAGGCTGAAGTGTTATTGGTGGAACTGCACATAGGGGTGCGTACTACGAAGGTAATTATTGGAGTTTGTTATAAGCCTCCCAGTGTTAATGAGGAGGTGGCACAGATCGAAAGGGCTGCAAGGGCTGGGACAGTGATAATGGGGGATTTTAACTACCCAGAAATTGACTGGAGTAATAGTACTGCAGGAACACTTATAGGGAAAAATTGTTTAAACCTACTACAGGACAATTGTATGGTACAGTTCACAGAGGCCCCTACTAGGAATGATGCTTTGCTGGACCTGGTAATCTCAAACCATGCAGAGCTTATTACGAATATGACCATATAAAAGAACATTTGGGTAGCAGAGACAATAACATTATTTCATTTATTGTTAGCTGTAAACAACAAGCACAAACGGGAAAAATAAAAACGCTCAATTTCAAGAGAGCTAATTTTCCATGCCTGAGAGCTGCTCTCCAAGACTTAGACTAGGAGGGAATATTGGCATTGATGAACACAACACATAAATGGGAGTTCTTCAAAAAGACTGTATGTGAACACACTGCAAAATACATTCCCATGGGCAACAAGTATAGTGTACATTATAACAATATAGTGTACATAGTGCAGGAGTGTGTAATGTACAATATAGTGTATATAGTGCAGGAGTGTGAAATGTACAATATAGTGTATATAGTGCAGGAGTGTGTAATGTACTACAATATAGTTTATATATTGTGCAGGAGTGTGTAATGTACAATACAGTGTATATAGTGCAGGAGTTTGTAATGTAAAATACAGTGTACATAGTGCAGGAGTGTGAAATGTACAATATAGTGTATATAGTGCAGGAGTGTGTAATGTACAATATAGTTGTATATACTGTGAGTCACATAGAACGTACTTGCCAACATTTCAAAAACGTTCCAGGGACAACGTTTCTGCTGTGCATTCAACAGGACATTGTAGTATGTACTTTGTGCATGGGACAATCACTTCACTACAGAGGATATGATGGTATGTGTGTAAGGGTGTGACGCATGGATTAATACTGGTGTGTAATGTTAAACTGCAATATGCTCTTTGGTCAGTAGATGGCAGCAAAGTACAAGAATCGATTTTGTAGTGACTTTTGCTAAGACAAGATAAATGCTTATTTACCCTATAAAGTTTAATGAATACTAATTTAGGGCTGAGTAGGACCCTCAGAAGGGTCATAGTGAACTGTAAATGCAGGTTTGAGGCTGCAATTAAGAAATGACTTACTGCACCACAAACTCTATGGGAAGGGGAGGAGTTCCTGTGCTGAGGAGGAAGTGGAGTCTGGGTCTGGCTGTTGGATGCTGAAGACGTCTGGGGAATCTGTGTGGGGCCTGGAAGAGGATTTACGGCTCACAGTGGAATCTGGCGAGGGCACCTAAGGAAGATTCACAACAAGACCAGGAAACAAGTGACTGTATGGTCCGGTTCCGGAGTGGGTCAGGAGAAAGCACCAAGAGCCTGCCAGGGAACTGTAAGTGCGGCTTTGCCGCAGCACATCGCACCACACGTGGTCAGTGACATTTTGGATATACCAGAAAGTTACAAGAGACACACTCCACTTTCCTTTGGATTACAAATAGTATTGCGCAATACTTAGGGTGCACCCCAACGTTATATCTTGCTCAGGAACATTCGGGCGCAGCCAGGCTGCTTTCTGGACATTGGGGAAAAGTCAGCAAGTACGTGGTTAGTGTTAGACAGTATTATTCTTACTGTATGGTTATGCGCTGTTATCATTCTGTTTACGTATGCTCAACTACATGATCACTATAACTGTTCAGTAAACGTAATTGTTTTAAAAGAACCGCTGTCTGTATGGCATCGTGTACCCTCTGAATCTGTGGGCCCAGCCCTCGGTCTTCCTTCATGTGTAGGAAAGGAGTACGGCGTGTATGACAGCGGGTAGTATGTATAGAAGAGTGATTAGGGTGCAATGGTAGCCAGTATATGCAGGAGAGGAGTGCAGAGTGTATAGCAGCAGCTAGTATGTGCAGGAGAAGAGTGCGGAGTGTATGGAGGTAGTTAGTATATGCAGGAGAGGAGTGTGGAGTGTATGGAGGCAGGTACTATGTGCAGGAGAAGAGTGTGGAGTGTAAGGAGGCAGGTAGTATGTGAAGGAGAGGAGTGCAGAGTGTATGGAGGCAGGCAGTATGTGCAGAAGAGGAGTGCAGAGTGTATGGAGGGTAGTATGTGCAGGAGAGGAGTGTGGAGTGTATGGTGGGTAGTATGTGCAGGAGAGGAGTGCTGAGTGTATGGCGGGTAGTATGTGAAGGAGAGGAGTGCAGAGTGTATGGAGGTGGGTAGTATACGTAGGAGAGGAGTGCAAAGTGTATGGCGGGTAGTATGTGACGGAGAGGAGTGCGGAGTGTATGGAGGTGGGTAGTATACGTAGGAGAGGAGTGCAGAGTGCATGGAGGCATGTAGTATGTGAAGGAGAGGAGTTCAGAGTGTATGGAGGCGGGTAGTATGTGCAGGAGAGGAGTGCAGAGTGTATGGAGGTGGGTAGTATGTGCAGGAGAGGAGTGCAGAGTGTATGGAGGCAGGTAGTATGTGCAGGAGAGGAGTGCAGAGTGTATGGAGGCGGGTAGTATGTGCAGGAGAGGAGTGCAGAGTGTATGGAGGCAGGTAGTATGTGAAGGAGAGGAGTGCAGAGTGTATGGCGGTGGGTAGTATGTGCAGGAGAGGAGTGCACTCCACATGCCTCTGCTCATTTTTGCACAACAACCCCCCCCCCCCCCCAGCACACCTCCTCTTTACTCTTGTTAGCACTTCAAAGTGTAATCCCTTCTCTGTTACCTCTAGATCTCCCCCCTCATCTGCTCACCTTTGCAGTACAGGCTGATGGCATGCTCTGTGGCAGGCAGGGCTTGTTTCCATCCCCAATGTTGGCAGCATTCAGTAGAGGTGATGACAGACTAGGGCTCAGGGGAGTTTGATATACCTATGAATGCGTCCACAATTTACATATCAATCCCATTGCAATGAATGGAAAATGAGGCAAAAAACACCCGCATTGCATTTTTGGTGCGGTTTTTAAGTCACATACCCTGTGAATAATGCACCACAAATGCGCATACGTGTTTTTGCCACATTTTTGCTACAGAAGTAGAACTTAATGTACCTGGAATGGTTATTGTAAGGGTTAGTGGTAGGTTAACAAGGGGGTTAGTGTTAGAGTTATGGGGGGGGGTTAGTGTTTCAACTGGAGTTAGTATGGGAGGTCTTAGGGTAGGGCATCACTTTGTATGCTGAAAACCAGTGTCAATCTTCAGGAACTGAAAGCTGATGTGCTATTTTTTTTTCCTGGATTCAGTTTTGAGTAAACCATGGGTAGATTGTTGGCTTTTCCTCCTCACCTTCAAGCTCTTCAGACAATCTTAAGCAGGCCATAGACGGGGCGAAAACCGGCCATTTAAAAAAAAAAAAAAAATGAAAAATTGGTCATTCAATCAGCCGATGTTACCACCATTGTTAAAAAAAATCGGCTTATTTTCGTCCCGTCTACGGCCGGCAAATATAATAGCGGTGTCCCTGCAGAGAGCTCCGCTATTATATTTGACATTTAAAAGTATAGCAAAGTTGTAACATTGTATCTATTTGTATCCATTTCGGATACAGATGTTTCTATTCGGATACAAATAGATACAATGTTGCAACCGCAATACTTTTAAATGTCAAATATAATAGCGGAGCTCTCTGCAGGGACACTCCGCTATTATTTTTGACATTTAAAAGTATTGCGGTTGCAACATTGTATCTATTTGTATCTGAATAGAAACATCTGTATCCGAAATGGATGAAATAGATACAGATGTTCTTCTTTTTCTTTGTCTTCATCTTTTTCTTCTTTTCCTTCTTCTTGCAGGTCACGGCTCATGCACATTTTTTTTAATCGGTAAAAAGATCGGCCGATTTGCCCATCATTGCCATGAAAATCGGCCGATCGACAAAATTGGCCATTTTTTTTCCAACATAACCGATTAAAAAAATGTGTCAAAATCACGAAAAAAGGCAGATAAATTCACCCACTTTCGGACGAATTTGCGGCCGATTTTCGACCCATCTATGGCCTGCATTAGTCTTTTGTTCTTGTACAAGAAGATTTAACAACTTGTTGGTCAGATGACAAACAGATATCTTTCTGCCCATCCTTCTTGGGGAGCTATCACCACATCTGTGGTTGGCCTTATACTGTAATTGATACTATCTTTTTTTTTTTTTATTCCATAACGTTTATTAGGATCAAAGAGACAAAACAAATCAAAAATACAACATAGAGAAGATAACAAAAGGATCATAGTGATCAAGTCAGGTAGAAAGGCACAGTGTTTTACAATTTGTCCGAAATTCACAATCAGTCTATAGCAAGATAGGAGAATGGGAATTACAAGGGATTACCTCCTAAAATAGAGGAAAGGCTATTCCTAATCGCGGTTTTGGGTATGGGGCTCTTGTTAGGGCAAGGATCTCTAACTGATCGAGGAGCAGTATACCCTGAATTAGTTGGAAGGTCAGTGGGAGATGAAGCGTGAGTTACAAAACCAGGTAAATCTACGTTGGAGGGGATTGCGGATCGGGATCTATAGTAGCCTTATATTAAGTCAAGGAGTATGTATCTTGTTTACCAAAATGATGTGTGCCTATCAAGATCATCTGAAATAAGTCAAAAGAGCGTGAATGGGAAAGTACAAATGATAGTGGAACTATGTGGGGAAGGAAGAAAAATAGGAAGTTAGCAGAAAGAGGGAGAGGTGAGAAGAATCGCAGGCAGGAGGTAGGGGCAGAAGGAAGAGGTAAGGAAAGAAGTAAAAAAAAATCAAAAAGGGGGTGGGGCAGGGGAGAAGGGGAGGGGGAAAAGGAGAGGGAAAGGAGACAGAGAGAGAGAAAAAAGAAAAAGGAGGGAGGGGGGAATACTATCTCTGTAGTCATGACACCGAATGTACTATCCCCAGTCAAATCTAGTCATCTGCATATAAAATATGGTCAGGAAAATATGTCTCAAAAAGCATTTACAATTGTGAGAGCCATGCCCAATAAATTCAGGTAAATGTTACAATTGTGGTCCAAGTGTGCACATGCTGTAATAAACTGTACTTTCCCTTTAGCCCTGGTTCACACTAATGTGGAGCGGGAAATGCACCGAATCCTGTTGCATTGCAATCACATGGCATCCATGCAATCTGGCACGGGTATCAATGTTAAATTAACGACACCCTGAAACAGATCGCAAAAGGCAGTGCGATTACCAGAATTAATGTGATGCAAATCAAGTGTATGGAAAAAAGGGTCCTGCAACTTTTTGGTGCGGATGCGATTTGAGCCAAACATAATGTATGGCTCAAATCGCACCACACAGACTTGTGATTTGCACAGGAATGCGGTACGATTCCTATATGAATCACATACGATGTGCCGCACCGCATTAGTGTGAACTAGGGTTTAAAGAAGATTAATATTGTAAAAGGGATGTAAATTAATATAAAACTGGAGTCCAGGGAAGTCCCTCATTTATAAATATAACTAAATAATACAATCAAACATGTTTCAGAAACAAACAGCAGAAATGCAGTAGGTATTTTTCCTTGTGATGACTACTCCAAACCAAAATCTTATCGGTTGCTATTGGATGCTACATTTCCAATACGTATTTGCACTAACTCATTAAAGTAAAAAATATGTGCTGTTTCACACTTTTGGAGCATGTTATACATTAGACATGTATTCAACGTGCAAAGTGTAACATTCCCTAGAACCTTCCTCTGCACCTCTTGATCCCCCTCCCCCTGTGACAGTGGGTGGGGGTTCCTCTCCCCGCACCCCCTGTCATATTTCAAAATCAGCGTGGCTGTACAGAGCTCTGCCCACACTGCTGCATCATGGGATAGTACAAAGGAGTTTTATATACAATAATACAATAATATTCAAATACAACATTCTTTATTGGAAAATATTTGGCCATGGTGCTATTTAACCACTTCCCGTCTGGCCCATGTATATAAACAGCTGGACGGTGGCAGTGCAGGGGTGGGTGGCCATTTATAAATGGCCTCCTTACCTCCTGCTTGTGAGCATGCCCGCTGTGTCCTCTGGACACAGTGCAACACCGATCGTTGTACGGGACCTCTGTGTGAGGTCCCGATCATGTGATCACTGATTGGCCAATCAGTGATCACATGCAGAGTAGTAAGCAAGATGTCACATCTGACATCATTACTTTCTATGTGTGAAATCTGTGAATAATCACAGAGATCACATGGTACAAGGCTATTCACAAGAGCCCTGTACCATGTGATAAGCTGTGACCAATCACAGCTCACACAGTATTTCTAAATGCGCTGAGCAAACTGTTGGTGCTATATAAATACTGTATAATAATAATAATGATTGCTCTTACAGCCTTTAAGGTTGTAAAAGCCATCAGTGTAAAAGCAATCAGTGTAAAAAAAATCTTCATCACCCCCCACAAGTAGTACAGTGTCACTATGGTGACACTGTACTGCTAGGGTGACAGTATGTAAAGAAAAAAACAAATAATAAAAAATAAAATAATGTAAAAATTTTTTTAAAAAATTATAATTTTTGGTTAGAAGCTAATTTGGGTTATTTTTATTTTTTTTTGCTAAAATAACTGGATACATTTTGGCCAAGATTTATGAAGAAAGATTATTTATTTGCAAAATGTTATAAGAAACACTTTTTTAAAAAATTTTGGACTTTTTCATTTATATAGCAAAAAAAAATAAAAATCCTAGTGGTGAATAAATACCACCAAAATAAAGTTTTCTGTCTGAACAAAAATGCTAAAAAAAGTCATATGGGTACAGTGTTGCATGACCGTGCAATTGTCATTCAAAGTGTGATAGCGCTGAAAGCTGAAAATTGGCCTGGACAGGAAGGGGGTAAAAGTGTCCGGACTTGATGTGGTTAAAGGGTAACCTCAATTAAACAAATTACTTAACATCTATTTATCTATATATGCAGCCCTTTTTGGCTAAACCACAAGAATAAGCAAGAATTAAGTCACGATGTCCGTCCAGATAAATTGGATGACTAAACCCCAACTTAAAAAGGCACCATGACAATAATGATGAATTAAAAAAGGGGGAGAGGAGCCACGGTCTGGTCCCTCAGCAGCTGCCGAAGCTTGTAAGTAGGTGCTTCTATAGGGGAAAAGTGCAGGCTGCGGACGCCAGCCAAAACGGGCCAATCGGCAACTGTTGCCACGCAGATTCCACTGGCAACCTAAAAGAGTGGGAAGGAAAGCCTTATCCCTTTTTGCAGTCCCATGTGGGTCCCGCTTAACGCTGGGGACCCTGTCATGGGATAGCACAAAGGAGTTTTACATACAATAATAAAGACACAGCTTTATTGGCTGAGGACCCACCAACACCATGGCCATATCAATGTTTTGTAAGCCAGTATTGCATATGTCAAGGCTTATGTCTGACAGGTGAACTAAGTCATTATGGAAAAGGCCAGGCAAAAAACCTTCACGTTCAATATGACAGTATGAAAATCCACCATAAAGAATCAAGAAATTATGAGTCGTCCTATTAAGACATCTATGATTTCTATCAATATAATAAAGCTTATCAAAAGGAGACCATAAAAGCCTGGGAGCCATCTCAGAATATGCCAAGACAGTATGAGGAAATAAAAGCTTACAAAAACTTAAGATTCTTTTCATTTCACAAAGAAGATCCCATGTCCTAATTCTTCCAATGACATTCGCCCTGGCATGGATAATTAGTATGTTTGGGCGAAGGCCAAATACTGGATAAATAGATCAGTTGATCTCTAAAATTCCTCCAACGGAGACGTCTAACACCCCACCAAAAAACCTGAAATGCAAACCTAAATTAATGGAATAATTCCTGGTTTTTGCTCGCTTCTTGGCTCAATAGATAAAAGAATTACCAACTATCCAAATAATTATTTTAGCTAGACCTGAAAAGACACAATTAATTGATTAATAAGTGCGGGCGAATATAGATACAAAATTTATCACTATCCCAACGTCCCACCCATCTAATATCTGATGGAGAAAAACCCAAACCATTGGCATTTGTCGCACCACCTATCCTAAAGGAATGAGAAGAAAAATGAAGACCTGAGAGATTCAGTTTTTTGAGACAAGCAGAAAGAATTGCCAAAAATTTATATCTTGTTAAAGGTGATAAGTCAGAATGCATGAAAAAGGAACCGTGATATGAGGTTCTGACAGACATATTACCGGAGGTATTGAAAACGGGACTGTGACGGGAGTGACTTTTGGGGGCTGGGGGAACCCCTGTCTCAGCTCCCCATGTTCCCATTATGTGTAAGTCACCCTGTGCCTGTTAGGGGTACAGGGTGAAATGTTCTAATATTGGTGTGGGGATTGTTCATTGTTCTCTGCCATGCGGCTGCATCCCATTGTTCTAGCAAACTATTATGGGATGTAATGTTTGTGTATTGGTGTGGGGTTGTTCATTGTTTAATGCCATGTGGTTGTCCCATTGTTCTATTATGTGTCTTGCTTGAGAGCAAACTATTATGGGATGTATGGGTTTGTGTATTGTCTTCTACCACATGGTGTATCCCATTGTTCTATTGTGTGTCTTGCTTGGGATGGGATGTAATGTTTCAGGCAGCCCTTCCCCCTGATGGGACAGCCTGCTGATGTGTTTCCTGTCTAGGTTGTGTATTTCCCTGCCCTGTGTATATATCTTGTATCTATGTTAAAAGAAAGCAGTCTATTTCCTGTCTTTCATACAAGTCTGGTGTGTCTCGTCTTGTATGGTCAGCGGTGGTGTCCGTGGATCTGTGTTCGGACAGGGAAGCGGGAGTCTAACGGAAATACCCAAGTGCAGTCTGGGTCCGGTTCCGTTACAGGGACAAATAGTTGGATTGGGAGAGCAAAATAAAGTAACATACTTGCCTTTGCCAAGGGGGTCTGTCTTGGATCTACTAATATTTATTTTCAGGACAATTCCCTTAAAATATTAATGTGAAGATAAAAGAAAACTAATTGAGGATTTATTTGGAGCCGTGAATTCCCCCAGTCTCAAAGCACCAAAAAAGGCTAGAGTAAAAGCAGATCGAAACAGTAGAGCCTCAAAAGAGGAAAAACAAACTATTTCAAGAACTGATAAAAGTTTACCCAATAAATCTATAGAGTAAGGCCATTTATTATCGAAACTTGGCCTAGATTTTCTAAAACCTTTCGAAATCTGAGAAACTTGATATAAGGAAGTTAAGCCTGGAAGACCTGAAAATTCTAAGAAAAAGGAAATTCCTGCCAAAACTCTATGTATTGAAGCAGGACTGAGATTGGAATGAATTAATTTAGAAACAATCACTTATATCACACTAAATACATAAATGTGAGGAAAATTACCCATACGTGTGACACTCTTAAAAAATGTATATACAATGATAATAACAAATGTGAATGTGCCCAAAGGAATTTAAAAAGTCCACAAATCCTTTTCCCAGCCTTCACAGTGTATAGAAAAAAAGAGAAAAAAATATTCTGTGCAAATATGCTTCCACCTTCCACCAGTGCAAACCAACATAAACTGCACCCACCAGATAATGGTGAGTAGTAAGCCTTTTTAGGAATTTCAGGGATCCTACACCCCCTCTATAACCTCCGGACCAACATTCCACTGTACAGGGCCAGCGTTGTCCTTCCACTCCCCTCTAAATCAGGACCTTCAAACCAGCTCCAGCGTTGTGTCAAAGAGAAAATATCATATAGTGTAATATTGCCAAACTATCACCAACCCTTAGAAATGTATATCAAACCACACACATTTTCCAAAGGGTTGGTGATAGTTTGGCAATATTACACTATATGATATTTTCTCTTTGACACAAGGCTGGAGCTGGTTTGAAGGTCCTGATTTAGAGGGGAGTGGAAGGACAACGCTGGCCCTGTACAGTGGAATGTTGGTCCGGAGGTTATAGAGGGGGTGTAGGATCCCTGAAATTCCTAAAAAGGCTTACTACTCACCATTATCTGGTGAGTGCGGTTTATGTTGGTTTGCACTGGTGGAAGGTGGAAGCATATTTGCACAGAAGATTTTTTTCTCTTTTTTTCTTTTTTCTATACACTGTGAAGGCTGGGAAAAGGATTTGTGGACTTTTTAAATTCCTTTATATATAATCTTTATGCACTAAAGTGCTTTGGGCACATTCACATTTGTTATTATCATTGTATATACATTTTTTTAAGAGTGTCACACGTATGGGTAATTTTCCTCACATTTATGTATTTAGTGTGATTTAAGTGATTGGTATAGGTATTATTTGCGCGGGTTAATTTTGTTTTTGGTGTTTACACTACTGCACAGCAGCATCTTATACCTAGGGCTATAGATATTTTGTGGTGCAGGAGTATTTATTTATTTTTGTAATTTAGAAACAAGACAATGCCACATAAGCATTTACCTCAAATGGATTAATATTCATGGTAGAACTAAAAGAACACCATTTATACCAAAAGTCAAGATAATCCTCCCAAGTTTTTCCTGAAACAGATTTCTTGAGGGACGCAGCAATCAATCCCAGATCAAGCCCCAGAGGAAATCTAGGCAAAGGAAACCAATCGGATCTGCCTCTGGAGCCAGTTCTTGGAACCTGCAAAACTGTAAACGAGATAAAGAATCTGCTATGTTATTCTTCATTCCCGGAATGTGTTTAGCTTTTAGAAATGTTATATCTCATGCAATGTAGTACAAGAAAACGGAGTAATTTACACACCAATTCAGATTTAGAGGATAAATAATTGATAGCAAACCAGACGCCATTATTATCTGTGTGTAACAGAATGCGATGTTTCTTAAATGTATTACACCAGATGATAACTGACACCACTACAGGGAATAATTCTAATAGAACCATATTCTGTTGAATTTCCGGAATCTTCCAGCTACTATGCCATCCGGAGGCACATCAATGGCCTTGTAAAAAAGCACCAAAGCCAGTAGATCCAGAAACATCCGTGAAGAAACCCAAGTCGAAATCATCAATGAAATCCTTTTGCCAAATTGTAGAACCATTAAAGGTACACAAAAAACTATTCCAAATTTTCAAGTCTTCCTTTTTTGTTTGAAAATGGTAATATGTGTATAAGGATTTTTTGATCCCTTTGTGGCTAGGGCTAATTGCCGGGCCAATGATAAGAAAATCATCTAAATAATCAAGGAAACCAGGTAGAAGCATGATAAAGAAAAACCCATAGGCATACATTTATCAAAATAAAATGAACCATTAAAATAAAAATCCAGCAAATTGAAGCCTTGAGGGTGTACAGGTAGCAAACAGAAGGTAGATTTGATGTCTGCTTTAGCTAATAGAGCTGATCTACCAAAGCGTTTGTAGTAAAATCGGGGCCTCATCAAAGGATGCATAAGAAACTGAAGCATCAAAATCTGCAACATCATCGTTAAGAGAACTATCAGGTGG
This sequence comes from Staurois parvus, assembly GCF_062004578.1. Taxonomy (NCBI): domain Eukaryota; kingdom Metazoa; phylum Chordata; class Amphibia; order Anura; family Ranidae; genus Staurois; species Staurois parvus. The sequence continues at coordinate 2,488,197 of NW_028317973.1, read as the reverse complement.
GTAAGATAAATGATGGATCAAACGAAAGGTTCCAGGTACTTTCTTAGGAACCAAACCTAATGGAGATAGTCTAAAATCGGAAAAAGGGGGGTGTCAAAAAGGGGCCAGCAATCCATCTTTATTAATTTTATCTTCCACAATTTCTGAATGCAAAAGGGTTGAACGCAAATTTTTAACTGGGAAACAGCCTTTACCATTGAAAGAAGGAACTAGGAAACCTTCTTTGAACCCTTTACATAATAGATCCACCATCCTGCTGTTCGGGTAATGATCAGCATTTTTGACAATATCACTAGCGTCTTGGTTTTTAATATTTTGGATCCCGGTTTTGAAGTTGAAATGATGTAGCGGTGGATTTTTTAAAGCATCTAAAGGCTGGGTGTGACCTATTACATTATGAACACTCATGTTTGTGTTTACAGTTAGATAAGAATCAACACTGGCTTTCGTTAAATGCAAAACAGAATCCTTTACGAAAGGAATTCTGATTGACGTTAGGCTTTTATGGGGTTAAAGGTCTTTGTGGTAACATTAAATTCAACCATAAACCAACATCTTTAATTCCCCAATGTAAAGATGAATGGACTGAAAGCTTCTGTTTAAAATTTTCATCATAAGTATATTAGGCTGTACCACCACAATGTTGGAAAGCCTCCATTACAATATTCAAATATTGAAACAAGCATGAGCATCTCTCCGGGAAGCGTTCACCCAAAACAGCAGCGTATATACAAAACGCCTGAAGCCAGTTTTGAAAGGTTTTAGGTATAGCCCTATCTTCTTCTGTTCTGTCTTTCCCTTTGTTCCATTTTAACCAAAAATTCCTTGGACGCTGGTAATAAAGATAAAATATCCACAAAATCTCCTTTCCAAATTTTTTCTTTTACTGGAGGGGCCAGGTGAAAACCTAATGGAGATATTTCACATGGAAGTGCTTCTTTAAGGCATGTTTCAGCTATAAATGGCTTAGAAACTGCAGGAAAATTTATTGGAAGTAATTGCAGATTAACCGATAACAATGAGAAAGCGCTGACAGAGACAGGTGGCTTATTATGAGGTACGCTAGGCATATTTTCATTAGACACTTTTTTCTCTTGCCAAATTGTACTAACATCCAACATATTTTTTTTGCAAAGATGCAGTTGATGCAATAGGGTCAGAACCAGAAATCTGAGAAGAATTTTGAGAAGAATTATTATTTAATGCACCAGAACCCTGTGCCCCTAAATCTTCTATTTCTTGTGATACAACCGAGTGAGCAGAGTAGGCGATAGTCTGATAAATTGGGGTAGAGAGTTCCAGAGGATGGGGGAAGCTCTGGAGAAGTCCTGGAGATGAGCATGGGAGGAGGAGACAAGGGAGCTAGAGAGTAGGAGGTCTTGCAAGGAGCGGAGAGGACGGTTTGGGTGATATTTAGAGACAAGATCGGTGATGTCATTTGGGGCAGAGTTATAAATGGCTTTATACGTTATTGTTAATCTTTTGAATTTTATCTGTTGGGCAATGGGAAGCCAGTAGAGGGATTGGCAGAGAGGGGTGGCAGATACAGAACGGTTAGTAAGGTGGATGAGTCTGGCAGCAGCATTCATGATAGACTGAAGAGGGGATAGTTTGCGATGAGGTAGGCCAATGAGGAGGGAGTTACAATAGTCAAGGCGAGATATAACCAGGGAATGAATAAGTTGCTTAGTGGTTTCTGTGGTTAGGAACGGGCATATTCTCAATGAACTGCAAGGGAGCTAATGAGCTCTGCTTGTTTCAATGCAAGTAACAGTATATGTAAAATTAAACCACATGTTTATACTTTAGGCCCCGTTCACATCTCTGGATTTGCGATTGCGGCGATTCTGCCCGCAATCCACCCAAAAAGAGGCTCCTGTTCCTTTTCATGTGAAGTTTGTTGAAAAGGAGCAGGAGCTTGTTTTCCGATGACAAAAGTGCATAGGGCAGTCCATTAAAATGAACAGGCTGCCCTATACGACACACAGTAATGCGTAAAAATCACATGTCAAAATGTGAACGGGGCTAAAAATTACTACTAGCATAATATTTTTTGAAAAAAGGTTTTATTTATGTAGTGTCTCCGCTGCAGGAGCTGCTGGTCATGTCAGGTACTCTCTTCTTACCTTGACCTTGGCAAATGCCTCAGTACCACTGTCACATCGTGCATACATGTTAGGAGTGATACATTAGTATTCTTTGTTAATACCCTAGGTACACCCCGAAATGAAACTCGAGACCTGCAAGTAAATAACAAAGTATATTGTCAAATAGTGCTTACATAGGCAGAGTATACCATCTACAATTTTTGCAGCATATACTACAACAAGGCTTCACTTCATCTGTCGACTGTAAATTCAGACCAGACCAATCTGAACTGTACCTCTATTCACAAGTAGCATGAGGCAACAACAAACTGGTACCAAACAGATCAGGACTATGTTACCTATGGACTCTTGAAATGGGTTACCTAAGCCTAGGCCTTTGCAACAGAGAACTGATAGTGTGCTGGAAACTGCACTCAACAGCAGATAAACGTTTGTACATATTATAGGTTGGATGTTCTGCCGGCTACATTGGGGCCTTTTAAGGTTCTGTGGTATACTTTGGCTGACAGGGCTCAGGGTGCTCAGTATCAAATAGATGTGGGGCAACAGTGAAAGTACAGAACAGTAAAATCTTCCTAATAGTTATGCAGAAAGGCAGAAAACGATTACCGATGGGTCAATGACTCGCTCACCAGATTTAATGTATCTGTAGTAGCAGACTGTCTTCCGATGGAGGGGACCTCCTTTTAGATTTTAGGCGGTTTCTTGTGGTGATCAGCTGAATGATGTATCTATATCGATATCACAGCAGTAGTCTTTGGTTGAATCCTGAACAGCAACAGTAGCAACAGCTAACCAGGGTTCTATGCTTCAGATCCCTGGTGGTGCAGATAACAAGCCACTATGCAGAACTTGTCCACAACAGCCAACTGCTCCCTCTTTGACTCAGTCCAGCAGTCTGTAGCTGATAGAACAGCCCTGCAGAACTGATGCAGAACACAGTTACTAACTGGCCCCAAAGCATTCTCACACTCTCCAGCAAGTTCTTCCCTTCAGCATACACTGGCAGCTATCTCCCAACTGCCCCGCTCTTTCTGGGCTTTTCTATTTATGTGAATGGCTCCTCCTACCTCCAGGCACACTGGATCCTGTAGTTGCTTTGCCTGTAATGGTATTGGAACTGCTCCTAGCCCAAGCTACATCTCCCAGCATTCAGTGTTCCATGCTTGAATGGATCAGGAGTTCAAAGTCCAAACAAGCTCCATCTTGTGATGAAAAAGAGAACTGCATTCAGCCAATTTTAGCAATATTATTTATTACAGGTACTTATATAGCGGTCAATTTACGCAGCGCTTCACATACATATATTGTACATTTACATCAGTCCCTAACCCTCAAGGGGCATACAATATTAATGCATTATAGAATCTGCACAGTCCAGTAACAATGATTCTGATTATATTTATATAAAGGTAAAATGTTATTGTTCAGAAGGAGAAAATACACTCATATTAGTAAAATCGAATCATTATCAATTCCAATATTCTACAATGATATCATTCCACAAAAGACGCAAGACTACAAGAAAACATTCTATGAAGTATGAACAGTTTCATGCAACAAGGTAAAAGCTGTATCAGAAATACAGATATATGAATAGCACAAGTTTAAGAACTATGAACAGTTCCAAGCATTGGTGTCAGAACAGGAAAAACCAGTTTCAGAGTCATGTGAAACCTACAATGTAACTATAAACAACCAAGTATGGGTATTCCAAAGTCATACATACCACAGACCATAGAATCTAGCTTACAAACCTGATTTTTCCACGCATTCACAGAAATAGACTGCTGATGGTGAAGATCTCAGCACTGCTATAAATAAATAATTACATTTTCTTACTGAATCTGCTGTAAAAGATTTTTTTATCTAGAATGTTAATATGCACCAGTACTCAGATGATAGACATTAAATTATTTACATAATTTTAAGAAGCAGCAAATTACATTAAAACAAGCCATCCTTGACCTCTCTAGATGCTTTTAATGTGCAGTTATTCACATACAGGAAGATGGCCATTAAGCCAAAAACACATATTTATTTTGTTAAACCTGGGGGCTGAACTAGAAGAATCTAATAGATAACAGTGTGAGTAAATTAGGGTATAATTCTTATATTCCAATGTGGTAGCCTGTTAACCCAAGAAGGTGATCTCAACTGCTTTTAGAGATGCCTAACAGAGCTCCTCTTATTCACAGCTGAGTTTCTTGTGCAACCTCTAACAGGACGTGTTTACAACGGCTGTTTTTTGCTTTTGACTTTTTTTCTACAGCCAGTAAACCCCCCAGCATGTTATCCTATGTGTCCATGCACACATAGACTGTAATCAACGTATTTTGGCAGGGGAGCAGCAAACCAGTGTTTTTGGACTTTTTTGAGCAAAAAAAAAATTTTTATAGTAATAAAAAAACGCTAAAAAAAGCAAAGAAGAAAAATGCGGCAAAACACAGCTAAGCCCTAATGCAAAAAACTATAAAAAAGCTGACAAACTCACGTTTTTAACGTGACTATACACAGCTAACGCTACCAGCATTATTAAAACGCCCAGTGGGCATGGAGACTATAAGAAAATTTATTTAATTTTCACTAAATTGGGCCTGATCTTAACAAATGAAGATGTGTAATGAGAAACATCTTGAAATGTTAATAGTGCTAAGATTTACCCTGAAAACGCACCATGTTTCCTAAATCTCCTAAAAACAGTGCACTTCTTGCTTAGGCACTCCTGTGCCTACAGCCTTAACTCTATGCAGCACCCTCCTAGCATAGGGAGCTAGGTAAATTTAACTTTTCCCTCCTTCTGTAATCAAGGCAGCAGTGATATTTTGTCTTGGTCTGTTCAGGGTTTCACTGGCTGGAACTTTGATTGCTTCCCCTTGCTGATGGAAGATGCTTCCAGAACTTAGGGAGGGAGATGCAAATAACAGGCCTGAATATTTATCATGGTCCAGCCAGTCCCTGTAGAGGAGTATCCAGTAGGGGGCTGGATACATTATAAATAGTTTGAAGCACTGGAGGCCTCAGTGAAATCAGGGTTGAGGGCCTCAATGGATCTTGTTAGAAGCTGATTGCAGGACCTGACCACAAGAAATCTGGTCCACTGGACCATTTTCAAAGAAAGCTGGAAGGTGGCAGCTGTACTGGGACTTGAGTAAAGATCCAAAACTGATCCCTGCGACTCTGTAGTGTTCTGGAGATTGCGCTGGGTACCAGCATTTGTGCATTGGTGCAAGGTAACCAGATGCCAAAGAGACTTGCCTCATGGTCTTCAGCTATAAGGCTTTAGACTGTTCAGAAACCTGCCTCATGGTCCCCAGCTGAGAGGCATTAGACTGTTCAACATCTACAGATATTTAAGGAAAAGATTGTCCTATGTGCTAATTGTATGGAGTATCCCATGCCCTAACCCCTCTCCTGTTAAGTTTCTGCAAGCAATAAATCATTAGCCTGTGTTATTGGAGCCAGTGTGAATTGACTGGTGCTTGCAGTGGTGGGCAGCCTCTGTACTTTTAGGGAAGAACCAGTTATTACCAGTGGGCCCTACTGGGGTAGCCTGACTGCTGGTCTCATGAGATGTGGATATGAGAATTGGCAATCTAACTACCGTACTATATTGCTCACTGTTCTCCTTCCTAGAGAGAAAGCAGTACCTGTGGACCTGCAGTGCAAATACCTTCCTGCGACTGATTCATCCGTTCTGTGGTTCTATGCTTCCTCCACCTTTCTTGCTGCTTTTTAAATATTACCCTAACAGAGGAGCAACTCTGACATTAGGAACTAAAGCACCTTATTTATCTACCAAGATAGCCACCTCCGCACACAGTAGTACAAAGCATTATAAGTTAGCAATGGGGTAAAGATCGGCTGCAGGGAGACAGCAGGCAATGCTGGTGACATGCTCTTTGCCCTCTGCTTGCTTCGTATGGGAACACCTCCCAGAGTTTATGTCTTCTTTAATACAATAGGATTTTATTTCTGTATGCTGATTGGTGGCTGGTTGAAACCGCATCACTGACAGGTGTCTTGCAAGATCACTAGGTTATAAACAAAGGCAAGCATTAGTTTCAATGGTGACATTTAAATATGTCAATACAAATTTAACAAAATTATAGACTTTTTAAATTAAACAATGAGAAATAAAAGGTGCTGTATTTATTTTCTATGTTAGTACAGGTCAAGTGATACTAGCACACTGGTAAAGCAAGGGAAGTCAACAAAGGACCTTATTTAGGTCTCTATCTGGACATTGTACCTAATTTCTGAGCTCAAGTGTTTGTTTATTGGAGGCCTGTGTGTCCACACAATATGTTCATGAGGAATATTGTTATTTGAGGTCCACACTTCTCTTTTCTGTATCTGAACCTTTAGCAGGTTACAGATTTAACCCCCAAAAAATGGATGCATACCGTATTTTTCGCCGTATAAGACGCACCTGACCATAAGACGCACCTAGGTTTTAGTGGCAGAAAACAGGAAAAAAAAAATTCTGAACTAATGGACTGCAGACACAGTACAGGAGATGACCAGAGACTGCGGACAGTACAGGGATGACCAGAGACTGCGGACACAGTACAGGGATGACCAGAGACTGCGGACAGCACAGGGATGACCAGAGACTGCGGACATAGTACAGGAGATGACCAGAGACTGCGGACATAGTACAGGAGATGACCAGAGACTGCGGACATAGTACAGGAGATGACCAGAGACTGCGGACATAGTACAGGAGATGACCACAGACTGCGGACATAGTACAGGAGATGACCAGAGACTGCGGACAGCACAGGGATGACCAGAGACTGCGGACATAGTACAGGAGATGACCAGAGACTGCGGACAGCACAGGGATGACCAGAGACTGCGGACAGCACAGGGATGACCAGAGACTGCGGACAGCACAGGGATGACCAGAGACTGCGGACAGCACAGGGATGACCAGAGACTGCGGACAGCACAGCGATGACCAGAGACTGCGGACAGTACAGATGACTGCTGACCTTTGGGGAGGTGGGGAGCAGGTACCTGAATTTGACAGGTACCCGCTCTTACTTCCGCGGAGTTGTTCTTTGATCTTACCTGTTCCTCGATCCAGCCGCGCGCTGTCTTCCCGGCTTCTGTAATGGCGCTCGGCATGACAGCCGGGTGCCCAGTGCGCATGAGCGAGAAGCACTTGCGCTTTGTGATTGGTCGGCTTCTGGGATCTGTCATGTGTCCCAGGTACCACCTTACCATTCACAAAAAGCACCGCTTCTTGCGCATGCGCACTTGGCACCCGGCTGTCATGCCCACACTACAGAAGCCGGGAAGACAGCACGCCGCTGGATAGAGGAACAGGTAAGGTCCCGCTGCAGAGCTGAGCGGCCGGCCCGGTATTCTGACACGGCCGCGGTGGAAATACCGGACCGGCCGCTCCATATTCGCCTTATAAGACGCACTGACATTTCCACCCCAGTTTTGGGGAAGAAAAAGTGCGTCTTATACGGCGAAAAATACGGTAAACATAAAAAGTGAATTCAATGGACAGTTGAAATACATGTATGATTTTTTTACTTTTTAAAACATTTGCATTCTGGTCAGCCATTCATGTGCTGCATGAACCTCTGCCACACTGCATAGGCAGGACATTGGCTTCAGTGTTGCTTCAGCCCTACATTTTCCTGCTCATTGGGTAGACGTGATAATACTAATTCACTTTGCATTGTTCATTGCGTGCTTATAACAGAACTTGCTGAACAGAATTAACTAATCAATTGGACAGGTCCATAATTTTCTATGACCCAGCCCACTGCAGACTACCATCAGTATTCTGCAGCTAGCAGAAACAGCCTGGCACTTATTCTGGGAGAACCAGCAGGGCAGGATTCACATGGGCTCTACTGTGTCACAGTTGGTTATTTGTACAAAAGAGCTTTAAATAAATCAATTATTTTATTGAAACACAATCAGCATGCTTTCAACAAATGTAATCTCTTCAAACAACTCTTCCATTCCCTTACGGGCAAGAGTTTCCAAATCTATGGACCTATAGACCTCAAAATTATTTCATATTTATAAAAGCAAACTTAGCAGTTAACGTTTTTATCTTAGAACGGAAATTAAAGTGATACTAAGAGATGCTATACTTACCTGCTCTGTGCAGTGGTTTTGCACAAAGCAGCCCGGATCCTTCTTGGGTCCCCCGCCAGTGCTCCTGTCCCCTCCCTCTTGTTGGGTGCCCCCACAGCAAGCAGCTTGCTATGGGGGTACCCGAGCAGGAGCGTGTGTGTCCATTCACACACAGAGCCATGGCTCGGCCCCGCCCTCTCCCTCTCCTGATTAGTTCACTGGCTGCTATTGACAGTAGCGGGAACCAATGGCGCTAATCAGGAGTGAGAGTCCCCGGAGAACTGAGACTTCCATGGACATCGCTGGATCAGGATGGGGCTCAGGTAAGTGATAGGGTGGCTGGGGGCACTGCTGCACACAGAAGGTGCTTAAAGGCAAAAAACCTTGTGCCTTTACAACCACTTTTAAGTGTAACTAAACCCATCGATCTTTTATTGCTGGAGAAACGTGGTTAGGGTGAAAGATGGCATGGGATACAAGAGGACGTCTCTTCATTTCTCTAAATAGTCTTTGTACAAAGGGCAAAAAAGGTAAATGGAAGCAAGTTCCTGCAAAGGCCACTTCCGAATAGGAAAACACTAGGGCCTTCAAAAGAAAGGACAAAAGTTGCACACCATCACTAGGGCTCTGAGTTCAGGTTGGTACTCACAATACTACAGGATCACCAATTGCCTCCTTCTGATCTCCGCCAGGCACTCTTCAGTGAGGGAGCAGATAAGGCTTACAATGCCACAAGACAACTGGACACCCCCTTCCAGTATCCTGCTAGCTTTCCAGACCAGGTCCCCACACGAAACCCTTTAAATAGGCCCCCCAGCCAAACTTCGTACCTCGTTGAACATGCACAATTCTCCAGCCACCTGCCCATAAGAGTATAGCCCTCAACTAAATTTGCCTAACACCTTAGTACCCTAACTAGGAGGGTGTTACAGGATTAAAAATAGTTAATGTTGAATGAGAAATTTAGTTCTGATTTAATTAGTAGAACATAGAAACGTATAAGTAAAAAGAAAAAAATAATACATCCTCTTGACAGACCAGACAAAAATAATGAAAAGGAAGTAATACTTACTATCAGGACTTTCTGTATCTGCTTCCATGTGTAGTTATTTCTACTTCTGCCTGGCCTGTGTCACTTACATATAAACATACATTTTTAACTTGATCACCTCTGTCCTGAATAAAACCTTGTGATAAATTAGCCTCAGTCTATGCAGACGTATTTCTGCTCTAGGACAGCAATCTAAGCACTAGATGACTGGAGCAGGATAACTGAGCCTGTAAAGCAGAGCTCAACCAAAAGGGGAAGCTCAGCTTCTTTGCACCCTCCACTGCCACATTTGGCACTTTTTTTTGGGGGGGGGGGGGAGCGGGTACCTGGTTTTGGCAGGTACCCGCTTCCACTTTTGTTTCAGTTTGCTGCTGCGAACTGAGCTGGACGTTGGGCCCCCTCCTTTCCCCGCAGTCTTCTGGGACACTTCACAGGTCCCGGAAGACTACAGGACCAACCACAAGGCACAGCGTGACTCTAGCATATGCAGCAGGAAACAAGCTGTGAAGCCTAAAGTCAGTATACAAAACTATAAACATATAATATAAATAAATGTCCAATGCCCAATCAACAAACCAATGAGTGAATTATGTTAAAAAGCAAATTTATTAAGGTAGGTGAAATAAAGTGAATGAGATCCACTAATAAACGTAAAACCACAAAGTAATTCAATAAAGTGAATAAAGTCCACTATTATCAAAATGTGTTCTTTTGTATTTAGAAGCTTCCACCTTTAGACATCCAAACCACCACATGTGTATGTCACCATTGCCGCACTTTTTCAGCTCCATAGCTGCCAAAAGAAAAGCGGCAAAAAGAGCATGAATCTTTAGCTTTTAACACCCAGTCATTCGGTTCAGCTCCACCACTATACTGAAGGTGCCTGGTAATCCACCTCTCTTCACATGCCTAACAAAGGGGTCCTGCGTGACTCTGAAAGGTTGCACTCTCCTGTTTATGATGTGATCATACATCAGTAAAGCCATTTGGACAACCTGAAGATCCATGGTATGCTGGCAAATATCTACACCTCTCTTCAGGGGACACTAGTATTAGCGTGCTCTGAAGATGTACCGTCGCATGAAACGTGTTGGTTTGGACCTACGCACTGATGTCACGCCACCATGGAACTGCCAGCTATCTTTGTAAGTGCACTGCAAACAAGTTCTTCTGGTTTATTGTTTTTATGGCATTTGAATGCTTTTAATTTTTTTTTATGTGAATCCCGTGCAATATTAATGAACTACTACACTCTATATGGTCCCCCAATGTGGCTCCATATGGTGAGTGCTAAGGCATAGTGAATTTTTTGAAAATTTGATTTTTTTTTTTTTTTGCCAAAGGTTTTTGGAAAATGCAGGTAAGAAAATTAAAATGTTTTTTTTTTTACACAAAGTTCTCAATCAATAAGCTAATTCTAACATACCTCAGGTATAAATTACACATCTATTTTCCTGACTACCTATCACATTTTTGGAGGCCCTGGTTCACCAGGACAGTGAAAACACCCACAAAATGACCACATTTTGGGGAAAAAACACCCTAAGGTATTTTTAAAGGGCATGGTGAGTCTTTTTAAGTCTTAATTTTTTTGCCAAAAGTTTTTGAAAAATACGGGAAGAAAATAGAAAATTATATTTTACACAAAGTTTTCAGTTTAATAAGATAATTCTCTCACAGCATAGGCATACTTAGAATTACAACATTAATTAAAACACATTCTACTACCCCTCCCAAGTATGGCAATACCATATGTGTGAGACTTTGACCAATTGGGGTTTATTTACTAAAACTGGAGAATCCAAAATCAGACTCCCTTCTGCATAGAAACCAATCAGCTTCTAACCTCAGCTTGTTCAATGAAGCTTTGGCAATGAAACCTGGAAGCTGATTTGTTTCTATGCAGAAGGGAGTCTGATTTTGGACTCTCCAGCTTTAGTAAATAAACCCCATTGTGTCAAAACCAATGTACTGTAATGGTTACCTCTGTAAGAGTGATGAAGGAATATAGTTAAGTGTAGTGTCACCTATATCATTTCCAGTTCTGACACCTCAAGCAAGCCTAGCCTACTGGTATGTGGCTTCCCCCAGAAATGCCATGTTCACTAGCCAGGTAACAAAGAAGAAAGGAAGAACAAAATAGTTCCTGTGGTTCCAGGTGTGTCCACAGGGGGATGGTTGGGAATGGTGTCTTGCAGCAATATAGTCAGCGGCATATGCAGATGGGTCAGTCCAGACGCAGCCAGACACATGGCCAGCAAACAGACAAAAGGATTGGTCCAGGCAGCAGACAGAAACATGGTCAATAAACAGGCTAGGGTTAGTATAGGCACCTGGGACTGGTGTGGCAGTGATCAGCAACAGTGTAACTGGTGTGGTGATGCTTAGGAATACTGTAACTGGTGTGGCAGTGATTAGAGACATGACTGGTGTGGCGGTGATCAGGGACACTGTGACTGGTGTAGCAGTGATCAGGCACACTGAAACTCGTGTAGCAGTGATCAGGGACACTGCAACTGGTGTGGTCATTATCAAGGACACTGTAACTGGTTTGGCAGTGATCAGGAATAATATGACTGGTGAGGCAGTCAATAGGGACACTCTGAGTAGTGTTGTGGTGAATTAGGTACTCCTGTGAGTGGGTGGAGGTGATTAGGGATTCTGACTGGTGCAGAAATGATCAGGGATATTGACTAGCACCACCACATTGTACTACTGTGGTGGTGATCAGAGACGATGGCTGGTGGCACTGACACACAGTGATATCAGTGTCACCATAATGACATTGCACTTGTTCTAGTGACAGTATGTAAAAAAACTTTTTGATTTTGTTTATAATTTTTTTCACATTGTTTTAACATATTGTCACCAAAGCAGTGTAATTAACACTGTGTAAGTAATCATTTACACTGTGTTTGGCATTTATTCATAATGCTATTGTTTACTTTTGTGATAGCTGTGATTGACCACAGCTATCACATGGTACATGGCCACTCTGACTGGTCCCATACCAAGTGATTACTGTGACCAATCACAGATATCACACTAGTAAGCAATGGCGTCATGAATGACAGCCACTGTTTACTATTTTTCATGTGATCGCTGTGATGTGTGTGACCACATGGTACCAGGGCCAATCACAGTAGCCCAGTACAATGATCTTTATTACGCTGTGTCTGGTGAACACATAAATCACAGATCACACAGCCCTGAGGCCATGTATGAGCGCAAAAGTGGAAGGACTCACCACGATGCTTGTCCCGCCAGGCGGCATATATGCATTGCGCGGGTGAAAGATAGTAAAAAAAAATAAAGGCGGCATTTTGCATTCAGTTTTTTATGTAAATTACAATATAAAACATACATTACCAAAACATACATTTCTATTTTAAGTCAAAAACTAGTAATTGAAAAATTCAATTAACACTAACAATTTATTGAAATTTATTCTAACTTAATCTTCTGTGTCTTCCCAATTAAAGATATTTAGTAAGGAAAACTTAAATTGATTCATACGAATATAAATCTCATGTCATGTTAGTAAAATGTTGCCTTATTTATTGCAGGTGTTTATATAGTACTGAAAGTTTTACTCATATTAATTCTATCCAGGGCCGCTGATAAGGGGGTACACCCGGACCTCCTATACCAGGCCTGGTCAACATCAGTTCAACATTTTGCTAACAGCATAAAATTTGAAATTCGTGACTCACTTAATTTCAGTTTTCCTAACTAAATATCTTAAATTGGGAAAACACAGCATGGTAACAGATCATTTCACTTTTAGTAATATGTTACATGCTACACCCATATTTAGGGTTTAACATGTTACTAAAGCACCTACCCACACCCCGCTACATTTCCCCATTGTGACAGCATGCATGTCATTCATTCACAGAGCTCTGTGACTGAATGAACTACAAGTACTGTCTGACACTAGGGCTTGTAGTTCTCAATGAACTGCGAGGGTGCTGAAGAGCACTCTCATAATTCATTGATCGTCCTGGACTTTAGTAACTGTCTGCCCATTCAGGAGGTATTAGAGACAGCTATACTGAGTATCTACAGGAGCTTGACATTGCACTCATGATCTGTTGCACACAGGCACAATGCTCTGCATGCTCCTTGAAAAAAAAAAAAAACTTTTTTTTACCTGAAAAAAATGTGCATTTATTATTTTTTTTTATTTAAAGTAGACTTATCCTTTATATTAGATTGGCAAACAACTAATTGTTGATGTTAATTGTTTCTTTCAAGTACTAGTTTTTGACTGAAAAGAGAAATGTAAGTTTTTGATAATGTATGTTTTACATTCTAATTTATTCAATCAGTTGAATGCAAAATGCTGCCTTATTGTTTTTTTTAAAATAAATCCAAAAAAAAACATTTTTGGAATACATTTCTCTCTCTGTACATGCACCTCAGGGCACATTGCCTTTCAAAATGACATTGCACTCATTTGTAGGTAACTTTTCAGTAGAGACATAAGATAACCAGACAACCCTGTTTGTAATCTCTGATATCTCTATTATGTGGGACTTTCCCAGATGAACCTTGCTATTGTAAGTACTTCAAGAGAGAATATTTCCTGGATTCCCCTGCCTATGGGTAAAGTATTTATTTTAGACATGTTTCTATCATACTGCTATAGGGGAAAGTATACGTTTCGGGACATTTCTGCAATGTGACTGAAAAAACCATACTATTCAGCTAGAAGGAAAGGAAACAAAAAATATAAATTAGAAGTGTTTATCCATACACAAAAAAGGAACATTTGTGTTCTAAAATAAAATCTTTGTAAATTGTTCAAGTGTACACTAAGGGTACTAATCGTCTCCAGCCAGGGGTGGACTGACAACTCATGGGGCCCCCGGGCAATAGGGCATCATGGGGCCCCTGTGTCCTTGCCCACACTCAAACACCCAAAAAAGCCTATGAAAGGTACCAGGGGCATCTCATGGGGCCCCCTACTGACCCCGGGCCCTCGGGCAGTGCCCGAGTTCCCAAATGGTCAGTCTGCCCCTGTCTCCAGCATTGCAGTGAAGAAACCAAGAGGTATCTTTAGGTGCTATTTTTTCATCTACGAGGATCAACATTTTCTGGTAGTGTCAATTGCTGCCTCGCCCCTCCTGAAACTTCCTTTTGGTTCAGTATTATACCAGGCTACCTTATTGGCCAGGATGCACACGCATTTGGCAGGAAAAGGGTGGAATTAGTCATCAACACTACCAGAAATGTTAATCCTTGACTCTTACAGTATCCTAGAGTAATTACTCTGTTATTAATAACGTTTTAACAATATACTTTTATATTTAACTTATCCCTTATCAAAATGAGAAAAAAGACATAATGCAAGGTATACAGTTTAGGATAGCAGTGTAATATGTGCAGGAGTGCCACCGCTGTCCAGAAACATGCATCTTTAACTAGGCTGCAATCATTCTTAGGTAAGCCACAGGCCATGGACTGTCTGTCACAGCACAGAACAGGACTACTGGACTTGCAGCTGAACTCAATGCAGACATCTAGTCCATAATCCACTGACTGGATCCCTCAGTACAGACTATACACGAGTCCCCCTGGCATATATGGCCACAACCACTATGGCCGTGTACTTGGGTCTGGTCCCACTCATCCCTGTTTAAACTCTCAGAAATGTTTCCCACCCTTTCTGCCATCTTCTGTGTAAAAAGCCAAGCCCAGCCATCAATCAACCTATTTGATATCAAATCCATCCCACTGGCACAGTCTAAGACAAGCATGTCCATAGATACGAACCTGTGTCTGAAAGATGAGCTGATTTGTATGAACATTTGAGCAATGCTCATCAGCCTGCTCTGTTTCCCCCTTCTCATCCAATGGGGCCTAATGCAGGAGTGCCTTTAATTCAGACTCTGACAGTTCCCCTATGCCTTCCTTGAGCCAGGACTTGATAGCTACTGCTATCACAGTCTTTTCAGCACCGTTAGGCTTGTTTGCCAACTCAGCTGCTACAGTGTACACAAGGGGTGCTTAGCCTTTTGAAGAGTGAGACCTTCACTATATCAGGGTCTTTGCAGCCATCCTTTGAATTGCCAAAACAAGGTCTGTGGACAATTTAAACAAAAAAACAACAGGCCAGGGAAGTGCATGCTCTAGTGCAATAAACATCTTTGTTAAAGTGATACCAAAGGCTTACATTTAAAAAAGAAAGAAAAACAAATGTATCCAACTTACCTGCTTTGTGTAGTGGTTTTGCACAGAGCAGTCTGGATCCTCCTCTTCTTGGGTCCCTCGCAAGCGCTCCTGGCAAGGTGCAGCTCAGATTGGGATGAAGGAAATTAGTGAAGGGGTATAAAAAAAAAAATCCCAATTGGCACTGATTACTGCCAAGCCATGACTGGACAGGAGGAAGGCTGTGGGCCAGCAGTGAACCATGATCTGGTGGTCGAGAAATACTGGTCATCGACACTCTGTATTGGCTATGCAAAGGGATAACTAGTGTCTGCTGTCAGTGGCAGAACTACCAGGGTAGCAAAAGTCGCACTTGTGACCGGGCCTTGGTGTTCCCCCACTGTGGGTTGGGGCCAGGAGGGTAGGAAGAGGGCCGATTTGTGTTGTAAAAACCAAGCACTTTTCTTCTATGTGTATGTCTGTGACAGTAGAAGAGTGCCATGGCTGTGGCGTGGACAAGGAAATGCTCAATTGCTGCTACTGCTTGGGCGGCAGGGGGTGGGTCCAGCAGTGGCAGTCTGTGGAAGCCCCAATCCCCGGCTAGGAAAAAGCGGCAGAGGTGGCTGACCTGGGCGGAGGAGGACGTGGTGTCCAGTCCCAGGGCCCAAGCTGATGTTTCGTGTGTGTGTGTAGCCCAGACTCCTGCTCCCCCTCCTCCCTACATTTCACCAAAAAATGGAGGACACCTGCAACAGGAAGTGACAGTAACAAGGAGCCGCAATAATCCACATGTAGAGTAACCGTAGGAACATACAGTTGGACCGGGCAAATGTCGGGGCTGTTGCAGGGAGAGGACGAGCAGGCTGGGAATAGAGAGGCTATGAGATTGCGGTGTGCTCCACCGACATGAGGGGAACAGGTTGGTCTGCATTGCAGGGATCAATGACAGCCAACACTTCTCAGGGCTCTCTGCAGGGAGCACTCTGAAGGTACTATCTTAGCACCTCCAGATTGCCCTCTTTACATCCTTCAGAGTGCCCCCTGGAGGATATAAGGGGGCACTCTGGAAGAAGATACAGGGCACTCTGGAGGTACAGATGTAAGGGAGCACTCTGAAGGATGTAAGGGGGCACTTTAGGGACACTGATGTAGAGGGGCACTCTGAAGACACTGATGTAGGAGTGCAGAACAAAAATGTAGTCCGTCAGTAAATTTTTCATGCTTTGTCAGTAAAATAAAGTCATCAGGGGTTGTTAATACGTCGTGGGAGTAAAGGGCCTTGAGATCAGTGGGAAGTGCCCCAGGCTCAGAGGGAACGTCAGGAGAGGCCCTTCATGTTTGTTTGCACTGGGGCTCTGAAGGTTCTAGTTATGCCTGTTTCCCATTATAGCTAATCAAGGAAGGAGAGAGTAGAGCAGGGGTGGACTGATAACTCATGGGGCCCCCGGGCAATAGGGGATCATGGGGCCCCTTTGTCCTTGCCCAAACTCAAAAAAGCCTATGCAAAAGGTACCAGGGGCATCTCATGGGGCCCCCTACTGACCCCGGGGCCTCTGGCAGTGGCCGAGTTTCCAAATGGGCAGTAGAGCCATTGGTTCTGGTTTATGTTTGATACATGGGTCAAGATAGGAACATTTTAGCAAGCACTGCAGCAAATGCCTGGATGAAAAACTGAAGCTCTGGGCTCATTTTGTGTGTTCCCTGTATGCATTGCACTGGAGTGAATACTTAATTCATCTGGTACTAGGGTATGTTAAGTCAAAACAAATTAAAAACTGCCACTTTCATTTGAGGACTATATATACTCAATGGCAACTTTATTAGGTACACCTGTTCAATTGTTTGGTAACACAGATTGCTAATCATCCAATCACATGGCAGCAACTCAGTGCATTTAGGTATCTAGATGTGGTGAAGACTTGCTGAAGTTCAAACCAAGCAGAATGGGGAAATAAGGGGATTTGAGTGACTTTGAATGTGGCATGGTTGTTGATGCCAAACGGGCTGCTCTGAGTATTTCAAAAGCTGCTGATCTACTGGGATTTTTTTACAGACAACCATCTCTAGGGTTTACAGAGAATGTTCAGAAAAAGAGAACATATCCAGTGAGTGGCAGTTGTGTTGATGAAAATGCCTTGTTGATGTCAAAGGTCAGAGGAGAATGTGCAGACAGGTTTGAGATGATAGAAAGGCAACAGTAACTCAAATAACCACTCGTTAAAACCAAGGTATGCAGAATACCATCTCTGAATGCAAAATGCGTTGAACCTTGAAGCAGATGGGCTACAGCAGCAGAAGACCATACCGGGTGCCACTCCTGTCAGCTAAGAAAAGAAAACAGAGGCTATAATTTGCATCAAAATTGGACAATACAATATTGGAAAAATGTTGCCTGGTCTGATGAGTCTCGATTTCGGCTGCGATATTCAGATGGTAGTGTCAGAATCTGGTGTAAACAATATGAAAACATGGATCCATCCTGCCTTGTATCAACGGTTCAGGTTGGTAGTGTAATGGTGTGGAGGATATTTTTTGGAACACTTTGGGCCCCTTAGTACCAATTGAGGATTGTTTAAATGCCACGGCCTACCTGAGTATTGTTGCTCACCATGTCCATCTCTTTATGACTGCAGTGTACCCATCTTCTGATGGCTACTTCCAGCAGGATAATGCATCATGTCACAAAGCTCAAATCATCTCAAACTTGTTTTTTGAACATTATAATAACTTCACTTTACTCCAATGGCCTCCACAGTCACCAGATCTAAATCCAATAGAGCACCTTTGGGGTGTGGTGGAATAGGAGATTTGCATCATGGATGTGCAGCCAACAAATCTGCAGCAACTGAGTAATGCTATCATGTCAATATGGACCAAAATCCCTGATGAATGTTTCCAACACCTTGTTGAATCTATATCACGAAGAATTAATGCAGTTATGAAGGCAAAAGGGGGTCAAATCAGTACTGGTACTAGCAAGATGCACTGAATAAAGTGGCAGGTGAGTGTAAGTCAGTGCAAGAATGAGTTAACCTTAATTTTCACTTTATACTGGCAAGAGATCAGTCACAGATGCTTTCGAACAACAAAACTGAACAATCCATAATACAATATCCAAAGCCTGAAAATGAGTTTATGTTTGAAAGGCATTTTTTATTGGATAGATCATATTTTTATTGGGTAAATTAAGCATAGCAGTTAGTAAAATGTAACTTTTGTTGAAGACTAATTTCTTGAATCATTTCTAAATCTAATTAAATGGTTCACATTTCGAAAATCATATGAATAGTTGCTTTCACTTTCAGAAACAACTGATTAGATGTTGTGCAGATGTTTCTGTGTATGTTGCACATAGATTAATCTTTTAACAATCACCATTAAATGATCATAATTAGCATACTATATAAACATAAAGCCATGGAAGTGCCCATTTCCTTTAAGGCTCACATCTTGTATTCTATGATAGCATTATGTATGATGTTGACAGACTGGATGCCAACTAATGAGCTTGGCTTCAAACAAGGCTTTTTATTACAGCAGGTCCAAAAAAAACTCCACAGATCCTTTAACATGACCCACTCTAGAAGATACAGACCCCTCTGCTCCTGATCATCTCGCCATGTTTCTGATGACACTCACCTGAGCTCAGTTAGCAAACTCTTGTGAAGGATATGCTTGAATGTCGTAAATAAAGGAACATACTGTATATATCAGGATATGGATGAGGTGTTACTGCACAAAATAAATCACATAGTCAATGCTTGTTATCATGGTAGGAGATCATGTTTCCTTTCTTTCTGGTTCCTCAGAGAGAAGAAAGAACGGAAAGTAACTTTAAAGGAATCTCATGAACTTGAATAGGATCACAAAGACAGATTGGCTAGTATAGCTGACTCTGGCGCAGGGATGAGCTCAGGCATGTTCAGGACCACGTTCGAACCCACCTGAGCTATCCTGTCAGCAAGCTCTTCCTGCACACCACCAATCATAAGCAGCATAGACATTTCCCACTGCACAGCAGTATGTATAATAAGGATGCATATACTTGTGTCTTCAGGTTGGGGAATTCCTCAGCCACCTATGATTGGAGGTATGCAGTGAGAGATACCGGGTGAGATACTGTAGCTCAGGTGAGTTTGTACTAGAATCAGAATACGACCTCATCCCTATTTTGGAGTCAACAGCACATAAATAAATGCTTCTGCAACTACCAGGGGCGGATTGACAACTCATGGGGCCCCCGGGCAATAGGGGATCATGGGGCCCCTGTGTCCTGACCCACACCCAAAAAAGCCTATGAAAAAGCCAATGAAAAGGTACCAGGGGCATCTCATGGCGCCCCCTACTGAACCCGGGCCCTCGGGAAGTGCCCAAGTGCTTAAATGGTCAGTCCGCCCCTGGCAACTACTATAATTTGAATTGTATCACACTACACACATTTTATGTTTTTGGCCATGCAATAAGTTAATTATAAAATACCTCTGCCCCACTACACACACACAAACTCAAAACTAGCACTTAAAATTAACAGTTACCCTAATACTTAACCCTACCCACTTTATCTAACCTTTAAGTACTGTAAACCCTTAGACATGGTGGTTGCAAAAGTGTTCTTTCTTCCAAATAAAAGGAATCCACATTTCCTCCCCCCTCACAGGTTATCAGGGAATATTCTCAATTTATATACTTGCCTGCCCAGCAGACCCAGCTTTAACCAGCCATGGCACTTCATGCCACTGACTGAAGGAATGTATTATATTGTAACAAATTTAAGTAAATTGCAACATATTCATATAGGAACAAGAAAAGCATGAGTCAAGAACAGTTCTGTAGACAGTTAATATATTGTAGCAGTTTAGATTAAGGACATATACTGTATAGTTGGATTAATCTATACCTGAGAATCAAGTCAGCATTCAACAATGGCACAAATAACATTAATGACAATGATAATCAGTTCTGCAACAACTTTCCTGCGACCAGTATACTATGCTGCTAGAGTACACTCTATACGAATGACTATGCCAAGACCTAGACTTTACTGCAGAGGTACCCTAGTGTATATGCAGCATGTACAGTCCTTATAAAGCAGCTATCTGAGGAGACAGTATTTTGGCCTAGTTCTTCAGCCGGCTAGTGTTGAGACCCAGTTTTTCAGTGGTGCACATAAGCACAGTCCCAGAAAAGTCTACATGCATTGGTAAAGGCTGCTAGTCAAAGCTCAGTCTTTGCTAGCAGAAACAGGTTAATGGTACTACTGCATTCTCACCAGTCCCAGCAATACAGCCATTTTAGTCACACTGTCCAGGTATTGGTCTGCTTCTGTATCCACACAGCATGTCTCCAGTCCCACAGTGATGGGCTCCCTCCTGACCCTGCACCGAGGCTACGCTGATCCTCTACACACATGATACCAGGGCTCAATCCCTCTTGGCTCCGGCTGCAGGTTTGTAGCAGTTAGTGTGCACACAAACAGCAGTTTACCCTTTCCAAGCTCATTGCAGCAACAGGAAATTGCTCGGTCCACAGCCAGGGAAAATACAGCTTTTTTCTCCCCCTTTTGCCTTTTTCTCCTTGGGAATTGTAATTCAATAGTCCATAGACTCCCAAAGTATGACCCCCCTCCTGGACTTCAGCTCCTACAGTTTAATGTGGCTGGCATGCCAACTCCCCAAATTGAGTGGTGGTGGTGGTGCAATGGTCTTAATCTATTTAGGTTGGTAATCCCAGGGGGACAGAGAGCAATGGCAGCACAATGGCCAAACCTTCTCTTTCTAGCCAAGTACCTGGCTACAATGATATGACCTGAATAACATGCCATAATATGAAATGCTATAACACAGCATGAGGACGCTTACAAAATCTTTTCAACCTTTAAAAACTAGACATGACAGACTAGATACAACTTCCACTTGTTTTGGGTATTCAGATAAGCTTTGACACACATTTTTAGAGGGCACAGGATGAACTCTGGTGAATCAGAGGCATTTGGCAGCTATTGCAAATACATTTCCTGGCATGTATACAATGTACTTTATTTAGCAACATGGTCCAGTCACAGGTCATAAGTATTCTACAGACTGGTATACACAGCAGCACATTATATTCTCAAGACGGCAAAGGATCGTATTTCTGAGCAATGTGACCAACAAAGTCCCAACATAAGGCCTCTTGAATTATATTTTTTTTGTACTATGGCATGCATTTTTGTACATACATATATATATATATATATATATATATAATGTTCATAAAGCTGTGTTTTACTCCCTTTTTTTAACATGCATTTTACAAGTCACTGACCAAAAAAAAAAAAAAAAGGAATTTAGTAATATAGCAGTAGCCCCCAAACTATGGCCAACGGCCTCATCTGACCTGCTACAAGATTTTACCTATGAAAATACCCCAGTTGGCTGGCAGTAGATGTACAATTCTGTGTATCATAAAATGGAGCCTGACGCTTCCACTTTCAGTCAGGGGTGACCCTCCCCCAGTCCCCAGTGCAGATCCCCACCATCATCACTTACATTGTGGGGGATTCTGTTGGGCATACATGGATGTAAGGGAAACTCTGCTGAGCACACATGGATGTAAGCGGGACTCTCCTGCTATTGTGCAACATAACAAAATTGCAAGTAATTTTGTAGCAAAAAATGTATTTTTTTTTGTGTATGAGAGAAATGTCAGAATTGCCAGATTTAGCTCAGTGACAGGTGCCAGAACAGTGGGATTTGTGACAACAGCTTCCCTGTGTTGCTCTACATGAGGAGACCATATCTGTAAACTGTGCCCTCCTACCCCCCTTGTATTGTGTCATCCTGCCCCCCATATACTGTGCCCTCCTGACCCCAGTATTGTTCCCTGCTGCCCCCCACTTTGCCCTCCTAATCACAGTATTATACCCTCCTGATCCCCCCCGTAATGTGCCCTTCTGCCCCCCCTTCTGTGCCCTCCTGGTTCCCCCCCTGTACTGTGCCCTCCTGGTACCCCCCTGTACTGTGCTCACCCCCTCCCCCCATACTATGCCCTCTTTCCCCCGTTTACTGTACCCTACTGACCCTCTGTCCTCTGCCCTACTGACCCCTGCCCTCTGCACTACTGACTCCCTACCCTCTGTCCTGTTGGCCTTTGTCCTCTGCCCTACTGACCCCTGTACGCTGCCTTACATCCTACTTACCTCTGTACACTGCCCTACATTATACTGACCCCTGTACACTGCCCTGCATCCTACTGACCCCAGTACATTGCCCTACATATTACTGACTTATGTACACTGCACAACATGCTATTGACCTCTGTGCACTGCCCTACCTTCTGCTGACCTCTGTGCACTGCCCTACCTTCTGCTGACCTCTGTTCACTGTCCTACATACCACTGACCCCTGTACACTGCCCTACAGCCTACTGACCTCTGTACACTGCTCTACATACTACTGATCCCTGTAGTCTGTCCTACCTACTACTAATCCCTGTAGTCTGTCCTACCTACTACTAAACCCTGTACACTGCTGTACATCCTGTTGACCCCTGAATACTACCGACCTCATTACACTTCTCTGCATACTACTGACCTCAGTAGACTGCCCTACATCCTACTGACCCCTGTACACTGGCTTACCAGTCCATTGCCAAGCTCAGCTTAAGAGTCCACAACTACAGATTGCTGATCTTGGTTTAAAAAGATCCAAAATGCAAAATGCCAGTCTTGGCTTAAAATTCAATAAACCTGTTAGTGGGGATGAAGATATGTTTACTAGAAGCTACTGCTGTGTAGAGCTATCAGACAAATAGTAATGATCAACCTGAAGTTTACTGTATTAATGCAAGATAAATTGACAAAGATAAGTATAACAGCCAGTGCAGCTATTTTAGTACAAGGCTGCCTAGAGGTAGTTCTCAAAAAGGCTGCTGGGTCTCTGTACAGAATAAGCAGAGCTTTTTTTTTCATTGAGAATAGGTGTAGGAACTCTCCCTTTCAAAGTTACTCTTTGTCTTTTCCCCCTACCCACCTCTGAGCACCGTCTCTTGATTCCAACCCTACCCACCTCCCAGTACGGCCCTTTTAGAGAATACAGAATCAAGAATAAATTTGTGTTGATAAGCAATTGTATGGAATTTGTTAATGAAAACAGGAAAATCAGTAAAATAAATGCACTGCAGCCAGCAAAAATAACTACCCCCCCCCCCATGCAACAATAGACCAACAGCAGCAACAACAGATCTTTCTGCAGCCAGCATCAATAGACCCTCCAGAATTCAGCAAAGATAGATCTGTCCCTCAACAATAGATCCTCAGCAACAATTGACCCCCAGCAACATAAGACCTACCCCTAGCAAGAAAGGACCCCCACCAGCAACAATAGACCCCCAACAAAAATAGATCCTCTCCAGCAACAATAGATCCCCCAGCAGTGAGCATCCACAGACCCTCCAGCACCCCTTGCTATTACATACATTGAGTACTGGAGGTGCCAGAACTGCTTTGCCACTGAATAAAAGTCCTGAGAACAGCAGTATCTAAAAGAACAGAGTACAAGAAGAAACTACTAGTCATAAACAGTACCGTAGAGTTCAATCCACTGCCAACACAGTTACTTGCTTTTCCTTGGGGGGTGTCAGGGCTCCGGGAATGACCAGAGGTGTGTGGACCGACACAGGGAAACACAGACTTCAGGTATAGTGTGTAAATAATATAATTTATTAAGGGCAACACAAACATAAAACGCAGTGCAACAAACCAAACCCAAAGCTAACACAAATGCGTACAACAAGGTGAAACAAACCCAAACCTTAACTGATATATATATATATATATATATATATATATATATGGAGCACAACGTAGTAAGGCGGGCCGGGTCGGTAGCTAACGGGCAGACAAGGTACAAGGATTAGGCAGAAGATTGGTCAGGAGTAGCTGAGGTCGGTACAGGCAGAGTTCAAGCAGATTCAAGATCAAGCAGAGTCAGGATCAGGCAGGAAGTGGACAGGATGCAGGTACAAGGGCTCATGGGAACAATACACCAAGGCCCTGACTGCAGGCCTGGCCATTCCTTAAATACACATCCTGAAATCAGCCTCAGGTGATGGCTTGATTGCAGGAGTGAGCTTCTGGCTGCTGAGAGCACCCGCTGGCCAGCCCTGGTACTGCAGCCCACAAGGTAGGTGAGTCCCACCACCATTGGCGAGTCCATTCCTGACAGGGGGTAACATCTATCTAACAATGAGGCTGGCTGTAGCTGGTAGTCCAGGTGGTTGAGCACAAGGATCTGTGGACAGACTCCATGGAAAGCAGCAGGAAGGATCCTCTGGTCTGGATGTCCAGGTAGTGGCAGAAGGTAAGGGTGTACAGTATAAATAGGCATCTGAAGACAGATGGCCACCCCACTGTAAAGGCAGTATTCAGGACCCGATAGCACAGTGCCCATCACAGTTATTGGGGCCTTAGAGGAGTCTGTGCGCTCTCATCCGATGACCCACACACCCTTAACAATGAAGGTAATGTGCCCAATCACTGCTGTACTGAAGTGTGGTATCTCTGAGTACCTGAGGGTGAGAAACAGTCAAATTAATTTCCCATGGTTGTCTAAATGAATCCTGGGGATTGCGGGAGTTCATTGGATTGTGGGGAAGGATTCAAAGGGACCTGCACCCACTGCTGAACATGGTGGGTAAAGAGGAACTCCACTACAGCACTATTGAGCAGGTAGGTGTTTAACTTTTGGTTGCCACTGGTAGTTCAGATAGTGTTTAGGTGCAGCTAAAGTGCAAATGAGTAGTGGAAAGGCTAGGACAGTCCCAAAAATCCAGCAGCTCCTTCAGGGGAGGTTAATACCACAACAATATCAAGGAGCAAGCTATGTCCCTTAAAGGTGTAGTAACCAAAATATATGCTTACTGAAAATAAACTACACTTTTTCCACGGGTCAGGCATGGCTGACCTATGTTCATTGCTTTGAAGAAAGGAGTTCAGTTAGTACAAAATTAGAATTTCTCTACATTTTGACAATCATAAATCGTTTTTCTTCATTCTAGCAGAAGTTTGTCTGCTATTGTATTGTAGCCAGTCCTTCCATTTTAACAGCAATTAATAACTGTGCTACCTATAGTAAAGGAAGTAAAGCTAGTTCCTCAAAACTAATGTTGAAAGTGAAGAGCATGTGATTGCTGAAGTAAATTGAGCAAGCAGAGAAGTGAAAGAGGAATTGAGACTTTGCAGGCTAAAGTTTACATAGAACTTGCTAAAGCAGTTTAATTTTTGTTAGAATAAAATTAAGATAGAGGTCTGTCTCATGTTTGAACTTATAGGTGCTTTCCATCAGCAGTAAACGTTATTGCCTATCATTTACTTGTTAGAAAACTCTAAATAAACAATGTGTTACTTAAGTCAAATTTTCTGTTATTGTTCCAAGTCTAATGCAGGCCATACATGGATCGAATTCCGAACAAATTTTCTTTAGAAAATCGGAAATTTCGTCCATTTTGTAATCCAATGGTGCCACCAAATTCGACCAACCAAGACTTCAATTTTACCTCGTGTTGCTACAGAAAAGAATTTTCATGGCCAAGAATTTTCTTTTTTTTCCAGGTCACAGCTCATGCTCATTTCTTTTTCGTTTCTATTGCTCGCACGATTCTCCCATCGTTGATTCAAAATTCTTTCATTTTTCAGAAAATTTCCAACATGCCGATCACTCAAGTTCTATGGTCACACAAAATTGGCTGTTTCTGTGACCCACTAATGGTTTGAAATGTGAACGAACATTTTTAGAAAAGATTTTCGAAAGAAAATTATTTCAGAATTCGACCCATGTATGGCCGGCTTTACAGTACATTTGATTTTTGTTAGAAAACAGCCACAGCTTGAGTAGAAAAGTCTGTCACTTGCCAGCATGCTACAGAGAATGGCCCTTGCTCTCTGCATGGAAGCAGTGGTCTCTCTGCAAAGTTCTGACACCTCCTGCTGAGTCAAAGCTGTAACCCTGCATTCAGCAAATCTCATGCTCCTTGCTGATTGTAAGGCCCTAGCTCTGGCTCACTGGGGGCATGTTGGGTTTTTACAGATAAATCACTGCTTACACACAGAAAACAAGGGTCTTTTTCTGCAGCATTTTGGGGTGGTTCAGGTTATATGAATATGATTCTTGTTATGTCAAAATAACTTTTATCATATCATTTTTGTATTGCCAAATGATTTTCTGTGTTCATGATCTTCTTGTAGGAGAAATATCAGTGTTGATTGTTATGACTGGATAGAAGTGCAGCGCTAACCCTGGAGGAGCCACTTGTATTTTTGCCCAGGTTTCCCTCTTTCTTCACTTTGCAGCCAGGAACAAAGTATTTTCCCGCATTGAGATGCACACACATTTTCGCTCGTTGTCTTCAATTACCAGTCGAGGGGATGTTTTTTTTATGAAATTTTATTGTAGAACTGGGGATAGGGATTGGGAATTTAGTAGGATACTCCAAAATTAGAACTGTTCACGTTGAGGATATTTAGCTGATCTCTTTATTGAGCACTGGTGAAGTCCTGACTGAAAGCAGATATCAGACTTCTCTTTAATGTGTAGCAACAAGTAGTTTAGAAGTGAGTAAAGTCCCTTCAGCAGCAGTAGTAGTTGCAGGGCTGATCTCCTACGGTACAGGCCAGTTACGGCAGACTGTGGCAGTCCAAAGTAATAGAACTGAGCAAAGTCCTTTGCAGTAGCAATAGTTGGACAAGCTCTTCAGAACACCAGGCAGTGTTCCCTTTTTCTCAGACCCAAGTTGACAATCAAGCACCAGAGGGGTAGCAAAGCCCAAAAATCTCTCAGTGTCTGTACTCACAAGTCCAAGCACAGAATGGCAACCTCCTTCCAATCTTCTAAGCGACTCTCTCTCCAGTGATACCAGACAGATCTTTGGTAGACAGCTCCCCTCAGTCAGCTTACTGAAGAACCTGGGTCATTCTTTCTAGCTGCAATGCAGGTCTCGGGTAGGTGACCTGAGGGCCTGGAGCAAATGCCAGGTGAGGCAAGCTTGCCTCCAGCCTGGCTTGGTGCAATCCTCTCCAGTGAAAGAC
The DNA here is from genome assembly GCF_062004578.1 of Staurois parvus. Classification (NCBI taxonomy): domain Eukaryota; kingdom Metazoa; phylum Chordata; class Amphibia; order Anura; family Ranidae; genus Staurois; species Staurois parvus. The sequence continues at coordinate 2,460,719 of NW_028317973.1, read as the reverse complement.
GCTGAATAGACTCAAAACATCAATCTTCCTGTGCTTGGGAGTGGGTCCAGAAGAGACAACTGGCTAGGATCTCATCCTTGTTGGCTTGAATGTCACACGCCTTGCTACCTTCTTCAGACTGAGGAAATCTAAATCCACTAACCATAAAACAAGACAGAGGGCACACCGGCCCAGTGCATTATCCTTAAAATATGTATTTATTGTTCAAAATGATAAGTATTAAACTCACAAAACAGCTGTTTTCACAAGTTCATCAAATAAACATAGTTCCATCAAATCCATGATGCATCATGTCACCCCACAGGGCAGATAGGATCTCCAATGGGCTAATGCGTTTTGAGGACTAGCCTCTTCCTCAGAGCCCTGCTGTTTTATGAGTATAATACTTATCATTTTAATAATAAATACATGTTTTAGGATAATGCACTAGGCCGGTGTGCACTCTGTCTTGTTTTATGGTCACGAAAGATCGTGAATCCATGTGCTCACAGAACACAAACACCACTCCAAGCATGTAATAGGTCTACCCTCCCCTACAATTGGCCAGAACCCTATCCATAGTCATGCTGCTCATTTGCCTAGTTTTCTCCCATGTTCTGGAAGGCTCTCATAGCTTCCTGAAGGCGGAAGAACTCAGACAAACTCAAACAGCAGCGGAGCACCATGAACAGACCTAACTAGTCCATCACAGCACTCCGTTAAGCAGAGAGCCCAATTAGATTTTTCTAACAGTCTCTCTGTTAAGCAGGGAAAAACGTAGCTATACTTATCCTAATTACACAAATCCTAGTGCCTAACTAGGAGGGTATTACATTAGGAAGACCCTGATCACCGCACACCAAGACCTGACAGTAATTAGAATGAAAGCAGCCTCAGACCAGCTTTGTCCAGGCCACGCTCCCCAACATGTCTCACCTTTGAGCTGTAAAGCTCTACATAGTGTTTCCTACAGTGTTCACCCATAAAGTTATTTTAACACATGTAAATGAGTAAAGCTGGCCATACACTGACTATACAGCACAACTGGACAAATCCACCTTTGTAGCTAATGTATTTTGAGAGCTGGCCCTGCTGTCAAAATATCTTAACAGTGGCTGCCTCAAGCTGGATGCAGTCACTTTTTAGCCAACAATTTTCCATCTGGAAATTTCATTTTTTCAATTTGGGGACATTGGGCAGGTACAGTTGTGACCAAAATTATTCAACCCCCAATGCTGTAAAGGGGTTTAGGGACTATAGTGTACATTTGGAATTGTATTCAGAATCAAATCCTACAAGGACGTTGTAACTACCCAAATGCAACTAAAATGACATCAATTGTTTATGTAATACAGTAGTAAATGGTTCTTATGTGGTTTCTTCATTGCCACAATTATTCAACCCCTTAAAGACTACCACTCTGAAGAACAGAGGTTCATACAGGTGCTTTCCATCAGGTATTGAAAACACCTGTGGATGTCACCGAGCAGCAATCAAGCATAATAAGCACCAATTAGGCAGCTTTAAAATGACTGTGATACTCAGCTCCTTCTAGACATTTACTGGTGTGGTTACAAACATGGTGAAGGCAAGAGAATGGTCCAGGAAGACAAGAGAAGAGGTGATTTCTCTTCACAGGAAGGGCAATGGCTATAAGAAGATTGCAAAGATGTTAAACATACCAAGAGACACCTTAGGAAGCATCATTCGCAAATTCAAGGCAAAGGGCACTGTTGAAACGCTACCTGGTCGTGGCAGAAAGAAGATGCTGACTTCGACTGCTGTGCGCTACCTGAAGCGTAGAGTGGAGAGAAGTCCCCGTGTGACTGCTGAGGAACTGAGAAAAGATTTGTCAGATGTGGGTACAGAAGTTTCAGCCCAGACAATAAGACGCACACTGCGTAATGAAGGCCTCCGTGCCAGAACTCCCAGGCGTACCCCCTTGCTGTCTCCAAAGAATAAGAAGAGTCGACTGCAGTATGCCAAAAGCCATGTGGACAAACCACAAAAGTTGTGGGATAGTGTTCTGTGGACTGATGAAACAAAATTAGAACTGTTTGGGCCCATGGATCAACGCTATGTTTGGAGGAGGAAGAACAAGGCCTATGATGAAAAGAACACCTTGCCTACTGTGAAGCATGGTGGAGGGTCAATCATGCTTTGGGGCTGTTTTGCTTCTGCAGGTACAGGGAAGCTTCAGCGTGTGCAAGGTACCATGAATTCTCTTCAGTACCAGGAGATATTGGATGGAAACGTGATGCAGTCCGTCACACACCTGAGGCTTGGGAGACGTTGGACCTTTCAACAGGACAATGATCCCAAGCATACCTCCAAGTCCACTAGAGCATGGTTGCAGAGGAAAGGCTGGAACATTTTGGAGTGGCCATCGCAGTCACCAGACTTAAATCCGATTGAGAACCTCTGGTGGGACTTAAAGAAAGCAGTTGCAGTGCGCAAGCCTAAGAATGTGACTGAACTGGAGGCCTTTGCCCATGAAGAATGGGCGAAGATACCCGTAGATCGCTGCAAGACACTTGTGTCAAGCTATGCTTCACGTTTAAAAGCTGTTATAACTGTAAAAGGATGCTGTACTAAGTACTAAGATTGAATGTCACTTGGGGGTTGAATAAAACTGATAATGCTGTGAGCACAGAAAAGACATTTGTGGTTATTTCATTATAACTGTTATGTTATATTTGTCTGACCTACAAGTGCCTCTTTAATGTAAATGTAAGCAAGATGACTGAATGATCAAAAGCAATGTCAAACTGGCCAAAACACTCAATTTCAGTGGGGGTTGAATAATTTTGGTCACAACTGTAGGTGGCCTACAGGGCTGCCCACTGAGCGAATTTTGGCCACATCATTGAGACCTTAACTCAGTACATATCTGTGCTTGAATGGGTCCTTAGTTCTTTGCTTTCACCTCCATGAGAACGTCAGCCCCTCTGACACACTAGTTTGAGTGTACAAAGCATGAATATCACAGAAAATCACTGAAAGGAATACCTGGTAGCCAGTAATATTACCACATCTAAGAAACAGGCACTAAACCAGCTGGTAAGGGCAAACCTAATATATTGTTGCCCAATATAGTAGGTAATGAGACAAGCATGAAAATGGATTAACAAGGGTAATAACACAATTGAGCATAGAGAGTGGTTAATGGTAAGGACTAGGCATTTAGATGACACTTGGCATCTAAATCAGCAAAAACAGTAACAAAGTCACCTAAAGTGCAACAGTGCACTATAGGTCAAGTTAACCTATTAAAAAGAACTGTTTAACCCAAATTTTTTATATTTCTTTCAGCAAACGCCCACTCCTGTTCCAGGGTCATTTTTCCATCATTTGGAGAGCATAATTTCTATGTTTATTTAGGCAGGAGGAATGCCTTGGCTACCAACCTCGAACCTATAATTTACTATTAACCAGGGTGGACTTGCACTCCCAGATTCTTTGCTATACTATTGGGCAGTGGTTTCCATATCTATGTGATGGTAGTTCTCCCAACCTCAAGATGACCTGACGGTAATATTAGAGGCACCCATTCTTGGCTGTTATGCGGGATTTAGTAATCTGGCCTACAGGGGTCCATCCTTCAACTCTGCTATAACTCTTCTTATGCGAACAACTCTACAAATGTGGAAACAATCTTGGATCCAGTACAGGTCACTTGCCATTTATTACTTTCATGTTCCAATTTGGGGTAATCCCTCTTGCCTCACCTGGCTACAGTGCCAGATCTGGTGCTGTGGGCTCGATATGCTTAAAACTCGATTAAGCTGCTAAAACATATTTTATCACAGGGCTCCTTCCTATCCTTCAATGAACTCAAGTGCAGATTTAATTTACTGAACTACATGTTTTTCAGATATTTACAACTGCGGCACACTGTGGCAGCTCAATTTCCCTCTATTCTGGTGCTGAGTTCTGACCCATTGGGAAATCTATTGATATAGGAGGAGCTCCCCAAGCCCCTGTCTGCCATTTTATTTTCAGTTGTCCTTATTAACTTCTCCTAGGACGACCACACTTTATGACAAATGGCATCTCCCATCTCTCTCAGAGCATAATTGTTAGAATGGTCTCTTGACATTTGTACCTACTATAATTTCTGCTAGGGACTGGTTCCTTCAATTAAAATTTATACACAGGGCTTATTACAACCCTCCCAATGGCCAACTGCAATTTTCCCTGATAGAACTGCAACCTGTCCCGATTGCAATTTAGCTGTGGATTCATGTGACCATATGTTCTGGACATGCCCTAAACTCAATCCCTTTTGGACTGGAATTGTGAATATTATAAATGCAGTCGGTAACCTCTCTGTACCTAGAGATCCTTTGATTATGCTTTTGGGCCTTATAGATCTGGTAGTCACTACCAAGTACATTAAGATGTTTATATTTTACTGTGCCTGCTGCGCTTTGCTGCCCCTGGAACAACAGCCGTCGCTCTGTCTTTTTTTCCTCCAAAAGCTGGAAAATATATAACCAGCATGGAAATCTTTCCCATTTAGTACAGCAACAGCCCTGAAGAAGGGAGAGTATTTTCTATTGAAATGTGTTGGTTTGATGTACTTGTTTTTATGCTCAATAAATGCCTCATAATCTACCATCAAAAGTGCAATTTTTTGGACATCAGACGCTCCTTCATTCCTCTTATTCCAAGTCTAGGTTTGGAAAAGCAGCAGCCCAAACCCTAAGAGTGTTTACCACCAGTATCCACCATTGGGCACAACCGACTGAAGGGACATCTCCCTACCCACACACACAACCACTCACCTATGACCAGTGACTGATTCAGTCAGTCCTGTGTGGTCTTCAGCACAAACAAGATACTACGCTTGAAGGGAAATCTTACTCAAGTGGGAATCCCTTATACCACCCTCGGTGTCTGGATGGAAAAAGATTATTAACCAAGCTGTACACTTTACAGGCTTACCTATGCGAATAGGAAATGCCCAGCTAAATTTGACAAAATATGGAGTAATCAGATACATGCACAGGGTGTTACTGTGTGACAGAAGGCCTTTTCTTGTGTTGCTCTTTACTACTTTTGGGGACTGGCTTTACTACTATGCTTTTCCCACTTCTTGCTCTCCTACCTCTCCTATCTTTTGTACCTGACCCTTCTGTGCCCTAATCCCCAACTCACCCCTTTTTTCCCCATTTACCTATTCTATATTTATGCTCCAACCACCTTTTTGGCCTTTTTCAATTCATATCCATCTCCCCCTCTCTTTCTTTTGTGACTGAAGGGAATGCTGGATTAATTGGGTGGTTTGTAGGATCTTTTTGTTAGGCTCTGTGCCTAACTTGAAACATTCTTGTGCCACTAATGTTGCTTGGACATGTAAAAATCTGACACTCTGCTACCATTACTGTTTATTGTTTTTTTCTGTAAACTGATACCCTGATTGGCTTGTGCTGTACTTCTATTTTTGGTTTACTGTTTTGTTTTTAAAAGTGAAACAGTGTACAGTAACAAAGTTTGATTCACTGAATACAGGAGACTACACTGCAGAAGTGCATTAATGGCGACTATGATAAGCCTAGACTGACTGGATGTGCACTGTCTGTAAAAAGAAAAGAAAAGGGAGATGGGATCAAAAGGGACTTGCAGGATGGTTTTGCTGGGGGGGCAGTCCTTGATGATTTTCTTTTTCCAGCTATTGTTGGGGCTCTTATGAAGCAGTGTTACACTTAATGACAATTCTAATAAACCAGCATATAGTTGTGGTGAAGATGCAGTAAAGGTGCAGAAAAGATGCAGTCAAGGAGCAGTATATGTGTGGTACAGGTGTAGTGTAGATGAGGGTCAAATGCAGTGACAATTCAGTGTAAGTGCAGTATAGGGTTGATATGGGTGCAGTACAGGTTTGGTACAGTAGAAATGCTGTATAGAGCTGGTATAGATGCAGTATACTGAAGTTTGGGTGCACTTGGTGTCCTGCTCTTAGTTGCTCAGTCTCTACAAGCAGTGTAAATAATGAATGGATAGCCCTCTCACCAGTTCCCAGGATGTTTCTGTGGATGCTCACTGTAGAAAAAACGATGATCAGTGGTGGGAAGCAGAGGGTAAGTGGATGCTCCAGTCCCCTTGCAGCAGGATCTGTGATGTGGGAAAGTGCTGCACTGCGCCCAAGTGTCTTTACTCCCACTCTCAGGTTCACATCCCTGCTGGCAGGTGAATCTTGAGACAGAGGTTCTCTCTCTCTAACTCCTCTGGGCCAAGAGGATGAACTTTCCTGGACAGTTTAACAAAAATCCTCTTTCCACTCCTCCTACTGCACAGCATCTATGGGATTTTTAGTCTAATGAGTCTTTGGGTCCCATTATATGGTGGCAGTCACAAATTACAACTCTCAGGAGTCTCAGCGCTCTGCATAGACGTCTATGGGCATGCTTGGCTTTAGCTCTCCCCCTGCTGGACAGAAAAAATGGTACAGCAGAGCATCAGTATCTCAGTAGAAAGAGAAAATAAGCTGTAAAGAGGAAAATCTCTCCTTCTCCATGTTTCTGTAGTCCAGCACCTGGCTACACATATCTGTGCTTTAATCCACCTGCTTAACAAAATACATACTTGAGCTTGAAACCTCCTGCAGACATGTTCTTCCTGCCTCCATATCAGGGATGTCTGCTAACAAAGGTGCGTTTTTATCGCCAGAAGTATAATCTTTGTTTCAGGTTCTTATGGCCCATGTTCACCTGCAGTGGCTGCATCTGCATTCTTTGCAACTCTTTCTTTCTCTCTGTGGAAAAAAACAAATCACTTCTAGAAAACTCCACAGGAGAAATGTAATGGTGCATTCAACCATATCAGTAAACAGCACAGTGCAAGCAATGCAACGAAGTTGGACTAGCAAAAAGAGAATGAATGTGAAATCAGGTTTAATGCAGGATAGATTTAACTAAGAAATCAAGGAAGACCTTACCCGGAAAGGCAATGCAGAATATGCAGAAGAACACAGAAAGTTGAGTAAATGTCAGACTTACTTTTTTATGGTTCAATCATTTTTATTGAGAAGATGCATGAGATAACAAGTACATGTCAAGTTTTCAAGGCATGAAGAGAAAAGAATAAACATAGCTTGTTGTACAATGAAGTTAAATCTATAATATTTGAAGACATAACTTGTCAATGATACAGACATATGAAGGAATTAATGTGTATGCATGCACATAAATTTATACACAGCAACAAATCACCTTATAATATCCCAGAAAAGTTATCACCTCCACCCTTGAAGGTTAATTAAACAAAATATAAAACTTTTCCCTTTCACAAATAAGTGACAAAATAATAAACAAAAATAATAAAACATACAAAATAAAAATAAAATAAAGAAATAAAAATAAAAAAATATAGTCCAAAATGTCAAAATATCCCAAATGCAAAATACAGAAAATAATCCTAAAATAATATCCAAAATTCAAAAATAATATCCAAAATTCAAAAATAATCCCCACAGGTGTAAATAATTTTCTTTCTTCTTTCAAAAGCTCCTTCTCAATACCCGCAAATCCTGATGACAGTACACCTCAAAAAGAAAAAAACTCAAGATAGTGTCATACCTTTTAAATAATGAATCACACGTGCCACTCACTGTGCAGCATGCAAATTCTCTATCTGTGTATACTCTGTACAGGAGTATCAAAACACATGCATATATTATAGTGAATGAATATACTCTCACAAAAAGGTGCAAAGTGTAAAACAACTCCAAAAAAACACTGCAAGTGTGTATCACCACACCCTGCATACATCAGTGATCAGTGAAACGACACTCTCCAACACATATACTGATGGGTAATTACCCTATATAAGAAATATCAAAGCATAACACCACTCAGGGTTATATATCTCCTCATCACGATTTCATCCACTATTAGGGTTTTTCTTCCATTATCCTCAAGTAAATCCACAATCCCAGAAACTGTATAAAATATCCTCCTTTATTTGGTAACTCACATACACATTTCAGTGAAAACAGCTCCTCCTCACAGGGAATCCAAGTGTAGACAGAATCAGGGAAACATTGGCCACATGTTCCCACTTCCAAGATGGCCGCAATCGCACTTCCGGTCAGCGTCGATACATCTGACGTCACGTGTTGCTGACGCGTTTCGTCACTTCCTATGACTTTTTCAGAAGGGTCTTTGTGAGAGTATATTCATTCACTATAATATATGCATGTGTTTTGATACTCGTGTACAGAGTATACACAGATAGAGAATTTGCATGCTGCACAGTGGGTGGCACGTGTGATTCATTATTTAAAAGGTATGACACTATGTTGAGTTTTTTTCTTTTTGAGGTGTACTGTCATCAGGATTTGCGGGTATTGAGAAGGAGCTTTTGAAAGAAGAAAGAAAATTATTTACACCTGTGGGGATTATTTTTGAATTTTGGATATTATTTTTGAATTTTGGATATTATTTTAGGATTATTTTCTGTATTTTGCATTTGGGATATTTTGACATTTTGGACTATATTTTTTTATTTTTATTTCTTTATTTTATTTTTATTTTGTATTTTTTATTATTTTTGTTTATTATTTTGTCACTTATTTGTGAAAGGGAAAAGTTTTATATTTTGTTTATGCATGCACATGTCCCTGAGAAAAAGAAAACTGAAGGGGAAAGGGGAGTACAAGAAAGAGGAGTACAGGACAGTAGAAGAAAGGGGTTGTTATCTAGCTAGGTATCTAGTCCTGAGAGTAGGATAGGGCTGGGGGTGGGGGTGGGGGGGAGGGTAGGTGAGCAGTCGGCCGAGGTCATAAATGGCTTGTAAGCAGGTACAGGTTATCCATTTGGGGACTGGCAGTACTACTATGCTCTTCCCACTACTTGCTCTCCTACCTCTACAATCTTTTGTACCTGACCCTTCTGCGCCCTAATTCCCCCCCCTCTTTTTCTCCATTTCCCTATTTTTTATTTATGCTCCGCCCCCTTTTTATTTTTCTATTCATATTTACTATTGAATATTGTGTTTCAATTTTACTTTCAGTTTATATATGTAGGTTAGTGAGTGCACTCTAACAAGCGGCTATTGCACTAAAAAGGAACCACAAAACCTTTCTGTATAAAATCGATAGAATGGGAAGTGCAGCGCTACAAAAGTATTGAACGGAATAAATCTGTCCTTTCAGCAGAAAAAATTAATGAATAGCAATAAATGTCCAATGCAATAGTATCAGGTGAGGTGAATAGTCCAAACATTAAAGGTAACTTCAAACAGTGCCGATGTGATCTAGTATCCCAATGTGGAGGAATAGATAGATTGCCCACTTACCAGAAGCGCAATCTTAATGCGCGTGTAAAGATCACATGTAGCCGAGGTCCTGTATGGATACTGCCTGGTAATGCAATCCTCTGGTGGCCACTCAATGGTGTGAGGATACCGGTCTGGTCAAAACGCACTGCTCCTTAGGTCCACACAGAAGCCTGAAATGCTGGGGCTGAGGTATGGAGGCTCAGTGCTGTGCCCACTGCTCCCAACTTTCTTTATAGATCTTGATAGAGCCAGCATGGAACGCACTCCTTATATGGCGTACACAATAATGGGCGGAGTGCGTTCCATGCTGGCTCTATCAAGATCTATAAAGAAAGTCAGGAGCAGTGGGCACAGAACTGAGCCTCCATACATTTCAGGCTTCTGTGTGGACCTAAGGAGCAAAAATGTTAACTCCTTCCTCCCCAGTGCCATTAGTACAGTGTCAGTGGGTTTGTTTTTCACTGATCACTGTATTGGTGTCACTGGGGATGTCAGTGACCCCAAGTCAGTTCCCCTCCAGCGTCAAAATGTCCGCCGCAGTCCCGCAGTCCTGCCATAAGTCGCTGATCGCCGCCATTATTAGTATAAAAAAAATAAAAAATCACAGTATCTTTCCCGCCATTTGTAAACGCTATAACTTTCATGTAAACCAATTAATTTACATGTATTGGGATTTTTTTTAGCAAAGACATGTCGCAGAATGCATTTTGGACAAAATTTGTGCCAAAATTTGATTTTTTAATTTTTTTTACTGGACATGTTTTATAGCAAAAAGTCCAAAATATTGGTTTTTTTTCTCAAAATTGTCAGCCTTTTTTTTTATAGCGCAAAAAATTAAAAACGCACAGGCGATCAATTTATCGCCGCCAACCCAAATTCAAACATTTTTTTGGGCCTAACCCGCAACACGGCCATTACTAAAAGAAATGAATTGCGGTTGTATTGGTCCAGACCCGATTCATCATATGCTGTGTTCTCTGCTGCCATGGCCAGACATAGATATGAGAGTATAATGTGTTTTATGCATTTCAGCGACAATACACTCTGTCATCCTCGGGGTAACCCTGAATTTGACCGGCTCCACAAAATTCAGCCCCTCGCAAATCACCTTAACCTAAAATTTGCAGATGTCTATACTCCCCAGAAAAACATCTGCGTTTGATGAGTCCCTCATTAATTTTTCTGACTGCCTTGCATTCAAACAATTTCTCCCCTGCAAGCGTGCCAGATATGGGGTCAACATGTAGAAGACCTGTGAGAGGACAACAGGCTATACTTATAAGTTTTGGATTTACGAGGGAAAAGATAGTCACGTGGAGCCCCCCCCGGATGCCCAGACTACATGGGGAGCAGTGGCAAGATAGTTTGGGACTTGGTGTCATCATTTCTCCATATGGGGTACCACTTGTACGTGGACAATTTGTATTCAAGCGTGCCACTATTTAGACATTTATTCAATCTTGGAACTGGCACTTGTGGCAAAGTGTGACCTAATGTGTGCCCACCATTAGAAGTGGGTGGATGCAGGGGGGTATATTCTAATGGTGGGCATACCACACACTTTTTCTGGCAGAGATTTCTTCTCATTTTTTCATTCATTCCATAGGCTGCATACAAAAAAAAAAAGAACATAGTATATATAACCAACAAGGACCAGCGATGTACTGGTACATCACTGGATTTGAATGGTTATACCAGGATGATGCCTACAGCTGCAGGCATCATCCTGGTATCGTTTTTTTCCAGCTCGGCTTTCATGTAAAAGCAATCCTACTGGCTAATTAGCTGCAAGATTGCTTTTACAAGCAGTGGGAGATGATGTCCCCCCTCCCTCGCTGCCTTCCACGGCCTTCTCGGGCAGTCCCGTGCCATCAGGGGAACCTGAGAATGCAGCCGGTGTTTCTGCCAGCTGATTATAGAGCTGATTGGAGACCAGAATGGTGCCAATCATCTCTATAGTCTAAGAATTTGGAAGCTACAAGCATTTCATCACTTCAGTTTCGCAGGATATAAACAGCGCCATTTTTAATTGGGAAAGCATCTGATCACACCAATTTTGGTTAGATTAGATAATGTAAGGGCAGAGGAGATATCTAGAGTCTGATAGACCCCAGATTTCTCAAAAAAGAATATATGACAATGCCCATTGAAGTTATAGGGGTTATTTGCATTCCCTGTTATAGCATTAAAAGTGATAAAAAAAAAAATGAAAGGTACAATGTAAAAATAATAAAAAAAAAAATCAAAATAACTAAAAGAAAAAAATAATTGCCCCTCCCATGCGCGCACACCTGTGTGCACAAGTCTTGACCCTATACCGTTATGTAAACAGCGGTTGCACCATGCATGTGAGGTATTGCCGTGAATGTCAGATCAAGGGCAGTAATTCTAACACTAGACCTCCTCTGTATATCTAAAATGGTGGCTTTTAAAGGCTTTTAAAGCGCTGCCTATGGATATTAAAAATGTTTGCAGTTTGTTGCCATTGCACGGGGCATGCACAGTTTTAAAGCATGTCATGTTTGGTATCTATTTTCTCGGCATACCATTATCTTTTATATTTTACCAAACAATTGGCCAATATATTGTGTTTTTGTGCATTAAAAGTAAAAAAAGTGTATTTTTTTTTTTAAATTGGTATTTGAAAAATCGCTGCGCGAGTACTATGTGACATAAAAAATTGTAGTACCCACCATTTTATTTACTAGGGTGTCTGTTTTATAATGTTTGGGGGTTTAAATTAATTTTCTAGCAAAAAATACAGATTTTTTTCATGTGAACAAAAAGGCTCGGTCTTCAGGTGGTTAGAAGAGTGAATGATGTGTGGCATAAACTTCTAATGCTGGGCATAAAACGCCCCCACCCCCCAAAATGACCCCTTTTTGGAAAGTAGACACCCCAAACTATTTTCTGAGAGGAATGTTGAATCAATAGAAGAATTTATTTTTTTACCACAAGTTTTTGGAAAATGACAAAAATAAATATATATATATTTTTTTTTTTTACACAAAATTGTCACTTAAATGATTTACTGCTCACACATGCCATGGGTATATGTGGAATTACTCCCCAAAATACATTTTGCTACTTCTCCCAAGTATGGGGGTACCACATGTGAGAGACTTTTTGGCAGTCTAGCTAAGTACAGGACCCCAAAATCTAATAAGCACCTTCAGGCTTTTAAAGGGCTTTATCTCCTCATTACATTTCCAGACTACCTATCACAGTTTCGGAGGCCCTGAAATGCCAGGATAGCACCTAACCCCCCAAAATTACCCCTTTTTGGAAAGTAGACACCCCAAGGAATTTGATAAAAAGCACTGTAAGTATTTTGCAGATCTCATTTGTTGCCACAAGTTTTTGGAAAATGAAGAAAAAAAACAAAATCATATTTTTTCTCTTTTTTTTATATTTCAAAACCTTGTGAGAAAAAATAAGATCTGCAAAATACTCACCATGCCTCTTTTTAAATTCCTTGGGGTGTCTACTTTCCAGAAAGGGGTCATTTGGGGGGGGGGGTTTGGGGCTATCCTGGCATGTCAGGGCCTTCAAAACTGTGATAGGTAGTGAGGAAGTGTAATGAGGAAGTTACGCACCTTCAGGCTTTCAAAGTGGTCATTGGATTTCAGGCTCCTGTATGTGGCTAGGCTCCCAAAAAGTCTCACACATGTGGTATCCCCATACTCAGTAGAAGTAGCAGAATGTATTTTGGGGTGTAATTCCACATAAACCCATGGCTTGTGCGAGAAATAAATCAATTAAATGACAACTTCGTGTAAAAAAAAAAGTTTTTGTCATTTTCCAGAAACTGGAGGAAAAAAAAAAAAATCTTCCATGGACTCAATATGCCTCTCAGCAGATAGCTTAGTGTGTCTAATTTCCGAAAAGGGGTCATTTGAGGGTGTTTGTACTATCCTGGTATTTTAGCACCTCAAGAAATGTGATGGGCTGTCAGAAAGTAAAAACTATGTAAATTCCATTATCTATACCGTAGATTGTAGATGCTATAACTTTCACAAAAAGCAATCAATATACACTTTTTTTTAACCAAAACATGTAGCAGAATACATTTTGGCCTAAATTTACGACGAAATTTTAGAAATTTTCTTTAGATATTTTTTATGACCAAAATGAGAAAATATTGTTTTTTTAAAAAAAATTTTTTCCTTCAAAATTTTTTCTGGTTATAGCGCCAAAAATAAAAAGTGCACAGGTGATCAAATACCACCAAAAGAATGCTCTATTTGTGTTAAAAAAAAGGACATAAATATCATTATTGCATGACCGCGCAATTGTCCGTTAAACTAGCGCAGCGCTGTATAGCAAAAAAATGGCGTAAATTGCAGTATCTATACCGTAGTTTGTAGACGCTATAACTTCCACACAAAGCAATCAATATACACTTATTGGGATTTTCTTTACCAAAAACATGTAGCAGAATACATTTTGGCCTAAATTTATAACTAACTTTGAGTTTACTATATATTTTTTATAGCTGAAAGTAAAAAATATTGTTTTTCTTCAAAATATTTGGTCTTTTTTTGTTTATAGCGTGAAAAATAAAAAGCGCACAGGTGATCAAATACCAGCAAAAGAAAGCTCTATTTGTGTGAAAAAAAGGACGTAAATTTCGTTTAGGTGCAGCATTGCATGACCGCACAATTATCAGTTGAATTAGTGCAGTGCCGAGTAGCAAAAAGAAGCCTGGTCATTAAGGGGGGTAAATCCTCTGGAGCTCAAGTGGTTAATGTTTGGACTATTCACCTCACCTGATACTTCTGCATTGGACATTTATTGCTATTCATTTATTTTATCTGCTGACAGATTTATTCCGTTCAATACTTTTGTAGCGCTGCACTTCCCATTCTACTTTCAGGTTATGTTGAAAAAAGGTTTATTTAATAAAAAAAAGATTTGTTTACAGTATCTACTCTCTGAAAATCCTTAACAAACGACATCAGACGTTTTACCTTACAGTATTTTATTCTTCATGCAACTTCTTAAAGTGTTACTAAATCCAGGACCCTGCATCCACTATATCTGCTCTCCCACAGTACACAAAGAAGTGCAATTATTTTAGTAAATATAAACTTCTAAATACCTTTTCTCATCAGCAGTTAGAGCAGTCTTGTGACTTATATCTCTGTCCAGCCCAGCACTAGCTAAAGCTTGAAGGAGGAGTTTTCTTTCTGCTCTAGGAGGATGGAATCCCCTGACCTCTGTCTGGACAGTGCTGATTGGCCCTGCGCTGATCACATGCACTTTCCCAAGAAAAAAAAAACCTCTGTGGCAATAAACACTAAACTGAGCATGTGCATGCCTAAGGTTCAGTCTGTAGATAAGTGGTGGTTGCTTGAAAAAGGGGAGGAACAGAGAAGAAAGGATCAAACAACCTTTTTACACAGTACAGAGGATTGACCCCTTAGGTTCCACAGTGAGTATAACAAGCATGCTTTACTGTATATACAGACAGACGTACGTAGTTAGTCTAGGCACTGATGAGAGAATTGTGTGCATTACCAGGCAGTTTTGAAGAAGTTTTGTATGAATGTTCAATCAAAATTCTGGTAATGGCAAGCAGAGCAGAGTATGGGGAAACCCGCCCAGGCATTTGTCTCATATAATACATGGAAGAGTTTTTTTTTCTGGGATCCAAGGCTTGTACTTTACTGGCATTTTACCATTCCATCAGGGCCGCTAGCAACACAATCAGCAGAAATAGAGGTACTCCACACAATGGTAAACTGCAAAGGTGTTGCTGGCCTGGGGGACCAAGGAACAGACACATGCCTCTGGTAGTCAGTTTGAAGGACACGGTGTCAGACTTCAGCCACCTTCACCAACTGATGACAAATGGCTGGTCACACTCACAATGCGCTGTCACTAATACGTGATGATGGCACTCTCAGCCTCACCCTGCACAAAGATTTTCCAGGATTACGATGACAATCACCACAAGTGCCAGCCAACTCACAGCAATCGTCGCTGGGTTTTATTAACTACACAGTTAACATTTACACTGCCACCAGATATTTTTATCATAAAATATCAAATGTTCACAATATCAGCGATAAGCATTATGATTTAAAATAAAAGTCTGTAACACACATTGTCACAACAGACCGGTATATCCAGAGATTGACCATATAGTAGCCCTCTTCAAAGAAACAGGGATTCTTTAGGTTCTGTGTTAGTGCATCAGAGATCATTTTTTAATTTAACAAATACTGTTTAAAAAATAAGCATGTGAAACAGCACAGACAAAATATGTACAGAAAAGGGTATTACAAATGAAAAACAAAACAACAGAAAAATAAAAAAGGTTTTAAGAATCAAAATACTTAACAAAGTCCAGTTCTGTGGGTTTGGCAAAGTCCAATCAATAAGTATGTTCCTGGATACAAATATAATGAATACCAGATTGCTCTTTCTCCTAGGAGGGGTAATGGGTCCAGTTTGTCTCCAGTACTATAATAGTCTATAATAGTGGCATTTGGGCTTAAATTGCTGCTAATTCATTGATAAGAGTTAATATCTCCTTATCCTGATGGTACTATTATAATCTCAGGAGTTATGAAATGCACTGGTTTAGATTCTCAATATCGACATTCTTAGATATTTAAACTGAAGAGGATACTAACGTTACGAAAATTCTTGTACGACAGAATAAAAACTCGGAAGTGATGTAATGAATTTCTATTGTATTTTTGAATGAAAATTGTACTGATTAAATGAAAATCGTACGATCTGGTATTATATGAGCAAAATTTCCTGATAAGGATGTCTGGAATGTAGCTAAAAGTTTGTTAATTGTATAAGATATAGAAATCCTAATGTAGCCATAATAAGAGGTCACTTTTGCGCTGCTTCTTATTCTAAAAGTGTTATGGCTGACCTGTGTCCTGAAAGACAAACAATATGGAAAATATATGCGAGCGCACACACAAAGAGAGTATAGCAGCTGTACACCAGGTAACCATAAAAACCTCTAAAAAACAATGTAAATCAAAAGTGCAGCGCTAGAAAAAACACACTATGAGTATAAATCATTAAGTGAACAGTTCATATGGTGACTTGAAGTGACTTCAGGTGCTTTCATGTAACTGTATCCTCCTGGTGGTAAGGTGCTGTGAGATAAAGTACGGAAAGAATGCACACTCACCAGAACGCACAATTTAATGAGCGTTTATATATATATTTCTTCTCATGTCATCTGCCGGTCTGGGTGGTGTCTGGAATCCTGTATATTCCCTTCAATGGTCCTGGATGTTATTAATAGGACATCAGGGTGGTCCAGAGTTCCCCTCAGGTGATAGCCTAGGGACTGCTCTATAGAGGTTGTGAAGGCTCCTTCTCCAGTGGTCAAGTGGATGGCTGTGGATTAATACTCCCAGTTCCTAGATGTGGTGGCTGCATTTGTTTTCTTTTTTCAGGCTAGCAACATTTTCATTAAGTACAGAAAATACCAGTTCCTGCCAGGAATGCTGAGTCCTTGTCACTTTCTATGAGCTGACTGTTCACCATTTGATAAGCGGTACTCTGACCATCAGATGAAGGACCTCTCCTGAGCCGATCTGTGTCTCCCAATTCATCTCCCTAACAAGGACTCGGAGCTTGCTGCAGGACAGATGGAAGGATTTCTCATTCATGCCCCACTGTCTGCCCTGGTTGTCACCAGTTGGTCTTCCACTGTAACATAGGTTAGAAGACTCCTTTTCTCTCAACTGCTGTCTGTGATCTCAATCCCAACGTGAGCTGAACAGATCGTTATAGAACACATGGGGTATACTAAAGAGTGTTCTGAAAGACATGGCTGCCTTCGGTCCTCTCACCCACACTTTTGGGGTGCCCAGTTCACATTATCATCACAGTCAACATAGGAAGTGATGTGACATTTCACCACCTAGGATACAGCAAATACAAAACTGACAAAGATTTGTTCACAGCTCTGTAAATGTTTACAGTAAATGATGCTCCCCAGGTTAGCATTTACAAAAGAAAATTTTTGCATAAGGATTTAAGCAAATTCCATAAAATATAGATTACTTGAGTGGCATAACTCCAATTCAGATTTTCTTAAAATGTATCTAAATACAAAACCCCAAAACTAGAAATGCAGTTTAAATGTCCTTAACCGCTTCCACGCCACCGTATAGCAGATATACTGCTACATGGCGGCACAGGTGCACAAGATCACATATATATGTGATTCACACTCCTGCATTTTTTGCGGGCCGTTGGGGGCGCACGCTGGCCCCCGCCGACCCGCGGGTTCCGTGATTTGATCCCCGTGGGATCAATCATCCGTTTTAGACCAGTAATGTCCGATCCCTGTCCTATCCTGTCCTGTGTTGACAGTTAAATAGGTACAGAAAGTGATGACATCTTCTCTCTATGGCCACATTCCATCCCAGATAGAGAAGAATCAACAGAATTGTGAGTAAAAGCAGCAAACCATTACAGTTAGAACACTCTAGGACACATTTAACCCCTTGATCGCTCCCCCCAGTTAACACCTTCACTGCCCTGTCACCAGTGTCCATAGTACAGTGTACAGATTTTTTTGCTGATCATTGTATTAGTGTTGCTGGTGACTTCAGATAGGGTTAGCGTCAGTTAGCATCAGTTAGCACCCCTCCCAGATAGTGTCAGATTGCCCTTTAGTACACCAGTAATCACATTTAATCCCTTGATTGCCAGGAACACACTCACATACACAATAAACCTCCATTGCTAGTATAGTGTCTGAACGGATCAATATCTTTGATCAGATCACAACTATACCAGCGTTCACATTAGTATAGTGTCCCCAAAAACACAGCGTTAGCGGGATCAGCCCTGGCACCTGCCAGCACCTGCATTTAGCCCCTACGCTTACCCCCCCTTCTCCACCAGCAAGTGCAGTGTCAGTAGATCACTGTCACTTGATACATTGCACACAAAACAGCAGTGTTCACAGAATAAGGCCTGATCTCTGTTAGCACTTGTCAGTAATTTTTTTTGTAGCGGCTCAAGCAGCCCCTGACAGCCAGGTGCTCTTTTTCCTGTGAGTCACACTAGGTACCTATAAATTTAGTGGTCAAAATGTTAATGGAAAGGTACTCTAGTGAAGAGGCCTACAGTATTCTGAACATGTCAGGTGAAAGCGAAGGGGAAGACTCCCTGACACAATCAGCCTCAGAATAAGAACCTGTAGACAGCAGCACCCTGACAAATAGCTCAGACGATGGAGAAGAGGTCCCTGCTAAGATCAGGTGTACCTGCCCCCATTTCCAGGTTGCTGAGATGTTGCAAATGCATGATGACTCTCATATACAGCAGAGTGCCAGTACTAGTGCCGCTCTACCTTTTGGTGAACTGGCGAGCACCAGCGGCCTAGTACATCCTGGTCTTTCACATACCAGCACTGCAGTATCACTTGGTGACGTGCCGAGTCCCATAAGTGCAGTACAAGCTGGTGCGGTGGTGAGAACAAGTAGTGTCCCGCAGCCACCAAGAATTCGCCCGTAGACCCGTAGAGCCCCTATTGTCTTTCTGGACATGCTTGCAAATCCCGATTGACAGCCCACAAATTCTGCAGCAACCATACTTCCCCCATTCACTGCCCAACCCGAAATTCAGGTGGAAACAGCAAATTTAAATACTCCCCTTGATTTTTTGGAGCTGTTTTTCACAGAAGATCTGTATGCATTGATTGTGGATCAAAGCAATTTATATGCACAACAGTTTATGGCCGCCAACCCAGATTCAAACCTTGCCAGACCATTCTCATGGAAACCCATTACGGTTTCCGAATTTAAAGTTTTTTTGGGCTTAACCCTCAACATGGGCATTACTAAAAAAAATGAATTGCGGTTGTATTGGTCCACAGACCTGATTCATCATATGCCGTGTTCTCTGCTGCCATGGCCAAGCATAGATATGAGAGTATAATGCGTTTTATGCATTTCAGCAGCAATACACTCTGTTGTCTTTGGAGTGACCCTGAACATGACAGGCTCCACAAAATTTGGCCCCTCGTAAATTGCCTTAACCAAAAATTTGCAGATGTCTATACTCCCCAGCAAAACATCTGAGTCCCTCATTAATTTTTCTGGCCACCTTGCATTCAAAAATTTCTCCCCAGCAAGCATGCCAGATATGGGGTCAAGATGTATAAGAATTGCGAGAGGGCAACAGGCTATACATATACGTTTAGGATTTGCAAGGGAAAAGATAGTCATGTGGAGCCCCCCGGATACCCAGACTACATGGGGAGCAGTGGCAAGATAGTTTGGGACTTGGTGTCATCCTTTTTCCATATGGGGTACCACTTATACAGTGGGGCAAAAAAGTATTTAGTCAGCCACCAATTGTGCAAGTTCTCCCACTTAAAAAGATGAGAGAGGCCTGTAACTGGCATCATAGGTAGACCTCAACTATGAGAGACAAAATGAGAAAACAAATCCAGACAATCACATTGGCTGATTTGGAAAGAATTTATTTGCAAGTTATGGTGGAAAATAAGTATTTGGTCACCTACAAACAAGCAAGATTTCTGGCTCTCACAGACCTGTACCTTCTTCTCTAAGAGGCTCCTCTGTCCTGCACTCATTACCTGTATCAATGGCACCTGTTTGAACTTATCAGTCACCTGATAACAAGTTCAAACAAGGCGGATTTTATGAAGACACCTGTCCACAACCTCAAACAGTCACACTCCAAACTCCACTATGGTGAAGACCAAAGAGCTGTCGAAGGACACCAGAAACAAAATTGTAGACCGTCACCAGGCTGGGAAGACTGAATCTGCAATAGGCAAGCAGCTTGGTGTGAACAAATCAACTGTGGGAGCAATAATTAGAAAATGGAAGACATTCAAGACCACTGATAATCTCCCTTGATCTGAGGCTCCACGCAAGATCTCACCCCGTGGGGTCAAAATGCTCACAAGAACGGTGAGCAAAAATCCCAGGCAATCTGTGCACGTGCAGACTCGTGTGCCGCGGCGACACCCACGGTCCCTGACAGGCACTGTGCGACCTAATCGCCGGGGCTTCCCCCAATGGCTTGTAAATACCCATCTTAGAAAAGGAAAAAAATCCTACTTGAGAGATGAGGAATTGCTCGCAGTGAAGTGGAAGGAAAAATAGGATTTTTTTTGTCCTGTCTTCCGTTCACGCAGATACGACCATCCAAATTACCACGGCAGCTGGTGTTGTTGAGAAGCCCCTCTGTGTTTTCAACAACTATAACCTTAACATGGGAGGGGTGGACTTCAACGACTAGATGATGAAGCCATACTTGGTTTGCTGAAAAGCTGGATGCTGGTACAAAAAAGTGTCTGTATACTTATTTCAATTGGCTCCATATAACACTTTTGTACCTTACAAAGCAACTGGACAAAGTGGATTCTTCCTAAAATTCCAGGAAGAGGTCATCACAGCCCTTTTGTATCCAGAAGGTGCTATGCCCCAAACTCCCAACCCAGATGCAGTTAGCCGGATGCATGAGAGGCATTTTCCCGATGCCATTCCTGGTACCCCAACTCAAAAGGCACTCCAAAAAAGATGTTGTGTCTGTAGCAGACATGGAATTAGGCATGACACCCGCATTTTTTGTTCCTCCTGTCCTGACCAACCTGGTCTCTGCCTCAAGGACTGCTTTGGTAGCTACCACACACTAGTGGAGTATTATTATAGGGTACAACACGGCACAGTTCAGGGCACATAATTACGCAGGGTATCGAAAGATGTTAGGTAGTCAGGAAACTGGCTATTGCATTTGGAGAGACCCTACAATCTGTTTTAAAAAGTTAAACGTAAAGATAAAAAAAAAGTAAAAAAGCCCAACGTAACAAAGGCTACCATCAGTAACACACTACGCCGCCAGGGATTCAGATCCTGCAGTGCCAGACGTGTCCCCCTGCTTAAGTCTGAAGTTTGCTAGAGAGCATTTGGATGATCCAGAAGAGGATTGGGAGAATGTCATATGGTCAGATGAAACCAAAATAGAACTGTTTGGTAGGAATACAACTCGTCGTGTTTGGAGGATAGAGAATGCTGAGTTGCACCATGCAACTTTTTATATTTCAAAACCTTGTGAGAAAAAATGAGATCTGCAAAATACTCACCATGCCTCTTTTTCAATTCCTTGTGGTATCTACTTTCCAAAAAGGTCATTTGGGGGGGGGGGATGGGTGCTATCCTGGCATGTCAGACCAGGGCCTCCGAAACTGTGATAGGTAGTGAGGAAGTGGAATGACGAAGTTACACACTTTCAGGCTTTCAAAGTGGTCATTGGATTTCAGGCTCCTGTATGTGGCTAGGCTCCCAAAAAGTGTCACACGTTTGGTATCCTCATACTCGGTAGAAGTAGCAGAATGTATTTTGGGGTGTAATTCCACATATGCCCATGGCTTGTGCGGGAAATAAATGATTTAATTGACAACTTTGTGTAAAAAAAAAAAAGGTTTTTGTCATTTTCCAAAAACTTGTGGAAAAAAAATAAATCTATGGACTCAATATGCCTTTCAGCAGATAGCTTAGTGTGTCTACTTTCCAAAAAGGGGTTATTTGAGGGTGTTTGTACTATCCTGGTAATTTAGCACCTCAAGAAATGTGATGAGCAGTCAGAAAGTAAAAGCTGTGTAAATTCCATTATCTATACCATAGTTTGTAGACGCTATAACTTTCACACAAAGCAATCAATATACACTTATTGGGATTTTTTTTTTACCAAAAACACATAGCAGAATCAATTTTGGCCTAAATTTATGACTAACTTTGAGTTTACTATATGTTTTTTATAGCCGAAAGTAAAAAATATCGTTTTTTTTTTCAAACATTTTCAGTCTTTTTTTGTTCATAGCGCAAAAAATAAAAAGCGCACAGGTGATCAAATGCCATCGAAAGAAAGGTCTATTTGTGTGCAAAAAGGACAAAAATTTCATTTGGGTACAGCATTGCATGACCACGCAATTACCAATTGAAATAGTGCAGCGCCTGATAGCAAGAAAAGGCCTGGTCAGGAAGGGGGGTAAATCCTCAGGAGGGTAAGTGGTTAAATGTGATGGCTGTTCATTTTTATTGTTTTCATTCCTTTATGTTTACATTGGATATAAAAAGTCTACACACCCCTGTTAAAATGTCAGGTTTCAGTGATGTAAAAAATGAGACAAAGATAAACTGTACAACAAACTGAGATCTTTTAGGTGGAGGGAAGTAAAAATAAAAAACTAAAATAATATCGTTGCATAAGTGTGCACACCCTTAAACTAATACTTTGTTGAAGCACCTTTTGATTTTATTCCAGTCTTTTTGGGTATGCGTCTATCAGCATGGCACAACTTGACTTGCCAATATTTGCCCACTCTTCCTTGCAAAAACACTCTAAATCTGTCAGATTGTGAAGGCATCTCCTGTGCACAGCCCTCTTCAGATCACCCCACAGATTTTCGTTTGGATTTAGGTCTGGGCTCTGGCTGGGCCATTTTAAAACTTTCATCTTCTTCTGGTGAAGCCATTCCTTTGTTTGGATGTATGCTTTGGGTCATTTTCATGCTGAAAGATGAAGTTCCTCTTAATGTTCAGCTTTCTAGCAGAAGCCTGAAGCTTTTGTGACAATATTGACTGGTATTTGGAACTGTTCATAATTCCCTCTAGTACTTCCCTGTAGTTTTTGCGCCAAACATATTTTTTGGAATTATGGCCAAAAAGTTCAACCTTGGTTTCATCAGACCATAACACATTTTCCCACATACTTTTGGGAGACTATAAATGTGTTTATGCAAAATGTAGCTTTTATGTTTTTCTTTGAAAGAAAAGGATTCCGTCTTGCCACTCTACCCCATAGCCCAGACATATGAAGAATACGGGAGATTTTTGTCACATGTACCACACAGCCAGTACTTGCCAGATATTCTTGCAGCTCCTTTAATGTTGCTGTAGGCCTCTTGGCAGCCTCCCAGACCAGTTTTCTTCTCGGCGTTCATCAATTTTGGAGGGACGTCCAGTTCTTGGTAATGTCACGGTTGCGCAATATTTTCTCCACTTGATGATGACTGTCTTCACTGTGTTCCATGGTATTTCCAATGCTTTGGAAATTCTTTTGTACCCTTCTCCTGACTGATACCTTTGAACAATGAGATCCCTCTGATGCTTTGGAAGCTCTCTATGGACCATGGCTTTTGATGTAGGATGCGACTAAGAAAATGTCAGGAAAGACATACTAGAACAGCTGAACTTTATTTGGGGTTAATCAGAGGCACTTTAAATGATGGCAGGTGTGTACTGACTCCTATTTAACATGTTTTTGAATGTGATTGCTTAATTCTGAACACAGCTACATCCCCAGTTATAAGAGGGTGTGCACACTTATGCAACCACATTATTTTAGTTTTTTATGTTTACTCCCCCCCTCCCCCTAAAAGATTTCAGTTTGTTTTTCAATTGAGTTATACAGTTTATAGGTCACATTAAAGGTAGAAAAAGTTCTGAAATGATTTATCTTTGTCTCATTTTTTTACATTACAGAAAGCTGACACTTTAACAGGGTTGTGTAGACTTTTTATATCCACTGTACCTGATGATCCTGCAAGTAACACACTACCTTTCCTAGGGTGACAACTCTTATTTAAAGGCTAAGTTCACCTTTTTCTAAAATCCAGCTCACCTATGTACCAATATACCATTAATGTACCTCGGGTGCAGAAAAATAAAAGCTTTCTTTGATTTAGAGAACTAGGCCTTACCTTAGCACTTGCTGTATTTCATAAAGCTTCATCACTTGTTGGTCTGTATATTTAGGACGGAGAAGCCAGTAGGACACAAGAAGGTGTTTACCAGCTGACCTCATTAGCACACACATCCTGTACTGACCTCATTAAAGCCCGCACCCTTCATACATCAACTGTTTTTCCACAGCATCCATGGCATGTCTCTATGCGTGCATTTGCCTGGCTTCTACAGCGTCCCTTCAGACAGGCTCAGGCTGCATGTTAAACTCCCTGGGAGTTTACAGTCCATGGTAAACCCCTGATGTAATGCAAGGGCCTTCCTGATTGGATACAGAGTGATTGGATAGTTGGTGTGTCCGCCTATTATATAGTTTTGGTAAATCTAAAGGAAATTGTACAGAGACTTTCCGTGTCATTAATTGCTAAGTGCACACCAAACACAGAAGCAAACACACATTTTGCCTCATGAAAAAACAGGTGACAAACGCAGCAAAACGCGCAGTAAGAAACATGCAACCCACATCACGTCAAAATGTCCCATGAGCTACTTTGCCAGGTGTAGCGCCACCCATTGAAATCCGCGGGCTGCCCTAGTAGTGTCACTGAAAAAACGAGCCAAAAAACATGCGGTCCCACTACTCTAGGTGTGAATGGGGCCTGAAAGTGAAATTGGTGCGTTTACACAACAATAATGAGGCTCCATTCACATCAATGGGTTTCCAAATGCATGGAACACTGCACAGAAAATACATGCTTTGCCATGCATTTCAGAAACACGCTGCAAATGTGGATCATGTTTGTGCTGTCATTACATATTAAAGGCACCCCAAACACACACCCAAAACTGCAGTAATGCACTGTGCTCCACTCCAAAAAAAGTTCTGGTGCTCCTCTGGGGCTATTGTGTGTAGGGCAGCCCATACAAGGGAATGGGCTGCCCTATGTGTGATGAGTAAAAATTCTCCAAAACACCCAAAACATAGCCGCGGCTGTGGCTATGGGAACATGTTACATGTTCCTCCCTAAAAACAAGTGCAATATGTAACATGTTCCCAGAGGTGAACTTATCCTTTAAGGCAGTGGTCTCTAAACTGTGTTATGGGGGCCAGATGTGGCCCTTTGCTTGCTTTTATCCAGCCCTTGGGGCACTATTCCTTCAACTGACACCAGCAATTGTGCACGTGTCATCTCACTAATACCAATGAAGGGGCACAATTCCTCCCAATGACACCAACAATGGGGCACAGTTTTTTCAAATGACACCAATGATGAGGCACAATTCTTCCCACTGACACCAAGAACTGGCCATATATCCTCCCACTGACTTCAACGATGGGACATTATTCCTACCACTGACACCAACGAAGGGGTACAATTCTTCTCACTGACACCAACAATAGCCTCAGGGGGGCAGGGGGTAGTGTAGCTTATCAAACATTTGCTGGCATGTCTTGCTATGGCCATCATCTTCCTCCTTCACTCAGCAGCAGGTGGGTGAGTGCTGGCATCAGGGGTGTATTTAGGTTTCATGCTGCCCTAGGCAACACAAAAATTGGCTCCCCCCCCCTCCACAGACACTGACCAACAACACCCCAGCCCCCCCCACCCAAAAGAGCCTTCCACTACCACCGGACAACCCCCCACCCCACCAAGGCAAGAGATAAGACACTCGCCTTCACAGCTTCGGACATCTCCAGGCTCTGCATACACCCTCAAGCAGCCTGCAGCCTCTCTCAGATCCCACCTGGTCCGTGTGCTGCATGTGTCCCTTCTTCCATTCCTTCTTTCAGGGGACAGTGCTGCCCCCCTAAAAAATTCTGCCGCCCCACTGAAAAATGCCGCCCTAGGCAAATGCCTTGTTTGCCTTGTGGTAAATACACCCCTGGCTGGCATGGAATGGGGGGTAAGGTGAGAGAGGATAGGCATACAAAAAAATGTTGCTAGTATCAGGGCTTTTTTCTCAAAAAATAGGTGCAGAAACTCTCCCCTGCTGAGTTATTCCTGTCATTTTCTGTCTCCCCCCCCCCCCCCCACCTCCGAGCACCGTCTCTTGGTTCCTCTCCCTACCCACC
The DNA here is from genome assembly GCF_062004578.1 of Staurois parvus. Classification (NCBI taxonomy): domain Eukaryota; kingdom Metazoa; phylum Chordata; class Amphibia; order Anura; family Ranidae; genus Staurois; species Staurois parvus. The sequence goes on along the minus strand of NW_028317973.1, from coordinate 2,434,670 downwards.
TCCCAGTGCCTCTCCTTTTAGAGAACACAGACTCAAGTATCATTTTGTGGTGCTAAAGATCTTATTTAATGAAATTAAGTATGAAATTTGTTAATGATAGCAAGAAAAGCAAAAAAATAGATCCCCCGCAGCCAGCAGCAATAGACCCCCCTGCAACAGTAGATTCCTCTAGCAACAATGGGTCCCAAAAACAAATACCGGTCCAGCAACAATAGACCCCCAGCAGCTACAACAGATCTCCCTGTAGTCAGCAATAGACATCAGACCACTCACTCAACAGTAAATCCCTTTCAGCAACAATTGACCACCATCAACAATAGACCCCCCCACCATCAACAACAGACCACCACACAAAAATATATTCAGTTCAGTGACAATAAATCCTCCACAAGGAGGCAGCAACAATAGATCCTCCAGCACACCCCAGCAATCCTTACCATTATGTACATCCAGTGCTGGAGGTGCCAGAACTGCGTTCCCCTGCGTTTCCTACTGAAAAAAAGCTCTGGCTAGTATTATCTGGAAGTGCAGCCATCACTCTCACAATTTGCCCAGCACAACACCATCTCCCCATCCTCTATTCCCTAAAGCATCATCTGGAACCCGGCAATGTGCCACTGAATTCAGCATTGCAGCAATACCTGTCGTGGCACTAATGCGCATGCACGCTAATGATATCACAGGCTGGAGCACCGTGCATGGGCGAGATTTCACCAACATTGCACATAGTAGTGACACTGGAGACTGCATGAAGAGGGTATGGGCAGCAGAGGAATTGGCATTGAATGTTGCTGTTTATGAGCTGATAGGTCTCCGTTGCTTTAGGATCTAGATTTGGGATACCTGCTTCAAGAAGTTCATCTTTTATATGTAAATTCAATTTCTAACTCTGCCTATGTTACCAAATGAGCCTTGTACATACTCATTCTGAGCTTGCAGTCTGTATATCAGGCTAAAACACCATCTTTTGATCATTCTTCCCTGATTCTTCTTTTATTGTATACAATATATATATTATACAGCATTGCTGTTTCATTTCTGTGTGTTAGCAGGAACCTGATGGCAAGAACCAGCACTACTATACCAGGGGATGAAATTCTTTCCCCATTTACAATGGTTTGAAAATGTATTCATACCCCTTGAAATTGTCCACATTTTGTCATGTTACAAACAAAAACATAAATGTATTATATTGGAATTTTATGTGATAGACCAACAAAAAGTGGCACATAATTGTGAAGTGTTTTTTTTACAAATAAATCTGTGAAAAGTGTGGCGTGCATTTGTATTCAGCCCTCCTGAGTCAATACTTTGTGGAACCACCTTTCTCTGCAATTACAGTTGCAAGTCTTTTGGGGATGTCTCTACCAGCTTTGCACATCTACAGAGGGAAATTTTTGCCCATTCTTCTTTGCAAAATAGCTCAAGCTCTGTCAGATTGGATGGAGAGCGTCTGTGATCAGCAATTTTCAAGTCTTGCCACAGATTCTCAGTTGGATTTAGGTCTGGACTTTGATTGGGCCATTCTAACACATGAACATGCTTTGATCTAAACCATTCCATTCTAGCTCTGGCTGTATGTTTAGGGTCGTTGTCCTGCTGGAAGGTGCACCTCCGCCCCAGTCTCAAGTCTTTTGCAGATTCTAACAGGTTTTCTTCTAAGATTGCTCTGTATTTGGCTCCATCCATCTTCCCATCAACTCTGACCAGTTTCCCTGTCCCTGCTGAAGAAAAGCATCCCCACAACATGATGCTGCTACCACCATTATTCACAGTGGGTATGGTGTGTTCAGGGTGATGTGCAGTGTTAGTTTTCCACCACACATAGAATTTTGCTTTTAGGCCAAAAAGTTCAATTTTGGTCTCATCTGACCAGAGCACCTTCTTCCATGTGTTTTTCTGTGTCCCCCACATGGCTTCTCGCAAACTGCAAACAGGACTTCTTATGGCTTTCTTTCAACAATGGCTTTCTTCTTGCCACTCTTCCATAAAGGCCAGATTTGTGGAGTGCATGACTAATAGTTGTCCTGTGGACAGATTCTCCCACCTGAGCTGTGGATCTCTGCAGCTCCTCCAGAGATACCATGGGCCTCTTGGCTGCTTCTCTGATTAATGCTCTCCTTGCCCGACCTGTCAGTTTAGGTGGACAGCCATGTCTTGGTAGGTTTGCAGTTGTGCTGCACTCTCCATTTTTGGATGATGGGTTGAACAGTGCTCCGTAAGATGTTCAAAGCTTGGGATGTTTTTTTATGACCTAACCCTGCTTTAAACTTCTCCCCAACTTTATCCCTGACCTGTCTGATGTGGTCTTTTGGCCCTTATGATGCTGTATGTTCTCTAATAAACCTCTGAGGGCTTCACAGAACAGCTGTACTTATACTGAGATTAAATTGCACACAGGTGGACTTTATTTACTAATTAGGTGACTTCTGAAGGCAATTGGTTCCACTAGATTTTAGTTAGGGGTATCAGAGTAAAGGGGGCTTAATACAAATGCACACCACACTTTTCAGATATTTATTTGTAAAAAAAATTTGAAAACCATTTATCATTTTCTTTCCACTTCTCAAGTATGTGCCACTTTGTGTAGGTCTATCACATAAAATCCCAATAAAATACAGTACATTTATGTTTTTGGTTGTAACATGACAAAATGTGGAAAATTTCAAGGGGTATGAATACCTTTTTCAAGTTGCTGTACATCTCATTACTTGTAGATAGTGACTGCAAGAGGAAGGAGGGGTTGGGCAGGGGAATTATGCGTTTGCATTTGGTACTTTGTACTGTGTGATAAAACAAGCCATTGGTGTCAGCCACTTAGGATTTATAGTAGTTATATATTATCAGGTGGATGATGGTATATGTTCTAGTCGTTTGCACAACTCTTGTGTTATGACTCTTTTATTTTGTAAAAAGCTGATAACACATAAAGAATATGATGCCAAAGGAAGGTTGGGGTTTGGGTGATTTCAAAAAGGCTTTATTGTGTTATGCACTGTGTTTTAGCATTAAGCCCTGGTTCACACTGGATTTGACTTTAAAATTGTGCAACTTTACTTGAATTTGCACGATATCAAAGCCGTGTGTCAGTGCAACTTCAGGTGCGAATTGGCTGACATCTGTGCAACTTCATGCACAGATGTCTATGCAAGTCGCACTTGAAATCGAAAAATTGTGTATCTTTTTTACAAATTGGTGTGGCACTGCAAAGTCAGAGTAACACGGATTTGAATGGGTTCATTGCCAACAATAGGGTGCGACTTGTCATGGGATTTAAAACTGTCAAATTGCATGTCAAGTCACATCGGTGTGAAGCAGGGCTGACTCCAGGCAGATTTTAGAAAAATACTGTTCAATGTGGTTATGTATTAAACACAAGTGTATTTTTAAATTCATTCATTCTTAGGCTAGGTTCACACTAGCCCGCACTATGTGTTCTGGTAAGTTTTGTTATTTAATAAAAAATAAGCCTTTACAATCACTTTAATTAAAACAAAAATATTTTTACTCTGGTTTGTGTTCCTGTTAGAGAGATTTCCTCTCCCTTCCTGTGCTGGGGACAACCGTTTGTAAACATAGTTAATCTGGTTGGAAAAAGACACAAGTCCATCCAGTTCAATCAACAGAGAAAAAAAAAAGACAAACACACAAATAGAAACTCCCCAATCTTATACCCATAGTTGACCCAGAGGCAAAAAAAACAAACAAGAAAAGCATGATCCATTTTACTCCTGCAGTGAAAAAACGTCTTCCTGATCCCCCGAGAGGCCATCGGATATTCCCTGGATCTACTTTACCTATAAATGTTAGTATCCAGTTATATTATGTGCATTTGGGAAAGAATCCAGACCTTTTTAAAGTACACTCTACTGAGCTGGCCAGAACCAGCTCTTGAGGGAGTCTATTCCACATTTTCACAGCTCTTACTATGAAAAAGTTTTTCTGGATTTGAAGATTAAATTTCTTTTCCATCAGATGTAAAGAGTGCCCCCTTGTCCTCTGTGATGACTTTAAAGTGAATAAGTCTACACCGAGTTCACTGTATGGGCCATTGATGTATTTGTACAAGTTGATCATATCCCCCTTAGGGCCTGTTCACACTATAAAAACGCAATCCAGATGCGTTCCAGGTGCGTTTCTGCAAGTGTGTTTTTGATGCATTTTTGGCATGTTCATGTGCGTTTTTGATGCACTTTTTACATAGCTCGAAAGAGCAGGGCCCTCGAACCCCTCGTGTATTGTATTGTTACCGTTTTGTCTCAAGTTCTGTCCCCCTTGCTATTGTACAGTGCTGCTCAAACCCTTTGGCGCTATATAAATACTGTATAATAATAATAATGTTCCAGAGTGTTTTTGATGAGTTCCAGTTGAATTTTCCCCCTCTCTTTTCTTTAATGTAAATAGGGACATGTGCATTTCAGTGCATTTTTTGGTGCATTTTGGTGTATTCCAGTGTATTCTGGTGCGTTTTGATGCATTTTACTGTGTTCTGTGCTGGAAAAATGCAGCCTGTTTTAGTTTTTTTTTTTTTCATCCAGAATGTACTGGAACTGCAAGCACTGATGTGAACTATGACATTGACAACCATATAACCTACTTCTTGAGCGTTTTGGATGCAGAAAAAAAGAAACTGAAATGCATGTACTGTGAACTGGCCCTTAATCTCCTCTTCTCAAGAGAGAATAAATTCAGTTCCTCTAATCTTTCCTCATAGCTGAGCTCCTCCATGCCTCTTATCAGTTTGGTTGCCCTTCTCTGTACTTTCTCCAGTTCCCCAATGTTCTTTTTGTGAATTGGTGCCCAAAATTTAACTGCATATTCCAGATGAGGTCTTACTAATGATTTGTACAGGGGTAATATGATATCTCACTCTCTGTAATCTATACTTCTAGTAATACAAGAGAGGATTTTGCTCGCTTTAGAAAACGCAGCTTGGCATTGCATGCCATTATTAAGCTTGTGATCTACCAGAACCCCCAGATCCTTCTCCACCATTGATTCCCCCAGTTGTACTCCTCCTCCAACCCCAGGAATGTCCAGGACACACAACCTAGTGCTATCGCTTGTACTTGTATTGTAAGTGTGTTTGTATGTTTTGTGAGAATTTTTAAATAAACGGTATAACACTATTGGAGGATGCTCTCTGGTTCCTTCTATATTCTGTAGCGGGGTGGAGTAGCAAAGAGTAGATAAGAAGCCCAGCATTGGCGGAACACATACCCCGTAGGACACGGTGGTTAATAAAGTGCTAGTGAGTAGGGCACTGGAGTATGAGTGTCAATTGAATTGGAGGAGTGTGCAAACTACACTTTATGTTAAGAGCACTTTTCAAAGGCCTGCACTGTTGAGAGTACTTTTCAAAGGCCTGCACTGTTGAGAGTACTTTTCAAAGGCCTGCACTGTTGAGATTACTTTTCAAAGGACTGCACTATTGAGAGTACGTTTCAAAGGACTGCACTATTGAGAGTACGTTTCAAAGGACTGCACTGTTGAGAGTACTTTTCAAAGGCCTGCACTGTTGAGAGTACTTTTCAAAGGCCTGCACTGTTGAGAGCACTTTTCAAAGGACTGCACTATTGAGGGCATTTTTCAAATGACTGCACTATTGAGGGCATTTTTCAAAGGACTGCACTATTGAGGGCATTTTTCAAAGGACTGCACTATTGAGGGCATTTTTCAAAGGACTGCACTATTGAGGGCATTTTTCAAAGGACTGCACTATTGAGGGCATTTTTCAAAGGCCTGCACTGTTGAGAGCACTTTTCAAAGGACTGCACTGTTGAGAGCACTTTTCAAAGGACTGCACTGTTGAGGGCACTTTTCAAAGGACTGCACTGTTGAGGGCATTTTTCAAAGGACTGCACTTTTGAGAGCACTTTTCAAAAGACTGCACTGTTGAGGTCATTTTTCCAAGGACTGCGCTGTTTAGGGCATTTTTTAAAGGACTTCACTGTTGAGAGTATTTTTCAAAGGACTGCACTGTTGAGAGTACTTTTCAAAGGACTGCACTGTTGAGAGTACTTTTCAAAGGACTGCACTGTTGAGAGTACTTTTCAAAGGACTGCACTATTGAGAGTACGTTTCAAAGGACTGCACTGTTGAGAGCACTTTTCAGAGGACTGCACTGTTGAGAGCACTTTTCAAAGGACTGCACTGTTGAGAGTACTTTTCAACGGACTGCACTGTTGAGAGTACTTTTCAAAGGACTGCACTATTGAGAGTACGTTTCAAAGGACTGCACTGTTAAGAGTACTTTTCAAAGGACTGCACTGTTGAGAGCACTTTTCAAAGGACTGCACTGTTGAGAGCACTTTTCAAAGGACTGCACTGTTGAGGGCATTTTTCAAAGGACTGCACTGTTGAGGGCATTTTTCAAAGGACTGCACTGTTGAGGGCACTTTTCAAAGGACTGCACTGTTGAGGGCACTTTTCAAAGGACTGCACTGTTGAGGGAATTTTTCAAAGGACTGCACTTTTGAGAGCACTTTTCAAAAGACTGCACTGTTGAGGTCATTTTTCCAAGGACTGCACTGTTTAGGGCATTTTTCAAAGGACTGCACTGTTGAGGGCATTTTTCAAAGGACTGCACTTTTGAGAGCACTTTTCAAAGGACTGCACTGTTGAGGGCATTTTTCAAAGGACTGCACTGTTTAGGGCATTTTTCAAAGGACTGCACTGTTTAGGGCATTTTTCAAAGGACTGCAGTGGTGAGAGCACTTTTCAAAGGACACACTGTATTTTATAATGTATCATTGTATTATGTAGTATTTTCATTTTGTATATTTGTTTTGACTGTTTCACTTGTCACAATGTTGATTTGTGGTATTGAGGGGAAAGAGTAACACAGCAATCATATTGGAAATAGTTTTAGAGGGGGAGATGTTTTGTAGTACACCCATGGAAATACGTGTATATTGACATAGCATAAGGGGTTACACTCAATGGGAGCTTCATTGTTTCATTGTTTGGTTTTTAGCACATAAGACGTTCTTTGGACACTTGAAGGAGGAAGGAGGGAGGTGTATGCCATCTGGTTCAGGTGCTTTATTCACCTTTATTCTGTCTAAATATTTCTGGATCATACCGGATGTAAAATATCCTTCCCAATCTTCCCTCTCCATGCTAGCCAAAACTAAAAAAAAAGAAGGCTTTGGCTATAGACACACTTTAAATGTGATACTAGAATATAAGGCGATTTTACTGCACAATTGATGCAGTAAATCCTTTGAATGTATATTTACAGAGATTAAATTTTCAATGGACAAGTCAAGAATAGATATAAATGATAGGTGGCCTAACTAAGTGTTTAGGGCCTCACAACTTTAGAATTTAGTGATAGTGACATCTTGTGGCTGCTTTGCAGACATGACTGTGGCTTGGCTTGGAGCCTAAAGTGTCCGTAAAGGTAAACATTTTAAAAATTTGCACTGTCTTTAACCTCCCTGGTGGTCTGATTATATCAATAATTTTAAAAGGCAAATCGTTACATTGTTTTGCATGGAAATTTCAGTGTCATTTTGTGAAATTTCCCCACGAATCACTATCGCTCAATTCTGCAAGTGATTCTAATTTACTATTGCTGTTCTCTAGCTGGTCTAAAACCGCTTTTGACCTAAAGGGACGCTTTTTGGACACCATGGACATTTCCAGGCAGAAATAACGGTAAAAGTGCAGGCAGGGCACTGGACAAAGCACTAGGGACAACATTTAGGTGAAATGGTTTGATACAGTAATGTAATCCTAACAGATTACAATGTATTGTGTGTACGTCATGTTTTTACTTTTTTGAATCTCCTGTCGGTTCTGCCCCCCTGCGTCGCGGCGCTCGCAGGGAAGGGAACCCAGAAGATGGATGCCGGCATCGGCTGGAGGACGTAGTGGGAGGACATTGGGGGATCGCAGGACAAGGTAAGTTACACTACACACACACACTACAATGGAATCCCAAGTGTGGCTCGGGGTTACCGCTTTTGGTACTGAAAATGAACCCCGAGACACACTCGGGATTACCGCCAGGAAGGTAAAAGTATTTACGTGTGATTTCTCATGTCTGTATTAAATATCAGGCTGCCAATTCTCTAATTTACCTGGTCGATGCTGCCTGTGCCGCACCTCCTACTAGTAAACTGACCGTGGTAGCATAGCAGCCGACTGAAGATAAAGGTGTGCTGTGCAAGAGCCTGTACTTTCCGTAGTCCGTGCAGTGCCCCACTCCCTTTTTTTCCATCCCTGCTCTTGGATGGGGAGAGGAGGAAGTGACATTTGCTGCCGGGCCTGATTACGTTCCATTGCCATGGAAATGCAAAAGCTTGGTGGCAACATCACTTCTGGTACTGATGTAAATGCCCTGACACTGAACATGCCCACCAGTAGGAGATCATGTACAGGTATGAAGCTGGACAGTACTGTAAAGACAAAAAAAAAAAACCACAAAGACCACAGTCCATTCAAGTTTGATTTGACCTGTCGGCACATGGTGTTGGTACTAGCAAGGTTTTCAACTACCTCAGACATGAAATATGAACAAAGCATATCCCTCTAGAGTGTGTAATTATCTCAGTCCAAAGCACTAAGGACTGGTTCACACCACAATTTCTGTGTCCCACATGCATTTATGCTTGTTTCCTATGCATTTTTGCTGTGCTATAGTGTGTTTTTTGATAGATGCATTTTATATGAGTTTTCTTCATTTTCTCTTCCTGGGCCGCACAGTGGCTAAATGGTTAGCACTTCCACCTGGCAGTATTAGGGTCGTTGGTTCAAATCCCAGCCACGGCACCACCTGCCTGGAGTTTGCGTGTTCTTCCTGTGCCTGCATTGGTTTCCTCCCACACTCCAAAGACATGCTGGCAGGTGAATTGGCTCCTGTCTAAATTGGCCCTAGTATGTGTATGAATATAAGTTAGGGACCTTAGATTGTACACCCCTTGAGGGTTAGGGACTGATGTGAATGTACAATATATATGTGTAAAGTGCTGTGTAAATTGACGGAACTATATAAGTACCATGAATAAATAAATAAAAAGTTTTTCATCTGAATTGAGGACATGTCTGTTCCAGTGTGGTTTTGATGCATTTTGCCACGTTCCAGACGCATTACATACAAAAAAATGCAAAAAGTTCTACTCATGTTGACTGCATTGGAATGCAGTGCACTGGTGTGAAATGGGGCCACCAGAAAAATGGAAAACACTGTGTATGCATTGTTGATAAAATTGCACTGATGTGGATCTGGTCATTTCTGTCTGCTGCTCCGTTCCTCTGCTATCTGCTTGAGTCACTTCTGACAAGTTTTCCTGACACCAAGAGGAAAATGGTGACGGGAAGGACCGTCAGCAGAATGATAGCATAAATACTGCATGATTTTTTGAGTTAAAATAACTCATGTTGTATTTATCTCAAAAGTAGTCAATTCACTAAACAACATGCATTATTTACTGAATGCCTTAAATATTTATGCTTTGCGATAATTATTACTAGAGATGAGCGAAGAAATGAAAAATTCGATTCGACTGATTCGGCGAATTCGTGGACAATATTCGATTCGAGTCGAATAAATTCGCTGTGAATTTAACTTAAAAAAGGGTGTTTCTAGGCTTCAGAGAGACTTAATATTAGTGCAGAACACTGTACCTTTAATTTAAATGCCCTTGGAGTCTGCTGGGGAAGAGAAATAATACTGTCTGTCAGTATGACATGCAGATGAGTGCCGTCGATCTTAGAATCACTGCACACTTCACTCCTTTGGCCAGTCACGGGGCCAAAACCAGTGTTTGGAGCCACAGTGTGGCGGTGGAGGCAGCAGCAATGGGAGGCCATACAGCAACCTATGACAAAATGGAAACCAGCAGGAGCGTGAGGAGACCTGAAAGTGGCACATGGCAGAGTGGGAGCAATGGGAGGCGGTACAGGGACCCAGGTCACACTGTGGGCCCAGCAGCAGCGTGACCAGGCGGTACGGGGGCCCATGGCCGATATGGGGCTTGGTGGCACCTATGGAAGGCCTGTAATCTGCCAGCAACCTATGACAAAATGGACAACCGCAGGAGTGTGAGGAGATTTCAAAGTGGCACATGGCAGAGTGGAAGCAATGGGAGGCCGTACAGGGACCCAGGTCACACTGTGGGACCAGCATCAGCGTGAACAGGCGGTACGGGGGCCCATGGCCGATTTGACCTCATTCATCCCATAGTCCTGCCGACTCACGAATAGCGTGGCCTCCTCAAAGGGCCTGAGCAAGCGCAGGTGTCACACATGAGCTGACAATGGCTGACATCTAAGTTACACAGGGAGTACCTTTATCCGCTTTTAACATCAGGAAATCTGTGATGGCCTTTAGCTGTTCGTAAAGGCGGTCTAACATATGTAGGGTTGAATTACACCTTGTTGCAACGTCACAGCATGAGGAGTCGGTACGGGGGCCCATGGCAGATTACATGTCTGGCAGCAGCAATGGGAGGCCCGTAATCTGCCAGCACCCTATGTCAAAAAATTTAACACACCAGCAGTGTGAAGAGACCTGAAAGTGGCACATGGCAGCAGAGTGTGGCGATGGAGACAGCAGCAATGGGAGGCCGTACAGGGACCCATGACAGACTCTAGACTTGGCAGCAGCATGAGGAGGCGGTATATAGGGGCCCATGGCAGATTAGGGGCCTGGCAGCAGCTATGTGAGGCCCGTAATCTGCCTGCACCCTATGTCAAAAAATTTAACACACCAGCAGTGTGAAGAGACCTGAAAGTGGCACATGGCAGCAGAGTGTGGCGATGGAGACAGCAGCAATGGGAGGCCGTACAGGGACCCATGACAGACTCTAGACTTGGCAGCAGCATGAGGAGGCGGTATATAGGGGCCCATGGCAGATTAGGGGCCTGGCAGCAGCTATGTGAGGCCCGTAATCTGCCTGCACCCTATGTCAAAAAATTAAACACACCAGCAGTGTGAAGAGACCTGAAAGTGGCACATGGCAGCAGAGTGTGGCGATGGAGACAGCAGCAATGGGAGGCCGTACAGGGACCCATGACAGACTCTAGACTTGGCAGCAGCATGAGGAGGCGGTATATAGGGGCCCATGGCAGATTAGGGGCCTGGCAGCAGCTATGTGAGGCCCGTAATCTGCCTGCACCCTATGTCAAAAAATTTAACACACCAGCAGTGTGAAGAGACCTGAAAGTGGCACATGGCAGCAGAGTGTGGCGATGGAGACAGCAGCAATGGGAGGCCGTACAGGGACCCATGAGAGACTCTGGACTTGGCAGCAGCATGAGGAGGCGGTATATAGGGGCCCATGGCAGATTAGGGGCCTGGCAGCAGCTATGTGAGGCCCGTAATCTGCCTGCACCCTATGTCAAAAAATTAAACACACCAGCAGTGTGAAGAGACCTGAAAGTGGCACATGGCAGCAGAGTGTGGCGATGGAGACAGCAGCAATGGGAGGCCGTACAGGGACCCATGACAGACTCTAGACTTGGCAGCAGCATGAGGAGGCGGTATATAGGGGCCCATGGCAGATTAGGGGCCTGGCAGCAGCTATGTGAGGCCCGTAATCTGCCTGCACCCTATGTCAAAAAATTTAACACACCAGCAGTGTGAAGAGACCTGAAAGTGGCACATGGCAGCAGAGTGTGGCGATGGAGACAGCAGCAATGGGAGGCCGTACAGGGACCCATGAGAGACTCTGGACTTGGCAGCAGCATGAGGAGGCGGTATATAGGGGCCCATGGCAGATTAGGGGCCTGGCAGCAGCTATGTGAGGCCCGTAATCTGCCTGCACCCTATGTCAAAAAATTAAACACACCAGCAGTGTGAAGAGACCTGAAAGTGGCACATGGCAGAGTGTGGCGATGGAGACAGCAGCAATGGGAGGCCGTACAGGGACCCATGACAGACTCTAGACTTGGCAGCAGCATGAGGAGGCGGTATATAGGGGCCCATGGCAGATTAGGGGCCTGGCAGCAGCTATGTGAGGCCCGTAATCTGCCTGCACCCTATGTCAAAAAATTAAACACACCAGCAGTGTGAAGAGACCTGAAAGTGGCACATGGCAGCAGAGTGTGGCGATGGAGACAGCAGCAATGGGAGGCCGTACAGGGACCCATGAGAGACTCTGGACCTAGCAGCAGCATGAGGAGGCGGTATATAGGGGCCTATGGCAGATTAGGGGCCTGGCAGCAGCTATAGGAGGCCCGTAATCTGCCAGCACCCTATGTCAAAAAATTAAACACACCAGCAGTGTGAGGAGACCTGAAAGTGGCACATGTTTGAGGCATGATTCATGGCGGATTTAGTCAGTTGTGTCAGGAACTGGTGGTTTGAAATCCAGACTAATCCACGCCTGATTCATTTTCACAAACGTGAGTCTCTCCACACTTTGGGTGGACAGTCGTGTCCTCCGCGGAGTTACAATACCTCCTGCCGCACTAAACACGCGCTCCGATGCCACGCTACTGGCCGGGCATGACAGCCTTTCAAGGCCAAATTCAGCTAGTTGGGGCCAAAGGTCAAGTTTCGTTGCCCAGTAGTCAAGGGGATTGTCTACCTCGGTTGGCAGGGTGCTGTCCAAGTAGGCCCAAGCCTGTTGTTTGAGCTCCTGCTCCAGGTCCACCTGATGCTGCTGCTGCTGCTGCGGCTGGTTAGTAGTTTCCTCACTGCGCTGGTGAATAAAGCTACTCATCATCGACTGCAGACTGAGGCAGCCACTGCTGGTGGAGCTGCCACTGCTCCTACCACCCCACCCCTCCCCTGCTGCCATGCCAGCGGAACGCGAGCGCACAGGGCCCACAGTGTCTGAGGATGGACGTTGGCGCACAAAGGCAGAGACCAACTGACTACATAGGTGGTTTTTATAGTACGTAATTTTGGCCTCCCTCTCAGCAGGTGTGAAAAAGGCCACCATTTTGGACCGGTAGCGAGGGTCCAACAAGGTGGACAGCCAAAAGTCATCCCTCTGTCTGATGGTTATTATTCGGCTGTCGCTACGCAAGCAACCGAGCATGCTATGGGCCATTTGTGCCAAGGAATGCGAGGGACTCCCTGCCTCCATCTCCACAGCATACTGCCACGGTGCGTCTGGGTCCTCTGTCTCCTCCTCCTCCTCCTCTACCAGATGCTCCTGCTCCTCCACTCCTGTCCGCTGAGTGGAAAAACCACCCATTTCACTCAATAATTCCTGAGCACAAATGTCCTCCTCTACCTCCTCCTCTTCTTCCTGTCCTGCCCCCACAGGGGTCATGTGGCGTTGAGATCTGTGCGCCACGTCTACCGCACCCTGACCAGCCATTGTTAACAGCATTTGTTCCAGGACGTGCAACAGAGGAATGACGTCGTTCATCCCATAGTCCTGCCGACTCACGAATAGCGTGGCCTCCTCAAAGGGCCTGAGCAAGCGGCAGGTGTCACGCATGAGCTGCCAATGGCTGACATCTAAGTTACACAGGGGAGTACCTTTATCCGCTTGTAACATCAGGAAATCGGTGATGGCCTTTCGCTGCTCGTAAAGGCGGTCTAACATGTGTAGGGTTGAATTCCACCTTGTTGCAACGTCGCAGATCAGGCGATGCTGTGGAATTCCGTTCTGCCGCTGCAGCTCAATGAGGGTGTTCTTTGCGGTGTAGGAATGGCTGAAATGCATGCACAGTTTACGTGACATTTTAAGGATGTCTTGCAGTGGGATGGTGGATTTTAGGAACCGCTTGACAACCAGATTGAACACGTGAGCCATGCATGGCGCATGGCACAACCTTCCTTGACGCAGAGCAGACACCATGTTCTTTCCGTTGTCAGTCAACATGGTTCCGATTTTTAGTTTGCGCGGAGACAGCCATCTGTCGATTTCTCTGTTCATTACACTCAGCAGTTCCTCCCCTGTGTGACTACGTTCGCCAAGGCATACCAGGTGCAGCACAGCGTGACACCGTTGCGCCCTGCACATGTGATATGCCGGTCGGGTAATGGGACTTGGCACGGGGGTGGCGGCTGAGGACACGGCGGAAAAAGAGGTGGTAGAGGCGGACATGCTTGCTGGACCAAGGACGTGCAAACGTGGAGGCAAAAGCGTCGTGACCTGTCCAAGTTGCTGGTGCGGCTGTGCCGGCACCACGTTCACCCAGTGGGCCGTAAATGACATGTACTGTCCCTGACCGTAGTTACAGCTCCACACGTCGGCGCTGCCGTGCACTTTGGCAGAGACCGACATGCTCAAAGACTGGCCCACCATCTCTTCTACATGTGAATGCAGGGCTGGCACTGCCTTTTGGGCAAAGAAATGATGGCTTGGCACTCTCCACCGCGGCGCGGCACAAGCCATCATTTCTCGGAAAGGTGCTGAGTCCACCAGTTGGAAAGGGAGGGACTGCAGCACCAGCAACTTGGACAGGAGGACGTTCAGCTTTTGCACCGTCGGGTGCGTGCTCGCAAACTGTTGTCTCTTGGATACGGATTCCAAGAAAGACTGTTGACGGAATCCGAGAAGAGGAGTAGCAGGAGAAGGAGCATCTGAACGAGCGGAAGATGCCAATGAGCGACAACTCCCCTCAGCAGAGGTGTTGGAGCCTTGACTGGCTGATAGAGGGCGATTGACGACGTCGGGTGACGGAGCAAGTAACGGAGCGGGTGATGGAGCGGGGGCTGGGGCAGGCAGAACCGCCGTATGTTTATCACGGTTTTCCCAGGCCACCGAATGGTGACGCTGCATATGCTGACGCAACGCTGTAGTCCCAACATGGGCCCCCTGGCCACGCTTGCATTTCTGGCCACATAGTCGACATACGGCTACGTTTACTTCCTCGGGCGGCTTGAGGAAAAATTGCCACACCACCGAGTAGGAAACTTTGCCCCCGCTACTCTTCACTGGCTGACTGCTACTTCCTCCGTGCGCACCGGCACCACTACTGGCCGTGGTGGTAGGCTGCAGTGGAGCTGGTGCTCTACTCCGTGGACGTTTGGCTCCACTGACACTGATGCGACCCTGCTGCTGTCTCCTGGGCAACCCACCGACTGTTTTGCTCGCTGCCAAGCTGCCACCCTCTTCTCCTGATGATGCGGAAGAAATTGCCTGATGACGACGAGGCTGCCAAGTGCGATCAACCTCCTCATCATCAAGTAGGGTCTCCGCCTCACTACTAGCCCCCTCGGCTGCGTCTGGGTCAGGAGACAGACCTGTCTCTAGACCGGCTACCGAGCCACTCTCCTCGCCAGTACTTGTTCGCTTGGCTGCTGAAAAGGCCGATGTCTCCCCCCGTTCCTGACCGCCCTCTGTTAGCTCTTCCTCACTGTACAGTGGGGCTGAGCCCACAGCATGCGATACTTCGCTTGGTGAGGGAACAGCAAAGGACAGGGGCAGGTAGAGGACACGTGATTTCAGTGGGCTTGGTCCCGGGCCATGCCAACTAACGGTTGTGTCTGACGTACCCACCGACCGTTGGCTGTAGGTGTCAGAGGTGACCTGGGAAGAGGGAGACGACCGAGCCAACCAATCAATGACGGCAGGGTTGTCGGTGGAGACACGACCGCTGGATGACACCGGGAGCACTGGCCTCTGGCTGCGAATACTGCTGCCTCGACCCCTTCCTCTGCTGCCACGTCTGCTCGCTCCTAAAACATTGCCTCCTCTGCCACTCCTCTGCATGTTGTCTGACATACTATTTAATTCAACGATTAGGTGTCCCTGAGTAACAATTCTCTGGCACTCAGTAACAATTCTGTCTGTCCCTGAGTATGAATTCTGTGGCCCTGAGTAACAATTCTGTGTCTGTGCGAGTAACAATTCTGTGTCTGTGCGAGTAACAATTCTGTGTCTGTGCAAGTAACAATTTTGTGTCTGTGCGAGTAACAATTCTCTGGCACTCAGTAACAATTCTGTCTGTCCCTGAGTAACAATTCTCTGGCACTCAGTAACAATTCTGTCTGTCCCTGAGTAACAATTCTCTGGCACTCAGTAACAATTCTGTCTGTCCCTGAGTATGAATTCTGTGGCCCTGAGTAACAATTCTGTGTCTGTGCGAGTAACAATTCTGTGTCTGTGCAAGTAACAATTTTGTGTCTGTGCGAGTAACAATTCTCTGGCACTCAGTAACAATTCTGTCTGTCCCTGAGTAACAATTCTCTGGCACTCAGTAACAATTCTGTCTGTCCCTGAGTAACAATTCTCTGGCACTCAGTAACAATTCTGTCTGTCCCTGAGTATGAATTCTGTGGCCCTGAGTAACAATTCTGTGTCTGTGCGAGTAACAATTCTGTGTCTGTGCAAGTAACAATTTTGTGTCTGTGCGAGTAACAATTCTCTGGCACTCAGTAACAATTCTGTCTGTCCCTGAGTAACAATTCTCTGGCACTCAGTAACAATTCTGTCTGTCCCTGAGTAACAATTCTCTGGCACTCAGTAACAATTCTGTCTGTCCCTGAGTAACAATTCTCTGGCACTCAGTAACAATTCTGTCTGTCCCTGAGTATGAATTCTGTGGCCCTGAGTAACAATTCTGTGTCTGTGCGAGTAACAATTCTGTGTCTGTGCAAGTAACAATTTTGTGTCTGTGCGAGTAACAATTCTCTGGCACTCAGTAACAATTCTGTCTGTCCCTGAGTAACAATTCTCTGGCACTCAGTAACAATCCTGTCTGTCCCTAAGTAACAATTCTCTGGCACTCAGTAACAATTCTGTCTGTCCCTGAGTATGAATTCTGTGGCCCTGAGTAACAATTCTGTGTCTGTGCGAGTAACAATTCTGTGTCTGTGCAAGTAACAATTTTGTGTCTGTGCGAGTAACAATTCTCTGGCACTCAGTAACAATTCTGTCTGTCCCTGAGTAACAATTCTCTGGCACTCAGTAACAATTCTGTCTGTCCCTGAGTAACAATTCTCTGGCACTCAGTAACAATTCTGTCTGTCCCTGAGTATGAATTCTGTGGCCCTGAGTAACAATTCTGTGTCTGTGCGAGTAACAATTCTGTGTCTGTGCAAGTAACAATTTTGTGTCTGTGCGAGTAACAATTCTCTGGCACTCAGTAACAATTCTGTCTGTCCCTGAGTAACAATTCTCTGGCACTCAGTAACAATTCTGTCTGTCCCTAAGTAACAATTCTCTGGCACTCAGTAACAATTCTGTCTGTCCCTGAGTATGAATTCTGTGGCCCTGAGTAACAATTCTGTGTCTGTGCGAGTAACAATTCTGTGTCTGTGCAAGTAACAATTTTGTGTCTGTGCGAGTAACAATTCTCTGGCACTCAGTAACAATTCTGTCTGTCCCTGAGTAACAATTCTCTGGCACTCAGTAACAATTCTGTCTGTCCCTGAGTAACAATTCTCTGGCACTCAGTAACAATTCTGTCTGTCCCTGAGTATGAATTCTGTGGCCCTGAGTAACAATTCTGTGTCTGTGCGAGTAACAATTCTGTGTCTGTGCAAGTAACAATTTTGTGTCTGTGCGAGTAACAATTCTCTGGCACTCAGTAACAATTCTGTCTGTCCCTGAGTAACAATTCTCTGGCACTCAGTAACAATTCTGTCTGTCCCTGAGTAACAATTCTCTGGCACTCAGTAACAATTCTGTCTGTCCCTGAGTAACAATTCTCTGGCACTCAGTAACAATTCTGTCTGTCCCTGAGTATGAATTCTGTGGCCCTGAGTAACAATTCTGTGTCTGTGCGAGTAACAATTCTGTGTCTGTGCAAGTAACAATTTTGTGTCTGTGCGAGTAACAATTCTCTGGCACTCAGTAACAATTCTGTCTGTCCCTGAGTAACAATTCTCTGGCACTCAGTAACAATTCTGTCTGTCCCTAAGTAACAATTCTCTGGCACTCAGTAACAATTCTGTCTGTCCCTGAGTATGAATTCTGTGGCCCTGAGTAACAATTCTGTGTCTGTGCGAGTAACAATTCTGTGTCTGTGCAAGTAACAATTTTGTGTCTGTGCGAGTAACAATTCTCTGGCACTCAGTAACAATTCTGTCTGTCCCTGAGTAACAATTCTCTGGCACTCAGTAACAATTCTGTCTGTCCCTGAGTAACAATTCTCTGGCACTCAGTAACAATTCTGTCTGTCCCTGAGTAACAATTCTCTGGCACTCAGTAACAATTCTGTCTGTCCCTGAGTATGAATTCTGTGGCCCTGAGTAACAATTCTGTGTCTGTGCGAGTAACAATTCTGTGTCTGTGCAAGTAACAATTTTGTGTCTGTGCGAGTAACAATTCTCTGGCACTCAGTAACAATTCTGTCTGTCCCTGAGTAACAATTCTCTGGCACTCAGTAACAATTCTGTCTGTCCCTAAGTAACAATTCTCTGGCACTCAGTAACAATTCTGTCTGTCCCTGAGTATGAATTCTGTGGCCCTGAGTAACAATTCTGTGTCTGTGCGAGTAACAATTCTGTGTCTGTGCAAGTAACAATTTTGTGTCTGTGCGAGTAACAATTCTCTGGCACTCAGTAACAATTCTGTCTGTCCCTGAGTAACAATTCTCTGGCACTCAGTAACAATTCTGTCTGTCCCTGAGTAACAATTCTCTGGCACTCAGTAACAATTCTGTCTGTCCCTGAGTATGAATTCTGTGGCCCTGAGTAACAATTCTGTGTCTGTGCGAGTAACAATTCTGTGTCTGTGCAAGTAACAATTTTGTGTCTGTGCGAGTAACAATTCTCTGGCACTCAGTAACAATTCTGTCTGTCCCTGAGTAACAATTCTCTGGCACTCAGTAACAATTCTGTCTGTCCCTGAGTAACAATTCTCTGGCACTCAGTAACAATTCTGTCTGTCCCTGAGTATGAATTCTGTGGCCCTGAGTAACAATTCTGTGTCTGTGCGAGTAACAATTCTGTGTCTGTGCAAGTAACAATTTTGTGTCTGTGCGAGTAACAATTCTCTGGCACTCAGTAACAATTCTGTCTGTCCCTGAGTAACAATTCTCTGGCACTCAGTAACAATTCTGTCTGTCCCTGAGTAACAATTCTCTGGCACTCAGTAACAATTCTGTCTGTCCCTGAGTAACAATTCTCTGGCACTCAGTAACAATTCTGTCTGTCCCTGAGTAACAATTCTCTGGCACTCAGTAACAATTCTGTGTCTGTGCGAGTAACAATTCTGTGTCTGTGCAAGTAACAATTTTGTGTCTGTGCGAGTAACAATTCTCTGGCACTCAGTAACAATTCTGTCTGTCCCTGAGTAACAATTCTCTGGCACTCAGTAACAATTCTGTCTGTCCCTGAGTAACAATTCTCTGGCACTCAGTAACAATTCTGTCTGTCCCTGAGTATGAATTCTGTGGCCCTGAGTAACAATTCTGTGTCTGTGCGAGTAACAATTCTGTGTCTGTGCAAGTAACAATTTTGTGTCTGTGCGAGTAACAATTCTCTGGCACTCAGTAACAATTCTGTCTGTCCCTGAGTAACAATTCTCTGGCACTCAGTAACAATTCTGTCTGTCCCTGAGTAACAATTCTCTGGCACTCAGTAACAATTCTGTCTGTCCCTGAGTAACAATTCTCTGGCACTCAGTAACAATTCTGTCTGTCCCTGAGTATGAATTCTGTGGCCCTGAGTAACAATTCTGTGTCTGTGCGAGTAACAATTCTGTGTCTGTGCAAGTAACAATTTTGTGTCTGTGCGAGTAACAATTCTCTGGCACTCAGTAACAATTCTGTCTGTCCCTGAGTAACAATTCTCTGGCACTCAGTAACAATTCTGTCTGTCCCTAAGTAACAATTCTCTGGCACTCAGTAACAATTCTGTCTGTCCCTGAGTATGAATTCTGTGGCCCTGAGTAACAATTCTGTGTCTGTGCGAGTAACAATTCTGTGTCTGTGCAAGTAACAATTTTGTGTCTGTGCGAGTAACAATTCTCTGGCACTCAGTAACAATTCTGTCTGTCCCTGAGTAACAATTCTCTGGCACTCAGTAACAATTCTGTCTGTCCCTGAGTAACAATTCTCTGGCACTCAGTAACAATTCTGTCTGTCCCTGAGTATGAATTCTGTGGCCCTGAGTAACAATTCTGTGTCTGTGCGAGTAACAATTCTGTGTCTGTGCAAGTAACAATTTTGTGTCTGTGCGAGTAACAATTCTCTGGCACTCAGTAACAATTCTGTCTGTCCCTGAGTAACAATTCTCTGGCACTCAGTAACAATTCTGTCTGTCCCTGAGTAACAATTCTCTGGCACTCAGTAACAATTCTGTCTGTCCCTGAGTAACAATTCTCTGGCACTCAGTAACAATTCTGTCTGTCCCTGAGTAACAATTCTCTGGCACTCAGTAACAATTCTGTCTGTCCCTGAGTAACAATTCTCTGGCACTCAGTAACAATTCTGTCTGTCCCTGAGTAACAATTCTGTCTGTCCCTGAGTATGAATTCTGTGGCCCTGAGTAAGAATTCTCTGGCACTCAGTAACAATTCTGTCTGTCCCTGAGTAAGAATTCTCTGGCACTCAGTAACAATTCTGTCTGTCCCTGAGTAAAAATTCTGTGGCCCTAATAACGTTTCTGTGGCCCTAAGTAACAATTCTCTGGCACTGAGTGAAAATTCTGTCTGTCCCTGAGTATGAATTCTGTGGCCCTAACTAGCGTTTCTTTGTCCCTAAATAACGATTCTGTGGCCCTCATTAACAAGTCTGTGTCCCTGAGTAATGGTTCTCTGTCCCTAAGTAACTTCTCTCTGTCCCCAATTCTCGTTTCTGTGGCCCTAACTCTGTCCCTGTCCCTAGTACAGAGCGGTCTGCCTCTGTTCAATGACTGCAGGCAAATGAAGATTTCCAAAATGGCCGCTATATATACCTCGACCATTACACAGTGCTGGCTGGCTGGCTGCTGATTGGCTGATGCGATCACATGTCGTTGAGGAATGCATTATGGGGCAGCGCGCCTTGTCTGCGCGCCTTCCCCGACATCCCCGCTCCGTCGCCGCACATGTCAGCCGCCATTTTCGGAAAAATTTCGATTCGCGCGTCCGAATTAGGCTGTTTTTCGGATTCGGCACGAATCGAAATTTTTCCGATATTCGACTCGAATTCCACTTCGGATACTTCGATTCGCTCATCTCTAATTATTACCTAAATTAGTATTCTTTTTGGCGTTGTTTTTTCAAATTTTTTTTACTCGCTAGCACCAGAGGAAGAACTATATGCACACAGAAATATTATGAGACAATGAAAACATTCCAGTATGCTTTCATTCACAGAACAATCTCCCTCTGGTGAAATGTTACAATTTATTTGTATTCCTGAGCTGAGGGCAGAACATTTCCACACTGAGACATTGTATACTTTTAACTTCCTGGCCAGTGCAGAGTTCCCCTCATTGTTCTTTTGTACTTTGCCAAAATACCGACTGCCACTGAAAAAGTTAAAGTGGTTGTACAGGCTCAAGATTTTTCAACTTCATACATTCTATGCATGAAGGTAAAAAACCTTCTGTGTGCAGCAGTGCCCCCAGCTCCCTCAATACTTACCTGAGCCTCATTGCGATCCGGCAATATGAATGACATTCTCAGCTGTCCTGGGTCTCTGCCTCCTCATTGGCTGGGACAGCAAACAGGAGCCAATGGCTCCCACTGCTGTCAATTACAGCCAGTCAGCCAATGAGGAAAGAGGGGGGCGGGGCTAAGTAGCAGCCCCGTGTGTGAGTGGACACACGGAGCAGCAGGTGCCCCCATAGCAAGCTGCTTGTTGTGGGGGCACCCGACAGACAGGAGGAGCCAGAAGAGGCTGAGGGGGACCCGAGAAGTGGAGGATCCAGGCTGCCATGTGCAAAACCACTGCACACAGCAGGTAAATATAAACATGTTTGTTATTTTAAAAAAAATGGACCTTTAGAATCTCTATAAGTTATATGGTATTTAAGTTTGTCAGGGGCTTTTAGACAAAGGGAGCTAAACAGCCACTGCTTTCATGGTCTTTATCTCTGCTGATTCAACTGTTGACTTTATGTACATATGTGTATCATCATCCTGTCCTAGACTGCTTATTGTTTGTGGGAGCCTGTAGTCCCCAACAATCTCTGTATGATGTGAGAACTGATAAATAAAGAATTAAAAAAAAAGAGATACCGACTGCCTACTGGCAGGTTATAAATAACAAATGTCTGTGTTCTTTAGTGAATTGACTTTAATGGTTTATCTGGCTTTTTTTTGTATTTACCTCACATTTGAAATTTTACTTTGATGAAATGACTCTTTTATTATCTTATGCAATATTTCTGAAAGAAGGGTCACAAGACCTTAATATCGTATGCGATAACCATTAGTGAATTGTCCCATGTCGAAAAGAGAATACTGTAGATAACCAGGTACAACTTATGTAGGAGGATTTATTTCATTTCTGTCCATCCCCTGCGGCCAGCCACCTAGCTGGGTATATATAGGGGTTTACAACCACTTTAAAGCACTATTTAGTAAAAAATTAGATTTCTGTCTGGACCCAAATCGCCTGCTGGTGGCAATGCAGGTGACTGTCAGCAGCAAGCAGTCTGCAGTAATTGGTCTCCACCTGATGCTGGCTGCTGGGCAGTTATATATGTCCTCCTCTGCCATTATATGTTGCCTTGCTTGCTGCCAGATACTGTATGACAATATAACCTGCTCCTGCTCCTGTCCTGCATCCTGTACCCTGCTGCCTCTTATCTGTCTCCCTTGTTCCCAATCCTAGTTCCTCCTTCTCACCTGTTCCCTGCATAGAGATGCAGCTAGAGAGCTGACCTTGTTTGTCCATGTTTCTCATTTTGTACATATTGTATAATTAGTTTATTAGTGAAGCTTCCTGTTTGTTAGGTTTATTAGTCAGGTATTCTGCCAGTGGATTTTTTGTTCACATTATTTTTAGATTTACTCATAGATTTTGTTTCACTGGAAATATTATTATTATTATACAGTATTTATAAAGCGCCAATAGTTCGCTCAGCGCTGTACATTACAAAGGGGGACAGAACATGTGACAGAACAATACCAATACAATGCAAAACATGAGGGGATTGAGGGCCCTGCTCTTTCGAGCTTACAATCTAAATAAATCTCACTTAAAGAATACAGTATATACAAGTGAAACTCGAAAAATTTGAATATCGTGCAAAAGTTCATTTATTTCAGTAATGCAACTTAAAAGGTGAAACTAATATATGAGATAGACTCATTACATGCAAAGCAAGATAGTTCAAGCCGTGATTTGTCATAATTGTGATGATTATGGCTTACAGCTCATGAAAACCCCAAATCCACAATCTCAGAAAATTAGAATATTGTGAAAAGGTGCAATATTCTAGGCTCAAAGTGTCCCACTCTAATCAGCTAATTAAGCCATAACACCTGCAAAGGGTTCCTGAACCTTTAAATGGTCCTTCAGTCTGGTTCAGTAGGAATCACAATCATGGGAAAGACTGCTGACCTGACAGTTGGGCAGAAAACCATCATTGACACCCTCCATAAGGAGGGAAAGCCTCAAAAGGTAATTGCAAAAGAAGTTGGATGTTCCCAAAGTGCTGTATCAAAGCACATTAATAGAAAGTTATGTGGAAGGGAAAAGTGTGGAAGAAAAAGGTGCATAAGCAGCAGGGATGCACGATATTCTAATTTTTCGAGTTTCACCTGTATACACTATATTGCCAAAAGTATTGGGACACCCCTCCAAATCATTGGATTCAGGTGTTCCAATCACCTCCATGGCCAAAGGTGTATAAAAATAAAGCACCTAGGCATGCAGAGTGCTTCTACAAATGTTTGTGAAAGAATGGTGTCAGCTCAAGCTGAAGCACACAGTGCGCAGAAGTTACCAACTGTCTGCAGAGTCAATAGCTAAAGACCTCCAAACTTCAGGTGGCCTTTAGCATAGTGCAACAACAGTGCATAGAGAGCATGATGGGATGCATCCAAGTCTTACATCACTAAGTGCAATGCAAAGCATCGGATGCAGTGGTGTAAAGTACACCATTACTGGACTCTAGAGCAGTGGAGACGTGTTCTCCGGAGTGACAAATCATGCTTCTCTGTCTTGCAATCCGATGGACATGTCTGGGTTTGGCAGTTGCCAGGAGGACGGTACTTGCCTGACTGCATTGTGCCAAGTGTAAAGTTTGGTGGAGGAGGGATTATGGTGTGGGGTTGTGTTTCAGGGGTTCCAGTGAAGGGAACTCTTAAGGCCTTGGCATACCAAGACATTTTGGACAATTTCATGCTCCCAACTTTGTGCGAACAGTTTAGGGATGGCCCCTTCCTGTTCCAACATGACTGCACACCAGTGCACAAAGCAAGGTCCATAAACACATGGATGAGAGAGTTTGGGGTGGAGGAACTTGACTGGCCTGCACAAAGTCCTGAAATCACACACCTTTGAGATGAATTGGAGCGGAGACTGTGAGTCAGGCCTTCTTGTCCGACATCAGTGCCTGACCTCACAAATGCATTTCTGGAGGAATGGTCAAACATTCCCATAGACACACTCCTAAACCTTGTGGACAGCCTTCCCAGAAGAGTTGAACTGTTATATCTGCAAAGGGTGGGCAAACTCAATATTGAACCCTACGGACTAAGACTGGGATTCCATTAAAGTTCATGTGCGTGTAAAGGCAGGCGTCCCAATACTTTTGGCAATATAGTGTGTGTGAATATATATATATTTATACATACATACACACTCACCGGCCACTTTATTAGGTACACCTGTTCAATTGCTTGGTAACACAAATTGCTAATCAGCCAATCACATGGCAGCAACTCAATGCATTTAGGCATGAAGATGTGGTGGAGATGAATTGCTGACGTTCAAACCGAGCATCAGAATGTTCTTAGTTGGCAGGAGTGGCAGCCGATGTGGTCTTCTGCTGCTGTAGCCCATCTGCTTCAAGGTTTGACACGTTGTGCATTCAGAGATGGTATTCTGCATACCTTGGTTGTAACAAATGGTCATTTGAGTTACTGTTCCCTTTCTATCATTTCCAAGCAGTCTACCCATTCTCCATTGATCTCTGACCTCAACAAGGCATTTTCATTGACACAACTACCGCTCATTGGATATTTTCTCTTTTTCGGACCATTCACTGTAAACCCTAGAGATGGTTGTGTGTGAAAATCCCAGCAGTTCAGCAGTTTTTGAAATACTCACACCAGCTCATCTGGCACCAATGACCATGCCAAGTTCACCTAAATCCCCTTTATACCCCATTCTGATGCTCTGTTTGAACGTCAGCAGGTCATCTTCACTATGTTTAGATGCCTATATGGACTGAGTTGCTGCCATGTAATTGGCTGATTAGCAATTTGTGTTAGCAAGCAATTGAACAGGCGTACCTAATAAAGAGGCTGGTGAGTGTGTGTGTATATACAGTATGTGTATATATATATATATATATATATATATATATATATATATATAGTAGTCGCTTGTAGATTGGAGGATTTAATCAATAAGCTCTCTGGTATCATAAATACTTGATCTGGGTGTATTGAAGGATTTAGTAAATGAGCTCTCTGGCTTCATAAATACTTGATCTGGATCTGGGGATATTGAACATAGCTGATCCAACAGTAAGTATATGAGCTGGTAAACACTGGCACATTTTTACCTCTTGGGGAATGGAAATGTAACTATGTAACTAAACAAGCAGTGTAGAATGGGTGTATCACAATGTATCTGCAAAGAAAACAGGGCAGGATCCTGTACATGACAAGCAATCACCTAGAGGCAAGATTTGAGATGCCACCCTTGAGGATTTAACTATTGATTGAAGGTCTGTATCTTAATATTTAGATAGAAGCACACTTTCTAGAGATCATACTATACTTACAGTGGGGCAAAAAAGTATTTAGTCAGCCACCAATTGTGCAAGTTCTCCCACTTAAAAAGATGAGAGAGGCCTGTAATTGGCATGATAGTTAGACTTCAACTATGAGAGACAAAATGAGAAAAGAAATCCAGACAATCACATTGGCTGATTTGGAAAGAATTTATTTGCAAATTATGGTGGAAAATAAGTATTTGGTCACCTACAAACAAGCAAGATTTCTGGCTCTCACAGACCTGTACCTTCTTCTTTAAGAGGCTCCTCTGTCCTGCACTTATTACCTGTATCAATGGCACCTGTTTGAACTTGTTATCAGTATAAAAGACACCTGTCCACAACCTCAAACAGTCACATTCCGAACTCCACTATGGTGAAGACCAAAGAGCTGTCGAAGGACACCAGAAACAAAAATTGTAGACCTGCACCAGGCTGGGAAGACTGAATCTGCAATAGGCAAGCAGCTTGGTGTGAACAAATCAACTGTGGGAGCAATAAATAGAAAATGGAAGACATACAAGACCACTGATAATCTCCCTCAATCTGGGGCTCCACGCAAGATCTCACCCCGTGGGGTCAAAATAATCACAAGAACGGTGAGCAAAAACCCCAGGACCACACGGGGGGACCTAGTGAATGACCTGCAGAGAGCTGGGACCAACGTAACAAAGGCTACCATCAGTAACACACTACGCCGCCAGGGACTCAGATCCTGCAGTGCCAGACGTTTCCCCCTGCTTAAGCCAGTACATGTCTGAAGTTTGCTAGAGAGCATTTGGATGATCCAAAAGAGGATTGGGAGAATGTCATATGGTCAGATGAAACCAAAATAGAACTGTTTGGTAGAAACACAACTCGTCGTGTTTGGAGGAGAGAGAATGCTGAGTTGCATCCAATGAACACCATACCTACTGTGAGGCATGGGGGTGGCAACATCATGCTTTGGGGCTGTTTCTCCACAAAGGGACCAGGACGACTGATCCATGTACAGGACAGAATGAATGGGGCCATGTATCGTGAGATTTTGAGTGCAAATCTCCTTCCATCAGCAATTGAAGATGAAACGTGGCTGGGTCTTCCAACATGACAATGATCCCAAACATACCGCCCGGGCAATGAAGGAGTGGCTTCGTAAGAAGCATTTCAAGGTCCTGGAGTGGCCTAGCCAGTCTCCAGATCTCAACCCCATAGAAAAAACCTTTGGAGGGAGTTGAAAGTCTGTGTTGCCCAGCGACAGCCCCAAAACATCACTGCTCTAGAGGAGATCTGCATGGAGGAATGGGCCAACATACCAGCAACAGTGTGTGCCAACCTTGTGAAGACTTACAGGAAACGTTTGACCTCTGTCATTGCCAACAAAGGATATATAACAAAGTATTGAGATGAACTTTTGATATTGACCAAATACTTATTTTCCACCATAATTTGCAAATACATTTTTTCCAAATCAGCCAATGTGATTGTCTGGATTTTTTTTCTCATTTTGTCTCTCATAGTTGAGGTCTAACTATGATGCCAATTACAGGCCTCTCTCGTTTTTTTAAGTGGGAGAACTTGCACAATTGGTGGCTGACTAAATACTTTTTTGCCCCACTGTATATGCATTACTCTTTTCTTTCTGGACTCCCTATTTGTGATATGCCCCGATGGCAGTTAAAACTCCCCTGCCTTTATCTCCTATTGTGCCTTCTCTTGGGGAATATAATAGGAATTGAACACCCCAGGCATTCTATCACATATTCAATTTCTCTGCAAGTGTTATGCTAATGGTGATCATGAAATACTATGTATTAAAGTGATAGTGAAGTCTTCTTTTTCACCTAAAACGAAAAAAGATGCTATACTTACCTGCTCCGTGCAAGGATGTTGCACAGAGCTGCTTCTTACCTCTTTTTCTGGGGTCCCCCGCCTGCTCTTTCACTCCTCCTTTCCTGAGTGTGCCCCCATAGCAAGCCCCCATGGGGGCACACATGCTGGTGCGTTCCTGTGCTGTGTGCATCCATAGACATACACTTGGCCCTGCCTCAGGCTCACTGCTCACAATATTTGACTGACAGCAAGTCTTAGACTTAGCAAAGCTTGTAAAAGCAGGGAAAGCAAATTGGCAAATCGGGGCAACTAGGGTAATATGTGGAAAAACGATGTGTTATATGAAATTAGATGTCAAAATGTTTTAACGTACCCAGAAAAAGTGTTTATTGTGTACAGTATTATTATCTCAATAAAATGCAAAGTGTATTGTAATACTTCTATGTAGCACCTGAAAAGTCCTAGCAGGTTCATAATTTGTATAACCCCAAAAATCTGCGCTCAGAAAGAAAAAGATGTTGATACTAAAAGAAATAGCAGCTGGCCACTATATCCTGATACCAGGCATTCCGAATATTGTGTAAAACAAACAGTCCAGTGCTCAACCTATGAAAACCAAACTGATAATAAACAGCATGTATATTACTGTGAGTTCTGGCTTTATAGATTCGCATTGGAGGGTCTGGAACCAATATTTAGGAGGCGGTTTAGACAAGTCTCTATCACTCTTTTGGGCTGTCTTTGGACGACCATTTTATATCCATGATGTTATATCGTATTAGAGAGCACTGATTGACCACTCATAGTAGGGGGTCACAATCCTGGTAAGCCTTGCATGCGAGTGGATGGTGTCACACTGGTTATTTTGGAAATTTACAGATTTCATTACGACATGTGGGACTGATTTGATCTGATCTTCATTACAGACTCTTTAACACTGTTTAAATATCCATTATTTATTTTCACTCATTGTTTAACTCTCACAAGTGGGATTTCTCTGTTTATTATCAGTCTGGTTTTCATAGGTTGAGCGCTGCACTGTTTGTTTTACACAAGGTTCAGAATTTGTTTCACAATTTTCAAGTATAAACCTTAAAGAGGTATCAAACCCAAAACCAAACATTTTTTATATATTAGCTTACCAAATTTTAGACACAGTGGCTGCATCAGTTTTCTTTTCATGGCCTCCTATTCACATATTAATCCTGCAAGTCAATCAATTTAATTTAAAAGACCAAGAAGTCAAACAAAAGTGGTAGTTAGAGGGCTGAGTTAAACTATTTAACACTGATGGGGTACTTACAACGATCAGCTTTTAATCATTTCTGTAAACCTTTATCCCAAAGGAAAAAACTGTTGCTGTAACTGCTTAAAACATATTAGCTGGCATTCACCTTTATTTTGTTAGTCTCGTCCATCTAAATCTGCTAGTGAATCTAGTTTTACTCTCTCCCCTGATTGAAATGCTGTGGTCTAAGGCTAGTGTAACACCCTTGCTGTAATGTCAGTTGCAGCATGTTAAAACCAACACAAGATGACAGTATCCTGCAAACTCAGTGGCACTCACATTCTGCAGTGCAGTCCCATGGTCCTTGCTGAACTGCAGGACTTTGCTAGGGAGTGGTGTACCAGAGGACAACTTTACCCAGAAGAGCTGGCATGTGGGTGGGGATAGATATATACAGAAGCCTGGGAGACTGGACAGGAAGTGAGAGGGGAGAGACATGGAAAGAAGAAGCAGAGAGAGAGAGAAATTTGCCAACTGCTGGAGAATCAGACCAGGCCGCAGAGTAGGCGAGATGAAAAGCAAGGAGGAGCCACTGACCTTGCCATCTTGTTCAGCGAGACAATCTGCCAGCAGGTGGTGTACGGATGGAACGCTGCACGTGAGGCCGGAGAACCTGTGGAGGTCCCCATCCACCGAGAGAGAGACAGCCAGGACCTTCTGGAAGCCATCAATTGAGTGAGAGAGTCCCATACACCAGTTAAACAAGAGAACTGTTATTCTCCTCCTCCCGGGAGACTTCACAGGAAGTGAGAAGGGAGAGAGCTGGAAAGAAGAAGCAGAGAGAGAGAGAAATGTGCTGACTGCCAGAGAATCGGACCAGGCCGCAGAGTCGGAGAGAGGAAAAGCAAGGAGGAGCCGCTGACCGCTGACCTTGCCACCTTGTTCAGCGAGACAATCTGCCAGCAGGTGGTGTCCAGATAGAATGCTGCACATGAGGCCAGAGAACCTGTGGAGACCCTCATCCGTAGAGAGAGAGACAGCCAGGACCTGCTGGAAGCCATCGATTGAGTGAGAGAGTCCCATACACCAGTTAAGCAAGAGAACACTGACATTCTCCTCATACATGCTACTTTACCTGAACACAGTTGCGGACATTGCATTCAGTTAGCATGTGTTGTGGCCTAGTTCCCATAGTCGCTACTGTTCAACACATTTGCAGTACAGTCAAATCATTGGAGCAGACCGCCTCCTGCAGGCCAGATCCCATTAGTGCTCCCTGAACCATTGGTCTATCCTCCCAAAGGAACTTCTACCACCATTGCCATTGGTCAACACATCCCAGAGTGGAGTTGTCCTTTTGCCAACAAGCCCATTTGCCAGTTTAACACTTTATTTGCCTAAAGGCTGCTCTTTTCCCAGTGCATTAAAGGAGACAACACCCAATTCAAGTGTCAGTTAAAGGAAAAGTTTTTGTCCTTTCTTCTACCTCTCCTTTGTATCAATCCTGTCAGGAACTATCACCTACATCACTGCCTACTTGTGCACCAGCTGGGCCCCAGCGAGCGCACAAAAGAATCCTCACTGCATTTAAAGGGACATTGACAATCCTGGTGAAAGATCTCTTTTACAGATTTAAACCTTTCCGTCAGATTTTGAGGGCCCAAGTGAGCTAGTCCCATTGTTGCTAGTCCTTGTTGCTCACTGGAGTTGACACCATCTCAGGTCAGAGGCATTGGGTTAATCTCTGAAAAGCAGGCCTGCTAACATTGATTGAGCTACTGCTATATGTGTTGCTTCTTTACATAGAGTTGCTAAGAAAAAATATTGCCATTCCAAGCATCAATACCAGTTTGTACTGTTTAACCAAGTTTACATTGAATTTTAATATAAACCTCATATCAGTTTACTCTAATCTGTGTGTGTGTGAATCTACTTTCTGGTGATAATTTACTCTGGTCAAAGGAATCTTGTGGTGATAGCAGAGGTTGGGCTTTCAGAGAGGGGTCCAAAACGATAGGGAGTCCAAAAATAACTCCTCACTCCTCAGCGGCTACGCTAGGTTCACATGTATGCAGATTGTGGTCGATGCATTTTCCAGGTGAATTTTAGCATTTTTTTCACACCTGTTTTTGGTGCGGTTTTGTTTTGCATTTATTTATGCATTTTGTGACTTTAGCTGGTTGTCAAGGAGTGGGTGGCCGCCATATCTGATGAATCATCAGCTGTCAGCAGGTTCCCTGTCGACAGCTGAATATAAACAAATCTAATGCATCTAATAAAAAAATCGAGAAACAAAAGTGTGGGGTCCCCCCCAAAATCCATACCAGACACTTATCCAAGCATGCAGGTCAGGCCAGGCCACATGCCCTCAACATGGGGGGAGGTGCTTTGGCCATGTTGATGAGGACAAAGGCCTCTTCTCCACAACCTTTGGCTGTGGTTTTAGGGGCCTGCGGGGGGTGACTTTGGAATCTGGAATTTTGTCCCCCCATGTGAATGAGTATGGGGTACATACTCATTCCCTCTTGTGACACCATCCCCCCCCCCTTTTCTGTCCGGCCAGGTTGTGTGCTCAGATAAGGGTTTGGTATGGATTTGGGGGGGAACACATGCTGTTCTTTTTTTTTTTATTTTGGTGTGGGGTTCCCCTTAAAATCCATACCAGGCCCTTTGGGGGATTGGGGGGGGGGGGTGCCACACTGTTTTTTTCCCTATTTTCTTAATTGCCAGCAATAGGTCTACTTATATTCAGCTGTCAATGGGGAACCGCGCTAACATATGATGACTCATTGGTTGTTAAGGACACAGCGGCCACCAGCTCCCTAACAACCAGCTTAAAGTCACACAAAACAAAATACACAAAATGCATAAAAAACACATCAAAATTACAATACTTGCTGCATGCAAAACACAATCTTCTGTGGGAAAAAAAAGTCCCTGACACTTTAAAAAATCCATACCAGCTGAAAACGCACAGATGTGAACTAGATCCATAGGAAATCATGTTAAATGGACTGTAGTGCGTTCCTGAAAAATTGAAAAATTCACTGAAATCCGCATAAGTGTAAATCTAGGGTAAAGGTGTCTGTTTATTCTCCATCCAGAGTGAAGTTAACTTAAAACAAGAAGTGTGTTACTGGCAGGATCATCAGGTGAAAATAAAAGATGAAAAAACCTAAAAAAGAAAACGAATGCAGCCACCACATTTAATGATTGCTAAGCTGCAATATAATACATTTATAGGGGGGGGGGGGGGGTTAATACCATTTTAAGGATATGGTGTGCTAATTTAATAGGCAAACTTACTATGTTTTTCCTTTAGAATAACACTTAGCCTGTGTTTTGAGCAATTGCAGTGAAAACCACATAGCATTTACAAGCAAAATATCCTGAAAAAAAGGTAAAATCTGTATTTTTATTCAGTGGTATTACAACTACAATACCACTGTCTCCTTATTGAAGTGCCAGGGCTTGGGGCAGTGTCAAAGTAGCAGAGTCCAGTCATTTCCAGTGATGTTGACACCAAGTGTAGAAGCGGTTTTCCTCCTGGAGGGAGGCATGACTGCCTGTGAGCTGGCATACTGTGTGTTAGTTTGCTATCCAGTGCCATACACTGATGGCAACAATACCACAGCAGTTGGAGTCTGTGGTTAGTGTTGTCACCCATTCAATGGAAGCAAAAGGAGGAGGCAGATGCTGGCAGGACAGGGGTGGACTGACCATTTGGAAACTCGGGCACTTCCCGAGGGCCCAGGGTCAGTAGGGGGCCCCATGAGATGCCCCTGGTACCTTTTTCATAGGCTTTTTTGAGTTTGGGCAAGGACACAGGGACCCCATGATCCCCTATTGCCCGTGGGCCCCATGAGTTGTCAGTCCGCCCCTGTGGCAGGATCAACAGGTACACTTTAGTAGATCATTTAGAAACTGTTCTTAAAGTCACTGCAGCCTTTCAGATGCACTGTTCAGTGTTTTCCCTTTCAGGTCAAACATAGTTACTTAGTTACATAGTTAGTCTGGCTGAAAAAAGACAAAAATCCAAAAAAAAGAGTTATAATCCTTCACCCACAGTTGATCCAGAGGAAGGCAAAAAACCCCCAGCAAAGCATGATCCAATTTGCTCCTGCTTGGAGAAAAAAACCTTCCTGATCCCCCGAGAGGCGATCAGATATTCTCTGGATCAACTTTAGAGGCAGACTGACCATTCAAGCACTCGGGCACTGCCTGAGGGCCTGGGGTCAGTAGGGGGCCCCATGAGATGCCCCTGGTACCTTTCATTGGCTTTTTCATAGGATTTTTTGGGTGTGGGCGAGGACACAGGGGCCCCATGATCCCTTATTGCCCGGGGGCCCCATGAGTTGTCAGTCCGCCCCTGCTTTACCTATAAATGTTAAACAGCTATGTCAGTTACGCATTGCTATATCCACAAGGCTTGGTCAAGCTTTTTGTAATTACTTGGAGCAAGGCAAGGCATTTTTTCATTAAATTACATATCAGAGAGGGTCCCTATAGGTCTGATCTCAAAGAGAAAATGCAGGTCAGCAGACCAAAAATGCAGCAGACATCACTTATGGTGCCAACACTTTTACTGATTAATATTGTTTTTTGCCATGAACTACATTTTTCTGCCCTGAAAACACAGGGAAATACAGGCAGCTGTGAACACAGTTGTAGAAAAATGAAAGAAAAGTTAAATAATGAATTATTATTGACAATATGCATTTAAAGCAGAACTAAAGTATGCTTATAAGTGGTAGTAAACAAGGCTAATACACTTGTACCTACAGGTAGGCTTCTACTAAAGCGTATCTGTAGGTACAAGGAATATCTCCTAAATGTGCACTGTTTAGGAGATATTCACTGTTTCTGCAGCCCGGTGAATGTGCTCTGTAAGGATGGCATACTCATGTCATCCCATCAAAGCTCTGTGCCGTGACTCCCATGCACGGGAGTGACGTCATCTCGGCTTGGCCATTCAAATGGATGGGGCCTGTGAACCCAGAAGGAAGACTTGGTGAAGATGGCAACCCTGTCAGTGGTGACAGCGCACTTGACAGGCTTTGTTTTAAGATAAGTCTTTCATAATATGCTAGTATGCATCACATACTAGCACATTATGCTGTTACCTTTCAGGAGGATTTTTCTTTTTAAATGAAACTTTGCTACCGCTGTAATGAAGACACCATGCAATTGCAAGTTAACCACTTGCCTACCGGGCACTTATACCCCCTTCATGCCCAGGCCAGTTTTCAGCTTTCAGCACTGTCACACTTTGAATGACAATTGCGCAGTCATGCAGTTCTCTACCCATATGAAACTTTTATAATTTTTTTCACACAAATAGAGCTCTCTTTTGGTGGTATTTATTCACTGCTGGGTGTGTGTTTTTGCGCTATAAACAAAAAAAGAGCAAACATTTTGAAAAAAAATACGTTTTTCTTTGTTTCTATTATAAAAATTTGCAAACAGGTAATCACTGATGTGCGTTGATGAGGCTGCACTGATGGGCACTATTAGGTGGCACGGAGAGGCACTAATGGGTAGCACTGACTGATGCCACTGCTGAGCACCAGTAGATGTCACTGCTGGGCACTGATCATCAGTGTCGATCCGTCCTCTGACAATTGCTGGTTATCAGCAGTACTTTCTTCATGCTGTGACACCATGAGTAAAGTGCAACCAATAACCGGCAAGTGTATTTACCAGTGATCTGCAGTGTCATTGGACACAGCGATCATGGAGATCACCGGGTGCGCACTCTGGGAGGATGTCGTATGACAGTGGTGAAGCCGTCATTTGGCTATCTGCAGTCAGCAAGTGGTTAACATACATGCACATCACTGTTACCTTTTGCATTATATATTTTATACATGCACATCACTGTTACCTTTTGCATTATATATTTTATACATGCACATCACTGTTACCTTTTGCATTATATATTTCATATTATCAATATGCCATCTTATCCTGTCTGTTCATTAGCATTAGTAGGAGACCATGATGGCAATGCTACAGTGTGAGTGAGATGATATAATCATTCCCTCACAGCAGGTTTATTTATTACAGGTACTTATATAGTGCTGTCAATTTACGCAGCGCTTTACATATATATTGTAAATTCACATCAGTCCCTAACCCTCAAGGGGTGTACAATCTAAGGTCCCTAACTTACATTCATACATACACATAATCCAGTTAATTTACCAGCATGTATTTGGAGTGTGGGAGGAAACTGGAGTACCCAGAGGAAACCCACGCAGGAACAGGGAGAACATGCAAACTCTAGGCAGGTGATGCCATGGTTGGGATTTGAACTGACAATCTTAGTACTGCCAGATGGAAGTGCTAACCATTTAGCCACTGTGCTGCCCAGTAGGTTCTCTGTAGGGACTATTTGCATTCTTTGCCAAGAACTCCATGTGCAATAAGAGCACCTAGTTCTAACTCTCTCTTGGTCTTTTTCAGTCACATATTAAAGTAGAACTATAGGCAAAACCTTTTTTTTCATTTTGGATAGAGCAAGGAAGGGTTATAACCCCTGTCATATTTTTTTTTATCTGGGACCCATTCTGGAGATTTCCCTTCACTTCCTGTCCCATAGCCAAACAGTAAGTGAGAGGAAATCCCTGCAAATTAAGGGACTCCTTGGGGACTTTCGGGTCACCAGAACTAGCGTCCCCATTGGAAGGTTTCCTCTCTATTACTTTTCTGGGGACAACCCAAAAAACAAAAGCATATTAATTACACAGGTTCTGAGACTAAGGCACTAAGTAAGTTTAATTACCACCTTAATCAACCACGGAACCTGTGTAATTAATATGTGTTTGGTTTTAAAGGGATGAGGTGGCCACCCGAGTTCTAATCTCTCTCCACTCTATCCAAAAGTATATAAAAAAAAAAGTTTGCCTTTAGTTATACTTTAATTATTTAAACCTGAAGTTTAGGTATGGAAATTTTTTTAAGGTTACATTGGTTCAACATGGTGTGTATGTGGGATCCCCATGGAGGCTCAAAATCACTGTAGAAGGCACTGTTCTACGCTAATCTCCACTAGCTTCCACGTCCCATGCTGAGCAGCTGCCCTGCTGCACTGTCAACACAGGAGGTCACTCGCTTACTCACCCAGCCCTTGTGAGTTTACCCATGTATGGTGAGCCTGTTTTGCTCCAGAAAAATATTAATTATTATTGCTCTTCCACTCCCCCTTTTCCCATTCGCTTTTCATTTTCTGTAACCCCTGAACAATAGCCATAATTTCCCCAGGCCCCTCTCTTATATGAAAATCTGACCACACACTGCACACTGGTTGCCTGCTGAAAATAGACCTGTGTTATGTTAGACAATAGATAATTCCAGCCCTATTATCTGTTGCAATTCTGCAGTAAAATCGGGTAATACTGAGGGCCTAACAGACAGTGCATTCCCTGGGCAATTGCCCAATTTGTTCCCTCCTTCAAAAATCTGCTAATGGTCCCGAATTGGCCGGGACAGTCCCGATTCATATTCATCTGTCCCTTGAGTCTGCGTCCGAGTTTTCTCCTGAGATCACAACCTGCAGCTGAGTTTGTCACTGCCATTGTCCTTCCCTCCTACTGTGTGCAGTATGTATTTTACAGATCGTTCATGTTTTTTTGCCTTCCTCTGGATTAACTGTGGGTATAGGATTATAACCTTTGTTTTTAATGGTTGACCTCATGGACTTTTGTCTTTTTTCAGACAGACTAACCATGTAGACATCGACACAATTCTAACATTTTTGGCTCTATACACCACCACAATGGATTTGAAATGAAATGAACAAGATGTGCTTTAACTGCAGACTGTCAGCTTTAATTTGAGGGTATTTACATCCAAATCAGGTGAACGGTGTAGGAATTACAACAGTGTGCATATGTGCCTCCCACTTGTTAAGGGACCAAAAGTAATGGGACAATTGGCTTCTCAGCTGTTCCATGGCCAGATGTGTGTTATTCCCTCATTATCCCAATTACAATGAGCAGATAAAAGGTCCAGAGTTAATTTCCAGTGTGCTATTTGCATTTGGAATCTGTTGCTGTCAACTCTCAAAATGAGATCCAAAGAGCTGTCACTATCAGTGAAGCAAGCCATCATTAGGCTGAAAAAACAAAACAAACCCATCAGAGAGATAGAAAAAACATTAAGTGTGGCCAAAACAACTGTTTGCAACATTCTTAAAAAGAAGGAACGCACCGGTGAGCTCAGCAACACCAAAAGACCCGGAAGACCACGTAAAACAACTGTGGTGGATGACCGCAGAATTCTTTCCTGGTGAAGAAAACACCCTTCACAACAGTTGGCCAGATCAAGAACACTCTCCAGGAGGTAGGTGTATGTGTGTCAAAGTCAACAATCAAGAGAAGACTTCACCAGAGTGAATACAGAGGGTTCACCACAAGATGTAAACCATTGGTGAGCCTCAAAAACAGGAAGGCCAGATTAGAGTTTGCCAAACGACATGTAAAAAAGCCTTCACAGTTCTGGAGCAACATCCTATGGACAGATGAGACCAAGATCAACTTGTACCAGAGTGATGGGAAGAGAAGAGTATGGAGAAGGAAAGGAACTGCTCATAATCCTAAGCATACCACCTCATCAGTGAAGCATGGTGGTGGTAGTGTCATGGCGTGGGCATGTATGGCTGCCAATGGAACTGGTTCTCTTGTATTTATTGATGATGTGACTGCTGACAAAAGCAGCAGGATGAATTCTGAAGTGTTTTTCGGGCAATATTATCTGCTCATATTCAGCCAAATGCTTCAGAACTCATTGGACGCCGCTTCACAATGCAGATGGACAATGACCCAAAGCATACTGCAAAAGCAACCAAAGAGTTTTTTAAGGGAAATAAGTGGAATGTTATACAATGGCCAAGTTAATCACCTGACCTGAATCTGATTGAGCATGCATTTCACTTGCTAAAGACAAAACTGAAGGGAAAATGCCTCAAGAACAAGCAGGAACTGAAGACAGTTGAAGTAGAGGCCTGGCAGAGCATCCCCAGGGATGAAACCCAGCGTCTGGTGATGTCTATGCGTTCCACACTTCAGGCTGTAATTGACTGCAAAGGATTTGCAACCAAGTACTAAAAAGTGAAAGTTTGATTTATGATTATTATTCTGTCCCATTACTTTTAGTCCCTTAACAAGTGGGAGGCACATATGCAAACTGTTGTAATTCCTACACCGTTCACCTGATTTGGATGTAAATACCCTCA
The DNA here is from genome assembly GCF_062004578.1 of Staurois parvus. Classification (NCBI taxonomy): domain Eukaryota; kingdom Metazoa; phylum Chordata; class Amphibia; order Anura; family Ranidae; genus Staurois; species Staurois parvus. The sequence goes on along the minus strand of NW_028317973.1, from coordinate 2,396,651 downwards.
AATTAAAGCTGACAGTCTGCAGTTAAAGCACATCTTGTTCGTTTCATTTCAAATTCATTGTGGTGGTGTATAGAGCCAAAAATGTTAGAATTGTGTCGATGTCCCAATATTTATGGACCTGACTGTATGTAAATATTGTATTGCTTTTAACTGTTTTTTAACTGAGATACTTTCTTTTTCATCTTTCAGAAATGGTCTTTCTTCCCACCTCTCGAGATACAATACATATGGGTTTAACACCACCTCCTAACCTTCTTTAATTTGGGAGCTGCAGAGGATACTACCAGTCTGCAACAGGGCACACAAAACTGGGTTCAATTACCGCACTCACACTCGAACCAAAAAGGTGCAGGACCTTTTTTTGGTCCACAATACAATTGGATCGCATGGGTATTTACACCTATGCGAACCGATTCTGCACATCGCACCGCGTTTTGCGGACCAATTTCGGGGTGTTGTTAATTTAACATACACACCCGCAGCAGTTCGCATGAATGGGGTGCGATTCTGATGCGGTGCAGAATTCACACAGAAAATGCTGTGAATTTCTGGACTGCATCAGTGTGAACCCAGGCTAAAGATGAAAAAATGAAAGTTACACAAACTGATCCCTCTGCCACTCCTAGCTTCCACAATGGTGATTTCACTATAGGAAACATTATGAGAGCAGACTTTTTCTACACCTCTAGATGTCACTATTGTTAAAAAAAATTGTAAAATATGAAGACCTGACACTAAGTGAGCGAACATATTTTTGGACTGAATTACGTCGCTGGAATTATGTCCCTAACACTTGAAAGCCTAGCCTAATGTTTTTACGACAAGAAATGCACATTAAATGAATATTAATGTAATTTTCAAGCTATTTTGTGGTAGAATACACACACTTTACCTGATTCTTGTCAGCAATCAAGTGCTGTCCTGCCTGCAGCTTTTCTCCCTTCAGTTCCTGGTCTCACAGGAGTCATAGTCATCTGCTGCAGTCAGTCAAAATCCTTTGAGGAGGAGCCATGCTGTGTGTGTAAATGGACGCACACAGCCCGGCTTGGGAGCATGTCCACACCAGTACCCACATAGTCAGGGGCATATTTGTCACGATGCAAACAAGGCATTTGCATAGGGCAGCACTTTTCACGGGGCGGCACGGCGGGCAGTGCCGCCCCCCCTTTCCCACGGAAGGGACACTTCTGTGGGAAAAGAACAGGGGCTCCTGTGTCTTACCTGTGTCCATGACTCCGTGTCCCACGTTAATCCGGTCCACAAGGCGCTGCTGGAGGAGGGGTGCAGAGGGTGTCCGTCCGGCGTCTTCATCTTCCTGGATCTTGATCGCGATGTGGGTGGGATGACAAGCCGCCTCTCGATTCTGGCCACACCCCTCCCTCTGCAAGCTTCGCCTCCTCGCCGGTGATTGGCCGCCAGATCTGTAGCTCAGAAAAGGCACACAGGCAGCCAATCACAGGTTATGGAGGTGGAGCTTGGAGAGTAGGAGCTGAGCTGCAGAGCAAAGATTGAAGATCGAGTGAGGGAGCAGCTGGAGCCGGTGAAGAGGAGGACAGCGGCTGGAGAAGGAAGACAGCTGATGGGTAAGTGTCTGTGCCTGAAAGAGGGAGCCCGGGCTGGAGCAGGGGTCAGCACAGCGATGTAAGTATAATTGGTGTCAGTGGGAGTAATAGTGCCCCATCATTAGTGTCAGTGTGGGAGGAATAGTGCCCCCTCATTGGTGTCATTGACACCAATGAGGGGGCACTTTTCCTTCCACTGACACTAATGATGGGGCACTATTCCTCCCACTGACACCAATGATGGGGCACTATTCCTCCCACTGACACCAATGATGGGGCACTATTCCTCCCACTGACACCAAAGATGGGGCACTATTCCTCCCACTGATACCAATGATGGGTCACTATTCCTCCCACTGATACCAATGATGGGACACTATTCCTCCCACTGACACCAATGATGGGGCACTATTCCTCCCACTGACACCAATAATGGGGCACTATTCCTCCCACTGATATCAATGATGGGGCACTATTCCTCCCACTGATACCAATGATGGGGCACGATTCCTCCCACTGACACCAATGATAGGGCAGGATTCCTCCCACTGATTCCAATGATGGGGCACGATTCCTCCCACTGACACTAATGATGGGGTGAAGCTCTAATGGGAAGGGGTGGAGCCTAAAGAGGAAGGGGTGGAGTTTGCAGATGAAAGGGTGGGACAAATTTAGATGCGGGGGAGGGGGGTGCCCGATTTCAGTCTTGCCTAGGGCAACACAAAACCAAAATACACCACTGCAGATAGTAAACGGCTTGCTATGTGGAAACCCACAGGAAGAAGATGCATACAGCACTGGAACTCCATAAGAGGAGGTAAGCAACTGTTCTATGCATTACCATTGTACAGAGCAGGTAAGTATACCCCCTTTCTTATTTTAATTTAAAAAAAAAGCCTTTAATATCACTTGAATGACCTTGTAATATATTTTCCATCAAATGGTTTCTTATTGTGTTTTTATGCCTCAGTGAGCTCCTGAACCTCTCCTTTTCCTCCCTAACTTTTGTTTGAAATGAGCATTGTATGTTAGTTGCAGTCATGTGCACTGCTCTATGCATACAACACATCCCATAGTCCCTAGTCTCAATTCCAATGGGCTCCCGCTGCTGTCTCAGCCAATGAGGAGGAAGAGTCCCCAGACAGCAGAGGCTGTCGAGAACGTCTCTGCACCGAAGGGGGCTCAGGTAAGGATTGGGGGGGAGCTGCACACAGGTTTTTTACTTTCATGCATAGAATGCATGAAGGTGAACCACCTTGAGCCTTTAGACTCACTTTAAGAACACATACTTGAATAAAATATTTTTTTTTAAACCGGAGTTTGGTATCAGAATACAGTGTCCCAGTGGGGGCAATTCCTCCATCCACCTCAATTGTGTGAATGGGGAAATCTGTTTTGTTTTTTGTTTTTTTTGCCAGTTTAAAACATTTTCTTGTGCTTTCTCCCTTTGCTCGTGGCTTAAATAAAAATGCCCTGCAGCTTAGCTTAAAACAGCACAAGTAAATCTGTATTGGTGTTCAGACACAGCTGCCAGTGTCTGCAGTCTCTGTACACTACAAGTCCCAGCAATTTACAAGTAGACATGTCAGACAGGTGGTTTTTTTAAGCTTCTTGTAGCCACCAGCTACTCCATCAGCATTTTGTCTGCTTTTGTTCTGTTATGTAGTCATTTACCAAACCAGTGGGCCTTATAATCCTATCTGTTATACAACTTTAAATCGATTATGCATTTAACTCTTTAGCGGATGGCAATAACTTCATGTTACCATTTTAAACAGTAATAGGTAGGAATTGCAATTTTCTCAGTGCTTCAACCCACAGGAATAAACTGTTTCCAGAAACCACTATCAGAAATATTATGTTTCAGATACTGCAAGGGCTTGCTTTTATACACAAATACGGTAAAATTTATAGTAATGTCTGTATTTGTGATTTGATCTGCCCAAACAAAACCTTTGTTGTACATTATCTGCTTCCCGTTCGCCCTATAGCAGTAATACGGTTACAGGGCGACACGGGTGCGCAAAATCACATATATATGTGATTTGCATTTCCGGGCAGGGGGCACGCACGAGCCGTGCGCACGCCCTACCTGCACCGCTATTCGCGGCCATTCGCGTACCGGTGATTAATGATCGAGGAGCATTACCGACAGAGGGAGAGAACTGTAAGTAAACAATACAGTTCTCTCCCGTGTCAACTCCTGCACACTGCTATGCATGGCTTTGCATAGCAGAGCCATGCAAAGCAGTGTTTCCCACAGTGAAGCACACACACCACAAAGTAAAACAACACACAGTTAACCCTTTGATCGCCCCACATGTTAACCCCTTCCTGCCCAGTGTCATTAGTACAGTGTCAGTGATTTTTATTAGCACTGATCACTGTATTGGTGTCATTGGGGATGTCAGTGACAGCAAGTCAGTTCCCCCCCAGTGTCAAAATGCCCTCCACAGTCCCGCAGCCCCACTATAAGTCGCTGCTTGCCGCCATTATGTCAGGGACTGCGGGTCTCGCCACGGCGCACAGGTCTGCACATGCACAGATTGCCTAGGCGCACTAATGTGCAGGCACTAGGACCTGGGCGTCGGTAATTGCGGCCGCGCATGCGCACTGGCACCAATGGTGGTGCAGGGCGCACTATTTAAACTGGCCAGGCAGTGATCAGGTCGCCTCAAGGTCTAGTTCCTGTACCTGTGTTTCTGAAGTGTTCCTGTTGCTGATCCTGTTTGTCCTGATTTGTGTTGACCTTCTCCTGCTCTGACCCCCGGCTCATCCCTGACTACTCTTCTGCCTGTTGTTATATTACTATTGGACCCCCTGTTGCTGAACCTTGGCTCGTGACCCGGCTGCTCTCTGTCTACTGCTTGCTACCTATCTGCCTCCACCATTACCAACCCTGCTAGTCTGACTACGCTCACTCCTGACTGTCATCCATCCCGCTCGTGACCTGGACTTGTCAGCCTCTTCACATCATGCTCACCCCCGGCACATACCCTCGGCGGGACATGTTTAATAGCAAAAAGTCAAAAATATTGTTTTCTTCTCAAAATTGTTGGTCTTTTTTTTTATAGCGCAAAAAATTTAATACACATAGGCGACCAAATACCACTAAAAGGACGTAAATTTAATTTGGGTGCAGCGTTGCATGACCGCGCAATTGTCAGTTAAAGTAACGCAGCGCCGTATCGCAAAAAATGGCCTGGTCGGGTAGGGGGGTAAATCCTCTGGAGGGCAAGTGGTTAAGCAGACAGGGTTTCACAATGGTTTCTTCATAAACTACAAAGGTACTGCATTCCAGGATGAATGAAACACATGCAGGATTTAGACCTAAATCTAACGTTGCATATTTAAAAATAATCTGTTTACGTCAATCTTTCTTGATTGCTATCCCATCCTGCCAAAATTGTTCAAGTGTATGAATACCTTAATCATCATAATTGTTGATATTGAGTACCTTACTTACAGTATATACTAGGCTTCCAAGCTCATATAGTTCCTAAAAGAAGCAGTACATCAATTACTGTACAGTATATTAAAGTAGAATTATGGCCTTCCATTAAAATAAAGTATATGTGTGGCAACTCTTACTTATACTTGCATCTGCAACAGTTTTCTTATAGAATATAAAAGAGGGTTTTATCTTCCCTCCAGCCATCTTCCAGGACAGCACATGAGATGTGGTGCTCCTCCCCTAAGACAGGAAACACATCACTATAGGATTTTAAAGGTGGTCTTTTTAAACATCTACTACAGTTATTGTGGGAGGAAGATTGGAGGACTTCATCCCACAGTGGAAAATGATCATATCTAGCGGTTATATTCTGGATCTTGCAGAACATAGGTACAATCTAAAGTTTGTTTGCTAGCCACCATCAAGATTCTTAGTGATAGAGTTTCCAAAAGGACTAGTGGATCGTAAGTTGATGATTCAAGTACCAAGGCTAGAAAGAGGGTCAGCGCACACTAGCGCAGCCCATGGGTTATGACATTTTCTTTCCTTCCTCCAAGGGTGGAAGGAAAGTAAATCATTTGATTTCCCCATCAACACAGCCCTGGCCGGCAGAACCCAATGGTTACTGCTAGCGACTATAGCTATTTTCTCTTTTGTTGTTTGACATGCGTCGCCTGTCCATGTGTTCCTTGCTGTGAAGGCCTGTTATAGACTGGGGCAGTGGCCATTTTTTATACTGTTGAATTATTGGTGAGGGGGGCGCGCTGGACACCTTAGCTGTCATTGTGCTACATGCTGGGTATCCGGTGCGCTCCTGTACCTTAAATAAAGGGTGGGCTCCCTCAGGTTCACCTGCCCTTCGTCTATCCATTAAATACATGTTCCTCTACTATGGGGGCTCTCAAAATTTGTAGAGTTAGGACTACAGAATATCGGGGTGCCGTGACGTGCCTCTGTAGCCTTCGATTTGTTTGCAAGCTGGCTGGCAAGTTGAGCTGGGAATTTTTCTCTTTTGTTGTTTGATAGTACAGGAGATAACCAGAGACTGCAGACATAGTACAGGAGATAACCAGCTCCTTTGTCAAAGAGGTTTGGCAAAGGAGCTTTTTGGTGCTCCGAAACCCATTACCAGATCCATCCCCTTGATGTCACTTCTGGTTTCCTGCGATCCATGGTGGCTTTCCTTGACGTCACTTCCGGTTCCACAGTCTTCTCTCTCCCTGGGAGCCGGTGCTTCTGCAACGATGACATCCACCCTGGTTTAGGCTCCATTGGACTCTGGATGCTGACCCCACCATACCATCTAAACGGTGGCTAACAGAGTGGCTATGGTCCCTATCTAATTCCAGGCTTTTTATCTTCTTTACACATGTGAGTGTTTTATGTATGGATTATTAAATTACTTCTCAATGCTGCACTTAGAGTCGCCCCCTTTTGTTTACTTTTATTTTTGCAGGGATATATTCCAGTCTCCTGGTGGAGCTGCCTTTAGGTGCTTTTTATGGACTTTTAAGTTGTTTATGGACTTTATATGGACTAATTCAGTTTTATCGTTTGCCAGTTATTCTCCACGTGCTTTACTTTAGGTTTGCACCATATGCTTTTTGTAAATACACTACAGGAGATAATCAGAGACTGCAGGCATTGTACAGGAGATGATCAAATATATGCTATGTCAGCAATCCTAAGGCATCTTCATCCCCATATAGTGAAACTGTCCCTTGTTTGTAAACCATTTGGACATAAACAATTGGCTCTGCAACAACTCCCAGGAGCAAATAATTAGCCATTTTTCAAATTGTACCTTTCATGAATCCACAGCCTGCAGTTAGTAAAAAACAGGTCAGGGTTTGGGATAAACAGTCTACCAACAGTCTATAGGGAGAAGGACCTACCTACACAGCTAGGCTCACCACCCACTGTCAGAGATTCGGAGGGCAGAGCATTCATTGGTCTGGGAGTGGAGCTCTCTGAGGCCCGGGGGCGGGGCTCTCAGAGGTCTAGGGACAGAGCACTCAGGGGTCTGGGGACGGGGCTCTCAGATTTCCAGGGGTGGGTCTCTCAGAGGTCTGGGAGAGGTGTCTCAAAGGTCTGGCAGCAGGGCTGTCAGCATTCCCACTCTGATCCCAGCTTCGAGTCTCCAAGCAATCAGGCTGCATAGGGCTGGGTCATTACATCAGTGGAGCTCCCAGCCCCGCCTGATCCTTGCTGTCACAGTGCCGCCGCTGCCTTCCATGTACCCAGTGCGCTCTGCAGTGCTGTTATGGGACCCCAATTTGTGGGCTCAAGGGGCAGCTGCTTTGGGCCTCAGAACAATGACTGGACCCAGGGCAGCTTCCCCTTTTGACCTGGGTCTCTGTGCAAACTTTTGTCTTAACTCTGTTTGCTCCCCTGCTGTGTAAGACCTCCTCTCCTCTATATATTGTTGTTCAGCAGCCTGTGCTGCATGTAATATCTCTTCAGCTGGAAGATCATTACCACCACTTGTAGTAGCAAGTTCATTTACCTCTCTTCTTTGTCTAGTTGTAACAATAGGACAAGCCTTGCCTTCTTCTAACTCATCAACAATTTCTATCTTTTCATCTGTATCTGAACCTGACCAATACGCTAATTCCTCCCAATCTCCGCTGGTAACCGGGGTGCGTACTTTTACTGCAGCATTCTTTCCTGGTAATCTCCTACCTTTTCTTCTATCCTGCCTATTCACAATTCTCACTAAATAATTCCTCCCTGTGTTTTTTGGAAGAGCTAAAACATTCTATTAAGATTTGCAATTGATATGTTACTGCCTGCAGTTCCATCTCAATCGCATCTCTCTTTTTTTCTCATCCATGAGCGCTTCCAAAAATATCCATTATAATAAAGATGCAGCTTTCTGCTCTGATTTTGAATATCAAGACAGGTTAAGGTTCAGGACGCAGTGTGAGGGGGTCTTTCACTTTAATTGCGTCCTGATACTTGATCAATTCACAAGCTAGAGTAGACTATTGTCTAGAATTTGCCCACTCCGGGATGGGGCTCTTTCAATTGTCTCCCCTCTTCGCTCTTTTTTATCTGGTAAACATCCTGCATCTGTTCTACGTGTACACCATGTGCTAAACCACTATAAAGCCACCAAAGGGGGCATGGCTAGGATGCTGATGAAGATGGCTGCTTAAGCTCATTGCTCCGGCACACTGAGGCTTGCCTCTTACCCTGCTGAAGGAAACAGTCAGCGGAACCATGGGAAAGGCAGAACGGAACGCGGCTACGTCACGCTCCTGGTCTCCCCGAGGGTCAGAGACACACTTTGGCTGCAGGATACAGGAGCTCAATCCAGGGAGGAGGCCGCACCATCACATTGTGCGGAACATGCGGCCCTGTAAGGGACCGCCCGGCGGTACCACTAGCGCTACACTGATCAGGCGTCCCCAGAGCACAGAATCTAAGCCCCAGAGTACTTGTTCACCAGGGTCCCTGATGGTGGGGATGGACTTGGAGTACCCTGAGACCAGGTCGTGACTACTGAGCACGCACGTCAGTGGTAGGGGTATTCGCCAGGGGCTCCCGCAGGGGAGAGCCTGATATGAGGAGGTCGGGTGACCCTGATGGGATGGATGGATGGCTGAGCAGGTGCAAGGTCAGACAAGCCGGGTCGGTAGCCGTGGGGATGGTGCGGTACAAAGCAGCGGGCAGAGAATAGTCGGGTCACACGCCAGGTCAGTAACAGAAAGTCAGATCCAATAGGGGGCATCCGAGAGAGAGGTCAGGCAAGCCAAGGGTCAGAACAGGAGAATACAGCGTGGTCGGGTACAATCCGGGTCAGCAACTTACAGGATACAGGTTCACAGGATCAGGAATGCAGGTAAGACCAGAAGGCACTGAATGACAGCTCAGGGTCATTTAAATATCGTGCCCTGCGCCGTCATTGGTGCCGGGCACGCGCCCGTGGCTCCTAGTGCGCATGCGCGAACCCGGACACCGCAGCTGGCCAGGACCTAGTGCCCGCGTCCCTGTACAAGGCGGCGCACTGCGCCTGCGCCGGGACCAGCGCCGCGGGGATCCCTGACAGGCCCACTCCAGCAGCCGCCACCGCACGATCTGGCCAGAAGCTGCATTGCATCAGATCAACAAGGTACTTAACCCAGACGATCTGAGAGCGGTAGCCACAAATATTAAGGAGACATTAACAGCTGCTATTTCCGAGCTTAAATTAGACATGCAGGCCATAGCATCACGGCTGGAAGACATTGAGAGGGTAACTGCACGCCATGACATAGCAATACTAGCTTTCCAGAGGGCCACAGAAGTACATACGGCACACATATGTGAGATTCACCACCATCTAGAAGACCTGGACAATAAAGGCAGACACCATAATCTTAGACTTAGAGGACTCTCAGAAAATATAGACCATAATCGTTTACAACAGGCAGTGCTTGCCATATTTATTGATCTGCTTGACAGATCTCCTGATGCACTGATCAATATGGATCACATGCGTAGAGCACTACACCCTAGGGGAAGAGACTCAGGCCCCCCCAGAGATGTGGTCTGCTGTATCGTGAATTTTAAGCTTAAGTAGGAAATCTTGCAGAGGGCGAGAAACAGAGGTCGAATTCTCTATCATGGGGCTGAAGTGAAACTCTACCAAGACCTCTCACATATTATGTTACAACATAGGAAGGATCTGAGCCCCCTACTAGACCTCTTTCGCACTAGAGACATTCTGTATCGCTGGAAATTTCCCTTTGGTCTATCTGTTACAGCTATGGATCGCACAGCCATCTTGCAGGGACCAGAAGATCTGCCACCTTTCTGCGAAACCTTAGAGCTACCGCTGATTGAGCTTCAAGAATGGTTCACTGGCCTACGTCTACCTCCTCTGCCCGAAGGGGAACCTATGGATATCCGACCCCCAAGGAGATGGGATGATGAGATGCCAGTGATCCATGATATGCCCCTCCAGCACCTGCTAATCACCGCTCTCCTCACTGTGACAGCTTACCATTATCACCTGCCCATCGTAAAGCTCGACGAGACTGATGACCACTAAACTTTGACAGCTTTATTGATAACACGAACTTATACCTCTACTCCATCTGAAGAATAGAAAAATGGAAGATGCCATGAGAGCAGTTACATCTACACCCTGACTGCCCTGAAAGCTGACCTAGACCCGGCTAGAAAACTCCGAAGGCACCTACATTAAGTATATATACGTCTAAGACTATATGTCTCCCAATTTTTCTCCTTTCATACCCCCCTACTTGTTGTTTTTCTCACATAAGGGCCATGGGGCACACTAAATGAGAAATACATACCCCCACTGGGGTAGAATGAGCCTTTGCTTGATAGCCCCACAATAAAACATCAAAATTGCTATTTCAGTTAATCGCCTCTTCGCTGTAATGCTAACCCTCTTGCATTGGCCTTTTTGAAGGAAACTAACTCTCTTGCGCTCTATGACCCAACCAGGGGTAGATAGATATATATGGGGTTGTGCAGCTCCAAACAAGGCTGGGGAAGCCTGACCAATACTGTGAAGTGAAAACAAGCAAAAAGCGCACAAACCTTGTGCATTACCTCAGTAAACCAAAATTTATTAGATACAGAATAATACTCACAAACAACGAAGAATATCAAGCATGTAAGTCCTCAAGGGGACTAAGGATAAAGCAGCCTGCGCAAGTCCCATCATAGGAGTGGATACTCAGGGAACAGCTGATGCATTTCGAAGGGCAGCCCTTCTTCATCAAAGCTTTTCGACATGCATGCACTCTACTCATGAAGGTAATAGGTTTGTTGCCTTAACTGCATCATAGTGGGTCTCATATTCTGCACACCTCCTTCCCTGTCTTTGCCTCTGCCCACCCCTTTTTCCTTATCCCACAGAGGAAGAGGGGGGCCTCCCCCACTCCCCCAAAACAAATTTTGTTTTTCTGCTACGAATGACCTATACATGATGGCCTCCCCATCCTGGACCTTGGTCTTCAAAAGGTAAAAGACACAACTATGTTTAAAACCTCCTCTACTATAAATGGCTTGTGAAAAAATTGCACTCTCTGTCTCCTCTAGAGCGATAATCACCTTTTGCACCTCACTGTTTATCTTCTACTACTATCAGCTCTATTCCTTCCTAGAGCAGTTTGAGTATTTTCTCATTCATTACACAACAAAATTCACACCTCACTGGGCACGATCACAGCGCCCTGACACTTTCCCCACCTGGCAATTTTTGAGGTGAGATAGCTGGTCTACCTCACTCCCATTTCCCTCACTCATTTTCTTTAGGTTCTCTTGCTCTTCTTTCCTTGCTCATCCCTTACCCCCTCCTACCCCCTCTCCCTCCCAACCCCCTCTATTTCCCCCCCCCCTCTTTTTTTTCTCTTTCCTCATTATCTTTTTCCCCCATCCCTTATAGATTTCTTGCTCTACTTCTATGATTCCACCCTCCTGTTACGCAGGTGGATCTTTTTTATGACATCTTGGCCAACACTATACCATACACAATGCCTCCTCCTACCCCTAAACATGATGCAGCTAAGCTTAAAGTCGTCTCCATTAACGCAAGAGGTCTTAACCTCCCTGAAAAGCGCTTGCAGCTCCTCTCACACTTGCAGAATCTCAAGGCAGATATACTTCTTATACAAGAGACGCATTTCTGAGTGGATTGTGTCCCAAAACTTGGCAATCAAAAATACTCCGTGGTGTTTCATGCGACAAACAAACTTGCCAAAACCAAAGGGGTGTCAATATTGATCTCCAAACATCTTCCGTTACAGATTGAGGATTCATTAGCCGATGAAGACGGTAGATTCCTATTCATTAAAGGTACCCTGTTGAAAAAAACCATTACCTTGGCGAATATATATAGTCCTAACACAGCTCAAGTTGGATTCTTCCGCCAAGTTTGCCAAACACTCACAGCCTTCCAATTGGGCATACTCATTCTAGGAGGCAACTTTAACCTAGCACTAAACCCGTTAGAAGACACATCCACTGGCTGCTCCTCAACTACTTTCCGTGCACTCAAACAAGTTAAAATACAACTTCATAACCTTTTATTACATGACTCACCCGAACTCTAAAGATTATACGTTCTACTTTTTCTGTCACAAAGAGATCTCCTACTACTACTCCATGCTACAGTCAAAGCTATGATAGTTTCAGATCACCATCCGATCACAATGACCCTCCAATTTCCTACTTTACATGACCACACAAAAACTTGAGACTTGATTCCTCCCTCCTTACAGACACTCTCAATGCATCAAAGATCCTTAAAAATGTGCGACAATTTTTTATGGAAAATGACCCCTTCAGATTTGTGGATGTAGTACAATGATTAACACAAATGCACAAGTAGTATAGTAATAAAGAGATTCACTTAGCTTTATTTAACGATGAAGTACAGATGATAAAAACAAGACAAATTCAGTTTTGGTTCAAACCAGGGGAGCCCTGCAACCTCTGAAATATCAGACAGTCCTGGAGATGACAATCTCTTCTTTTTCTAGGCACATTCACGTTTCTGTCCTAGAAGGTGTTCTGAAGAATGCCTTTGAGTCCCGTATATACACTGCTCAAAAAAATAAAAGGAACACTGTTTAATCAAAGTCAATTAAACTACTGGGAAATTGATCTAGTGAGTTAAGTAGTAGAGGGGGTTGTTAATCAGTTTCAGCTGCTTTGGTGTTAATGAAATTAACAACAGGTGCACTAGATGGGCAACAATGAGGCGACCCCCAAAACAGAAATGATTTTACATGTGGAGGCCACTGACATTTTCTTCCCTACTCATCTTTTCTGGCTGTTATTCACTGGTTTTGCATTGGCTAGGGTCACTGTCACTAATGGTAGCATGAGGCGATACCTGGACTCTACAGAGGTTGCACAGGCAGTCCAACTTCTCCAGGATGGTACATCAATAAGTGCCATTGCCAGAAGGTTTGCTGTGTTTCCCAGCACTGTCTCAACAGCATGGAGTAGATTCCAGGAGACAGGCAGTTACTCTAGGAGAGCTGGACAGAGCTGTAGAAGGTCCTTAACCCATCAGCAGGACCAGTATCTGTTCCTTTGTGCAAGGAGGAACAGGATGAGCACTACCAGAGCCCTACAAAGTGACCTACAGCAGACCACTGGTGTGAACAGGGGCGGACTGTCCATATGGAAACTCGGGCACTGCCCGAGGGCCTGGGGTCAGTAGGGGACCCATGAGATGCCCCTGGTACCTTTTTCATAGGCTTTTTTGAGTTTGGCCAAGGACACAGGGGCCCCATGATCCCCTATTGCCGGGGGCCCCATGAGTTGTCAGTCTGCCCCTGGGTGTGAATGTCTCTGACCAAACAATTAGAAACAGACTTCATGAGGGTGGACTGAGAGCCCGATGTCCTCTAGTGGGCCCTGTGTTCACTGCCCAGCACCATAGAGCTCGTTTGGCATTTGCCATTGAACACCAGATTTGCAGGTCCGCTACTTGCGCCCAGTGATTTTTTAACAGATGAGAGCAGGTTAACCCTGGGCACATATGACAGACATGAATGGGTCTGGAGAAGCCGTGGAGAACGTTATGCTGCTTGTAACATTGTTCAGCATGACCGTTTTGGTGGTGGGTCAGTGATGGTCTGGGGGAGGCATATCCATGGAGGGATGCACAGACCTCTACAGGCTAGACAATGGCACCCTGACTGCCATTAGATATAGGGATGAAATCCTTGGACCCATTGTCAGACCCTATGCTGGTGCAGTGGGTCCTAGGTTCCTCCTGGTGCATAACAATGCCCGGCCTAATGTGGCGAGCGTATGCAGGCAGTTCCTGGAGAATGAAGGATTTGATACCATTGAATGGCCCCCACGCTCACCTGACCTAAATCCAACGAAACACTTCTGGGATATCATGTTTCGGTCCATCTGACGCTGCCAGGTTGCATCTCAGACTGTCCAGGAGCTCAGTGATGCCCTGGTCCAGATCTTGGAGGAAATACTCCAGGACACCATCCGTTGCCTCATTAGGAGCATGCCCAGGCATGCATACAAGCATACAAGCATGTAGGGGCCATATAAACTACTGAGTACCATTTTCAATTGCTGCAATGAAATTTCAGCAAAATGGACTAGCCTGCTGCATCATTTTTTCACTTTGATTTTCAGGGTGTCTTTGAATTCAGTCCTCTGTAGGTTGATCATTTTCATTTCCATCAAACGATGGGGCATCCTTACTTTCCGAACACATTACCCAGTCCATATCAGTATAGATATCCAGCATGAGATTTTTCCCCATTGAGATCTGATGTGTTTTCAAAGTGTTCCTGTAATTTTTATGAGCAGTGTATATGTGAAAGGAGGCTAAAAAAATGGGTTGAGCCAGTTCTAACAAATGAATGTCTATAACAATTTTGAGACAATAAATGCGACCATTTGTGCAGCTATTGTCAGGTCAGAATGATCTATGCAAAGAAAGAAGTAATGAATGTACATTCCATTTGTGATAACCAGTATGTATATATATCTATATCTATATCTATATATATATATATATATATATATATACACACACACACTAAATTGCCAAACGTATTGGGACACCCCTTCAAATAATTGGATTCAGGTGTTCCAATCACCTCCATGGCCACATGTTTATAAAATCAAGCACCTAGGCATGCAGACTGCTTCTACAAACATTTGTGAAAGAATGGGTCGCTCTCAGGAGCTCAGTGATGTCAAGCGTGGTACCGTGATAGGTTGCCACCTGTGCAATAAGTCCATCCGTGAAATTTCCTTGCTACTAAATATTCCACGGTCAACTGTTAGTGTATTTTAACAAAGTGGAAGAAACTGGAAGAAACAGCAACTCAGCCGCGAAGTGGTAGGCCTCTTAAAATGACAGAGTGGGGTCAGCGCATGCTGAAGCGCAAAGTGCACAGAAGTCGCCAACTGTTTGCAGAGTCAGTAGCTAAAGACCTCTAAACTTCATGTGGCCTTCAGATTAGCACAACAACAGTGTGTAGAGAGCTTCATGGAATTGGTTTCCATGGCCCAGCAGCTGCATCCAAGCCTTACATGACCAAAGCAATCCAAAGCGTTGGATGCAGTGGTGTAAAGCACGCCACCACTAGACTCTAAAACAGTGGAGACGTTCTCTGAAGTGACAAATCATGCTTCTCTGTCTGGCAATCCAATGGCAATCCAATGTCTGGGTTTTGCGGTTGCCAGGAGAACGGTACTTGCCTGACTGCATTATGCCAAGTGTAAAGTTTGATGGAGGGGGGATTATGGTGTGGGGCTGTTTTTCAGGGGTTAAGCTTGGCCCCTTAGTTTCAATGAAGAGAACTCTTAAGGCATCAGCATACCAAGACTTTTTGGACAATTTCATGCTTCCAGCTTTGTGGGAACAGTTTGGGGATGACCCCTTCCTGTTCCAACATTGCACACCAGTGCACAAAACAAGACCCATAAGGACACAGATGAGCGAGTTTGGGGTCCTGACCTCCACCCGATAGAACACCTTTGGAATGAATTATAGTGGAGACTGCGAGCCAGGCCTTCTTGTCCGACATCAGTGCCTGACCTAAAAAATGCGCATCTGGAAGAACAGACATTATTAGCTGTAAACTACCATAGTTAATAACATAGCAACTAATACCAAGTTCTGTGTAAATCAATAATGAATATACACCCATACTGCACTATGTTATTTACCTGTTTATCACGTGTGCCACAACCCATGTGGTTTACTTGCTGCAGTGTCTGTGTGTTTTGCAGTATGTTGCAATGAGCAGGTTCATTTAAATGAGAATATTGCCAATATTAGGAAAGGCTATTGAAGCCACAATGTGTCAAAGCATTACGCTTTGCAACATAACAAAAATTAAGCAGGAACCATTTGTTGCCATTTAGAAATATGTCCCCAACTGGAAGGAAGTAATGCTATGAGGAGTTTAAATCAAGTGGATATACCAACTAAAAACCTATGCTCTCCTTGGTTTAAATATTGAGTGGGACATTAATTGCTTTATAAACAATAGCTAGTTTTGATCATTTTCCATTTTTGATAACAGTTTTTCTTTGTCTTCTTCTGGATTTTTGCAAATGTCATCATGTCAAATGTTTAGAACATCTTACAAGGGTTCTTCAATCTGATATTATTTGCATTTTTAATTTATTATTTGTTCTAATGGCTTGGACCAAGGAGGATTGATTCCAACTTTTTAAAATATTTTTAATGAAGCAAGATTTTACATGTATTATATTTTCTGAAGTGTATTATGATATCTGAGCACAAGATGGTGATATTAAGCACTCTGCATTTCTCTGGAGTGTATTTTACTGGAGTGTATTATGGTATCTGAGCACAAGATGGTGATATTAAGCACTCTGCATTTCTCTGGAGTGTATTATGGTATCTGAGCACAAGATGATGATATTAAGCACTCTGCATTTCTATGGAGTGTATTATGGTATCTGAGCACAAGATGATGATATTAGGTACTCTATATTTTTCTGGTGTGTACTTTACTATTTCAGCACAAGGTGGGGATGTTAAAGTAGAAGTAAACTCTATTTTGCATCTCTTACCTGCAGATAAGCGCTACACTGGAGGGCTTTGTTTTCAGTTAAGTCTTTCGTAATGTGCTAGTATGAGATGCATACTAGCATGTTATGCCCTTACCTTGCAGGGAGATTTTTTTTTTCGCAGTTTACTACCACTTTAAGCACTCTCTAAAGTCTATTAATAGAGCTAAAGTGATACTAAACCGACAACAGTAAAATCAGTCTGTATATGCAGTAAAGCATGCTTGTTATACTCACTGTGGCACCTAAGGGGTTAGTCCTCCATATTGTGTAAAAAGGATGTTTGATCCTGTCTTCTCTGATCCTCTCCTACTTCTACTGTCTCCAATCCATCTGCCATAGTTAGAGTAGCAGCGGCAAGTCTGCAAATGCTCTGTTTGGGAGGGTACATGTGATCAGCACATGGCCAATCAGCACTGTCCATAGAGAGGGTCAGGGGCTATGCAGCTTCATAGGACAGTCAGGGGACCACGCTCTTCCAGACAGTGATAGAAGTCACAAGACTGCTATATACTGCTGATGAGAAAAGGTATTTAGCAGTTTGTATTTACTAAAATGATTGCAATTCCATGTTCTTTGTATTGTGGAAGACTGGATATAGTGAATGCAGGGTTTAGTAACACTTTAAGTGCTTGTGTTAATCCAAGGAAGCCATGGATTGCATTTGGTTAGCTATTTCATTGATGTCTCTCTTAGCCAATGGGATGTGATCCTCCTTGGCCAGATATGTCTATTGAAACAGCTCAATATGGGCGTGTATCCGTGCCCCTGATGACATCATTTGTGACAAAACCAGTAGGGTGGACGTGGATACACGCCACTGAACGAGTGAAAGAACACGAGCATCTTTGATGCTGGAATTCCATGCTGCTGTATCATGTGATATGCTGTGTTACTTCTGCACACTTGTAAGTTTTTAGTGTTACACTATGTGGAGTGTTACTTTTATCATATGTGCATCAGTCCAGCTGAGCTAATTACCAGTGAAGAAGTGTTTCCCTGCCAGTTTGGATGTATATGGTGACAAGTGACAGCAAATTTCCTGGTGTCTCTGTGGATGAGTGGAAGATGGAGAAGAGTGTCCTTTCCCTGGGGGAATTTCACTATGCGCATGTGACCACTCTTATATGGAGGGTCGCATTATTAATTTTAAGCCCAGAGGCGACTGACCATTTGGAAACTCGGGCACTGCCCAAGGGCCCAGGGTCAGTAGGGGGCCCCATGAGATGACCCTGGTACCTTTTTCATAGGCTTTTTTGAGTTTGGGCAAGGACACAGGGGCCCCATGATCCCCTATTGCCTGGGGGCCCCATGAGTTGTCAGTCCGCCCCTGAATGTTACTATGGTAACATTATACTACTTTGGTCATAGTGCAATATGAAAATTAAATTTAAAAAATTTAATAAAAATTAAAAATAATTAAAAAAAGTAATAACAAATTGAAAAAATTAGCAATTTTTTTTTCTGTACTGTCACCAGTGTCCCTGATCACTGCCATGCCAGTTATATGCTGATGCTGTACTGCACTGGTGACAGTATGTAAAAAAAAATAGTGAAAATCATTTTTGTAATTTCTTAATTTTTCGAAAAATGATGACAAAAAAATTACAACTTCAAAAAACTCGCCATGCCTGTTATGAAATACGCCTAGGCGATCGGACCGGAAGTGGGAGCGGGTACCTGTCAAATTTGGGTACCCGCACACCCCCCAAAGGTGCCAATCCTTAATGGGGAGCAGTCCTTGAAGTGGAACTTCCCCTTTTGGGTGGAGCTCCGCTTTAAACAACAAGAAATATATGAATATAATTAGAACACTTTACATCTTTAGACCCTTAAACCCACAATTTGTTTAGCAGAAATAAAAAAACCTTTATAAAGCATGGTCTAATCTTCTCTACAAAGGTAAAACACTTCTTCCCGACCCCCATGGGCAATCAGATACCCCCACGATCAATGGTGTATGGTATTAATACCTATAAATGTTTCAGGAACAAAAGGACAAATTGGCTACAAATACATATTTGTAGAGACCTACAGAAAGACTCATCAAAATGAAGAAAAGGTGATTGAAAGAAAGCTATCTAACTGAGGAAGTAAAGAATTCACATTTGTTATTAAAAAAAAGGTGAACTTAGCCTTGCAGTAGTTTTTCTATCCTATTTCCATCAGCCATAATTAGGGTTACACTGGCTGAAACGCATTAGTAAAATTTGTCACCATTAGAAAAATTTGTCGCCATTAGATTTTAGCTGAATGCCAATAAATAGCTGTTGAAGCATCTGTAACTAAGTACCTGCTCTTTTCATCGTTAGTTTTTCCATCCTATACATTCAAGAAGAACATGACAACACACCACACATAGCTGTAAAATTCTTCTGCCAACTGATGTGAATTCTCTAAAACTGCAGGATACGCACATTGGACAACAATGCTCTGATTTTCCTCTCTTCTTACTGTACTTCCATTTATAATTCCAAGAAGCAAATCTGCTTTCTATTATCATTGACCAAATTATGACTTTTTCTTTATTGGGTACGCATTCATTAGCTAAACAAAATTAAGCAGTCACAGCGTGGCTTTTGGTTAGTTGGACAGCAAAAGTATTTGTATTTGAAATGTTTTCTGTGTTGGGGAGCAGATAGAGGGAAATTATCCCTTGTTTATTTTTGTGATACTGAAGACAAGGGAAAAGAGATGCCGAATGATTTACAGATGGTGCCGTTACTACAAGCTTTACTGGATAGAAATTGCATCTATTAAATGTGTTGCTTGGCATGGTAAAAAAAATATGGTTTTTCAGCTGCTTTAATTTGCAGCCTGGATTTTATTTGTAATTACAGCACATTTTACTGTCATCTAGCAATACATATTTAAATTACATAAAATACAAGAAACAATTCATGTTTAACACTCAGCTGGAAAGCAATTAGTTCATTTAGTTGTTTTGTGGAAATTATAGTTATAATCGCAAACTGTTGTAATTTCCTCAATAGGAAGTAAGGTTTGCCACACCATGTAATAATGATCTAGGCTGGGAAGGGGGGAGGGGGGAGACTTGGACCGCAAGTGCTCTTTTGCCAGTTTTTTAAAACATCCAAATATCAGATGCCTATTGTTCTTGTAACTACTCCTCACAATTGAGAATGTCCTAAGTACATACATTTATAAATTAGTGAATGATCGACTACAAGTTGAATCATTCAAATTCATTAGATTAATTGCAAATGATTGTGTATACTATATCATCACACACTATACTAATCACTTTACCAGATCATTTAGATATGCTCCTTCACAGGGGCGGACTGACAACTCATGGGGCCCCCGGGCAATAGGGGATCATGGGGCCCTTGTGTCCTTGCCCAAACTCAAAAAAGCCTATGAAAAAGGTACCAGGGGCATCTCATGGGGCCATCTACTGACCCCGGGCCCTCGGGCAGTGCCCGAGTTTCCAAATGGTCAGTCCGCCCCTTCTCCTTCATACAATAGGCAGATGAGAACCAGATTCAGTCCCCATGGCATTTGTACAGTTTTAACGGAACTGGCACAAGGTTTGCATTGCTTTTCATAGTTGTGTAAAAATTGAGTAATCTCATATCTGCTTTCCCAAGAATGGTAGTACCAGAGATGAGGTTCTTACTTTGTCTTGTGGATATACAGTTGTGCTCAAACATTTACATACCCTGGAAGAATTCCTGAAAATGTAGCATTAATATTGAAAATATGACTGATCATGCCTTTTATTTAATGATAGTGTGATCATATGAAGCCATTTATTATTACATAGTTGTTTGGCTCCTTGTGGCATTGGCTCAGTAAAGGTTTCTTTCTGGCGACTCGACCATACAGCTCATTTTTGTTCAAGTATTGTCGTATTGTGCTCCTTGAAACAACCATAGTCTTTTTGCAACTATGTGACAATAAATGGCTTCATATGATCACTATCCTTAAATAAATGACAGTTTTTTGTCATGATCACTCACATTTTCAATATCAATGCCAAACTTTCATGCTTTCTATTAGGGTATGCAAACTTTTGAGCACAACTACATTGGTATTGATCTCAAATCTAGGTGTCTGATTTAAAACACACCTCCTAGAAAACGTTGCCCCAACCACCCTCAATCCATCGCCCTGCTCCCATCATAAGCAATGGACATGAACATGAGAGGACCCTATCACAGTATACTCAATAGGATGTGTCCACATCACCCATGCAGAGACATAAGCAAAGGTAAAAGTCCCCTACAACTCTGCATTGAGGAAGAGAAGAGACTCAGGACTAGACAAATAATGTGACTATTGATTTAGGTAAGTAAAATGGACTTTTAGATTTTTTTTTATTGCAGCAGTAATTAGTAGATTGTTAGTAGTAGTATTATAATTAATTTTAATTGGAGCAGTGAATACTTAGATGAAGGTGCTGTTTGTGGGTGAGGTGGATTCCTAGTTGGAGGAACATGTCTGTAGCTGGAACATGTTGTCTTGTGAGAAAAGTTTGCCGTTTCATGAAATACTCTACTTTTACAATATTCTGAAATTAATTCTCATAGAAACAGCTCTCCCCATTTTACTGATGGTAATTCTTTCAAAGTGAAACATTTCACACTGACTGTAAACTGAAACGCAAACCACTCAGCTCAATGACGTTCAATTGAAATTCACAGATGTTCATCCACTTTGGGTAGATTCATTGGCAAGTGACAGATAAGAATCATTTTGCTCTGCTGTAAACAAGCTGCAGCTGTGCACAGGCACAATAGCCAAGAAAACGAGAGAACAAAATGGAAGACATCACCTCGTGTGTATTGTAGTTTCCCAGGCAAATGTCTAGCAGACAATGTACTTACACTGGATGTCAATCTTTGAAAATTTATTCTTAAAGTGCCTCTAAAATAATGATAAATCGAATGCACCCAGTTTCAGCTCGGGGTACATTCAGCAAATTTTACCAAAGTTTGGATACGGAATCCAATCCCCATTGAAATAACTTGTGAGCAGAGGGCACCGTAGTGTGCCAGAGGCAGAGATCACACAGAGGCCAATTAATAAGAATTGTATATTGCAAACATTCCAGTAATGTACAACCAGACCAAGAGGATGCACAAAGCCATTTACGGGATACACAGCAGGGATTCTTTGGCTTGAAAGACGCTGACAGATTCTGCAATGAGGAGCAGGAATGAAGCCTAGATGGTCCAATCCCATCTGGGAGGCTTTCCAATGGAGATTGCGTAGTTCCTGCACTTTCCCTACTTTTCTGGAACCACTCACTGCCACTAAATGCTGTCCCTAACAGACGTGGAAACTGTCCCAACACTGCATACTTGACAATATGTGCTAATTCAGAAGGGCAGAGGCTTAAATAACCTCTGCCCTCAGCTAAGATGGCCACAGAGGTCATACAGGGCCTAGCGTCCAATCAGACAGCTGCTCTCAGGTGACCACAAACATTCATAGAGGAACCAAGTTCCTCACAGTTTCCTTCCCTTCTCGGCTTTAGCACCACCTTCAATGAGGAGTACAGGCTGCACCTGCCTACTTGCTGAATCATGGAAATCTGTAATGGCCATTTTGTAAGCCAATAGGCAATGGGTAGTCAAACAAACAACATGTGGACTGAGCACTGCCCTAGGGGACCATTTATTGTTTAGTGGGAAGGAGCCCTTTTAATAATGCTTAACTGCTTTCTGTCTTTTTATTGCCTATAGACAGCGGACGGAAACCTGCGCCAATGAGGGCTAATGTACCCATATGTCAGTCCGCATTGGAGGCTCCTGTGCAGCTCACAAAGCGCGTACCCTAGAGCCCAGTGATCTGCGTGTCACTTGGACACAGCGGATCACATTACCACAGTGTCCAGATGATCACATGGTAATTTACCATGTGAATACTTTGTCCAATCACAGCAATTCACAAAAAATGAAAAGTGAAAGTAAAAAAGCAAAGCTAGGTTCTCTCTATTCTCACTGTGAGAGCAGAGAATTGATGCTGCAACCTGTGAGTGTACAGCCTGTCAAGTGATTGTACACTCACAAACTGCAGTGCCAGCCACCCCAGTGTCTCTGATCTCTGCCCCAGTGTAGTCCCTAATAAAAAATGCAGCCAGTGTTCACAAAAACACTGCAATACACCATACCAATGTCTTGATCATCACCATATGCCATACCAGCACCATGATCACCCCCATATGCCATACCAGCGTTCTGATCACCACCATACACCATACCAGTGCCCTAATCACCGCCATACTATCATCCTGGTCATCGCTATATACCATATCAGCTTCCTGATCACCCCATATGCCGTACTAGCATCCTGATTGCCACCATACCCCATACCAGCATTCTGATCGCACCATATGCCATACCAGCATCCTGATCACCTCCATACCAAATACCAGTGCCGTGATTTCCGTCGTCATACCCCATATCAGCGTTCTGGTCACTCCATATGCCATAACAGCATTTTGATTGCCGCCATACACCATACCAGCATTCTGATCCCACCATATGCTATACCAGTGTCTTGATCACTGCCAATCCCCATACCAACATCCTGATCACTGCCATACCTCATTCCAATGCCCTAATCACTGCCATACATCATACCAGTGCCCAGCATATTAGGGTCTCTACTGATCAATTTTCAGTTTATATCCCATAGTTTGTAGACTCTATAACTTTCACACAGACTAAATAGTATACACTATTTTGGGTTATATTTACCCAAAAAATGTATCAGAATACATTTTGACTTACATTTTTGAAGAAAGATTATTTATTTGCAAAATTTTATAATAAAAACTAAGCAAAAAATGTTTTTTTTTTCAAAATTTTCTGTATCTTTTTCATTTATATAGCAAAAAATAAAAACCCAGTGGTGATTAAATACCATCAAAAGAAAGCTATATTTGTCTCAAAAAAAATTATAAAGATTTTATATGGGTACGTTAGGCACCCAGGATATAGTTGTGCATGGGACACGGGAATATGGGAATTTAAAAAATATAGTAATTACTGAGCTCCCAAGTAAGCGATAAACGGCAATTCACAAGAACGTCATGAGGAATAACAACTTTCCCAACTATACTGGAACCCTAGATGTAAAATATATTCATACGTGCCATTTACGACTACAAAAAGTATGATTCTGTGGTGCTAATGGCTACTGCTGACAGCAACCACATTTATTTGGCCATAGACCTGGGGGCCTATGCCAGTTCACCAGATTCATAGGTCTTTTGCAATTCCACAAATGGGAAATGGCTTACTTAAACTTGAGAAAGTGGTAAGTCCCAGCCTTGTGCATAAATCAAGTCCACTGCAGAGACCAAAGCCCTATATTGGTCCTAAGAATGCTGAGGAACAGTCTTAAACAGGGGCGGACTGAGTATTTGGAAACTTGGGCACTGCCCGAGGGCCCAGGGTCAGTAGGGGGGCCCCATGAGATGCCCCTGGTACCTTTTTCATAGGCTTTTTTGAGTTTGGGCAAGGACACAGGGGCCCCATGATCCCCTATTTCCCGGAGGCCCCATAAGTTGTCAGTCCGCCCCTGGTCTTAAAGCTTGTGGGAGCGCTGCTGCAGGAGTGGAAGATTGAGTAAGTAAAACTGCTTTTCCTGTCTCCTACACCTAAATGAACATGTAACCCTTTCTTTGTGAGGAAAGCCTCACTGCATTATAGAATGGAAGGCATTGATGACTCCTAAAATGTGAAGGATGAACTGCCTGTTATTTTGGAGTGACGAGGATCATGGGGGGTTTGTGTGGAAATATGATGAATACATGAGGTGGAGGTGGTCTAGAGTGAAAACTTGGTAATGTATCCACATCTGGAGTGGTGTATAAATGTGTATGATGGAAGTTGTAATGTGTATGGTTATGAGTGGAGCCTGCTTAAAATGAGTTGGATATGTTTGTGACAGTGTGTGTTGGATAATAGTGGGATAATTGTAGAAGATCACAGGAGAAGCTGGGTGGTACATAAGTATTGCTGGCACCATCAATGCTACCATATGTGAGCTTGTATGAAGGCCCCAGTAAATCACTTGATAATTTCAAATGTAATATCCTAAAGGTTGCAACATGTCTTCTTCTGGTGACCCAAGGAAGCCTAAATTCTCCTCAACTGCAGCTGTTTTCTCATAAGACCAAAAACAGACATGATTTTGGAGGATGTTTGCTTTGGTGCCATCTGTTTTTGTTATGTTTAGTAGATATTTTTGATGATATAGAAGGAGAGCAAGGCATGTAAACCATGATGTGCTTGAGAAAAATATAATCCGCTGATGTGTCATCATTTATTTCATGATCTTCTGTCGATATAACACCTGCTCGCTCTTACCTTCAAGGTTTCCTGATATTATGCAAATGAAACAAATAGTTAGGTGGACCTAGTGTACCAAACAACAAAGTCGTACACTTTGTTACCTAGAGTGGATCATTACTATCAACTTATCAAAGCTAGAGGAAACCTGTTATTGGAGAGGTTTGTCAACTGTCATCCTTGAACTTCTGAGAATGCTGTCAAATAAATCCTGTGAAATGGTGAAAAGCTACACTGCTTAAATTTTCCATAGGTGACATTTGAAAAGTCTTTACTGGTTATTAGTTGAGCGTTGACAGTGAATGGTGGCCTTAGAATTATTGCTTTCACTTCAGGGTGTGCGCTGATATCTAATATGTGATGCAATCATAGTACTGTGCACACCTGACAAACATGTTTACATTTGTATGTGCATGTATGTGGACTCTTTGAAAATGTTTGGGTTGGTTTTTTATTTTTTTTTTAAATAAATGTTTAAAACTTTTTCTATCTTAATTTTATTGCTGTCACAAGAGAGCTGAAAAGCTGTGCATAGCATTGTGCAACTGACATTCTCTCTTTAACCAGTTTGACTCCATAACAATTTTTTATATTTTTCACATACATGTAAAAACCTCAATTTTGGGCAATAAAACTACTCAAACCCCCAGAACATTATATATTTTCTTAAAGCAGAAGCCCTGTAGAAAAAAAAATAATAGTTGCAAATTGTTAAGTTACATGATATTTAGGCAATATTTTATTAAATGCAAATTGTCAGGAAAAAATATAATAAAATGCATTTTAGTGCAAAAACACAATATAATACCCATTTTTGGTTAAAACATAAAAGATGAGGTTGTATTGAGTAAATAGATATCAAACATTCCTTGTCTTAAAATTGTGCGCGCCCGCTTCATTGCCAAAAACTATGGTGCCCAAAAGTCTCCTTAGGGGACGCTTTTAAAAGCCTTTACAACCCATCAGTTTGAAGTTAACTAGGAGCTCTTGTGCTAGAATTATTGTTCTCACTCATGCATTTCCATTTGCACAGGTGTGAGGGGCAACAGCGATTACTGCAACTTTTTTTTATATTTTAATATATTTTGTTATAATTTTATTTTTGAAACTTTTTTATTTATTTATATTTTGTTGCTATCACAAGGCATTAATAAACCCCCAGGTGGGCAAGTGACAGGTACTTATTATGGAGACATTCAGGGTCTAATAGACCCCAGTGTCTCCCCTGCTCTTCACACCATCTAATTAAGCACAGATCAGCTTTGTTAGATGTGTCCCCTGACTGTACCAGACAGGAAATGATCCATCTGAATCCAGAAGTGACATCACTTCCAGATAGATTCATAGTTTGCATGTGAGATCGAGGCATGGATTTGCTTTGGACTCACAGTGCTCTCTCTCCCCTAGCCGGCGGTTGTGTTCCCGGGTAAGAGCAGGAGAGCCCAGGAACCACAGGAGGAGAGGGGCCGCTGGCAGGAGAGGCACAGCGCTGCCAACTCTGTGAAAGTAATCAGTAGCCTTTGGTGTTGCCGCATCACTTTTCTCCTTCACTTTCAAGCTGGGAGCAGGCTTAACAAAACCCACACAAGATGATGGCTGGTATTTCAAGGTTCATCCTTTGGACATGCGTAGTACGTCCAATGCGTAGTACGTCCAAAGAGCTGAATTGGTTAAGGAGATATCAGGGATCTATTAAACCCCTAATGTCACCTCTGCACACTTTTGAAGATGGTTGAGCAAGGACCCAGAAATGATCAAAGCTGAGTGCTTCCAGATCCATACTACCAAAGGGGAGATCAGCGAACATCTACCCCACCCAGGAGGGATAGGGGCTGGTGAGTTGGGGGCGGGGGGGTCAAGCAGAGTACAAGTCAGCACCTACAGTACATGTAGAGGTGATCAGGTGGCTGTAAATCACTTCTACAAGAAAGCCAACAGCTGGTGCTAGAAAAAAGTAAACAAAATCTAGCTACTATAAGAAAGAGTTAAATCTCTCCAGTAGAGACAGGTTCTTTAAAACCAACTAAATGCTATTTTATACTTTTGTGTTGTATTTTTTTGAATGAGCTGGCAAGGCACAGAAAAGGGACCTAAAGCATTTTTATGCCATTTAACACACCACAACGCAGGATAGTACGCTACAGTGGCATTAGAGATTCAACATATTGCTCCAACATAGGTTATGTGCATTCAGATGCTTCTCCCTCCTGCACAGCAACATTTAACATTTTTTTTAGTGTATGGAGTAGGTAAATAAGAAAGTCTTACCTTATTCCTTACTCCCCCATCACCTTGTGCACCCCTCCACTCTCCTCCATGGACAGGCCCTCAACATAAGAAGAATAAGAAGAAAGTTTTACCTTGTTCCTCACTCCCCCACTGCTTGCTGTCAACAACATCATGGAGCTGGTCCAGGCTCTGCAGGGATCCCGACAATGTTGGAATCCGCCCAGATGCCTGACCAACATCAGGCTCAGCCACTTAGCATGCTGCTGAGAGCCTGAGCCAGCCAAGTGAACAATAGAGGGGCAGAGCAGAGAGCCGGTGACTGACAGCCACCAGCTCACTGCTCAATGAAGCCCGAGAACGGTGGTTTTTGATTACTCAGTTCTTGGTGTAGAGCTGGCAGGGGACAGCTGCAGCATCAGATAGATGCTGCAGCCATATAGTTGAGTATAAATGTTTGTTTTTTTTAGATTTCTGCAGTTCTCTTTTAAGCTGGTCGTACGTTTGTGGAATTCATATTGAAAAGGTTTGTTTTAAAAAACATTCCTTTGATTTTCCAATGGTTAGTGGGGTCAAATCCACATTTGTTTTTGATCACAGTGATGGGAAAATTCAATAGAGCAGGATGAAAAATATTTCTTGGATGAACAAATTTCTTGCAGTGAAAGTTGTTTTCATTCAGGAAAGTCCATTCACTCCAAAATTGAATGTCTCAAGCAAACTTTTTGAAGTACTTTCAAATGACATTCGTCAAGTGATTGAATGAGAAAGTTTGTATATGAATGTTTGTATAGATGTCTATGGCCAGCTTTAGGGTACACTAAGTTGTACTTTCCATAGCTTAGCATATAATGGTCCTCTAATACTCCTTCAGTACCAGATTTAAAGTAGATACTGTAATAACTGTAGCTGGAGAATCAATTAGATTGATGTTGTTCCTCATGAGTGACGCAAGTCCCCCTTCTATGTAGCTGTTTGCCTCAACTAGGTCCAATTAATTTTGAAAAACTTAGTTCTGAAGAGGTTCTGTTAAACTGCAGTACAAGACCCAAATGCTAGTCCTTTCGATGGAGAGATTAGGAGGACTTGAAATCACTTTACATAGTTAAGTGTGTTTTGGCAAAGCTAGCCTCCTCCCAATGGGGTTAAGAAACAAAACTATTTTTATAGCTCTGAATCTTCATGTCCATTCCATGGAAGTTTATAAGCTGAAGGCTCTAAACAGTGGCACGGTCCATAAAGCTAAGAGGTGGAACCAGTAAAATCTTCTATGTCGGAAGACTACTTTGGGAGTAGTAAATTCTCTTTGCAAGACTTTCTAGAATCCTATCATCTTCAAAAGAAAATGATTATCATGAGGAGGCAAGTTTTCTAAGTGGTAATTGACAGCTTACGCTATCATTTGCAGAGGCATCATGGTTAGCCAGTCCTGTCTTTAGATGCAGTAAGCATGGATGGATAAGCAGTAGTTTACAAAGTGTTAGGTTTGCCATATAATACTAGGCCTAGCCATTCTTATTTAGATTTCTCTCATTCAGCCCCACAGGCTGAACAAGATAAATTACTCAATTTCCCCATCCACACTAGACAGCATGGCGGAGGACCTGTGGCAGTCTGATTACCCAAACAATTTCTGCATCTGATTGGATATCTGTCATTCAGTCAACAATTTTCTAGTAGACTCCCTTGATTTTCCAATTTTGGTTTGCCGAGTGGTGCCAGCAGGGACACCCACAGCTGAAATTTTGGTGGATTTAGGTGGAGTTGGCTGAACTTCAAACTACATTAGGCCAGTTTAACACTGAACAGTTAATCTAAAAATTAGTATTTTTTAAAATGTAGCTAATTCTTCACCTAGGGGTCTAGGTATAAACAAATTTGCTTTGTGGATGTCTTACACCTTGGCTCAGTTGTCACAAATAGTGCCATGTTTTAAACATCAAAATAATATTCTATAAAGTATAAAATATTAATGTGGCGCTCAAACTCAAACAAATGATTTTCAAAGTATATATAAACACATGAAAAGTCCAAATAATTCAGTCCTTTTTGTGATCACCACGTGAAGTTACTTCATAATCATATTCCAATAATCACCACGTGAATATTAGTGAAGCAATCTAAAGTTGTGCCATGCTCCCCTCTCAGGTATGCACTCACCAGACATTCTCATGGTTGGCGTTTTGCGCTTTTGGGTATATAATTCTCCAAGGAAAAGATCCTTTTCAAGACACAGAATGGATTCCTCCAATAATGGCTCAGACTCTCCAAAATAATAATAACTCTTTTCGATACTCCCAACAAACATCACATAGTGCCATGTTTTGCCTAATATTTTTATTTTTTATGATTTTCAGTTTCATCTAGTGGACATAAAGCAGTATTTGTTTTGCTGAAATACTTCAATCAGGGACTGTGTAAGATCAATGGATAGATGCAACTCAGACCGACTCCAAGAGTTCAGTATATGTGAAATGGCCTCAGCTGCTGCTCTGGGCATGCCCACTGATGAGTTTTGCCATGCCCTCCAGGGCTTGATCACAGAGGCGTCTTTGTGATCAAGCCCCGTGGGCAGGGCGAAATGCATCAGTGGCATGCTCCGAGCAGTAGCTGAGGCCATTTCACATACACTGAGCTCCCGGGATTGGTCTGAGTGGCATCCATCCATTGATCTTACACAATTTCTGAAACACTAGTGGATGCTGCTCCCATTTTCCTCAGTCACCGGGTGATTACTTCTCTGTGCTTCCTGGCTTGGAGCGGTGCCATATGTCTCCTACAGGTCCTAACCTCAATCAGGGAAGTACTGCATTATGGCCACTAGATGGAGTTGACAGTCATAGGAAACAAGCTTCTTAGGCAAAATACAGGATTATGTAGACAGCTGAGATAATGTTTGAGATATTCAAATAGCAAAGTTTTTATAATTAGTTGAGATGCAAGACCAGGACCAATTAATACATGGCATAGATCAGTGTTTTAGTGCCAAGACTACAAATCGCCACACAATATCCAGTAAACTCTTCCTCTCATTGTATCCTTCATTTGCATTTCTGACCCTTCCACTCCTCCCCATGTTCTCACTATCTCACCCTTACTGGTTTTGTACTCATTCTGTTGCCTTCATACTCTCACACTCTCTAATAGCTGCTTTCTGTGGTTCCCATACTTTATTACTAATCTGTTCTTTTTCCCCCTGAATAGCATTCCTGTCTCTTAGCTCTTTTTGGCTTGTTGATCCACTATGGTGGAGCAATTGGTTTAAAATAAAATATTGACTAAAATCAAAGATTCTAGGTTAAATTTACTTGCTTTTCTTTACTTTTAGGGCTTTTTGACATCAGGTGTAGTGCAAAATCACCAATTTTCTGGAACAGCACAAAAACATGATGCCTTTTGCAGACACACATGGGTGCCATTGCTTCCTAATGGCACCCCCGATACATCTAACAAATGCATTAATTCATGCCTGCCAAAATGTACGGTACGGTGATTTTAAAAATCATGCCTGCACCTTTTTTATATGTTTCGCCCCCATATGGCAGCCCGTTAATTTCAAAACACAACACATGAGAATGCACAGGAATGTGCAAAGAAGCGCACTGCTCAGACACATCTCCTGGTGTGAACAAGCCTTTAATGTGTTAGTTTTAATTTTGCTTACCACCCCTTCAAGTGTTACTAAACCCACAACAGTAAAATCAGTCTGTATATGCAGTAAAGCATGCTTGTTATACTCACTGTGGAACCTAAGGGGTTAATCCTCTGCATTGTGTAAAAAGGCTGTTTGATCCTGTCTTCTCTGCCCCTCCTCTTGTTCAAATATCCAGATCTTATCTCCAAATAAGCAGCCATTCTGCACATGCTAAATTTAGTGCGTATTACTAGAGAGTTTTTTTTTTCTTGGGAGAGTGCATGTGATCAGCACAGGGCCAATCGGCACTGTCCAGACAGATGTCAGGGGTTTTGCATCCTCCTAGAGCAGAAAGAAAACTCCTCCTACAAGCTTTAGCCAGTGCTCTGCTGGACACTGATAGAAGTCACAAGACTGCTCTAACTGCTGATGAGAAAAGGTATTTAGCAGTTTATATTTACTAAAATGATTGCATTTCCATGTTCTTTGTACTGTGGAAGACTGGATATAGTGAATGCAGGGTTTAGTAACACTTTAAGTGCTTGTGTTAATCCAAGGAAGCCAAGGATTGCATTGGTTTAGCTATTTTATTGATGTCTCTCTTAGCCAATGGGATGTGAACCTCCTTGGCCAGATATGTCTATTTTATGTTTATATTTACTAAAATAATTGCACTTCCATGTTATGTGTACTGTGGGAGACCAGATATAGTGAATGCAGGGTTCTGGGTTTAGTAACACTTTAACTAAAGGAACCCCCTGCCCCAGATGTATACTTACCTAATTTGAACACCCACAGTGCATGGTAGTCTTTAGATTTAGCCAAAATATTTTTTTTATGCTGGCCATGTCTGTTCAGTTGATACCAATAGACTTCTATGGTGTTGTCTGCAGATACAGGAGATGCTTGAGAGATGGCCTCATAGCTTTACTTCACAAAACGAAGTCAATTTTCCCTACTACTCTACTAAATCTTCCCTATTCAGCTCGAAACATATGTCGAAACAAAATTTAAGGTGAACTTGCAAAATATGAGAAAAGACACGCTACTTGCTGGTTGGATATGAAATCACAGGATATTCATATGTCACAGTAAGTACCGAGCATGTCTTATGAAAGGTACAGCAGTCCTTTCTCTTTACACATTTCTTACATTACAACTCCACCTCATTGAAAATGTGTTTTAAGTATCCCCTGGCAGCTTTGAAACTAAAAAGGTAGTTCTCCCTGCAATACTCACCTCTTCCCCAGTGCTGTCTCTTGCAGACCCATCACTCAGAGCTAGTTCTCATCTAGGTTAAATAATGCTGGGTGTCTTTCATCTCACTTCCTGTAAGTGCAGGGTGTCATGGTCCCACCCTCTAGAAAACATCACCATAATGCCCTGTACTAATATACAACAATGTTATCATGTCAGCTCCACTCTCTGCCTCGTTTAGAGCTGATTCACACATGTGCGGTGCAGATTGAAGCTCAGGTTTCACAACTAAATTCACCGGTTCATGTCAGGTTTACATCAGGTTCAGGACACGATTAGCTCAGGATTTTACCCTGTTCACACGAACAGTATGCTGTTTAAAAACAGTTCCCATAGAGGTCAGTAGCCTGTAATCCGCACCTAAACCTGACAGCACTGCTCAGAAATCATACAAGACTCTTTTTCAATCAACACTACCTGTGCACTGGACATATGCGAACAGGCACCATAGGAAGCAATATTATTTCACATGTCATGTGGATTGGATACAGTTCAAACTGCATCCAATCCGCATATGTGAACGGGCACTAAAGGTCACCCAAGGCCAAGGAAGAGGACTTGTGACTGGCCTGAAGAAAAAAAAATTTGTGGGGGAGTCGGAATTGGTGGGTTGGGGGGTAGGGTGGAACTGAGTTTTAATGCAGCCAAACATAAACCAAACACTGGAATGCAGATTTCATGGTAGTACATATACACTAGAATTTATTAAAACATGCCAACCAAATCTCTGTTTTTACTGTTAAAAATGTAAGTCGGTATAATAAAGTTGTGTTAATAACTTTTAATGAGGCCATTCATGGATTCACAGAGCGAGGAGCCCGTGTTTAGTATTCATGCTGAACATACACTGTGTTTTAACAAAGTTTAACATGTCTCATAATGTTTTCCCGCACGTTCCTCTTTAATGAATACAGTGAATTTTCCATGTTAAAGTGCATGCAAGTGGAATCCAAATCAGCATGTACATTTTTTTTTCTCACATTCTTTAACAGGATGCCAAATGCTTTTATACAGCAACAAGAAAGCTTTATTGAATGGCAGCTTATCAGGAGCTCTTCATACTGAACAAGTATACAGAAGCTGAATGACAAGCCTCACTTGCAGGTGGCACACAAAAGCAAAATCAACAGGCTGTGGAATCCCACTGATTACAAGCACAATGGGGGACATGTACTAGCTAAACATTGCTATTTAAGGGCAGATTGCAAGGAAAGTTTTAAAAATATATATGCATTTAGGGCTCATGTACACGGGGTGTTAGGAAAGTCTTCTGAACGATGGAAACTGACTGCTGGAAAATGTAGGTTAAAAACATCAGTTTAGCCGCATTTGCATACCGCGTTTATATGCGTTTGCGTTTAGAAGCGTTTTTAAAAGATAACCTCAGGAGACCTTCCCAAATGTCCAGAATACACTGAAAAATAGTAAAAAATTACTATTTCAGACATTTGGAGAGAAATAGAGAGAGCAGAAGCAGAGAGAGCAGTATGTGTTGAGATGACCTGTCTTTTCTGGTTGTATTCACTATGGATCCAATTATGAGCATAATGCGGCACGTTCTACCATTTTTTCCTTCTCACAAAACCTGGAACTGACTGCGCTGGTTTACTGAGTCCATTTGAATACATGGAAAATGCTTTGCATACATTTGTGATGATGAAAAAAGGCTCTGGACAGCATCTGGACATGGAACGCTTCTAAACACAAACGCTTATAAACACGGTCAACTGCATTTACAAGCATTTACCGCCGTTTGAAACGCCGGTAAAATCTACTCCTGAACTCAAGTTTGGTGCGTTCAAAAACACAACTGTAAACTCAACTTCCTGTAAACGACTGTGTGTACATAGACACATAGGAAAACATTAGGGAGAGTTCAGGGGCTGCTGAAAAAAATGCTGAACATCTCCTGAACGTCAGTTTAGGAGCTGCAGTGTACATGAGCCCTAATGTCCAGATTTGTTTTACATATTGGTATGGTTTGAGGGAAATTATGATATGTTACTGAAACAGTTGTGTGCACCTAATCAAATGTTCAGGTCTAAAGATTAAAATAGTTTTTGTAATTTTGTTTTATAAAGTAAATATGAAATATTGCATATTAATATTTTATATTTACCATGTGCAGCCAACAGGTGGAGCTTTAGAGTCAGCTCAGACAATTTTACTTTTATGCTGTATATTGAGTGTAAGTTGATCCCATATGATTCATTTCTATTCAGCTTCACACAGAGTAAATGGTCAGGGAAAAGACACAGCCCTTGCCAACTCTGTATAGAGTTTCAGTTATAGACAGGCAGTCCACAAGTCAGCACAAGCTATTGCTGGACAATCATATTTAAAAAACGGTGAATGCTCTGCAAGTACAGGATTATGGAAGGAATCTATATTTAATGTTGTTTCCAAAATATTTTGTGCTAGTGTTGTAAGGTAAGAGATTAGTTTATAAACTGTAGAAATGATTACATTTAAAAATGTATAACTATAAATCATAAAATCTAAATTATAAAAGGTATAAACATAAACTATAACATGTAATTTCAACACAGTTTTTCTATTCTGGTGAAGTAAAATTAGTCAAGGCATTTTAAAAACAAGAATTTTAAAATAGTTAAGTATTAAACCCCCAAAGCAAACATTTATGATATTGCAGCTTACCAATTCTTAGATGTGATAGCTGCATTAGTTTTCTTTTTTAGGCTTTCTTTCTTCTATTTTCATCTGGTGATTTGCCAGCAACTATGCTGTTTACCAGAACTTCAAACTCTCCAGCAGAATGTGTCAGTTTACATGGATGATCAGCTTTTATTTATTCATGTGAAACCTTTATACCAAAAGACAAAAACTGTTGCTGTAACTGTTTATAAAATGATGTATTCAAATCTGCTAGTACATTTAACACTCCATCCCCCAAAACTGACAATGCTGTGTTCTGTGCTCATTCCTCCAGAGTGGTGTCTCATTAATACAGGAGGTGTGTTACTGGCCCGATCAGCAGGTGAGAACAGGGGGAAAAAAACAAAAAAATAGAAAACTGATGCAGCCACCACATCTAATGATTGGTAAGCTGCAATATAACACATTTTTGGTTTGGGGTTGAAAGTGGAAGTAAACTATCACTGGACACTTGTACCTATAGGTAAGGTTATAATAAAGCTTACCTGTAGGTACAAGGAATATCTCCTAAGCGTGCACTGTTTAGGAGATATTCAGTGTCCCTGCAGTCGATAACAT
This sequence comes from Staurois parvus, assembly GCF_062004578.1. NCBI lineage: Eukaryota > Metazoa > Chordata > Amphibia > Anura > Ranidae > Staurois > Staurois parvus. The sequence continues at coordinate 2,361,404 of NW_028317973.1, read as the reverse complement.
CACCAGCGCATGCGCTTTGAAGGAACGGCATACCGTGCTGTTTCTTCAGAGCTCTGTGCTGCTTTAACCACATGCCCTCCAGAGGATTTACCCCCCTTCCAGACCAGGCCATTTTTTGGGATACGGCGCTGCGTTTCTTTAAGGCGCAGTTCTCACTAGCGTTGAAAGCAGGTGTTTGAGGGATGTTTTTAATGCTCCTCAAACACCTATGAAAATTATACACATGGCAGCACACAGTGCTGTTCACACTGAAGCGTTAGCGTCGCGTCAAAATAGGCGCCTCATGTTGAGTCAGGGGGAGTTGAAGCATTTCAATGCCTCCCATTGAAGTCTATGGTGATGCTCCTCAAACTCCTGGCAGTTTGGAAGGTGTTTGCGGGGCATTAATACCATTAAGTTCATTATAGGCGTTTGTGGTGCGGTTTTAACCCTTGTAAAATGCCTATAAAACGCCTCAAAACTGCACATAGGGCATTTGGGGAGCATTTGTAACGCTTGTAAAACGCCAGTCTAACACCTGTCTAATGCTATAGGGGTGTTTGGGAAGAAGTCAAGTGTGAACAAGCCCTGACAATTGCAACACTGCAACCCTGCACCCAAATTAAATGAATATATACGCGAATGGAACTTTTGGTGGTATTTGATTGCCTGTGCGGTTTTTATTTTTTTCGCTATAAACAAAAAAGGGCCAACAATTTTGAAAAAAAAACTATATTTTTGACTTTTTGCTATTAAACATATCCAATAAAAAAAATTTAAAAAATAAAATTTAGTCATAAATTTCTGCCAAAATGTATTCTGCTACATGTCTTTGCTAAAAGAGAATCCCAATACATGTAAATGAATTGGTTTACATGAAAGTTATAGCGTTTATATACAGTATACTGAAATTTATAAAAAAAATTTATATTAGTAATGGTGGTGATCAGCAACTTATAGTGGGACTGTGGCGGGCATACTGGCCCTTGGGGGGGGGACTGACTAACTGCCACTGACATCCCCAGTGACACTAATACAGTGATCAGTGCTAATAAAAAATCACTGACACTGTACTAATGGCACTGGACAGGAATGGGTTAACATCTGGGGCAATCAAAGGGTTAACTGTGTGTCTGTTTCACTGTGTATGCACACTGCTTTGTATGGCTTTGCTATGCAGAACCATACAAAACAATGTGGAGGAGCTGACAGGGGAAAGATCTGTATTGTATCGGGACCTCTCCCCCATCAGTGATACTCGGCGATCGCCGGGTGCCAGCGGGGAATTACCAGCCAGGACCCAGTGATTGACAGCTGAGACCGCCAATGGCAGCACGGGTAGGGCGGCACGTATGCACCCCCTACCCGGAAATGAAAATCATGTATATATACATAATTTTGCACACCCCTGCCGCCCAGTAGCAGCATTTTTGCTATAGGGCAGTGGGAAAGCGGTTAATAAAAGGTGATTTTTTTTTTTCAATTTTGCTTGCTAAAGGCACACGTTGACTTTAGTAGCAAAGTTTACTTTTGGTAAGATTTCCAAAAATTACTTGTAGTTACTAGTAGACTAACTTCTGTATGGGAATGACTCTAGCTGGCCATACATTGATCCAATTTTGGTTGATTCCTGGTGAATCTGCCAAAATTTGTTCCCTGGGAGGCCTTGTTGGAACCATCAAGCTCGACCTTGTTTGTTAGTTGGCTTTCGATGAAGAAGCTGGGCAGGAAATTCTCAGCTGAACAGTGCCTACATTTAATCAGCTGCATCCGATGTTTGGGTTTTCTGACAGCTGCGGTTGTGGGATGTCAAAATACAAATTCATCTATCCAGACTGTTTAGTGCAGATCAGGGAATCAGATTCAGTGGAGTTGATTAACTAAAACAGAAGAATATTTACTAAGGGGTCTATAAATAAAACAACTGTCTTGTTAATGTCTTAAGCAGTCACACAGACAGCACAAATGATCACTGTATTGTTTGTAGTGTGGTTATCTCCTATGATCATCAGCTCCATCTAGTGGTTTCTCCCAATGATTTTATTTTTTAAAAAATAATGCAGTATGGCCACTAGATGGAGCTCACAGCTATTCATGGTGCCTGTGCAAATGCTGTGAATGTTTTGTACATGGACCCTTTGATAAAGGTGTGGTCACATCAGTGCTCCAATTGTTACAAAGGAAATTCCTATATTTATTTAATTTCAATATACTGTATATTATTGTTAGCATTTTGAATGAATGGTCAAAAGTTCAAAAGAAAATATTGTAAAATTAGCATAAATATTTAGTTTGCATGCAATTGTGCATTTCAGTTGTCTGTTGTGCTGTGGGTAGCCTGTTTTATCTATCAGGCTTGTTTGGAATAGCTGTTCCTAGAATTGTTTATGGTGTCTCAGAGTATATATACATGACAGCTTTGGGGTCAAACAAGCTTTAGGTCATTGGCTCCCAATTATGGTTCACTGGGTTTTCAATGTAAATCATTGTGTTTAACTGTTGTGTCTTCTCTATAGGATTCCAAAAGAGCAGAAACAATGAAGCAATAGGCTCTGTTTAGCATTGATGTTTATTCATCTCACTCCCATTCATGACACTGGGGTTAACCCATTCATTACCAGTATCCAGCTATTGAATTTTAGCTAAGAGATTAGAGTAATATTTTCCTTTATCTTTGACCAGATATCTTGAAAAAATTGTTTCAGCCTGTTGAACCCTAAAGCAACTCTAGACATAGGATAACATCACAGACAGTTTAGGGTATTTTTAAATTTTGAAATTAACGTCCTTTTGCTCGCACGAATTGAGCTTTCTTTTGGTGGTATTTGATCTCCTGTGCGGTTTTTATTTTTTGTGCTATAGAAAAAAAAAGGCCGACAATTTTGAGAAAAAAAACAATATTTTTGACTTTTTGCTATTAAAAAAATTTGAAAAAATCTAATTTTGTCATAAATTTAGGCCAAAATGTATTCTGCTACATGTCTTTGCTACAAAAAAATCCCAATACGTGTAAATTAAATGGTTTACGTGAAAGCTATAGCGTTCACAAATGGCAGTATAGATACTGTAATTTTTTTTAATTATTTATTTTTACTAGTAATGGCGACAATCAGCGACTTATAGCGGGATTGCAGGACTGCAGCGAGCATTTTAACACTGGGGGGAACTGACTTGGTGTCACTGACATCCCCAGTGACACCAATACAGTGATCAGTGTTAAACAAAAAGCACTGACACTGTACTAATGGCACTGGGCAGGAAGGGGTTAACATGTGGGGCGATCAAAGGGTTAACTGTGTGCTGTTTTACTTCTGTCTGTGCTTCACTGTAATCGCACTGCTTTGGATAATTCTTCTAGTGTGCACAAGCTGACAGGGAGGAAAATTGTTTACACACAGTTCTCCTCCCTGTCAGAGATGCTCGGCAATCACCGGGCGCTGACAAATAATCACCGGCCGGGACCCAGTGATTGACAGCCGCTGCCACGAATGGCGGCGTGGGTAGGGTATATATACGTGATTTTGCGCACCCATGCCACCCTGTAGAAGTATATCTGCTATAGGGCGGTTGGGAAGCGGATAAACAACTGCTAGGTTTTTTTTGTAATATTTTGTAAAAATCTTTTTCGCATTTTTCTGCATCTCAGGGCAGCTGATCACCTGCAGCCTTTACATGCACTCACTCCAGCATTGGCTGCACGTCATTGCCTGGGATCAGCTTGCTAGTGACTAGGGATGAACTTGGGTTCGATCTGAACCAGTATTCAGCTAGCCTTGGAAGGAAGCTGTCAATTCCCAGACAATCCAGGCATTCCCCACCCCACAGCTGCATATACGCAAAGGGGTGGCGATGCTCATGACATCATTGACCTAATTTGTCCCAGCACTGAATGCTTCCTTCCATCCCTGCCTTAGATTAGCTTGCTAGTGAATAAGGATGAGCTTGGGTCAGCTTGGGTTCAAACTGATCCAGTATTCAGCTGAACTTGGAAGAGAGTTTTAAGTTCCCAGCCAATCAGCTGTGGTCCAAGCATTCCCTGTCCCACATGTACCCAAACAGTGACAACAATGGTCCATATGTTTGTCAGTACAGCCACTTGTAGTCTCTACCAGGGTTCATTTGATGGGGTACACCATGAGAGCACAATTGGAAGACAGTTGCCACTCCTTAAAAGAAAGTGCTCAAACAAGGACCTTCATGGCAAGATTAGAACCAGGTATTATTTTAATGAAAGCTGTGGATTTTAAAAGGATTAAAAACTTTTGAAATTATATTACCATGTTAAAGTACAGATTAGATTTCAGTGATTGGGTTTAGATTTACTTTAATGGAGAATGGAACTCATGCATGATAGCAACTTTTGCTCCCCCATATACTTTTGAATGACATTGATAATGATTGCAAGGGGTAGGAGAAGCTGCTCCACTTGCCTCGTTTCTACTGGCATGGCTCATCCAATCCAACAGCTCCCTTATTAAATGTATGTTAATACTAACAATGAGCTTCCCTTATTTGCTCCCGTTTGGTCTGTAACCAACAGTTCTAGGTGCTTGCAGAAAATAACAATCAAACAGCTTAGAAAACCTCATTGGCTCCTGCAAAGCAAGCCAGCAGCACATGTTGCCTCTACACCCCTTCCTGTAGGCTAAACACAAATATTTATCAACTGTTTGTGTTTATGCAATAAGCTGGCTGCTACAAAAAAAATTGCAAATGTGTGCAATATGTTTCTTTCCTATGATTGTAAGGGCCATCTAGTGGCCATAATGCTGTATTTTCCTAATTAAGGTATTTCCAAAAAATAATACATTATGACCTCTAGATGGCACTTATCATATGAATTAACCTCCCTGGCGGTATTCCCGAGTGTAGCTCGGGGTAAAGTTTCAGTACCAAAAGCGGTAACCACGAGCTACACTCGGGCTTACCATGCGGCGTTGCACAGGGATTCCCTACAGCGCTTACCTTGTCCTTCGCTCCTGCGATGCGTCCCCTGCAGCGTCCCCGGCCATCTCCTCCGGGTGATGCCGGCATCTGGTTTCCGTGTTCCGTTCCCTGTGACGTCGGGACGTACGGGCACCGAAACCGGCGGCAAATTTGAAAATTAAAAAAAATGACATTTTTTTTAAAACGATTATTTCATAGCAAAATATTCCTGTATCAAAGCATTTCACATACATTTTGTCCCTACTGCTTTGTCCTGTGCCCTTCCTGCATTTTTTCTGTTCTTTCTGCCTGGAAACTTAGAAAAGTCCATGGCGTCCAAAAAGCATCCCTTTAGGTCAAAATCGGTTTTAGACCGACTAGAGAATAGCGATAGTAAATTAGAACTACTTGCAGAATTGAGTGATAATGATTCATGGGGGAAATTCGTCATCAGACACTGAAAACGATTCTGCGACTTTGCTCAGTGATGCACGACCTTGGCGCTATATTTCAAATTTCAGTGTTTTTGGTTTGATTATATTATTGAATTAAATGTATTATTATTATATTATTATTTTTTATGAGTATTTATTAAATTATAATTTATGATTTCGTCTTTCAAGTTTTATCATATCCGGAATGTTTACTAGACTCTTGTTCGGACAGATTTCAGGGAGTTATTCCTAAATTACAGGCCTACAATAAAAAAAATACATATTTCCATGCAAAAAAATGGTACTGCTTTTGGTACAAAATTCCTGACCTAATCATACCGCCAGGGAGGTTGATCATGTTACACAAAATTCATCAAGAACCGGCTAACATTTGCTCAGAGTAAGGCCAGCTTTATGCTCCTTCCTGTGTTGCCACATGGATGAACAGGTAGTTGGATAATAGCAGAAAAAAATGGAATTTGGAGATTTGGAAGAGGCTGAGAGCAGTAGAAGGTATTTTTGTAAGCTAAATATATATATATATATATATATTATTTTATTTTTTTTTTTTTTTAAACTCGAGTTTGGTGGTCTTTTGAAGTCCCTGCTGTGTTAGTACTTTTCTATGATTGCTCTCAGAAAATTTTATCATGGGACAATCTGCTTCCATGTGTAGCCAGCTTGGCAGAAAAACACCTCCCCCACTGTTTTGTGCTTTCAAAAATAACACCTCGTGTCTTATAGATATGCTACATTTTGCAGCGTTCCAGCTGCCTTCATTTCAACAGGTTTCCTGCCACAAGTTCTCGGGATTGGCAGGTACACCGCCTTACTTCATCAAGCCCTCTTGATCCAGCAATGTGCCAGAGAGCAGCAGTCCTCCTCTCTCCTCCTCACTGGACACAGAGGCAGCAGTCTGATCCATTAGCCAGAGAGCAGAGGGGGTAAGTGTCAGGGCCAAGCCGTGCTCTTTGTGTCATTGGACAAGCATCTTCCTATGGTAGGCACTTCTGTGTGCGAGGAACCAGGAGTGCTGGCAAGAAACCTGAAAAGAGGAAGAACCATTGCACATAGCAGCTAAGTGTAACGTGTTATTTATTTTTTCAAAGGTGTTTATTTTGCATGTATGAAACACAAACAAAAACAGAACAAGGAAGAGACAAATAATAACAGGAGTTCAAGCAAAACATTAAAAGAATAAGGGTACATAATACAGAAAATGGGATCCAAAACAAAAAAAAACAAAAAGAAAATCAAACATCAAATTATCGTAGGCAAGAAACCCAATACTTATGACAAAAGATAATCACAACATAACATAACAGGTAAGCAGTCAGAAACATACAAAAGCAGCTAAACACATACAAAAGTCACAGACAAACAAGCACAAACACCCGCACCATCAACTCCTTTACAAATCAGAGGAAATCAGTAGCATGTAAAATCCGGCCACTCAAACCACAGAACCCTTTGACAATGGTTGTGAAAAGAGAACGTCTCCCCAAAAAGAATCCGCTATATCTAGCCAAGGCTGCCAGATTTTTGGTAAATTTTTTAGGACAGGCCCTTCCTTTATAGATCAGTTTATATTGGGGCAGTACGAGATTAACCATGCAATAAAAATGGTATATAGAGTCCGGAGTATCGCTCTTCCAATTCAACAAGTTTTCTAGCATAAAACAGAAGCAAACGTAGCAATATCCTAGAGTGAGTATGTGAGACAAAATTGTTCAATATACCCAACAGGCCAACTTCTGGGGTACTGGCAAATGCAAGGAACATTGTTATTTAAAAAAAAAAAACATTTCAAACCTTTACTTTTTTTAACACTGAGCAAAGTCTAATAAAAGATACCAAATCTAATTATGAAAACCCAGGCATCTGACAGGTTCTCTTTATTCCAAACCGATTGCTTAAAAAAATTCAGAGCCAAACAGAAATTGCATAAATGCTGTATTCTTCTCCATGCATTCCTGAAGTGTAGCAGGCTGTGCCTTGATAGGAGTAATACTGGATGCCTGTTGTGAGAGTCAGCAAAAATGCTTCGAAGGATATCAGTGTTACTGTATGGACAGCCTGCCCCTATTTTCATTGGATAAATGGACCCACACGTGGCAAGATTAGGCCACCCAGGTGACTTGGCCATTTATGGCATGTAAAGGTTTGGCCATGCATGCAAGTTATCAAAACTGAACGATATTAAATATACAAGGAGCACAAGCCCATCTTCCAGATTGTTAGTAGGCCAGTAGAACAAAGTGTACAATACTGCAGATGTTGTAATTGTTCTGTAGATTTTGCTAAATCACTTATTCAGTAACTGGGCAGATTTTAATCCGAGGGTTGAAATATTTGATGTACTTTTGACTTGAATTCCTACATCCTTACAGTGTTCATTATTTGCTGGCTTTGTTCCCTGTATTATAATTACTGTAAAAAGCAATTATAATGATTTTGGATCAATTTTATATGAGCTTTTTTTTTCTCTTTAAACATTGCCTTGAATGTTTTTTATTTGCTATAAAAAATATGTAGACTACCTATATCTAACAAGTAAACTATTTTAAGCTTAGTGTAAACCGTGAACATATAAATGATTCCAAATAAGTATGTTCAAAGTGTTAAATAGGGGGCGCTGCACAGTATAAAGTGCCAGGATACCAAACACAATATAATGGTAATAAAAAAATAGACGCACTGTCCCTTTAAATAATAACCATCAAATTACAGTAATTATAGTCACACCAGTAGAAGGTCATAAATTGCTCAAACACACAGTATAATGATAATCAACTTATGAACACAAATGAATGTCATAAACACTCCTTGTGATGGGCGAACTACAAGGGCCAATGATTCATAGTGCAGATCCAGTGCTCCAACATACACTCCACCTTCTAACCAAAACGTACAATCTCAAAAATAAGAGGTCTGTAGTGCTTGTGTACAGGACCATGCCTGACAACCACCACGTAGGCTTAAACTGGAAACCATCAGCTCCTTGACTCTCCAGCCTCAAGCACACCATACAGTGGAAAGCACAGACAGGACTCCATAATAAAACACACAAAGCACACAGTTAACCCTTTGATTGCCCTAGATGTTAACCCCTTCCTGCCCAGTGCCATTAGCACAGTGTCAGTGCTTTGTATTAGCACTGATCACTGTATTGGTGTCACTGGGGATGTCAGTGACACCAAGTCAGTTCCCCCCCAGTGTCAGAATGCTCGACGCAGTATAAGTCGCTGATCGCCACCATTACTAGTAAAAAAAAAAATTTCCAGTATATATACCACCATTTGTAAACATTATAACTTTCAAGTAAACCAATTAATTTAGACATATTAGCAAAGACATGTAGCAGAATACATTTTGGCTTAAATTTACGATGAAATTTGATTTTTTAATTTTTTTATTAGACATGTTTAATAGCAAAAAGTCAAAAATATAGTTTTTTTTCTCAAAATTGTCAGTCTTGTTTTGTTTATAGTGCAAAAAAATAAAAACCGCACTGACGATCAAATGCCGTGGAAAGAAAGCTCTATTTGTAGGGAAAAAATGACGTAAATTTCATTTGGGTGCAGCATTGCATGACCGCGCAATTGTCAGTTAAAGTATTGCAGGGCCGTATCGCAAAAAATGGCCTGGTCAGGAAGGGGATAAACCCTCTGGAGGGCAAGTAGTTCATTCATTTTCAGAATTTGTTTCCTTTTCAAATTCAATGCTATTTAAATTCATTTAGACCGAATTCGAATTGGAATTCAAATTCAAATGTATTTTATTTGAAATTTGAATTTCAGAAGATGGTTATATTCTTTTTATTCTATTTTATTCTAGTATATTCTATTTCATTTCTATTCTACTCTAATCTGTTTGACCTCAAATGTATTCTACTCGAAATTCGAATTTTGGAAGACAGTTATATTCATTCTATTTTATTCTATTCTATTCTTTTCTATTCTAATCTATTCTGTTCTTTTTATTGTATTCTATTCTTTTCTATTCTATTGTTTTTCTATTCTTTTTTATTTTATTATTTTCTGTTCTATTCTAATCTATTCTATTCTTTTTTATTTTATTCTATTCTATTATTTTATAGTCTATTTTATTCTTTTCATATTTGAATTCGAGTCGAATTTGATTCGAATTTGAATTTCAGACGAATTTCATTTGGGAAAATCAGAGCTATCAGAATGTCCGAATAACGAAAAATGAATCCAAATTTGAATTTGGATCAAAATGAACTGCATATGTCTATTGTACATGTGTGCTCTGTAGATGCGTTGGGGTGCCATTCCAAATGTGCTTGGTGCATAACAGTAAGACGCACAATGGTGTGAAAGGGCACTATTTGTACACATTCTGGACATCCCTTCAGAAGAAGTCCGGAAGTAACGAAACGCGTTAGAGACGTGAAGTCTGGCGTATTCACGCAAAACCGGAAGTGTCACCGTGGCCATTTTGAAAATTGGAAAACGTGGTTTCTTAACCTAGAAAGACACTGAGGCTGGTTTGTTTGGCACAAAGCTGAATTTGAATTACCCCAATGTAAGATACTTTATTAAAATGTCTTTATACTTGGAAATACATGCCACATAAGTCTCCTTTTGCTTTATGAGGAATATAGAGGATTGGCAACTGAAGTAAATGAAAGCTTGGAAGTGGTTGCTAAATTTACCAAGAATATCCAGATAAGCTTGTGATTACTCCCTGAGGGTAATGGTATTTAATCTCACTATTTGGAGGTGGTCTCGGAGTGTTCACTATACAAATTGAAGTGCTCACTAATACATTTGATTTGTCTCACTTCATTTATTGAATTTAGATGATCATGTATTATTTTATTTATATTATTGTAATTATTTAAGGTTTTTTTTTTTTTTGTACACTAGTTTCACTTTATTTTCATTTATTGTTGGAATGTACACGGAATGATTTTTGCATGATTCACGTGTTATTCACAGTTGAATCGGATCTTATTTTGGTGCACTTATTCATTGTTTGCACTGATACCATATTTACACAAGATTAACCACTTGCCTACCAGGCACTTATACCCCCTTATTTACCAGGCCAATTTTCAGCTTTCAGCGCTGCCGCACTTTGATTGACAATTGCGCGGTCATGCAACATTGTACCCATATGAAATTTTGATCATTTTTTTCTCACAAATAGAGCTTTCTTTTGGTGGTATTTAATCGCCACTGGGCGCTTTACTTTTTGCGCTATAAATAAAAAATTGCAAAAAATTTGAAAAAAAAAAAAGTTTCTTTGTTTCTTTTATAAAATTTTTCAAACAGGTATTTTTTCTCCTTCACTGATGTGCGTTGATGAGGCAGCACTGATGGGCACTGATAGGCGGCACTGATGGGCACTGATAGGCAGCACTAAAGGGCACTGATAGGCAGTACTAATGAGGTGGCACGGATAGGCGGCACTGATAGACAGCACTAATGAGGTGTCACGGATAGGCGGCACTAATATGCAGCACTGATAGGCGGCACTGATAGGTGACACTGATGATGGGTACTGATAGACGGCACTGACTGGCATCACTGATGGGCACTGACTGGCGGCACTGACTGGCACAACCCCTGGGCACTGACTGGTGGCACTGACTGGCAGCACTGCTGGGCTGCACTGGTGGGTGGCACTGGTGGGCAGCACTGGTGGGTGGGCACAGGTGGGTGGCACTGGTGGGCACAGGTGGGTGGGCACAGGTGGGTGGGCACGTCTGGGCACAGGTAGGTGGCACTTCTGGGCACAGGTAGGTGGCACTGCAGAGTGGCACAGGTGGGTGCACTGCTGGGCACAGGTGGGGGCACTGCTGGGCACAGGTGGGTGCACTGCTGGGCACGGGTGGGCGGAGCTAGTGGGCGCACTGCTGGGCACAGGTGAGCGGAACTTGCGGGTGTCACTGCTGGGCACCGATCATCAGGGCACTGATCATCAGTGCCCTGATGATCGGTGCCGATCCCCGCTCTGACAACTGCCGGTTCTCGGCAGTACTTTCTTCACGATCTGACAGCGTGAGGAAAGTGCAGCCGAGAACCGGCACTTGCATTTCCCTCTGATCAGCGTGTCATTGGACACCGCTGATCAGGTGGTAAAAGGCCGCTGTGATTGGCCTTTTACCACATCACATGATCAGCTGTGTCCGTAGGACACAGCGATCACGGAGATCGCCGGGTGCGCGCCCCCTGGGGCGCGCAGGAGAGCGCGTTCTGGGAGGACGTCATATGACGTCCACCCAGAACTGGCCGGCCACAGTGCAGCCGTCATTCGGCTATCTGCGGTCGGCTACTAGTTAAGGTATTTATATTGTTTTGGCATTTAGAAGGTAATACACTATTGCACTATTGTAGTTTATATTTTTTTCGAGGTATCACGACGAGGATTGGAATAGGAATTGGAAGTTCAACACACTGGATTAAGACATTTTTGGTGGACTATTGATTGATTGGACTTTTATTACATTTGGACATTTATTTATTAATATTATTATTATTTATTTATTTAGTTTATTTTATTTTATTATTTACTATTGATTTGGGAATATTTTGGACTATTCATTTGGTTGGAATAGGATATTGGTGGTTGGAATAGGATTAATTTGATTATTTTTTATTATTGATCTTATTTCATATTTGGATTTTGGGAGATAGGTGAAGGAAAGGTTTAATATTAATGCTGTTGGGTTCTGCCATCTTGGATTTGATGTCAACAGTCCCAGTAGACTCAGGGCTGTCACTCAGGCTATGTAGGGAGTAAAGGGTAGGGGCAGAAATGCTGAACCAGCACAGTAAATAATACTGGACATACACCTGTAAAAGTTTGTTTGAACTTTTGGATGAGAAAGTATAAAAATCCCTTGTCTGACCATTCATGGTGCCTTCATGGACTCTTTCGAGTACCATGTCAATGTCTTGATTTTCATAGAAGGAATATCTTGCTTCTAGACTACTTTGACAAGTGCCTGCACATAAGACCTGCTATGATTTTTCTGGGCAAAAAGTGAATTCAACGATTACAAATTTGTTTGTTCCCATTAGGGTCAACAAAAATGTTCCATTCTTGTGCACTCTGGTTGAAACTGATTGTCGAATCCTCTTATTTAACTCTAAGATAATTGAACAAATGGCAGCACAGTGGCTAAATGGTTAGCACTTCCGCCTGGCAGTACTAAGGGTCAATGTTTCGAATCCCAACCATGGCACCACCTGCCTGGAGTTTGCATGTTCTCCCTGTGCCTGCGTGGGTTTCCTCTGGGTACTCCGGTTTCCTCCCACACTCCAAAGACATGCTGGTAGGTTAATTAGATCCTGTATAAATTGGCCCTAGCATGTGTATGTATGACTGTGTGTTAGGGACCTTAGATTGTATGCCCCTTGAGGGTCAAGGACTGATGTGAATGTACAATACACATGTAAAGCACTGCATAAATTGACAGCGCTATATAAGTACCTGTAATAAATAAATAAATAAATGTTCTGAAAATGACAACTTTCTAACAAAATTCCTTAGGTGTAAGATCAGCTTAGACATTCCTAGAAGAGGAGAGGGCTATGGCATGCAAGGAGGAAGAGGACTGGACTAAGGTATTAACTCTACCTACATGTAGGAACATTTTCTAGCATGTTCCAAGGCACAGTGCGCATGAATTAAAAAAAAAAGTTTACAGAAAGGAAAACATTGAAAGCACAGTAACATCGGAGTCACAGGGTCCAGAATCGGCTAGGATGACCAATTTTAGACCTTGGTTGGAAGGTTTTCGAATGGATTGTGGTAAAGGGGCTCATCGACTGCCATTAGCTATATACATCTCATAAATGTCTACCAGCACTAATGTTGGTAGTCTTTACATCAGTCTGAATAGAACTGCTTCAGCCCTTTAGCTGCCATAGCCGTTTTTGCATTTTTTGCACACATGTTTACAAAATTACTTCAGGCCTGAAGATTACACAAACCCCCAAATATTAAATATTTCTGAAAGCAGACACCCTGGAGAATAAAATAATGGTAGTTTCAATTGTTTATGCCACTGAAAAATTTCAGCAAAAACACACACTAAAGTGAATTTTAGGGCAATCACATGTAATTAATTACCCACATTTTGGTAAAACATAAAAGATAAGGTTGCACCGAGTAAATAGGTACCCAGCATGCCAAATCTTAAATTTTGGATGCCTACGAAATGGCAAAAAACTTCAGTACCTTATCTTTTCAACAGGCAACGCTTCAAAATCAGCTATAGTTCATCAGTTTAGTGTTACGGAGGAGGTCTTATGCTAGAATTATTGCTCTCACTCCGGTGTGCCCAGCAATATGTAATATGTGTATCGTAATTTCCATTTTCACACGTAGATGCCCCGACATGTGCGATTACATTCGTACATGCATATATGTGGGGTTGGGGGGGGCCTCATAAATTTTTTTTGGGGCGGTGATATGTGCTTGGGTGTAATTTTATTTTTTGCAATAAAAAAAATTTCTTACTTAACTTTTTTTTTTCATCACGTTGGGAACACAAAGTCCCCTATGGGATGATTTGTAGGTGACAGGTTCTCTTTATTGAGACATGCTGGGTCTAAAAGGCTCTGCATGTCTCCTCTGGGCTCCACTAGATGTATTGCACTGCAGATCACATTGCAATACATGTATGCCTGGCTATTCTAGTCGGGGGAAACTGACAGCCGTGACTCGGAAGTGACGTCAAACACGTCATCTTCTGGGTCATGGAAAGAAGGTGAGGAAAGCCAACGTGAGTCTGCTCTTCTCTCTCCCCTCCACCTGCCGGAACCTGCCATGGTGCTCCATGGGCCCGCAGATGGGCAAGCGGGCCTGGATACATGGTAGGAGCTTACGCGGGGGGGAATTGGGGGCTGTGGAAGTGATTGGCCGACTGCTTCCACCTGACAGGCAGGAGTCTGCCTGTCAGTATTATACACAATCCCGGTGGATGCAGCTAACTGGATTATGTATATTACCCCCTACTGTCAGGTCTGCTGGATGTACAGACTTGGCGGCAAAAGGGTTAGGACTTCAAGCATTTCACCAGGAGAAAATGTAGTGAAAACCAAGTCAAATTACAGAAATTTGCAGGATATCGTATGTACTCTCCAGCGCCTCAGGATATGCACAGCCAAAAGCATCAACAGCGAGGCTCTTTCTGTCCATACATCATACATCAGCATCAGAGGCTGGTCATTAGCTCTGAGGAAAGGGATTCGTCCCCGAAACGCGTCAGACATTTGACCGCACTGACAGTGAGAACACCTTGCCTGCCGTTGTGGCCATTGTCATTTTTCTATGCTTTTTAGATACATGCTTCGTCTGTGAGTATGTTTTTATTATTTCATTCCTACAATAAACCTTGGATAATGCACTAGGTGTGTGCGCCACCTGTTTTCTCTCTATACAGAAATTTGCAGGAACATTTTGTAGTCTATTAATAAAAAACAAGTGTCACAAAAGTCATACATAATACCCATAATGCTTGTAATATGTGTGAAATGTCAGTTTCCATTACCTATCATCTCAGGCTAAATGTAACTTTTCCTAACATTCATACCTAAAAGAAAATTAGCATAAAGGACATTGAAGAAATTGATGAAATTACCTAGAACTATAAGCTAGCTACTAGAGATGAGCGAAGAAATGAAAAATTCGATTCGACTGATTCGGCGAATTCGTGGACAATATTCGATTCGAGTCGAATAAATTCGCTGTGAATTTAACTTAAAAAAGGGTGTTTCTAGGCTTCAGAGAGACTTAATATTAGTGCAGAACACTGTACCTTTAATTTAAATGCCCTTGGAGTCTGCTGGGGAAGAGAAATAATACTGTCAGTCAGTATGACATGCAGATGAGTGCCGTCGATCTTAGAATCACCGCACACTTCACTCATTTGGGCAGTCACGGGGCCAAAACCAGAGTGTGGAGCCACAGTGTGGCGGTGGAGGCAGCAGCAATGGGAGGCCATACAGCACCCTATGACAAAAATGGAAACCACCAGCAGTGTGAGGAGACCTGAAAGTGGCACATGGCAGAGTGTGGCGATAGAGACAGCAGCAATGGGAGGCCGTACAGGGACCCATGACACACTCTGGACCTGGCAGCAGCATGAGGAGGCGGTACAGGGGCCCATGACAGATTACGGGCCTGGCAGCAGCATGAGGAGTCGGTACAGGGGCCCATGGCAGATTACGGGCCTGGCAGCAGCAATGGGAGGCCGTACAGGGACCCATGACACACTCTGGACCTGGCAGCAGCATGGGGAGGCGGTACAGGGGCCCATGACAGATTACGGGCCTGGCAGCAGCATGAGGAGTCGGTACGGGGGCCCATGACACACTCTGGACCTGGCAGCAGCATGAGGAGGCGGTACAGGGGCGCATGACAGATTACGAGCCTGGCAGCAGCAACTTGGACAGGAGGACGTTCAGCTTCTGCACCGTCGGGTGCGTGCTCGCAAACTGTTGTCTCTTGGAAACGGATTCCAAGAAAGACTGCTGACGGAATCCGTGAAGAGGAGTAGCAGGAGAAGGAGCATCTGAACGAGCGGAATATGCCAACAAGCGACAACAGTGGCCCATGACAGATTACGGGCCTGGCAGCAGCATGAGGAGTCGGTACGGGGGCCCATGGCAGATTACGGGCCTGGCAGCAGCTATGGGAGGCCCGTAATCTGCCAGCACCCTATGACAAAAAATGGAACCCACCAGCAGTGTGAGGAGACCTGAAAGTGGCACATGGCAGAGTGTGGCGATGGAGACAGCAGCAATGGGAGGCCGTACAGGGACCCATGAGAGACTCTGGACCTGGCAGCAGCATGAGGAGGCGGTATAGGGGCCCATGGCAGATTAGGGGCCTGGCAGCAGCTATGGGAGGCCCGTAATCTGCCAGCACCCTATGACAAAAAATGGAACACACCAGCAGTGTGAGGAGACCTGAAAGTGGCACATGGCAGAGTGTGGCGATGGAGGCAGCAGCAATGGGAGGCCGTACAGGGACCCATGAGAGACTCTGGACTTGGCAGCAGCATGAGGAGGCGGTATAGGGGCCCATGGCAGATTAGGGGCCTGGCAGCAGCTATGGGAGGCCCGTAATCTGCCAGCACCCTATGACAAAAAATGGAACACACCAGCAGTGTGAGGAGACCTGAAAGTGGCACATGTTTGGGGCATGATTCATGGCGGATTTAGTCAGTTGTGTCAGGAACTGGTGGTTTGAAATCCAGACTAATCCACGCCTGATTCATTTTCACAAACGTGAGTCTCTCCACACTTTGGGTGGACAGTCGTGTCCTCCGCGGAGTTGCAATACCTCCTGCCGCACTAAACACGCGCTCCGATGCCACGCTACTGGCCGGGCATGACAGCCTTTCAAGGGCAAATTCAGCTAGTTGGGGCCAAAGGTCAAGTTTCGTTGCCCAGTAGTCAAGGGGATTGTCTACCTCGGTTGGCAGGGTGCTGTCCAAGTAGGCCTAAGCCTGTTGTTTGAGGTCCTGCTCCAGGTCCACCTGATGCTGCTGCTGCTGCTGCGGCTGGTTAGTAGTTTCCTCACTGCGCTGGTGAAGAAAGCTACTCATCATCGACTGCAGACTGAGGCAGCCGCTGCTGGTGGAGCTGCCACTGCTCCTACCACCCCACCCCTCCCCTGCTGCCATGGCAGCGGAACACGAGCGCACAGGGCCCACAGTGTCTGAGGATGGACGTTGGCGCAGACAGGCAGAGACCAGCTGACTACATAGGTGTTTTTTATAGTACGTTATTTTGGCCTCCCTCTCAGCAGGTGTGAAAAAGGCCACCATTTTTGAACGGTAGCGAGGGTCCAACAAGGTGGACAGCCAAAAGTCATCCCTCTGTCTGATGGTTATTATTCGGCTGTCGCTACGCAAGCAACCGAGCATGCTATGGGCCATTTGTGCCAAGGAATGCGAGGGACTCCCTGCCTCCATCTCCACAGCATACTGCCACGGTGCGTCTAGGTCCTCTGTCTCCTCTTCCTCCTCCTCTACCAGATGCTCCTGCTCCTCCACTCCTGTCCGCTGAGTGGAAAAACCACCCATTTCACTCAATAATTCCTGAGCACCAATGTCCTCCTCTACCTCCTCCTCTTCTTCCAGTCCTGCCCCCACAGGGGCCATGTGGCGTTGAGATCTGTGCGCCACGTCTACCGCACCCTGACCAGCCATTGTTAACAGCATTTGTTCCAGGACGTGCAACAGAGGAATGACGTCGTTCATCCCATAGTCCTGCCGACTCACGAATAGCGTGGCCTCCTCAAAGGGCCTGAGCAAGCGCAGGTGTCACGCATGAGCTGCCAATGGCTGACATCTAAGTTACACAGGGAGTACCTTTATCTGCTTTTAACATCAGGAAATCTGTGATGGCCTTTTGCTGTTCGTAAAGGCGGTCTAACATATGTAGGGTTGAATTCCACCTTGTTGCAACGTCACAGCATGAGGAGTCGGTATAGGGGCCCATGGCAGATTAGGGGCCTGGCAGCAGTTATGGGAGGCCCATAATCTGCCAGCACCCTATGACAAAAAATGGAACACACCAGCAGTGTGAGGAGACCTGAAAGTGGCACATGGCAGAGTGTGGCGATGGAGACAGCAGCAATGGGAGGCCGTACAGGGACCCATGAGAGACTCTGGACCTGGCAGCAGCATGAGGAGGCGGTATATAGGGGCCTACGGCAGATTAGGGGCCTGGCAGCAGCTATAGGAGGCCCGTAATCTGCCAGCACCCTATGTCAAAAAATTCAACACACCAGCAGTGTGTGAGGAGACCTGAAAGTGGCACATGGCAGAGTGTGGCGATGGAGACAGCAGCAATGGGAGGCCGTACAGGGACCCATGACAGACTCTGGACTTGGCAGCAGCATGAGGAGGCGGTATATAGGGGCTTATGGCAGATTAGGGGCCTGGCAGCAGCTATAGGAGGCCCGTAATCTGCCAGCACCCTATGTCAAAAAATTCAACACACCAGCAGTGTGAGGAGACCTGAAAGTGGCACATGGCAGAGTGTGGCGATGGAGACAGCAGCAATGGGAGGCCGTACAGGGACCCATGACAGACTCTGAACTTGGCAGCAGCATGAGGAGGCGGTATATAGGGGCCCATGGCAGATTAGGGGCCTGGCAGCAGCTATAGGAGGCCCGTAATCTGCCAGCACCCTATGTCAAAAAATTCAACACACCAGCAGTGTGAGGAGACCTGAAAGTGGCACATGGCAGAGTGTGGCGATGGAGACAGCAGCAATGGGAGGCCGTACAGGGACCATGACAGACTCTGGACTTGGCAGCAGCATGAGGAGGCGGTATATAGGGGCCCATGGCAGATTAGGGGCCTGGCAGCAGCTATGTGAGGCCCGTAATCTGCCTGCACCCTATGTCAAAAAATTTAACACACCAGCAGTGTGAAGAGACCTGAAAGTGGCACATGGCAGCAGAGTGTGGCGATGGAGACAGCAGCAATGGGAGGCCGTACAGGGACCATGACAGACTCTGGACTTGGCAGCAGCATGAGGAGGCGGTATATAGGGGCCCATGGCAGATTAGGGGCCTGGCAGCAGCTATGTGAGGCCCGTAATCTGCCTGCACCCTATGTCAAAAAATTAAACACACCAGCAGTGTGAAGAGACCTGAAAGTGGCACATGGCAGCAGAGTGTGGCGATGGAGACAGCAGCAATGGGAGGCCGTACAGGGACCCATGAGAGACTCTAGACTTGGCAGCAGCATGAGGAGGCGGTATATAGGGGCCCATGGCAGATTAGGGGCCTGGCAGCAGCTATGTGAGGCCCGTAATCTGCCTGCACCCTATGTCAAAAAATTTAACACACCAGCAGTGTGAAGAGACCTGAAAGTGGCACATGGCAGCAGAGTGTGGCGATGGAGACAGCAGCAATGGGAGGCCGTACAGGGACCCATGAGAGACTCTAGACTTGGCAGCAGCATGAGGAGGCGGTATATAGGGGCCCATGGCAGATTAGGGGCCTGGCAGCAGCTATGTGAGGCCCGTAATCTGCCTGCACCCTATGTCAAAAAATTAAACACACCAGCAGTGTGAAGAGACCTGAAAGTGGCACATGGCAGCAGAGTGTGGCGATGGAGACAGCAGCAATGGGAGGCCGTACAGGGACCATGAGAGACTCTGGACTTGGCAGCAGCATGAGGAGGCGGTATATAGGGGCCCATGGCAGATTAGGGGCCTGGCAGCAGCTATGTGAGGCCCGTAATCTGCCTGCACCCTATGTCAAAAAATTTAACACACCAGCAGTGTGAAGAGACCTGAAAGTGGCACATGGCAGCAGAGTGTGGCGATGGAGACAGCAGCAATGGGAGGCCGTACAGGGACCATGACAGACTCTGGACTTGGCAGCAGCATGAGGAGGCGGTATATAGGGGCCCATGGCAGATTAGGGGCCTGGCAGCAGCTATGTGAGGCCCGTAATCTGCCTGCACCCTATGTCAAAAAATTAAACACACCAGCAGTGTGAAGAGACCTGAAAGTGGCACATGGCAGCAGAGTGTGGCGATGGAGACAGCAGCAATGGGAGGCCGTACAGGGACCCATGAGAGACTCTAGACTTGGCAGCAGCATGAGGAGGCGGTATATAGGGGCCCATGGCAGATTAGGGGCCTGGCAGCAGCTATGTGAGGCCCGTAATCTGCCTGCACCCTATGTCAAAAAATTAAACACACCAGCAGTGTGAAGAGACCTGAAAGTGGCACATGGCAGCAGAGTGTGGCGATGGAGACAGCAGCAATGGGAGGCCGTACAGGGACCATGAGAGACTCTGGACTTGGCAGCAGCATGAGGAGGCGGTATATAGGGGCCCATGGCAGATTAGGGGCCTGGCAGCAGCTATGTGAGGCCCGTAATCTGCCTGCACCCTATGTCAAAAAATTTAACACACCAGCAGTGTGAAGAGACCTGAAAGTGGCACATGGCAGCAGAGTGTGGCGATGGAGACAGCAGCAATGGGAGGCCGTACAGGGACCATGACAGACTCTGGACTTGGCAGCAGCATGAGGAGGCGGTATATAGGGGCCCATGGCAGATTAGGGGCCTGGCAGCAGCTATGTGAGGCCCGTAATCTGCCAGCACCCTATGTCAAAAAATTCAACACACCAGCAGTGTGTGAGGAGACCTGAAAGTGGCACATGGCAGAGTGTGGCGATGGAGAAAGCAGCAATGGGAGGCCGTACAGGGACCCATGAGAGACTCTGGACCTGGCAGCAGCATGAGGAGGCGGTATATAGGGGCCCATGGCAGATTAGGGGCCTGGCAGCAGCTATGTGAGGCCCGTAATCTGCCTGCACCCTATGTCAAAAAATTAAACACACCAGCAGTGTGAAGAGACCTGAAAGTGGCACATGGCAGCAGAGTGTGGCGATGGAGACAGCAGCAATGGGAGGCCGTACAGGGACCCATGAGAGACTCTAGACTTGGCAGCAGCATGAGGAGGCGGTATATAGGGGCCCATGGCAGATTAGGGGCCTGGCAGCAGCTATGTGAGGCCCGTAATCTGCCTGCACCCTATGTCAAAAAATTAAACACACCAGCAGTGTGAAGAGACCTGAAAGTGGCACATGGCAGCAGAGTGTGGCGATGGAGACAGCAGCAATGGGAGGCCGTACAGGGACCATGACAGACTCTGGACTTGGCAGCAGCATGAGGAGGCGGTATATAGGGGCCCATGGCAGATTAGGGGCCTGGCAGCAGCTATGTGAGGCCCGTAATCTGCCTGCACCCTATGTCAAAAAATTTAACACACCAGCAGTGTGAAGAGACCTGAAAGTGGCACATGGCAGCAGAGTGTGGCGATGGAGACAGCAGCAATGGGAGGCCGTACAGGGACCATGACAGACTCTGGACTTGGCAGCAGCATGAGGAGGCGGTATATAGGGGCCCATGGCAGATTAGGGGCCTGGCAGCAGCTATGTGAGGCCCGTAATCTGCCTGCACCCTATGTCAAAAAATTAAACACACCAGCAGTGTGAAGAGACCTGAAAGTGGCACATGGCAGCAGAGTGTGGCGATGGAGACAGCAGCAATGGGAGGCCGTACAGGGACCCATGAGAGACTCTAGACTTGGCAGCAGCATGAGGAGGCGGTATATAGGGGCCCATGGCAGATTAGGGGCCTGGCAGCAGCTATGTGAGGCCCGTAATCTGCCTGCACCCTATGTCAAAAAATTAAACACACCAGCAGTGTGAAGAGACCTGAAAGTGGCACATGGCAGCAGAGTGTGGCGATGGAGACAGCAGCAATGGGAGGCCGTACAGGGACCATGAGAGACTCTGGACTTGGCAGCAGCATGAGGAGGCGGTATATAGGGGCCCATGGCAGATTAGGGGCCTGGCAGCAGCTATGTGAGGCCCGTAATCTGCCTGCACCCTATGTCAAAAAATTTAACACACCAGCAGTGTGAAGAGACCTGAAAGTGGCACATGGCAGCAGAGTGTGGCGATGGAGACAGCAGCAATGGGAGGCCGTACAGGGACCATGACAGACTCTGGACTTGGCAGCAGCATGAGGAGGCGGTATATAGGGGCCCATGGCAGATTAGGGGCCTGGCAGCAGCTATGTGAGGCCCGTAATCTGCCAGCACCCTATGTCAAAAAATTCAACACACCAGCAGTGTGTGAGGAGACCTGAAAGTGGCACATGGCAGAGTGTGGCGATGGAGAAAGCAGCAATGGGAGGCCGTACAGGGACCCATGAGAGACTCTGGACCTGGCAGCAGCATGAGGAGGCGGTATATAGGGGCCCATGGCAGATTAGGGGCCTGGCAGCAGCTATGTGAGGCCCGTAATCTGCCTGCACCCTATGTCAAAAAATTAAACACACCAGCAGTGTGAAGAGACCTGAAAGTGGCACATGGCAGCAGAGTGTGGCGATGGAGACAGCAGCAATGGGAGGCCGTACAGGGACCCATGAGAGACTCTAGACTTGGCAGCAGCATGAGGAGGCGGTATATAGGGGCCCATGGCAGATTAGGGGCCTGGCAGCAGCTATGTGAGGCCCGTAATCTGCCTGCACCCTATGTCAAAAAATTAAACACACCAGCAGTGTGAAGAGACCTGAAAGTGGCACATGGCAGCAGAGTGTGGCGATGGAGACAGCAGCAATGGGAGGCCGTACAGGGACCATGACAGACTCTGGACTTGGCAGCAGCATGAGGAGGCGGTATATAGGGGCCCATGGCAGATTAGGGGCCTGGCAGCAGCTATGTGAGGCCCGTAATCTGCCTGCACCCTATGTCAAAAAATTTAACACACCAGCAGTGTGAAGAGACCTGAAAGTGGCACATGGCAGCAGAGTGTGGCGATGGAGACAGCAGCAATGGGAGGCCGTACAGGGACCATGACAGACTCTGGACTTGGCAGCAGCATGAGGAGGCGGTATATAGGGGCCCATGGCAGATTAGGGGCCTGGCAGCAGCTATGTGAGGCCCGTAATCTGCCTGCACCCTATGTCAAAAAATTAAACACACCAGCAGTGTGAAGAGACCTGAAAGTGGCACATGGCAGCAGAGTGTGGCGATGGAGACAGCAGCAATGGGAGGCCGTACAGGGACCCATGAGAGACTCTAGACTTGGCAGCAGCATGAGGAGGCGGTATATAGGGGCCCATGGCAGATTAGGGGCCTGGCAGCAGCTATGTGAGGCCCGTAATCTGCCTGCACCCTATGTCAAAAAATTTAACACACCAGCAGTGTGAAGAGACCTGAAAGTGGCACATGGCAGCAGAGTGTGGCGATGGAGACAGCAGCAATGGGAGGCCGTACAGGGACCCATGAGAGACTCTAGACTTGGCAGCAGCATGAGGAGGCGGTATATAGGGGCCCATGGCAGATTAGGGGCCTGGCAGCAGCTATGTGAGGCCCGTAATCTGCCTGCACCCTATGTCAAAAAATTAAACACACCAGCAGTGTGAAGAGACCTGAAAGTGGCACATGGCAGCAGAGTGTGGCGATGGAGACAGCAGCAATGGGAGGCCGTACAGGGACCCATGAGAGACTCTAGACTTGGCAGCAGCATGAGGAGGCGGTATATAGGGGCCCATGGCAGATTAGGGGCCTGGCAGCAGCTATGTGAGGCCCGTAATCTGCCTGCACCCTATGTCAAAAAATTTAACACACCAGCAGTGTGAAGAGACCTGAAAGTGGCACATGGCAGCAGAGTGTGGCGATGGAGACAGCAGCAATGGGAGGCCGTACAGGGACCCATGAGAGACTCTAGACTTGGCAGCAGCATGAGGAGGCGGTATATAGGGGCCCATGGCAGATTAGGGGCCTGGCAGCAGCTATGTGAGGCCCGTAATCTGCCAGCACCCTATGTCAAAAAATTTAACACACCAGCAGTGTGAAGAGACCTGAAAGTGGCACATGGCATGAGAGACTCTGGACCTGGCAGCAGCAGGAGGAGGCGGTATAGGGGCCCATGGCTGATTAGGGGCCTGGCAGCAGCTATGTGAGGCCCGTTATCTTGCAGCACCCTATGTCAAAAAATTTAACACACCAGCAGTGTGAAGAGACCTGAAAGTGGCACATGGCAGCAGAGTGTGGCGATGGAGACAGCAGCAATGGGAGGCCGTACAGGGACCCATGAGAGACTCTGGACCTGGCAGCAGCAGGAGGAGGTGGTATATAGGGGCCCATGGCAGATTAGGGGCCTGGCAGCAGCTATGTGAGGCCCGTAATCTGCCTGCACCCTATGTCAAAAAATTTAACACACCAGCAGTGTGAAGAGACCTGAAAGTGGCACATGGCAGCAGAGTGTGGCGATGGAGACAGCAGCAATGGGAGGCCGTACAGGGACCCATGAGAGACTCTGGACCTGGCAGCAGCAGGAGGAGGTGGTATATAGGGGCCTATGGCAGATTAGGGGCCTGGCAGCAGCTATAGGAGGCCCGTAATCTGCCAGCACCCTATGTCAAAAAATTCAACACACCAGCAGTGTGAGGAGACCTGAAAGTGGCACATGTTTGAGGCATGATTCATGGCGGATTTAGTCAGTTGTGTCAGGAACTGGTGGTTTGAAATCCAGACTAATCCACGCCTGATTCATTTTCACAAACGTGAGTCTCTCCACACTTTGGGTGGACAGTCGTGTCCTCCGCGGAGTTACAATACCTCCTGCCGCACTAAACACGCGCTCCGATGCCACGCTACTGGCCGGGCATGACAGCCTTTCAAGGGCAAATTCAGCTAGTTGGGGCCAAAGGTCAAGTTTCGTTGCCCAGTAGTCAAGGGGATTGTCTACCTCGGTTGGCAGGGTGCTGTCCAAGTAGGCCCAAGCCTGTTGTTTGAGCTCCTGCTCCAGGTCCACCTGATGCTGCTGCTGCTGCTGCGGCTGGTTAGTAGTTTCCTCACTGCGCTGGTGAAGAAAGCTACTCATCATCGACTGCAGACTGAGGCAGCCGCTGCTGGTGGAGCTGCCACTGCTCCTACCACCCCACCCCTCCCCTGCTGCCATGCCAGCGGAACGCGAGCGCACAGGGCCCACAGTGTCTGAGGATGGACGATGGCGCACAAAGGCAGAGACCAACTGACTACATAGGTGGTTTTTATAGTACGTAATTTTGGCCTCCCTCTCAGCAGGTGTGAAAAAGGCCACCATTTTGGACCGGTAGCGAGGGTCCAACAAGGTGGACAGCCAAAAGTCATCCCTCTGTCTGATGGTTATTATTCGGCTGTCGCTACGCAAGCAACCGAGCATGCTATGGGCCATTTGTGCCAAGGAATGCGAGGGACTCCCTGCCTCCATCTCCACAGCATACTGCCACGGTGCGTCTGGGTCCTCTGTCTCCTCCTCCTCCTCCTCTACCAGATGCTCCTGCTCCTCCACTCCTGTCCGCTGAGTGGAAAAACCACCCATTTCACTCAATAATTCCTGAGCACAAATGTCCTCCTCTACCTCCTCCTCTTCTTCCTGTCCTGCCCCCACAGGGGTCATGTGGCGTTGAGATCTGTGCGCCACGTCTACCGCACCCTGACCAGCCATTGTTAACAGCATTTGTTCCAGGACGTGCAACAGAGGAATGACGTCGTTCATCCCATAGTCCTGCCGACTCACGAATAGCGTGGCCTCCTCAAAGGGCCTGAGCAAGCGGCAGGTGTCACGCATGAGCTGCCAATGGCTGACATCTAAGTTACACAGGGGAGTACCTTTATCCGCTTGTAACATCAGGAAATCGGTGATGGCCTTTCGCTGCTCGTAAAGGCGGTCTAACATGTGTAGGGTTGAATTCCACCTTGTTGCAACGTCGCAGATCAGGCGATGCTGTGGAATTCCGTTCTGCCGCTGCAGCTCAATGAGGGTGTTCTTTGCGGTGTAGGAATGGCTGAAATGCATGCACAGTTTACGTGACATTTTAAGGATGTCTTGCAGTGGGATGGTGGATTTTAGGAACCGCTTGACAACCAGATTGAACACGTGAGCCATGCATGGCGCATGGCACAACCTTCCTTGACGCAGAGCAGACACCATGTTCTTTCCGTTGTCAGTCAACATGGTTCCGATTTTTAGTTTGCGCGGAGACAGCCATCTGTCGATTTCTCTGTTCATTACACTCAGCAGTTCCTCCCCTGTGTGACTACGTTCGCCAAGGCATACCAGGTGCAGCACAGCGTGACACCGTTGCGCCCTGCACATGTGATATGCCGGTCGGGTAATGGGACTTGGCACGGGGGTGGCGGCTGAGGACACGGCGGAAAAAGAGGTGGTAGAGGCGGACATGCTTGCTGGACCAAGGACGTGCAAACGTGGAGGCAAAAGCGTCGTGACCTGTCCAAGTTGCTGGTGCGGCTGTGCCGGCACCACGTTCACCCAGTGGGCCGTAAATGACATGTACTGTCCCTGACCGTAGTTACAGCTCCACACGTCGGCGCTGCCGTGCACTTTGGCAGAGACCGACATGCTCAAAGACTGGCCCACCATCTCTTCTACATGTGAATGCAGGGCTGGCACTGCCTTTTGGGCAAAGAAATGACGGCTTGGCACTCTCCACCGCGGCGCGGCACAAGCCATCATTTCTCGGAAAGGTGCTGAGTCCACCAGTTGGAAAGGGAGGGACTGCAGCACCAGCAACTTGGACAGGAGGACGTTCAGCTTTTGCACCGTCGGGTGCGTGCTCGCAAACTGTTGTCTCTTGGATACGGATTCCAAGAAAGACTGTTGACGGAATCCGAGAAGAGGAGTAGCAGGAGAAGGAGCATCTGAACGAGCGGAAGATGCCAATGAGCGACAACTCCCCTCAGCAGAGGTGTTGGAGCCTTGACTGGCTGATAGAGGGCGATTGACGACGTCGGGTGACGGAGCAAGTAACGGAGCGGGTGATGGAGCGGGGGCTGGGGCAGGCAGAACCGCCGTATGTTTATCACGGTTTTCCCAGGCCACCGAATGGTGACGCTGCATATGCTGACGCAACGCTGTAGTCCCAACATGGGCCCCCTGGCCACGCTTGCATTTCTGGCCACATAGTCGACATACGGCTACGTTTACTTCCTCGGGCGGCTTGAGGAAAAATTGCCACACCACCGAGTAGGAAACTTTGCCCCCGCTACTCTTCACTGGCTGACTGCTACTTCCTCCGTGCGCACCGGCACCACTACTGGCCGTGGTGGTAGGCTGCAGTGGAGCTGGTGCTCTACTCCGTGGACGTTTGGCTCCACTGACACTGATGCGACCCTGCTGCTGTCTCCTGGGCAACCCACCGACTGTTTTGCTCGCTGCCAAGCTGCCACCCTCTTCTCCTGATGATGCGGAAGAAATTGCCTGATGACGACGAGGCTGCCAAGTGCGATCAACCTCCTCATCATCAAGTAGGGTCTCCGCCTCACTACTAGCCCCCTCGGCTGCGTCTGGGTCAGGAGACAGACCTGTCTCTAGACCGGCTACCGAGCCACTCTCCTCGCCAGTACTTGTTCGCTTGGCTGCTGAAAAGGCCGATGTCTCCCCCCGTTCCTGACCGCCCTCTGTTAGCTCTTCCTCACTGTACAGTGGGGCTGAGCCCACAGCATGCGATACTTCGCTTGGTGAGGGAACAGCAAAGGACAGGGGCAGGTAGAGGACACGTGATTTCAGTGGGCTTGGTCCCGGGCCATGCCAACTAACGGTTGTGTCTGACGTACCCACCGACCGTTGGCTGTAGGTGTCAGAGGTGACCTGGGAAGAGGAAGACGACCGAGCCAACCAATCAATGACGGCAGGGTTGTCGGTGGAGACACGACCGCTGGATGACACCGGGAGCACTGGCCTCTGGCTGCGAATACTGCTGCCTCGACCCCTTCCTCTGCTGCCACGTCTGCTCGCTCCTAAAACATTGCCTCCTCTGCCACTCCTCTGCATGTTGTCTGACATACTATTTAATTCAACGATTAGGTGTCCCTGAGTAACAATTCTCTGGCACGCAGTAACAATTCTGTCTGTCCCTGAGTATGAATTCTGTGGCCCTGAGTAACAATTCTGTGTCTGTGCGAGTAACAATTCTGTGTCTGTGCGAGTAACAATTCTGTGTCTGTGCAAGTAACAATTTTGTGTCTGTGCGAGTAACAATTCTCTGGCACTCAGTAACAATTCTGTCTGTCCCTGAGTAACAATTCTCTGGCACTCAGTAACAATTCTGTCTGTCCCTGAGTAACAATTCTCTGGCACTCAGTAACAATTCTGTCTGTCCCTGAGTAACAATTCTCTGGCACTCAGTAACAATTCTGTCTGTCCCTGAGTAACAATTCTCTGGCACTCAGTAACAATTCTGTCTGTCCCTGAGTAACAATTCTCTGGCACTCAGTAACAATTCTGTCTGTCCCTGAGTAACAATTCTCTGGCACTCAGTAACAATTCTGTCTGTCCCTGAGTATGAATTCTGTGGCCCTGAGTAACAATTCTGTGTCTGCGCGAGTAACAATTCTGTGTCTGTGCAAGTAACAATTTTGTGTCTGTGCGAGTAACAATTCTCTGGCACTCAGTAACAATTCTGTCTGTCCCTGAGTATGAATTCTGTGGCCCTGAGTAACAATTCTGTCTCTGTGCGAGTAACAATTCTGTGTCTGTGCAAGTAACAATTTTGTGTCTGTGAGAGTAACAATTCTCTGGCACTCAGTAACAATTCTGTCTGTCCCTGAGTAAGAATTCTCTGGCACTCAGTAACAATTCTGTCTGTCCCTGAGTATGAATTCTGTGGCCCTGAGTAACAATTGTGTGTCTGTGCAAGTAACAATTCTGTGTCTGTGCAAGTAACAATTTTGTGTCTGTGAGAGTAACAATTCTCTGGCACTCAGTAACAATTCTGTCTGTCCCTGAGTAACAATTCTCTGGCACTCAGTAACAATTCTGTCTGTCCCTGAGTATGAATTCTGTGGCCCTGAGTAACAATTCTGTCTCTGTGCGAGTAACAATTCTGTGTCTGTGCAAGTAACAATTTTGTGTCTGTGAGAGTAACAATTCTCTGGCACTCAGTAACAATTCTGTCTGTCCCTGAGTAAGAATTCTCTGGCACTCAGTAACAATTCTGTCTGTCCCTGAGTAACAATTCTCTGGCACTCAGTAACAATTCTGTCTGTCCCTGAGTAACAATTCTGTCTGTCCCTGAGTATGAATTCTGTGGCCCTGAGTAAGAATTCTCTGGCACTCAGTAACAATTCTGTCTGTCCCTGAGTATGAATTCTGTGGCCCTGAGTAACAATTGTGTGTCTGTGCAAGTAACAATTCTGTGTCTGTGCAAGTAACAATTTTGTGTCTGTGAGAGTAACAATTCTCTGGCACTCAGTAACAATTCTGTCTGTCCCTGAGTAACAATTCTCTGGCACTCAGTAACAATTCTGTCTGTCCCTGAGTATGAATTCTGTGGCCCTGAGTAACAATTCTGTCTCTGTGCGAGTAACAATTCTGTGTCTGTGCAAGTAACAATTTTGTGTCTGTGAGAGTAACAATTCTCTGGCACTCAGTAACAATTCTGTCTGTCCCTGAGTAAGAATTCTCTGGCACTCAGTAACAATTCTGTCTGTCCCTGAGTAACAATTCTCTGGCACTCAGTAACAATTCTGTCTGTCCCTGAGTAACAATTCTGTCTGTCCCTGAGTATGAATTCTGTGGCCCTGAGTAAGAATTCTCTGGCACTCAGTAACAATTCTGTCTGTCCCTGAGTATGAATTCTGTGGCCCTGAGTAACAATTGTGTGTCTGTGCAAGTAACAATTCTGTGTCTGTGCAAGTAACAATTTTGTGTCTGTGAGAGTAACAATTCTCTGGCACTCAGTAACAATTCTGTCTGTCCCTGAGTAACAATTCTCTGGCACTCAGTAACAATTCTGTCTGTCCCTGAGTATGAATTCTGTGGCCCTGAGTAACAATTCTGTCTCTGTGCGAGTAACAATTCTGTGTCCGTGCAAGTAACAATTTTGTGTCTGTGAGAGTAACAATTCTCTGGCACTCAGTAACAATTCTGTCTGTCCCTGAGTAAGAATTCTCTGGCACTCAGTAACAATTCTGTCTGTCCCTGAGTAACAATTCTCTGGCACTCAGTAACAATTCTGTCTGTCCCTGAGTAACAATTCTGTCTGTCCCTGAGTATGAATTCTGTGGCCCTGAGTAAGAATTCTCTGGCACTCAGTAACAATTCTGTCTGTCCCTGAGTATGAATTCTGTGGCCCTGAGTAACAATTGTGTGTCTGTGCAAGTAACAATTCTGTGTCTGTGCAAGTAACAATTTTGTGTCTGTGAGAGTAACAATTCTCTGGCACTCAGTAACAATTCTGTCTGTCCCTGAGTAACAATTCTCTGGCACTCAGTAACAATTCTGTCTGTCCCTGAGTATGAATTCTGTGGCCCTGAGTAACAATTCTGTCTCTGTGCGAGTAACAATTCTGTGTCTGTGCAAGTAACAATTTTGTGTCTGTGAGAGTAACAATTCTCTGGCACTCAGTAACAATTCTGTCTGTCCCTGAGTAAGAATTCTCTGGCACTCAGTAACAATTCTGTCTGTCCCTGAGTAACAATTCTCTGGCACTCAGTAACAATTCTGTCTGTCCCTGAGTATGAATTCTGTGGCCCTGAGTAACAATTCTGTGTCTGTGCGAGTAACAATTCTGTGTCTGTGCAAGTAACAATTTTGTGTCTGTGCGAGTAACAATTCTCTGGCACTCAGTAACAATTCTGTCTGTCCCTGAGTAACAATTCTCTGGCACTCAGTAACAATTCTGTCTGTCCCTGAGTAACAATTCTCTGGCACTCAGTAACAATTCTGTCTGTCCCTGAGTAACAATTCTCTGGCACTCAGTAACAATTCTGTCTGTCCCTGAGTAACAATTCTCTGGCACTCAGTAACAATTCTGTCTGTCCCTGAGTAACAATTCTCTGGCACTCAGTAACAATTCTGTCTGTCCCTGAGTAACAATTCTGTCTGTCCCTGAGAATGAATTCTGTGGCCCTGAGTAAGAATTCTCTGGCACTCAGTAACAATTCTGTCTGTCCCTGAGTAACAATTCTCTGGCACTCAGTAACAATTCTGTCTGTCCCTGAGTAAAAATTCTGTGGCCCTAATAACGTTTCTGTGGCCCTAAGTAACAATTCTCTGGCACTGAGTAACAATTCTGTCTGTCCCTGAGTATGAATTCTGTGGCCCTAACTAGCGTTTCTTTGTCCCTAAATAACGATTCTGTGGCCCTCATTAACAAGTCTGTGTCCCTGAGTAATGGTTCTCTGTCCCTAAGTAACTTCTCTCTGTCCCCAATTCTCGTTTCTGTGGCCCTAACTCTGTCCCTGTCCCTAGTACAGAGCGGTCTGCCTCTGTTCAATGACTGCAGGCAAATGAAGATTTCCAAAATGGCCGCTATATATACCTCGACCATTACACAGTGCTGGCTGGCTGGCTGCTGATTGGCTGATGCGATCACATGTCGTTGAGGAATGCATTATGGGGCAGCGCGCCTTGTCTGCGCGCCTTCCCCGACATCCCCGCTCCGTCGCCGCACATGTCAGCCGCCATTTTCTGAAAAATTTCGATTCGCGCGTCCGAATTAGGCTGTTTTTCGGATTCGGCACGAATCGAAATTTTTCCGATATTCGACTCGAATTCCACTTCGGATACTTCGATTCGCTCATCTCTACTAGCTACATTGAGTCAAAAGGGGAATCAATCTGAGGGATACTTCTGCACAGCGAACTAAGGGTTTGATTTAGAAAGAATTTGCATAGCCATCTGCTCAGTGAAAGTTCATGTACATTTGTTATGTGCAAATGGGACAAAAACACAAAGTAAATCAGCTGTTTTATGAGTTGTTTGAATGTAAATGATTGATTTAAAATAGAAAAAACCACATTTGGTTAATAGATGGGATTAAGCATTACTGCTGATTCACTCCAGCACCTGGACGAATGCACAGCTGTTGGTGTTCACTGGGAGGACATGGTGCTGAAAAGCGTCAATCCTGGCACATGGCACTGTTTTCTTTTTTTTTTATTGTTTTGTTTTGTTGGAATTTTATTGAAATGTCACAAGTGACTTTTAATTAAGTTCTATTCACACTGCAGTGTTGGAATGCAGTGGTTTCCACCAAAGCCTGCTGCGCAATGAAAAGTACTGCATTCAGTTCTTTTTTTCAGTATATACTACCACAATGCAGTGGTGTGAACTGCCATCATAGGGAACAAGGAAAAATGCCTTGTCTTTGTATTGGAACTGCACTGGGCAATGGTGCACTGGTCATCCCAATGCAAATGGTGTAAATGAGCCAGATTGTATGGACATTTCTGTGTAAGGAAAGCAGAGTGTGAACTGCTATATAGAATAGATACAATGTTGCAGAGTAACAACTCTGGCAAATTTACAGTGTGAAACCCTTCACAGATGAGCTACAGATCATTAGGCTCAGTTCACACTACTGCGACATGAAAGTCGTGCGACTTACGTTGTGATTTGCCAGGCGATTTGCTGGCGATTTGAGTATGACTTTAATGCGGATTGATGCGCGACTTTCATGCCATGCAACTTCGCCAGGGTAATCTTCCTGTAATGTTGGATCCAAATCGCATCAATATAGATGAGGATCCGACTTGGGGACGACTTCCATTAAAGTCTATGGGCACAAGTCAGATAGAAGTCACCTTGAAGTAGTACAGGAACCTTTTCTAAAGTCGGAGTGACTTCAGTAGTGCTAAGAGAGTCAGCTCTTATTGACTAACATGGGATTTCATATGTCATGCCACTTGGGGTCTCACAAGTCAGATCCCAAGTCGCTCCAGTGTGAACCGAGCATAAGGGAGTTCCATCTCTGCATCATTATAGCCACTCTGTATACAAGCAGTTCACTTTGTGCAGTAACCTATTCATTACACTGTCAGTGGTGAGCACAGCAATCTCCATGCACATTGTATAGTACAAAGGTCTCCCTCTTATTATTTCCTCTTCTGGTTGAATGTTCTTAGCCGATAGCGTTGTTATTTTCTCCACTTGATGATTCTTTAACCCTTCTGATTGAATGTCCTTGGCTTATTTCTCTTAGGATTGAATGTTAGGTAATCGTACATTTGCTCAGCAAAAGTCAACAAGTAGAAACATTACCAGTAGAGATGAGCGAAGTATTCAAAAATTCGATTCGGCTGATTCGGCGAATTCGAGGAATAAATTCGATTCGATGCGAATATATTCGCTGCGAATTTAACTTTAAAAAGGGTGTTTCTAGGCTTCAGAGAGCCTTTATATTAGTGCAGAACACTGTACCTTTAATTTAAATGCCCTTGGAATCTGCTGGGGAAGAGAAATAATACTGTCAGTCAGTATGACATGCAGATGAGTGCTGTCGATCTTAGAATCACCGCACACTTCACTCATTTGGGCATCTCACGGGGCCAAAACCAGAGTGTGGAGCCACAGTGTGGCGGTGGAGGCAGCAGCAATGGGAGGCCATACAGCACCCTATGACAAAATGGAACCCACCAGCAGTGTGAGGAGACCTGAAAGTGGCAAATGGCAGAGTGTGGCGATGGAGACAGCAGCAATGGGAGGCCGTACAGGGACCCATGAGACACTCTGGACCTGGCAGCAGCAAGAGGAGGCAGTACAGGGGCCCATGGCAGAGTGGCGAAGCGTAAGCAGCTTAAATTGAAGGCCATACAGAGGCCTATGTTAAAAATAATAACATGTTTGGGGCATGATTCATGGCGGATTTAGCGGACACTCTGGACCTGGCAGCAGCATGAGGAGGCGGTACAGGGGCCCATGGCAGATTACGGGCCTGGCAGCAGCAATGGGAGGCCCGTAATCTGCCAGCACCCTATGACAAAATGGAACCCACCAGCAGTGTGAGGAGACCTGAAAGTGGCAAATGGCAGAGTGTGGCGATGGAGACAGCAGCAATGGGAGGCCGTACAGGGACCCATGAGACACTCTGGACCTGACAGCAGCATGAGGAGGCGGTACAGGGGCCCATGGCAGATTACGGGCCTGGCAGCAGCAATGGGAGGCCCGTAATCTGCCAGCACCCTATGACAAAATGGAACCCACCAGCAGTGTGAGGAGACCTGAAAGTGGCACATGGCAGAGTGTGGCGATGGAGACAGCAGCAATGGGAGGCCGTACAGGGACCCATGACACACTCTGGACCTGGCAGCAGCATGAGGAGGCGGTACAGGGGCCCATGGCAGATTACGGGCCTGGCAGCAGCAATGGGAGGCCCGTAATCTGCCAGCACCCTATGACAAAATGGAACCCACCAGCAGTGTGAGGAGACCTGAAAGTGGCACATGGCAGAGTGTGGCGATGGAGACAGCAGCAATGGGAGGCCGTACAGGGACCCATGACACACTCTGGACCTGGCAGCAGCAAGAGGAGGCGGTACAGGGGCCCATGGCAGAGTGGCGAAGCGTAAGCAGCTTAAATTGAAGGCCATACAGAGGCCTATGTTAAAAATAATAACATGTTTGGGGCATGATTCATGGCGGATTTAGTCAGTTGTGTCAGGAACTGGTGGTTTGAAATCCAGACTAATCCATGCCTGATTCATATTCACAAACGTGAGTCTCTCCACACTTTGGGTGGACAGTCGTGTCCTCCGCGGAGTTACAATACCTCCTGCCGCACTAAACACGCGCTCTGATGCCACGCTACTGGCCGGGCATGACAGCCTTTCAAGGGCAAATTCAGCTAGTTGGGGCCAAAGGTCAAGTTTCGTTGCCCAGTAGTCAAGGGGATTGTCTACCTCGGTTGGCAGGGTGCTGTCCAAGTAGGCCCGAGCCTGTTGTTTGAGGTCCTGCTCCAGGTCCACCTGATGCTGCTGCTGCTGCGGCTGGTTAGTAGTTTCCTCACTGCGCTGGTGAAGAAAGCTACTCATCATCGACTGCAGACTGAGGCAGCCGCTGCTGGTGGAGCTGCCACTGCTCCTACCACCCCACCCCTCCCCTGCTGCCATGGCAATGGAACGCGAGCGCACAGGGCCCACAGTGTCTGAGGATGGACGTTGGCGCAGAAAGGCAGAGACCAACTGACTACATAGGTGGTTTTTATAGTACGTTATTTTGGCCTCCCTCTCAGCAGGTGTGAAAAAGGCCACCATTTTTGAACGGTAGCGAGGGTCCAACAAGGTGGACAGCCAAAAGTCATCCCTCTGTCTGATGGTTATTATTCGGCTGTCGCTACGCAAGCAACCGAGCATGCTATGGGCCATTTGTGCCAAGGAATGTGAGGGACTCCCTGCCTCCATCTCCACAGCATACTGCCACGGTGCGTCTGGGTCCTCTGTCTCCTCCTCCTCCTCCTCTACCAGATGCTCTTGCTCCTCCACTCCTGTCCGCTGAGTGGAAAAACCACCCATTTCACTCAATAATTCCTGAGCACCAATGTCCTCCTCTACCTCCTCCTCTTCTTCCTGTCCTGCCCCCACAGGGGTCATGTGGCGTTGAGATCTGTGCGCCACGTCTACCGCACCCTGACCAGCCATTGTTAACAGCATTTGTTCCAGGACGTACAACAGAGGAATGACGTCGTTCATCCCATAGTCCTGCCGACTCACGAATAGCGTGGCCTCCTCAAAGGGCCTGAGCAAGCGGCAGGTGTCACGCATGAGCTGCCAATGGCTGACATCTAAGTTACACAGGGGAGTACCTTTATCCGCTTGTAACATCAGGAAATCGGTGATGGCCTTTCGCTGTTCGTAAAGGCGGTTAACATATGTAGGGTTGAATTCCACCTTGTTGCAACGTCACAGCATGAAGAGTCGGTACGGGGGCCCATGGCAGATTACGGGCCTGGCAGCAGCAATGGGAGGCCCGTAATCTGCCAGCACCCTATGACAAAATGGAACTCACCAGCAGTGTGAGGAGACCTGAAAGTGGCACATGGCAGAGTGTGGCGATGGAGACAGCAGCAATGGGAGGCCGTACAGGGACCCATGAGACACTCTGGACCTGGCAGCAGCATGAGGAGGCGGTACAGGGGCCCATGGCAGATTACGGGCCTGGCAGCAGCAATGGGAGGCCCGTAATCTGCCAGCACCCTATGACAAAATGGAACCCACCAGCAGTGTGAGGAGACCTGAAAGTGGCAAATGGCAGAGTGTGGCGATGGAGACAGCAGCAATGGGAGGCCGTACAGGGACCCATGACACACTACGGGCCTGGCAGCAGCATGAGGAGGCGGTACGGGGGCCCATGGCAGATTACGGGCCTGGCAGCAGCAATGGGAGGCCCGTAATCTGCCAGCACCCTATGACAAAATGGAAACCAACAGCAGTGTGAGGAGACCTGAAAGTGGCACATGGCAGAGTGTGGCGATGGAGACAGCAGCAATGGGAGGCTGTACAGGGACCCATGAGACACTCTGGACCTGGCAGCAGCATGAGGAGGCGGTACGGGGGCCCATGGCAGATTACGGGCCTGGCAGCAGCAATGGGAGGCCCGTAATCTGCCAGCACCCTATGACAAAATGGAAACCAACAGCAGTGTGAGGAGACCTGAAAGTGGCACATGGCAGAGTGTGGCGATGGAGACATGGGCCCCCTGGCCACGCTTGACTTTCTGGCCACATAGTCGACATACGGCTACGTTTACTTCCTCGGGCGGCTTGACGAAAAATTGCCAGACCGCCGAGTAGGAAACTTTGCCCCCGCTACTCCTCACTGGCTGACTGCTACTTCCTCCGTGCACACCGGCACCACTACTGGCCGTGGTGGTAGGCTGCAGTGGAGCTGGTGCTCTACTCCGTGGCCGTTTGCCTCCACTGACACTGCTGCGACCCTGCTGCCTCCTGGGCAACCCACCGACTGTTTTGCTCGCTGCCAAGCTGGCACCCTCTTCTCCTGATGATGCGGAAGCAATAGCCTGATGACGACGAGGCTGCCAAGTGCGATCAGCCTCATCATCATCAATTAGGGTCTCCGCCTCACTACTAGCCCCCTCGGCTGCGTGTGGGTCAGGAGACAGACCTGTCTCTAGACCGGCTACCGAGCCACTCTCCTCGCCAGTACTTCTTCGCCTGGCTGCTGAAGAGGCGGATGTCTCCCCCCGTTCCTGACCGCCCTCTGTTAGCTCTTCCTCACTGTACAGTGGGGCTGAGCCCACAGCATGCGATACTTCGCTTGGTGAGGGAACACCAAAGGACAGGGGCAGGTAGAGGACACGTGATTTCAGTGGGCTTGCTCCCGGGCCATGCCAACTAACGGTTGTGTCTGACGTACCCACCGACCGTTGGCTGTAGGTGTCAGAGGTGACCTGGGAAGAGGAAGACGACCGAGCCAACCAATCGATGACGGCAGGGTTGTCGGTGGAGACACGACCGCTGGATGACACCGGGAGCACTGGCCTCTGGCTGCGACTAGTGCTGCCTCGACCCCTTCCTCTGCTGCCACGTCTGCTCGCCCCTAAAATGTCTGCTCGCCTCCTCTGACACTCCTCTGCGTGTTGTCTGACATACTCTTTAATTCAACGATTCTGTGTCCCTGAGTAACGATTCTGTGTCCCTGAGTAACAGTTCTGTGTCCCTGAGTAACAATTCTGTGTCCCTGAGTAACAGTTCTGTGTCCCTGAGTAACAATTCTGTGTCCCTGAGTAACAATTCTGTGTCCCTGAGTAACAATTCTGTGTCCCTCAGTAACAATTCTGTGTCCCTCAGTAACAATTCTGTGTCTGTCCCTGAGTAACAATTCTGTGTCCCTCAGTAACAATTCTGTGTCCCTCAGTAACAATTCTGTGTCCCTCAGTAACAATTCTGTGTCTGTCCCTGAGTAACAATTCTGTGTCCCTCAGTAACAATTCTGTGTCCCTCAGTAACAATTCTGTGTCCCTCAGTAACAATTCTGTGTCTGTCCCTGAGTAACAATTCTGTGTCCCTGAGTAACAGTTCTGTGTCCCTGAGTAACAATTCTGTGTCCCTCAGTAACAATTCTGTGTCCCTCAGTAACAATTCTGTGTCTGTCCCTGAGTAACAATTCTGTGTCTGTCCCTGAGTAACAATTCTGTGTCCCTCAGTAACAATTCTGTGTCCCTCAGTAACAATTCTGTGTCTGTCCCTGAGTAACAATTCTGTGTCCCTCAGTAACAATTCTGTGTCCCTCAGTAACAATTCTGTGTCCCTCAGTAACAATTCTGTGTCTGTCCCTGAGTAACAATTCTGTGTCCCTCAGTAACAATTCTGTGTCCCTCAGTAACAATTCTGTGTCCCTCAGTAACAATTCTGTGTCTGTCCCTGAGTAACAATTCTGTGTCCCTCAGTAACAATTCTGTGTCCCTCAGTAACAATTCTGTGTCCCTCAGTAACAATTCTGTGTCTGTCCCTGAGTAACAATTCTGTGTCCCTGAGTAACAGTTCTGTGTCCCTGAGTAACAATTCTGTGTCCCTGAGTAACAGTTCTGTGTCCCTGAGTAACAATTCTGTGTCCCTCAGTAACAATTCTGTGTCCCTCAGTAACAATTCTGTGTCTGTCCCTGAGTAACAATTCTGTGTCCCTCAGTAACAATTCTGTGTCCCTCAGTAACAATTCTGTGTCTGTCCCTGAGTAACAATTCTGTGTCCCTCAGTAACAA
This sequence comes from Staurois parvus, assembly GCF_062004578.1. Lineage (NCBI taxonomy): Eukaryota > Metazoa > Chordata > Amphibia > Anura > Ranidae > Staurois > Staurois parvus. The sequence goes on along the minus strand of NW_028317973.1, from coordinate 2,323,035 downwards.
TTCTGTGTCCCTCAGTAACAATTCTGTGTCTGTCCCTGAGTAACAATTCTGTGTCCCTGAGTAACAGTTCTGTGTCCCTGAGTAACAATTCTGTGTCCCTGAGTAACAGTTCTGTGTCCCTGAGTAACAATTCTGTGTCCCTGAGTAACAATTCTGTGTCCCTGAGTAACAATTCTGTGTCCCTCAGTAACAATTCTGTGTCCCTCAGTAACAATCCTGTGTCTGTCCCTGAGTAACAATTCTGTGTCCCTGAGTAACAGTTCTGTGTCCCTGAGTAACAATTCTATGTCCCTGAGTAACAATTCTGTGGTCCCTCAGTAACAATTCTGTGTCCCTCAGTAACAATTCTGTGTCTGTCCCTGAGTAACAGTTCTGTGTCCCTGAGTAACAATTCTGTGTCCCTGAGTAACAATTCTGTGTCCCTAAGTAACGATTCTGTGTCCCTAAAGTATCTGTGGCCCTAACTCTGTCCCTAATACAGAGAGGTCTGTCTCCCTTGAATGACCGGAGGCAAATGGAGAATTGTAAGATGGCCGCAATTTATAGCTCCACCATTACACAGTGCTGGCTGGCTGGCTGCTGATTGGCTAATGCGATCACATGTCATGAATGAATGCATTATGGGTCAGCGCGCCTTGTCTGCGCGCCTTCCCAGAGATCCCCGCTCTGTCGCCACACATGTCGCCGCCATTTTTGGAAAAATTTCGATTCGCGCATCCGAAGTATGCTAATTTTCGGATTCGGCGCGAATCGAATTTTTCCTAATATTCGAAACGAATTCCACTTCGCCAAGTTCGATTCGCTCATCTCTAATTACCAGTATTATTTGTGACCTTTGTACAAATGCCAATACATTTGCACAGCTATTTGATTTAAAAATAGACCCATTTGTGTCAAATAAAATGTACAGCACCCCAACCTTGGTGTCAGTGGGAGGAATAGTATTAATCATTGGTACAGTGGAACAGTGCCCCTTCATTGTTGTGAGTGGGTTAGTGCCCCATCATTAAGGTATGTGGCATAAAAGCTGCCTGATTGTTGATGTCAGTAGGAGGAATAGTGCCCCATCATTGATGTAAGAAAGAGGAAAATTGACCCATTATTGGTGTCACAGAGAGGAGTAGTAGTTCATCATTTCCAGTGAGAGGAATAATGTCTCATCAATGGTATATATGTAGGGAATGGTGTCTCATTTTGGTGTCAGTGGGAGGAATAGTGCCCTATAATTGGTGTCAGTAAAATAAATATTGCCCCATTGTTGCTGTCAGTGAGAGGAATTGTTCCCCATTGTTGATGTCAGTGGGAGAAAAAAATGCCCCATTATTGGTTTTAGTGGGAAGAATAGTGCCCAATCCTTGGAGTAAATGGGAGGATTATTGCCCTGTCATTGGTGTGATTGAAAGAAATAGTGCCCCTCTATGGGTGTACATGGAAGGATTGGCAGCCCATCATTGGTGGCTGTAGGAGGAATAGTGTCCTGTTGGTGTCTATGGCAGGAATGATGCTCCATCATTGCTATGAGTGGGGAAATAGTGCCTCATCATTGGTGTATGTAGGAAGAATAGTGCTCCATCATTGATGTCTTTGGGAGGAATAGTGCTCCATCATTGATGTCTTTGGGAGGAATAGTGCTCCCATCGTTGGTGTAATTGTGGGTGTAATGATGTCCCACCATTGGTGTCTGTGAAAGAAATAGAAACAAGATATACCTGTGCTCAGATCCCAATAGCTTGTACATGCATTTATCTATCAGGTGCTAAAGGGGTGTAACCACATATTAACACTAGAAATCCCAGAGGAATGCTCTGCACACTGCTAATTACCCTTTCCAGCAAACGTTGCCATAAAAATGAGGGATTTTCAGTTTACACATATTGCAATACATATTTAAGCTGGCCAACTGTGTCAAAGTAATCCCTCTATGGCCAGTCCTACTCTGCTCTGCCAACACAAATGCTTCTGTAGATGCAATTCCAACATGGGGCAAACAGACACAAAGTTAGGGAGAGCTACTAGGTTTAGGTCTGGCTGCTGACCTACTATGTAACAAAAACAAGATATACCTGTGATCAGATCACTATAGCTTGTGAAAGGAATAGATCTAAATTTTTAGTGTCAGTAGGGAAAATAGTAAATAATCATAGTGCCCCATTGTTGGTGTAAGTAAGAGGAATTTTGCCCCATTGTTACTGTCACAGAGAGGAATAATGACTTGTCATTGGTGTCAGTAAGGGGAATAATTCCCCATGACTGGTTTCAGTGAGAGGAAAAGTGTCAATAGTGTCAGTAGGAGGAACAGTGCCCCATCGTAGGTGTATATAGGAGGAATATTGCCCCATTATTGATGTCATGGAGAGTAATGGTGACTCGCCATTGGTGCCAGTGAGAGGAATAATGCCCCATAATTGGTGTCTGTGGAAGGAATGGTATGCCATCTTTGGTGTCAGTGGGAGGATTAGTGACCCATCATTGGTGTCAGTAAAAGGAATATTGCTCCATGGTTGGTGTCAGTGAAAGGACTAGTGCCCCATCATTGGTTTCAGTAAGAGGAATAGCTCCTTGTCCCTAAAGTCAGTGGGAAGAATAGAGCCCTGTCATTGGTGTCAGTGGCAGAAATAGTGCCCTTCCACTGGTGTATGTGGAAGAAATGGTGACCCATCATTGGTGTCAGATGAAGGAATAGTGTCCTGCTGTTGTGCAATGGTGCACCATGACTGGTATGAGGATGAGGAATAATGCCCTGTCATTGGTGTCAGTGAAAGGAATAGTGCCCCATCATTGGTGTATGTGAGAGAAATAGTGCATTGCCATTGTTTTCAGTAGGAGGAATAATGCCCCATGATTGGTTTCAGTAGAAGTAATAGTGCCACATCCTTGGAATCAATGGAAATAATAGTGCCCCATCCCTAACGTCAGTGGAAACAATACTGCTCCTTCATTGGTGCACATTGATGGAATGATGCCCCATTGTTGGTCCCAATAAGAGGAATAGTGTCCTGTTGTTGGTGTCAGTGGGGGGAATGGTGCCCCATCACTGGTGTGAGTGGAAAGAATAGAGCCCTGTCATTGTTGTCAGTGGAAGATCAAGTGCCCCATCCTTAGGTGTCAGTGGATATAATGGTGCCCCATTATTGGTGTCAGTGGGAGGAATAGCACCCCATAACTGGTTTTGGTTGGTAGAAATGTGCCCCATGCTTGATATCAAAGAAAGGAATAGTCCCCTTTTGTTGGTGCTAGTGGTAAGAATACTACCTCATCCTTGGTGTCAGTGGTAGGAATAGTATCCCATCATCGGTCATGGTGGGTAGAATAGTGCCCCATGCTTCCTGTCAAAGAATATAATAGTGCCCTCTGGTTGGTGGTGGGAAGAATGATGCCCTGTGGTTGGCGTAGTTGGAAGAATGGTGCCCTGTGGTTTGAGATGGTGGGAAGAATGGTGCCCTGTGGTTGGAGATGGTGAGAAGAATGGTGCCATGTGGTTGAAGATGGTGGGAAGAATGGTGCTCTGTGGTTGGAGATGGTGAGAAGAATGGTGCTCTGTGGTTGGATATGGTGAGAAGAATGGTGCCATGTGGTTGAAGATGGTGAGAAGAATGGTGCCCTGTGGTTGGAGATGGTGAGAAGAATGGTGCCCTGTGGTTGGAGATGGTGGGAAGAATGGCGCTCTGTGGTTGGAGATGTTGAGAAGAATGGTGCCCTGTGGTTGGAGATGGTGAGAAGAATGGTGACCTGTGGTTGGAGATGGTGGGAAGAATGGCGCCCTGTGGTTGGAGATGGTGAGAAGAATGGTGCCCTGTGGTTGGAGATGGTGGGAAGAATGGCGCTCTGTGGTTGGAGATGGTGAGAAGAATGGTGCCTTGTGGTTGGAGATGGTGGGAAGAATGGCGCCCTGTGGTTGGAGATTGTGAGAAGAATGGTGCCCTGTGGTTGGTGATGGTGAGAAGAATGGTGCCCTGTGGTTGGAGATGGTGGGAAGAATGTCGCCCTGTGGTTGGAGATGGTGAGAAGAATGGTGCCCTGTGGTTGGTGATGGTGAGAAGAATGGTGCCTTGTGGTTGGAGATGGTGGGAAGAATGGCGCCCTGTGGTTGGAGATGGTGAGAAGAATGGTGACCTGTGGTTGGAGATGGTGAGAAGAATGGTGACCTGTGGTTGGAGATGGTGAGAAGAATGGTGCCTTGTGGTTGGAGATGGTGGGAAGAATGGCGCCCTGTGGTTGGAGATGGTGGGAAGAATGGCGCCCTGTGGTTGGCGATAGTGGAATGACTAATTCCCCAAAGGCTGGTGAAAGACAAGCAAAGGGCTGCAGTTTATAACAACCGGGCTCCCCCATCCTTCCAGACTTTAGAAGTCTGATGTAGGCAGGCTGTATGGGGCCCCGTGGCGTCTAACAGCAGCTCTGGATGTTGGACAATTTAAGAATGTGTCAATATTTTGGAATTCTATTTATTTGTATATAGATAATCTGTATCTAAACACACCATCAGAGCCCTTCATTTCTCTCCTGTCCCACCACAACCCTTCCTGGCCAGTTCTTTCTCCCAGCCATGATCTCGGGAGACGTTATTAGCGGCTGATCGCTCCAGCACACCGAGTTCGGAGACGCCGTATAACGCATGGACGCCATTTACCGCAGGCAGCGCTCACTTTCCCGGGGTTGGGGCAGAAGTAGATCGGAGATGAGGACACCGCGGTCCCGATCTCAAGTGCCGGGCAGCCCAGCGGAGCAGACTTGGTGCTGCTGAGACAAAGCCAACAGAAGGGTCGTTGTTCGCCGGGCTCCCTGGAGAGGAGGAGGAGGGGAGCGGAGGATGGGGAGGACAGGCAGGGAAGGGGGTGTGGAGGATGGGGAGGACAGGCAGGGTAGGGGGTGTGGAGGATGGGGAGGACAGGGGGTGTGGAGGATGGGGAGGACAGGGAGGGTAGGGGGTGTGGAGGATGGGGAGGACAGGCAGGGATGGGGGTCTAGGCTCCTCCCGATCACACTGATGATGTACTCCAGGCTGAACACTCAGCAAGTTCTCCGCACAACTTCATAGCCGGGGTTCTCAGGGGCTGCGCTGGGGACAGCAGTTCAAAGGCGACAAGAAAGACTTTGAAGTGGAGGTGTCTGATGAAAAGTCCCCCTGTGCCTCGGAACTCCCCCTCCCTTCCCACCACTCCACGTCGTAGAGGACCTCAGTCTGGCATCTGGCTTCCTCTTCTCTTAGGAAGGGGCTTTGGAGGGTTTAGCAGCAGCTGCTGACATGCTGTGGCCAGGCGGGAGGACTGAGGACCACTGAAGAGGTCCAGGGACTGGATAAGGACAAGTTGGAAGAGGAGGTCCAGGGACTGGATGACTTAGGACCAGTAAGAAGATAAAGGGACTGGATGACTTGAGAACCGGTAAGGAGGTCCAGGGACTGGATGACTGAAGACCAGTTGAAGATCAAGGAACTGGATGACTGAGAACCAGTAAGGAGGTCCCGGGACTGGATGACTGAGGTCAAGTGAAAAGATACAGGGACTGGAAGCTACCTATCTAAACTGAGGAGGTCCAGGAACTGGGCAACTAAGAAGAAGTGAGAAGATCCAGGAACCGGATGACTGAGAAGGTCTAGAGACTGGATGACTAAAAACCAATTAAGGTGATCCAGTGGTTGGATGGCTGAGGACCAGTGAGAAGATCCAGGAACTATATGACTGAGGACCAGTGAGAAGATCAAGTGACCATATGAGTGAGGACCAGTGAGAAGATCCAGGGACTATATGACTGAGGACCAGTGAGAAGTTCAAAGGATTGGCTGACAGAGAACCAGTAAGGGGGTCCGGGGGCTGGATGCTGCCTGTCCACAGTGAGGAGGGTTAAGGACTGGATGACTGAAGAGCAGTGAGAAGATCAAGGGATTGGATAACTAAGGACCGGTGAGCAGGTCCAGGGACTGGATGCTGCCTGTCCACAGTGAGAAGATCTAAGGACTGGATGACTAAGAATCAGCGAGGAGATCCAGGGACTGGATGCTGCCTGTGCACAGTGAGTACACGTTTCACTTTTAGCAGGAAGGGGTGAGCTTGGCTTCATCCCATAACAACTTCACAAACTGCTTCCTCCCTGTAATTTGTTCCCAATTGTACTTTAATCCCAGACAGAAGAGTATGGATGCCACAAGCTAGAATTCCATCTTCTTCCTTGCGGCTACTCCTCGGAAAAGAATATATTTAGAGTAAACCCCACTAACATCTTATGTTTTACATGTCATTTTAAAAAGTTTTTTTTTTCATTCTCTTTATTTCATTTTTGTGTTTTATTGCAAGAACCCCCTGGTGATCCTGCCATGAAAGTTCCGCATTGAGATACTTCCTGATTTGGGGTGACACCTTTCTCCCAGTTGGGCTCTGGGTTGTCGTTGTTTCCGTTTCCCTGGTGGAGACTACAGGCAGTCGTGCTGACACATTGCGCAGGAATGGCCAAACATGTCACTGTCAGGAAGCCAGTCCAGAGCTAGGATGTGCAGCCAAGGCTAGAGCAAGTGCATGTTGATAGGAAGTGGCTGAAAGAAGCTGGAGGAGATCAGCAGCATTGATACGCAAAATAAAATAAAAATAAAAATTGCATTTTATGTAAAACTTCCATGGTGATAGTTTATAATACAAAGTGCTTTAGCAATTTCAATGTCATCCAGTTAAGATGAAGTACAAGCCATGATCTACCAATAGTCATCATTTCCTTCCAGAAGTTTTATTGTAGGACCCTTATTTACATTAAGAGCTGTGAACACGTTTTTGCCAGTGTCAGTCTCCAGCTGGCTGTCAGCCCTTCCTGTGCTGGATGATAGATGGGCATTAGACGTGACATGGTGCTGGTCTGACAGCTTCTCATGTCTGGCATCCATTGCCACCGGCAGCTTGATACATGTGACTCTATTACTGGCAGCAGTTATTTCTCAGCAACGTGTGAAACTAGTGCGTGGCTGGCTGTCCTTGGGACCAACAATGAGGGATTACAGTATATCCTATACTCACAGAATTGCTGGTCATAGACAGTTCAGAGTTTGGCCAATTCTTACTGAATCCATCGAAATTCGACATTGCAAAAACCACCTGGCTCAATAAAAAGTCGATTTGAAAAACAACTAAGCCGGATGGAAAATTGTTGGTCAAACAGTGACTGCATCCTATCAGATAAAGTCAATCTTTGGTGGAGCCACTGTACTTAGGCAGCCGCGGGTGCCGAGGCTGCTGAGTATCTGGCAATGGAGATTCCTCCATCATTGCTGCTCAGCGTGGATGGGGAAATCAGCTGATTTTCGAGCCGTGTATAGCTAGCTTAATGTAATTTCAGTTATGACTGTAGGAAGCTTGGTTGCAGCAGTAGGTCATACCTATCTATGGAAGCTTGGTTGCAGCAGTAGGTCATACCTATCTATTGAAGGTTGGTTGCAGCAGTAGGTCATACCTATCTATGGAAGCTTGGTTGCAGCAGTAGGTCATACCTATCTATGGAAGCTTGGTTGCAGCAGTAGGTCATACCTATCTATTGAAGGTTGGTTGCAGCAGTAGGTCATACCTATCTATGGAAGCTTGGTTGCAGCAGTAGGTCATACCTATCTATGGAAGCTTGGTTGCAGCAGTAGGTCATACCTATCTATTGAAGCTTGGTTGCAGCAGAGGGTCATACCTATCTATTGAAGCTTGGTTGCAGCAGTGGGTCATACCTATCTATGGAAGCTTGGTTGCAGCAGTAGGTCATACCTATCTATGGAAGCTTGGTTGCAGCAGAGGGTCATACCTATCTATTGAAGCTTGGTTGCAGCAGTAGGTCATACCTATCTATGGAAGCTTGGTTGCAGCAGAGGGTCATACCTATCTATTGAAGCTTGGTTGCAGCAGAGGGTCATACCTATCTATTGAAGCTTGGTTGCAGCAGAGGGTCATACCTATCTATTTAGGGTCAGTTCACGCTAGGAATCGCAGAGGAAAGCGCTGCGTGCTCTTGTGTGATTCGCTTGTGGTTCTGTGTAGTGCGATATCAAAATGAATGAGCTCAAATTATACTGCATCTCACCAAAAGTAGTCCATGCGCTACATTTGGAAACTTGCTTCAACAGGAGCAAATGGTACTTTTTGCAGGCAAATGTATTGCATTTGTGACCTGCGTTTGCGACCTGCGTTTGGGGTGTCTGTAACTTAACATTGACAGCCGTTGCAGATTGTAACTGCAGTGCATTTTTAACTTGGTGCGTGAAATGCTCATGGAATATGGGTGTCCTGACCTGCGTTCTAGTGTGTACGGATCCCTGTTGTCATGCAAACTGCACATTGCAACATGCAAACAGAGGACACAAAAGCTGTACAATCTCTTTCGGCAAACCATACACTTTACAATCTGATTGTACAACCTCCTTTATCTCTACCAAAACTGTGTAGTGTAACAGTCTGCCTGATTGGTTACAGATTGAATGGGTTGTTTAGGTTCATCACCATATTGCATTGTTTTGGTACTCTAAAGAAGATATTGTATAGTGTATGGCCAGCTTTGGATCTACCAATAATAACAGTATATAGTAAAATGACTTGCATAATTGGATACAAATTAAATAGATTGTATAGGTGCCCTTCAGATAACATAAGTATGGTAAAGGAGATTGTACAATCAGATTGTAACATGTATGGGCAGCAGTAAGCTGGCAGATCTTACAGGCATTATGTGCATACATTACTTTAAGCCTTATCCTTCCACTAGAAAGTTCATGCTGCTTAACCTAGGAATATATTTCGAGATATACCGAGATTGTGCTGAACGCTCGCTCTATGTCCCCTGAAGCAGTAACGTGTCAATGTGAAATGTCTCCTCTAATAGCCAGTCAGGAGTGATGACAGATGTCACTTAGAATTTAAACGGTCAGCCCACCAAAACTGATATTTCACTATCTGTAAGCTGATGGAGTTTAATCGGTCAGCCCATGATCTCCCAGTTCTGGACTCCTGCTGCCTCCTTTTATAGGGTCTCAGTGTCTCTTCTTTAATTTATATTCTGCCCAATGCTATAGGAAAAGTAGGAAGGGTTAAGACTCCACATTGGGTGAGTGAGTGAGCAGAGAACAGAGTCTTGCTATTAACAGGAGCTCTGTATTGAGAGAAATATGGAGACTGCCATCATTGACATTCTCCAGAAAATGCTAGTTTCCTGACTTTTTATGGCTTGAATACTTTTTCATTTACTGACCCAGAACAATCATCTGGACCAAGAAAATCTGAGTGAAGTCACAACTCTTGATCTGCATAATTGTTCCAGGTCAGAAAACATTGAAGTCGACAATTCTGTTTGGTAGCCAGAGAACTGGGATTTTTCAGAGGAAGTGGTCGGCAATGGTGGCCTCCATACGTTCTCGGCTGGCTTTACATGTAAAGATTTCTCTGAACTGAATAGGAGGAATCCATCCTGTCGGTTCCCACATTCAAGCTAAACCGCATGGATGGACGAATTTCCAGCTGCAGGTTACTGTATTGTGACAGCCAGCACCCACGGCTGTCAGAATACTCCAATATTGACAGCATCTGATTGGCTGCAGTCACTGTTCGGCCAACTTTTTTCCACCTGGCTAGTTTGATTTTTCAAAGTTTGTGGAGCTGGGTTGTGTCAGGACACCCGCAAGTTGAATTTAGACCAATAGAGGGAAGGAGATCACTTGAAATCCAAGCCGTGTGCCTAAATACAAGCTGCATGCAGCCAGTTAACAGATGACTCAGTATGACAGTTTATGCTTTATCTTCTGCTGTCTCTTCGTAGTCCTGTTTTGCTGTAGTAAGGTTCAGTTTCACTTGCAGTCAGGGAGTGGCAAAAATAAGTAGTTGAGCTGTGGTTATACCCACCCTCCTTTAAGCTGCATAGGCATGTACGTTAATGCCCCTTATGACCCCTTAAGCTACATAGGCGTGTATACATGTATTGTCCCCCTTAAGCTGCATGGCATGTACATGATGCTTTGCTAATGCTGCAAAAATGGTACCCCTGTCAGGTTCAGTGGGCAATAATTCAAGCAAATGTTGCCTCCCAGCTGCCTGTCAAACACCCTCCATTATTATTATTATATGTTCCTCAAACCTGAGGTCCTCCAGTCTTCTTACAATTATTATTATTATACATGATTTATATAGCGCCAACAGTTTTCTCAGCGCTTTACAATATAAAAGGAGACAATACAGCAACAATACAGTTCAATACAAGATGGTTAGGAAGGCCTGATCCTGGGAGCTTACAATCTAAGAGCCCTATAAAGGGCTGCCACATGTGTAAGTGAACCCTTAGAATATTTTTTGCTTAGTATTGTGATTTCTGGATCACTGTGCACTATATGTGAGTAGTAAAACCGCTACCTTGTATCAGAGCCAGGCTTTGGATATAAGAACAAAGGTTGCAGATCAGTGGGACGTGGCACTGCATGTTTTACACGTCTCATTTGTTTAACGGGAATGTTACCATCCAACTATCTGGGTAATGCTTTATTCTTCAACCCATACCACTGATACACTGTATCCTGTCCTTTATCCTTTGGAAATAGACAGGAGCTTCCATCCATGTTGTGCAGTATGTCACAACTTTAGTCCCCTTTGTCATTAGACAACCATATTACCATGATTCATAACCGATCTTGCATAATTCATTTAAGTATGATAGTCATTTTGGAAGCGGGTAAGTTAATACAGCATTTTAGAGCCTGTCTCAATAATGCACATGGAGGGGGCTAATTGCTGAGTAATTGACTCCACACGCTAAGCTAAGAAGAGATTTTCTCAATGTACCACGGAGCAGTCTGGGCATGAATGGAGCTCGGGGGCTCGGGGATGTTTGTTGAGCATTAAAGCCCTATGTGAACTCCTTGCATTTACTTCAAACATGCCAAAAGGAAAAAGCAACTTCAAAGCAACAAGAAGCAAAGTCGGGATGGCTTATGGTTCCTTTGTGAGTGCATCCATGTGTCTGCAAGATTCACAGAAGAGCAGAAGCTCAACTAAAATAACCCTAGACTGCTGTTTGTAACCACAGAAAACATATATTAGTGCGCAGCATGTGTTCAGTTGCTGTGCTCCTCTGAAAGTTATTGTCATGAAACAAATGACAGACAAGTGCTCTATTAACTGCTGAGTCGATGTGAAAAACCACCAGATTGTGAAGATAAAAACATCACTGAATGACGCAGAAGAATAAAATTGCACTTAACAATAAAGTGGCTGGACTCTAATGAAAGGGTAAGGGTCCCTAAACATGTTAGTGGAGGATCTCTATTTACCCAGGGTACAAGTTCAATCCCCTCCTGCAATATTTAGGGAACATCCTTGTACTGTATATGGTCACCCCATGGTTTCCACAGTGTTCACTCCAGATTAGCCTTTCTCAACCAGGAAGGAACCTTTAAACCTTTGAAATAACATTTTGGGCTCAAGGAACCCCTTCTAATAATTACTATATCTACAGCTCATGTAACATTAGTATGATAGTCACTGGAAAGTATGCTCCTTACACTGATGGTCATTGTGAAGAACCCAACTCTACATATAGCCAAAAAGCTAATTGATGTGAGTGGTTATTCATATGGGAGACAGAAGTTGCTCATTGATCAAGGAACCTCTTGCGACCTCTGGAGCAGGGTTTCTCAACCAGAGTTCCTTGGAACCCTAGGCATCCTTCAGAGGATGCTAGGGGTTCCTTGAGCACTGAGCAATTTTTTCCTGTCAGATATGTTCCCACTGACACCACTGATCGTTTTAGCTATTTGTGAGGAGGTAGTCCTTCCCAATGTTCACAAAAGTAAAGAGAATTCTTCCCACTGACCGTCACACATTTTAATGCTTTCACTGTGTTTGAAAGGTTGGGAAAGCCTGCTCCGGAGGAATGCTAATGGTCCATGGAACCCTGGTGGAGAAAGGCTGCTCTGGAGGAACCCTTCTGGTCTATGGCAGTGTCTCTCAACCTTTGTTCAGTCAAAGCACCCTTTAAAATTATAGACAGTCCTAAGGCACTCTTTAAAATTATGGACAGTCCTGAGGTACTCTTTAAAATTATGGACAGTCTTGAAGCACCCCATTCTAAATTATGAGAAACTATTCTATTAGTTTTATATAACACAGCAACATCCACACATGTAGGACACCCAGCATTAGAGGTAATTTATTCTTCCAAAGAAAATACTCTCTTGCACACTGGTGCTGAGTAGTATTCCAGTGTTTCTCTTCTCCCTCAGTTTTTCTCCATCACTGAGCTAATGTACCCCAGCAATGATGGAGAGGGGCAAGTGGGGGTCAAACTAGGATGCTGTGCAGGCAGCTGATATCCTCCTTATCAACTGATGATGTCATTGGTTGTCAGGATGCCGGCGGCTAGAAGGTCGTAGTGGTTCACAATGAAAACCTGTGGCTTTGTGTAACTAAAAGGCAGGCTTGTTCCACCCACTGGCTTGTAAACAAGTTTTGGGCAATTTTTAGAAATTTTGCCAAGGCACCCCTGAAGAAACCTCAAGGCACCCCAGGGTGCCTGGGCACCCTGGTTGAGAAAGACTGATCTATGGAACCCTGGTTAAGAAAGGCTGCTCAGGTACCATCCTTGCTCACATCACTCCTGATGTTCGCTTCCTAACAAAAGTATCTTCAGAATCTGATGGTGTGACCTGGTGTTTCATTGGAGGTGTTTGTCCCTGGTGAAAAGTCCTGATCAAGTCACTCTATTGGAAATGCAATTTTATTCTATTATTGATTTATTAAAAAGGTGTTTTTATCTGCATGGCCCAAGAAGCTCGTTTTGTGTTTCTGTTTGGCATATTATATATGGCCCTTGGATATATAAAGAGCTTGCATAGGCCAGCAGATTACGTTTTGAAGAGAAGACCACTGGAAGTTTTACTTACCTGCTATAAACAACATACCCTAAAAAAATATAAATAATATAAAAATGATACATACACAGTATATACAGATACTGTATATGTGTGTGTGTATATATATATATATATATATACCGTATATACTCGAGTATAAGCCGAGTTTTTCAGCACATTTTTTGTGCTGAAAAACGGCCCCCTCGGCTTATACTCGAGTCAACGTCTGCAGGTGTGAGCGGGATGACATGCCGTCCCTGTCATCTGGACACACCCCCGGAATCAATCCTTACCTGTGATTGGCCGTCGGAACTGTAGCTCAGGAGAGGCACACAGGCGCCCAATCACCGGCGAGGAGGTGGAGCTTGGAGAGGAGGAGCCGAGCGGCACCGCGAAGATCGAGCGAGTGAAGAGGAGGAGAGCGGCCGGAGAAGGAAGACATCTGACCGGTAAGTGTGTACCATGGGAGAGGGAGGGAGTGAGCGAGCCCAGGCTGGAGCAGGGGTCAGCAAGGTAAGTATCATTCCTCCCCCCACTGACACCAACGATGGGGCACTATTCCTCCCCCCACTGACACCAACGATGGGGCACTATTCCTCCCCCCACTGACACCAACGATGGGGCACTATTCCTCCCCCCACTGACACCACCGGCTTATACTCGAGTCAATAGTTTTTCCCAGTTTTTTGTGGTAAAATTAGGTACCTCAGCTTATATTCGGGTCGGCTTATACTCGAGTATATACGGTATATATAATACAGTATAATAAATTAAATAAATAAATAGGTTAAAGTGACCGGTATAGCTAATTTATCAGACATTGCTGAAGAATGTGTCTTTAGGGTTCATTTATCCAAGAAACTGAGAATGTTGCCACTAATAAAGCTATGATCAGTTTAGTTACACAATCAATTGAACAAAAAAGGATTTTGGATTTTGGTGATTGGACATTTGAAGTGGATGCGGATTTACCTTTTTCATTAAGTTAAATGATTCAGTAAGCCAATATTACATGTAAATTCATCTGCTAAGGTGCACAACACTCAGTGTTGATTTTTACAGCTTGACATTTCCAGGTTCGCACCCAACTGTCCATTACGGGTGGAAAAAAAAGCAAATTTTTCCATGTTTGCCCATGAGCCAATCTTTAGGCTGTTTAAACAGAGTCTGCATTTTCTTATATGTCACTTGATCTCCTAAATCTGTAATAGCTGGTCAGTTTTTTTTTTTGGCTGATATTCTGTAGATCTCTAGCCAATGTACTGCCGCAGCCAGTACAGCATATTTATAGTACTGGCAGATATACTTTAACTTCCATCAGTTTTAGAAGAGAAAGGGTTACTCAGATTTAGCACATCAGGCTGGCACTCAAATGTGGAGTCACACTGTGTATCTATCTTGGCAATGTAACACATAGGTGTAAGATAACGCCCTCCTATGTGTGCTAATATTCATTATCACTTGGCTGTGATTAATAGGTTGACGTCATTACAGCTGGAAGTAATTTGGCAATGTATTTTAAATTCACGCTACTGTAACATATATATAGCAGAGGTACATCAAGTCTTCAGGCACTCTTCCAGTTAAGGCCACATTCACACTGGGAGTTTGGCGATCCTAGCGTTTGGGAATAGGGGGCGGCCTGTAAAACTCTATGAGAGGCTGAAAGTTGCTGCAGCTGGACAGTGCTGGACGGTGCACTGAGTAGTATTACCATTTTGGGGAGTATGCACCCAGGAACAAATGCCTGCAATGCAAGCAGTCTTTGCTTTTCGGAGGGCTGTAGAATAGTGGCTGCCAAGCATTCAAGAGGCAAGACTTTTTTTGACAGCTGAATGGGAATTTTGTATCAAATACCATGAATGTGGTGCAGCCTCATTTGCTTTGGTCTCATTTGGCCAAACGTGGCAGGCATGATACTTTTTGCCACGAAGCAACGCATTCATGTGTACAGCCCTGAGTGTCTGCATGCTGTCTTTTAGGTGGACAGTTTGCAGGTGGTAAAGCTGTGGCTCGGTGGCCTGTTTCTACCGACCCTTCAGCTGACCGTGTGAATGAGGACCAAGTGAAGAAGATTTACAGCCTGAGACCGTATGGTGAGAGTGAACACATAAATAAAACAGGGGGGGTAGAGCAGAAAGAGGAAACATGAAGGATAAAATAAATGAGTGTTTTTTCTAGCAAAGGGGTTCCTTGGGACATGAACACCGCTCCGAGGGAAAGAAGTCCAGGAAACAAATGACTTTGTGATGAAGCTTTTAACACTTAATTTGTAAACCTAAACATTGGCGTTCATTGATACATTCCATGAAACTTGATACATACAGCTTGTCAGTAATCTGGGCACAAAAAGGCCGTAAGTAGAGCCAGAGACAGGGAATGGGGTTGGCTGATATAATGCATGGAAGTGGGTGGTAGTGGCTTGTGTGTGAGGCCATTCATAGTGCAGCCTGGGGTGGGATATGAACTTGCATTGGGGCCTGTTTAATCCCTGAACATTTAGTTGGTATTCTCCTGATGATTGCAGGAGTGAGCTCTGTGTAGCAATGATTAGCCGCTCTTCTTTCAGTATTAGAGGAGTGCCAATTGGAGGATCAAATATCCTCTACTTCTTCTTTCTCAACTGGAACTGCTATTCATCTTTATTTATATGTGAAGCACATATCTACGTTTCTGTACAGATTGCTTAAAGCTGAACTATGGGCTACAAGGGTTAAAGCCCAACTCTAGGAATTTAAAAAAAATCTACCCCCCTACTGCAAGAGTTAAATGCCTGTTATTGTTTTATTTCAGGTACTTATATAGCGCTGTCAATTTATGCAGTGCTTTACATATATATTGTACATTCACATCAGTCCCTAACCCTCAAGGGGTGTACAATCTAAGGTCCCTAACTTACATTCATACATACACATACTAGGACCAAGGGTTAAATGCCTGTTATTATTTTATTTCAGGTACTTATATAGCTCCATCAATTTATGCAGTGCTTTAGATATATATTGTACATTCACGTCAGTCCCTAACCTTCATTCTAGGATCTCTAACTTACATTCATATACTAGGGCCAATTTAGACAGGATCCAGTTAACCTACCAGCATGTATTTGGAGTGTGGGAGGAAATCCACGCAGGCACAGAGAGAACATGCAAACTCCAGGCAGGTGGTGCCGTAGTTGGAATTTGAACTAACAACCCTGTCAGGTAGAAATACTAACCATTTGGCCACTGTGCTGCCCCATGTCTAGGGCTGCATGAATAAGATGTAAATATTTACTGTACTCCTCGCTCCAGTAGGGTTCCTTCAGCACTGTGACCAATCCTCCATATTCTGCGACTGACTCCCATCACATTCAAGTCTCCTCAGCGTACAATACAGGGTTAATGCCACTGTACTGTACGCAGTGATGTTGAGGCTCCACCCACAGGCCAGACCTTGGGGCAGAGGAGGAGAATGCCTGAGCCAGCCTGAGTGGGGGTGTAAGGTAAGTAATCCTGTCTGTAATTTAACCCCTAGACATAATGGTGGATTTTTTAGGCTAGGTTCACACTGTCGCCATCCAATTGTGATCCAACTTTCAGTGCAATTATGTAGTGTAACTTCAATGCAACCTGGATAAAGTTTGTATATTCTATGGAATCGCACCAAAGTAGTACAGGAACCTTTTCCAAAATCGCAGCATACTGGATAGCATTGAGAGGAACAGGCACCATTAAAAACAATGTGATTTCCATTTTCTTGCAATTCTCTGTCTCAAGTTGCATCTGAAATCACACTATTGTGAAGGGAGCCTAACAATTCCTGGAGTTGCGCTTTAAATGCTCATTATTTGTAGGGGATATAGGTAGAGGCAGTAGTACTTACCTTATTTCCTTGTTCCAGCAGGCTCTGGTGCTGTCCTCTTCTCCCTGAAGCTCCAGCTTGTGGGTGGTCCCTCAGGTCCATCCCATACAATGCAGGGCTATTAAGCCTTGAGCGGCAGAGAGAGAACGCTGCAGTGATCCAGCTGCACAGATAGAGGGAGCCTGCTGGAGTGCAGAACAAGGTGAGTATTTCTCCGCACCCCTACTCTCCACCGCAAAGGTGTATTTGGCTGTAGACTGGAGTTTAGCTTTAAAGCAAACCTTCTTTCCGCAGAGGGACTCCTAACTCCCATCCTCCACCTCTAGGCTGTTATTTTTTATCTGGTGCTGCAGTTCTAACCTAGGCAAGAATGATGGGCCCTGCTCCTGCGGAACAATGGGGATATCCCAGGAGGTTGCAGGAGCAAATACAAAAAGTGTCTGGAGGGCAGAGCTGGAAGCGTACATCGGGGGATGGCTGCCTGCGCCTGGAAGAGACAAAGATGGCCTGTGGCAGCAGAACAGAAGATCTCCGCAAGACAACACTCAATTCACTGGGCAGGTGAGTTCTTGAGGAGAAGAGGAGAACCCATCATAACAGGTAAGAGTGAGAAAAAAACAAGGGGGAGTGAAGTTAGATCTGAACCCTCAATGGATTACTTTTAGTTTGCTAAAACACTGAATATTGTAAACAATTGCCAGTTAAATGTGTGCCTAACTATGTGTAATGTGTATAAAGTGTGCTAATTTTACTAACAGATCTCTAAGTTTCTCATCCCTGCTTTGCAGGGATGAGAAACACAGAGATCATTCCCTGTGTATAGAGCTCTGTGTTGAATGTCAACACAGAGCTCTGGGCTGTGATTGTACACCGCCGAGCAGCAGGTCCTGGCTGTGAATCATGGGCTTGGACTCGCTAGCAGGCTCCGCTGTGTGCGTGTGCTGGCCAATACCCAGAAATAGATAAGGACCTACAGGTACGTCGCTTTGCCTACAGTGGCTGCCTGCCTGCTGTACATTGTGGGCAGTCATTAAGTGGTTAAAGAAGAAAGGCAGGATGTAATAAAACAAACATACATACTCATCTACATGACTGCAGCGTCAATCTAATGCTGGAGCTGTCCCCCACCGGTTCTAAGACCGAGAACCGAGAGATCACTTGACTGCTGATAGCTCAGTTCTCAGTCTTCAGTGAGCAGAGAGCGGTGACTGTTAGTCATTGATCTCTGCTCTGACCCTTCAGCCCTCACTAAAGCACTGGGCTGGGGAGAGGGCGGGTGTGACTGACTCAGGCTCTCAATGCCCCCAAGCTTTGGCCATACTTCTCCTTTAATAAGAAACAGGCCACCCTTGTTAACAGCATATATTAGGGGTGTAAAATAAGATATGTCCACCAATGTTTTTGGGGATCATGTTAAACATAATAGACTCAATTCACAAAGCTCTAGCACAAGGCTAAAATCTGTAGTTTATCCATGTGACTGTAATTGTAAACTCTTGTTGGAGTAAGCTAAAAAGTCTCTCCAATTTTTAAAAAAAGGGATACTTACACTGGTGTTTTAGGGAGGTGGACTGAGCCTATTGTTGGCTTTCATTAGATGTGCACCATTGCTGAGTGCCAAACAAAAAGGTCACTAATAGGCCAGCGAGTTGGTAGGCGCCATGAAAATTTGGTCATGGACTCCCTGTGATCTGTAGTTACGCTTCTGCTTTCAACTGTTGTTTATGCAGTCTGGAAAGCATGAAAATTGTCACATTTTGTACAGAACCACCTGTTCTTTAGTTCACCATGTGATGAAAGTTGTCTTACAAATGCAGTGATTTGTACTGAATTACTAGCAATGGCAGCCCAGGATTTAAGTCTGTGTATTTCTGATGAGAACAGAAGACGGAAAGCCGCGCTGACAGTTATCATTTAGAAAAGAAGTATACGAAGAACATCGCCCCGAGCACAGAATTGATCTTGACAAATGTCCCTGCTCTAATCTAAGGGGTAGATGGTAATCAAATCTACTTTCTGTGAAGTCTGGAGAAAAATAAATTGCTGTTATTTTACCTCCTTATAAGGCCGCAGAGCTGCGGTTTTTATCAGCACATTTTGCTGGTCATTTGTCATTGCCATACAGAATTTCCTCTCTCTATCTAGAATACCAGGAAATACTTTCCAAAACAGCCTTTCTCAGCCTTTTTAACACAGCGGAACCCTTAAAATAACTTTCTGGGTTCAGGGAACTCCTGCTAATAATTACTAAGGGGTTCATTTACTAAATGCAAATTTACTGTTCGCTTTGCAAGGGAATTTTTCCCAGAGCTTAGTGATTGTGGTGAAGCTCTGTTGGCTTCCATTATCTAGTCTTGTGCAAGCAAAATTCCTTCCAAATGGTTGGGCATTCTACTGTACACAAAGTGAATTTACACCACATTCACTCTCTGGGGAAAATTCCCTTGTGATCAGCCTATTTGTCTTTAGTAAATCAATCTATATATGTACAGCTCATGGTACTTTAGTGTGATGATCACAGAAGAATACTCCATACATTTGTGGTCAGAATCACACCCTAATGGTAGCCATACTTGCTTCGCTAAATAATCAATTTATTTTCTGATCAATCTCTTCTGATAGGATTAATTGATCTATAGTCAACAACTCATTTGACTGATATGCCGCACATAGAGAAGTGGATTTGACAGTCATAATTTCTGATACTAAGTTATGTATGGTATTTCTGTTTCCAGCATGTAGTCTCATAATCTGGTCGCTCAAAATACATATTCGTAAAGAAAGTATCTCAGTGCTGTTGATCAATGCTAAATGAATGATAATTTTCCACCCTGTGTGATCTGCTCAGTTTGATCAAACCCAAGCAAAATCAAGCCTAACTTGATTGGAAGGGAAGTTATGGCTATTTGTTTGTGCATTCGATCGCTTTGATCGATCACACATTGACCAGGTAATAACATTGAAGAGTGTGGCCACTATTACATATAGCTAAAAGATCATTGTTTTTAGTGGTCATCTATCTGACAGGCAAAAGTTGCTCATTGCTCAGGGAAACCCTCGCAACCTCTGGAGGAACCTTAGGGCTTCATGGAGCCTTGGTTGAGAAAGGCTACTCCAAACAGTCCTTTCTTAGTGATATAAACATGATCATACGTAACCTTTGCATTTAATTGCAGTGTAGCTATTCCAAACCTTTGACCTTTGATCTGTTTTTAATATTGAGAAGGACCATGTGCGTTCAGGGGGGATCCCTTTATAAGATGATGGCCTATAGGTAATGAGGAAAAAGCAATATGCAGGGAGCTGTAAACCAGAGAACCTATTAGAGTTGGATTTAGGATAGGATGGAGGCTTATCGCTTTCCTTATTTTGAGTGGGTGGTTCCATGTACCCTGAAAAGTTATATTTAAAGCAAAACTATAACAGGACTTGGGCCATCTTTTTTAAAAGTTTTTATATAGGTTATTTTTTATTTGTTTACTGCATACATATTTATGTTTAAGAAAATAAGCATTTAGGGCCAGTTCATATTCCAGTGTGATTTCATTTGAATGGGCTGAAATCTCACTGGACCGCACCAAAAGTAGTGCATGCACTACTTTTCAAAAACGCACTGCACCATATTGTATGGTAGTGCGGTACCATGTGATCCAGTGCAGGCCAATGCACTGCAGTAACTATCTGGGTTTGGGGTGTCATTAGGAATACATTGACACCTGCAGCAGATCGCACACCCAGTGTGTTTTGAAAGCATTGTAGGAAACGCGCTCAGACACTGCACTGCATTCTTGTGTGAATGAGCCCTTAAAGTAATTGTGAACTCCAAGGTTTAGTTATCATAAGCAGCAAAGGTGCAGTAAAAACAAGCCATTGATTTGCAGTTTCACTACACCCCAATCACCTACCTACAAAACAACATGGTAGTCACTCAGGTCTGTTTACATTGCCATGGCTGGGGTGCTTCACAGTGTGGCAAATTAAACTTGGCATATCACGTGTGGCAGACAGTGCCACTTGCCAAAAACATCCATTGAAGTTGTTTCCTTTTTCTGCTCACCTCATTCATAATTCATGTGAAAAGGTTGTATCGGACCACCAACCTAGCGGCAGACCATTGTATCTCTTTGTGGTTAGCCTGAGGGCTATAGTTGAAGAGAACAGGGGGTGGATAGTGAGAGGAGCCTGGTATGGTGACCTCATTCACCTTCTTCTATGCCTCAGATCTTCTATTCATCATAGTTTAAAGACCCTTCTCTATAGTGATGGACTCCAAATGCCTGTGGGAAATCTCTAATCCCAGTCACCAAATCTGGAAGAAGACAGGACCTGGATGTACACAATTGAGGAATTGTACAAAATATATGGTTTATTTAACTGACCTCTCAGTGTATAGAGAGAAGAGGGTCTTGTTTGCACATAGTCCCAAAGTAAAGTAGGAAATTGATCATAAAAATCTTTACATGTTCCACACCTGTGGGGTCTATAAAGATTGTTCATGATTATGAAAAAATCTGTATACCCAAACAGTGCCTGCAGATGAACAGAGCCACCAAAAATTGGCCAAAATTAAGGCATTGTATGACCAGCTTTAGGGAGTAAACACCCAGACATAAAAAGGGGTGCTCTGCGCATGTCTGCATGAGGCATACTGCAGGCATAAGTACTGACATGAGAAGTGATGAGATCATTAGTCTCTTTCACTTTACACTTTTGATTGCACTGAGGTGCCGCTATTGTTACCATTAACTTTGTTCTTAATGAAATATCTTTTATCCTTTTATTTTATTTATTTTACTTTTTATCCTATTTTCTTTCTGGACTGGATATTGACTATCCTTGTATGCATAAACATATATACAGCTTTGAATGGTCTGCTTACAGAACTTTAGTGCTTTGCTTGTCCATTCTATATTAGTCTGCTCACAGATAACATGCTGGCGCCAGGGACCCCAATACCGGTGAAGAACTGGCGTGGGTGAGGACAGCTCTGGATCCTTGAACAGGGGAGTATTTGTTTATTAAAAGTTAACAGCTACAGTTTTTGTAACTGCTGACTGAAGCTCCTCTACATAATAGAAGTCAAGGGGGACCAGTAGATAAGAAAAAACTGTGCACCTTTGTAAAATGTTCATGCATTTTATGGCCATAGCTGTAGGCCATTTGGGCCTCACTGGAAGACTGGCAGAAAAACTTCCAGTTAACAATCCTAACTTCCTGTCTTTTTGCTAGGATGTGAAAACCATTAGTTTTCATTCCTATAATGCTGGGAAAGAGCATCCAATGTTTTCCACATCCTAGCAACAAGGCAGGGCATGGGGATTCCTAACTGGGAGATATTTAGCTAGGCTTCCAGGGTGATCCAAATGGCCTACAGGTATGGCAAAAAAAATGATTGAACATTTTACAAAGTTGCCCGGTGTTTTAGGATCTACCTGGGGCCCTTGACTACATAGGCTGAACTTAGCTTTTAACTGCTGTAGAGAAATGTTGGGTCACCAAGGTGGTGGTGCTATCTGCCATGGCTGTGTAAACCCCAGGACTAGCTGAACAGAATTGCTAATACTTTAGGATAAATTAGGTCTGATGTACATATTTCTGCTTTGTATTTTATCTGTTTTACTGGCCAGCACATAAATGTCTGGTGGCTCCCTCTGACTTCCAGGTGGTCAAATATACATCAAATTTGGTTAGGTAAGAACGATTCAGTCATTTGGTGCCAGAAGACTAAACCATACTGAAGAGAAGTCAAACCCATGAAGAATGTTCACATATGAAGAAAGATGTATTGGTTCTGGTCACTTAGAATCTAATCTTTGGCAGTCATGTATCATTCAGCTGTTGTAGCCATCCTTACCACATGCACATGGTGATTACTGTCAGAATAGGCATAACGTATCTTCATTTTTGACACACTCACCCATTGAGCATGTAAAAGACAAATGTGGACATCTGGAGATAAGAAAGAGTGCAGTAACAGTCTAAGAGATCAGATGGCTGCACATTGCTTTTACAGTATGGAAGCACAAGTCAAAGAGCTGAATAATCGTCTGTAAATGAAGGCGTACGTTCGATCACAAGCTGTTTCAGACACCTATTGCTTGTGTTACATCCTGCTAGTCTTCACATACAGCTTGTGTTTAAAAGCACTCCGCGTAACAAGGAAAAAACTGTTTAAAACTATCAAGTTACTTTTTCATGTCAAAAAGAATGAAGTTTTTATGTCTCAAGTTTCCAGATGTGAGGAGGACTGTTTCCTTTCTCACATCAGATTTCACATCCCAGATGTGGATGATTTCCTCCTTTCCATATTTATTCACTACAGATCCAAGCAGTGTTTTGGGTAGTAAATCGGTAATATTAACGTTAGCCATCTCCAGGCTATGATCTGCAATGCCAAGAGTGATGTACTATGGATATTGTTGGCAGCAGGAACCTCTGGCATTGGAGCTGCACTACATCTCTGAAACATCTGGACCTGAAGTATGTAGGCCACGTAATGCTGAAAATTAGCCATACTTAATTACGTATTAATAACACACCCACAGCTATTTATTCAAGGTAATTTTCTTCCACTCCGAGCGGTATGTTGTAGATTGCTGTGTGTTGTTTCATAATTGCCTCATTAAATGGCGAAGAAGTGACTGTCATAGCTTTACACTTCATTGCTTGTTCTGTATGCAAAAGACATAATCAAGCAAATTTCCAATGTGACATGTCCCCGTAACCGAGCCAAATATGTGTATAGGGAATAATATGCTGGCTGAGGCTTGTGCCTTTTAATCAGTTTCAACAAACATTTCAAGCTGTTTTTCTGTATTGTCTTGAAAATTATAACATCATGTAAGTACACAAAAACTAAAGTCAGTTTTGTTATTAGAAAAAAAAAAATTTCTGTGATTTTGTATGAAGGGGAAAGCAAAATTAGACAAAGACCACCATAAAAACGGTATTGACAGGTTCATTCAACATAAAAATTATATTTCACTTTTTTGTTGCTCTGAACAAGAGAAATCAATAGATTCCCCCATCCATGTTAAACGGCATTGATGGGTGAGTACTTACTTTTTATATTCTGTACTCTACTTTGTATGGCTTTGTCTTAATACTCAATAAATATTTCATTGACAAAAAAACAGCTTTGATGGATGAATCTCCTGCTGCTGGCTATTGTATTCTGAAAGTCGGCACCCATGGCTGTCAGAAAACCTGAACAATGACTGTAGATGATAGGGTGAAGTCATGGTTTGGCTGACAATTTTCTCAGTTAAAGTTTGTAGAGCCGGGGGATGTCAGCAGGGCCACTCACCGCCCTGAATTTCAGCCAATTCAAATAAATTGAATGGTTAATGGCAATACACAAACCCATGGGAAAAGTAGAACTGCTATTAAGGGTCACAGCACATCGATCATGCATTGTTTTATCATAATTACTGTAGCTGTGTGACATAAAGGCAAGATCTGCTACAATCCAACCCATTTAAAGGTTCCCAGAGGCATCAGATGACCAATATTGATCTCCGATGCTGCTGTTTGGGTTAGGTTCAAAAACTTGCTCTGGTTGCTTTAGTATCCTCTCAAGGTTAGTGGTGTTGGAAGCATCTACCTGTATTGCTTACCATCCCCTCTTCTTTCTTGATTAACATAAATTTACCAGGCTGGCACAGTAGAGCTATCAGCAGTGCTCTGCACCGAATGTTAGAAAATTAACCTTGTGCATTCAGATTGTGTCTGCAGGTCTGCTCATAGACATCAGATTCTGGTCCCACTCTCCAACCTTAAAGGAGAAGTAGAGCTAAAGCTTTTTTAGTGCTATTTCTCCTGTGGGTCACAGGAGTACACTGTGTTCTGCACTCCTGTGACTTAAAGCCTGCTGTCAGCTATTGTCACTCAGCTGGTCCAGACTCTGGAGGGATCCCAACTTTAATGCCGGGATCCACCCAGATGCCTGGACTGGCAGCTGGCTCAGCCTCTCAGTGAGTTGCTAAGACACTGAGCCAACTGCTTGTGCCCCCTCCACAGCTCAGCACCCTAGTGAATGCTGGAGGGGCAGAGCGTAGACACGGTGACTGGCAGTCACCTGCTTTCTGGTCACTGAAGACCAAGAACTGAGCAATCAGTGGTCTTCGATTGCTCAGTTCTTGATGTAGAGGCGTTGGGGGGCAAACGCAGCATTGGATCAATGCTGCATCCACCTAGGTCAGTGTTTCTCAACTCCAGTCCTCATGGACCCCCAACAGGTCATGTTTTCAGGATTTCCATTATTTTGCACAGGTGATTTGATGAGTTTCACTGCCTTAGTAATTACCACAGCTGTTTCATCTGAGGGAAATCCTGAGAACATGACCTGTTGGGGGTCCATGAGGACTGGAGTTGAGAAACACTGACCTAGGTGAATATGATTGTTTGTTTTTCATCCTGAACTCCTCTATTAACTGCATTCCTGCCGCCCTATAGCAGATATACTGCTACAGGGTGGCAGGGGTGCGTAAAATCATATATATATATATATATATATATATATATATATATATATATATATACAGTTGTGTTCAAAATAATAGCAATGTGTTGAAAAACACACAAATGCATTGGGAAGACTACACATTCTATTCCAAATCAAAACATGAAGAAAAATATATCAAATTTGTGTTGTTCCTCTAAAAAAATTTAAGAAAAGTAAATATTAGACTGACTGTTCAAAAAAATAAAGAAATATCCTCCTGCGCTTAAAATGGGGCCCTAACCCTAAAAGCTGCTGACACTTACCTTATAGCTATTAGGTGAAGTGACTAATTAATACAAAAAGTGTAGCGCTAAATAAATATACAATAAAAAGTATATTAAATAATGAACAATATAGTGACACACTCAATCCCCTTAAAAACACACAAAAAAGGGGATAACACACAAATTGTGCAACACGTGACTTCCCACTAAGAGAATATAACAAGTGCAAGTGGTAAATACTCCAATAGTGACTCACACAAAAATGCAACAGTGACTCTCACAAAAATAATATAAACCTCAAAAACAGTCCACGCACAGTGCATATATATACACTATATATAATCCGATGAAAGTTCTCCAATTCAACTGTCATGCAATTGACTGTGTATAATCCGTGATCAATCCTCCAGTGACCTGAGTGGCCTCTCACCTCCTTATCTCGACCCCACAGGGTCAGCTCGATCACATTCCACACAGGCTCCCCTCAAGGAAATGAATGCTTCTCATTCCAAGCCTCCATACAGCGCAGTAAGACACTCCCCGGATCATAGATAGACAAAAAAAAGCTTCCATAGTGTAATCTGTTTTTATTTAAACATATATAATATAGATTGCCCACTCACATGTAAATCCTTCTTGTGCACAGCTCCGTATCACCTCATGTTAGAGGTGTACTCCATGGGTATCCAAAGGTGTTCCAATATGGCCCCCACGCCGGAAGTGACGTCACCGCGCACCCGGAAATACCTCCTCGCGTACCGACGCGTTGCGTCACATTATCACGTGACTTCCTCAGGGTATCAAGCATTTGCAATCATTTTAGCTGAGCAGCCTATCATTTTCTGCACTTCTTTATATGTTTTCCCCTCTCCAATCAACTTTTTAATCAAAGTACGCTGTTCTTCTGAACAATGTCTGGA
The DNA here is from genome assembly GCF_062004578.1 of Staurois parvus. Lineage (NCBI taxonomy): Eukaryota > Metazoa > Chordata > Amphibia > Anura > Ranidae > Staurois > Staurois parvus. The sequence continues at coordinate 2,296,695 of NW_028317973.1, read as the reverse complement.
ACGACCCATTTTCCTCAGAATTTCACAGAGAAATGCACTGTAACCAGCATGTACAACATTTGCTGCCTTCCTTCCTTAAATAAGGGCAATAATTGCCACCTGTTTTTCAAAGAATGAATGACCTCACTAATAGAACTCCACACTGCTAATATTTTGAACATGCCCCTTTCAATTAGTGATTCAATTACACAGAATCAGCAGCATGCATGGCATGACTGTTGGGTCTGTTGGATTTCTATTACTCTACTACACCTGCTAGTAAATTATTTGCCATGTAGAAATATAATTTCTACCAAAAACAGTGATTGATTAGGTTAGTGATGTCTGACTGCTATTATTTTGAACACAACTGTATATATATGTGTGTGTGTGATTTTGCATTTCTGGGTAGGGAGCGCGCTCACCTTGCGACCATGGCTGTCAATCACCGAGTCCTGGCCTGTGATTACTTACCGGCACCCGGTGATTGCTGAGCATCTACGATGGAGGGGACAACTGTTAGTAAACAAAACAGTTCTCCTCCCTGTCAGCTCCTGCGCACTGCTTTGCACAGCCGTGCAAAGCAGCGTGCTTACAGTGAAGCATACAAACACAGACCCTAGTAAAACAGCACACGGTTAACCCTTAGAGCACCCCACATGTTAACCCCTTCCTGCCCAGTGCCATTAGTACGTCAGTGCTCTTTACTAGCACTGATCACTGTATTGGTGTCACTGTGGATGTCAGTGACACCAAGTCAGTTCCCCCCCAGTGTCAGAATGCCCACTGCAGTCCTGCTATAAGTCGCTAAACGCCGCCATTACAAGTAAAAATTAAAAAATCCCAGTATCTATACCACCAATAGTAAACGCTATAACTTTCATGTAAACCAATTAATTTACACATATTGTGATTTTTTTTAGCAAATACATGTAGCAGAATACATTTTGGTCTAAATTTATGACAAAATTTGATTTTTAAAATTTTTTTACTGAACATGTTTAATAAGGTCAGCTGAAAGTGCATGTCAGGGTGAATTAGAAAAGTTGTGGACTGACAACACGCAACATCTTTGTGAACTGTGTGGTGTCAGCCCTGCCCAGTTTTCTCAGGCTAAGCTGCTAGAACCCACCCACTCTCCTATCTTAAAACATAAAGTCTGATCATTCTGTAGTCCAAAGATAAGGATGAGGATGAAGGAAAGGGGGGGGGGGTCAAGTGATAATTACTCTCCTTGAGATAACAAAGGAAGTGTGCAGAGGAAACAGGACAGCTCCTATAAGTTTCATTGATATATACAGAAAATACCAGATCGAAAGGGAGCAAAGAGAAGTTCATTATTAAAGTGGAGTTCCACTCAAAAGCGGAGGCTCCGCTTATTTGCCTCCTCCCCCCCTCCACTGCCATAGTTGGCACATTTTGGGGGGGGGGAGCTTGTTCACATCTGCACCAGTAGTGTAATGCATGGTGAGGAACAGTGCCATTATACTGATTACAGCTCATCACAGTATTTGTTGTTTTTTTATACCTTTATTGAAATGTTACAAAGTGCCAGTTCAGGAGCTTTTATTCACCACAGCATGTTGCAATGTATTGAAGTGCATCACAACACACTGCACAGAATAAAATACTGCATGTTGTACTTTTTTTAGTGCAAACCACTGGTCACAGGGGGCGCATGGGAAATTGCCTTGTCTATGTTGTGCACTGCAGTTTGGTGTGAACAGGCCCTTGAAGAGTGACAAAATAACCACAGGTAGATCTGTCCATTTTATATATGTGTGAACAAACAAAATAATGTTTTGCTTTCTTGGCCAAACCAAAGTTATGGTGTTATTTAAGAAAGCAATCACCAGTGAAAAGCTGTGAATCCTATCTAGCTCTGTATTTTCACACCCCAGGGACACTAAGGTTTACTGCCTAACATGCAATGAATCTTTTCCTACTTTAGTAGATTTTATTCTCCCGCTGTGCTTCTCCAGGGCAGGGGGTTCAAAGGTAGTAGAGCAGGTCACAGCAATGTTCACTTCATTTTCCTACCCCATTAAACTGTACCTAACGCCATGATTAATAAATAACTGGGCAGTCTAGTAGGTTTAGTTATTGTATAATTAAATAAATGGGTTTATTTTACAGACCTGTGCAGTCACTTTGTTATTTATGCTACAAAATCACATCTTACTAATATCGCAGACAGACATCGTTTTGGTGGCTTTATAGTTAAAAGCCTTTTACTACCCCACTATGTAGAAGTCATCATTTAGTTCTTACTGCCTCAGCCTTTTCGTAGCTGATTTAAACATCTGGTGCCCATAGCGAACTCCTGAATTTGTTGTTTTAGTATGTGCCCTGGAGCACAATTGCAAATAGATATTGTTGCCTCCGGAACTCCACAGTCGCATTTGATCCAGACATAACCCAGGCATAGAAAACATTTTCCTGTTAGAAAATGAACATTTTCCTTGAATTGTAACCTGTGCAAAGACCCTCTTAAATAAACAAATCCAAGATATCCAGTGTAATATAGCAAAAATGGTTGTATTTATTTTCAGTCCTACCAAATAAACCATAGCCCAACTATGGAAATCTTCTATTTTAAGCTTCCAAGAGGTCAGAACATGACTAAATGGCACAAACACAAATTAACAGCTATTAGGTAAACATGGGAGAATCCTAAAAATTGATCTCTGGGGATAATCCATTTGCAATCCAGTCTGAGAGCCCTGATTATATGACAGTGACCAGAAGGTTGGCCAGCCCTTAGGGATGAGGAATTCCTCTTATCCCCTAAATGTGCTCCCCCTTCCCCCTCAGTCTTATTGGGCTCTCCATATTTTTCCCTACTAGCTTTCTTGTATACACGATGGGAATATCGGACGTATGAGCATCCGTTTTTTCTGCATGCTAATCTCATATCGAAAATAAGGAGGTTACCAAAGTTACGAAAATTCTCGTACTGCAGAATACAACTTCAGAAGTGATGTAATGTGTTGTATTGTATTGTATTGTATTATTTTGTTTCTCAGTATGTGTGGTCTTGCTCTTCTTCTGATTTTGTTTCTGACAAATACTGTACTGATTAAATGAAAATTATACAAACTGTATCATACGAAAAAAAATGTTCGTGTTTTTCCCTTCTAATAATTTCAGATGAAAGCTGTGTACTAACGATCAGATTATTGTACAATCACTTTGAAAGAAGTATTTTTTGTCAGAATCATTGACTGTGTGTACTAGGCTTAAATCTATTTCTCGTTCTGTTCTCTCCCTTTTTATTTCATGCAGATGCTGTAGTAGTAGTGCAGATGCATGTGTTTGTGTTTATGTCACTACCATTTTTAATATTCCTGTACATTGTGTTTTAGTTTTTTTAATTTATCTACACTCTCCACTGACACAACCAACTGAGGACAGGAGTTCCACATTCTTACTCTGACAACAAACAACCTCTTAGGCTGGATTTACACCTCAGCATAGTGAAAACTCATGTTCCTGCTCATGTTTTTTGTGCGTTTTTGCGCTTTTCCACACACCATAGGGCAGCCCATTCACTTGCTTGGGCTGCTTTGGAGTGGAGAGTGGACTGTGTTTTCCCTGCATATTTTGGCGTGTCTGTGTGCTCCCCACTTTGAGGGTGCCATTAACGATTAAACATTATTGCAGCGTGTTTCCAAAATGCCCGGCAGAATTTACGTTTTGTGTGCTATCTGTCGCACATTCCAGAAATACCAGGTGTGAATGGAGCCTTTTGCAGTTTAAGATTGAACCAGTTCTAACCCAATGTTGTGATTTTCTTTGCATTGTGGGGCCACATATATTCTTTTCTTTTCCGTTTCTTCCCAATTCTAGAGTCACCATTTAGTTATTTGCATATTGCGATCATATCTCCTCATAAGCATCTCTTCTCCAGGTAGAAGAAGTTTAATGTTTGTAGTTGTTCCTCAAACCTGAGGTCCTCCAGTCTTCTGACAATTATTATTATTATTATTATTATTATACAGGCTTTATATAGCGCCAACAGTTTGCTCAGCGCTTTACAATATAACGGGAGACAATACAGAACAATACAGTTCAATGCAAGAGGGTTAGGAGGGCCCTGCTTCTTGGAGCTTACAATCTAGGATGGAGGGGCTAGTGGTACAAAAGGTAGTAACTGTGGGGGATGGACTGGTAGGAAGAGTAGAAGATTCCATTATTAGCTGAGGGCAGGATAGGCTTCCCTGAAGAGAAGTTTTCAGAGATCGCCTAAAAGTGAGCAGAGTAGGCGATAGTCTGATAAATTGGGGTAGAGAGTTCCAGAGGATGGGGGAATCTCTGGATTATAAGCTTGGTTGCCTTTCTGTGGAATCTTTCCAGAGAGACAACTTATTCTTATACTGAAGCTACTTAGGGCCCTTAATGAACCACTCTTAGTCCTATTTTGCTGAATATGTAAAGCAGTATCAAATTCCAGATTAGCTCCTATAACTGGATTCCCTACTCAGTAATGCTATTTTTATTCTGTATCATTTGAAAGGGGTCATACAAGATTTGTGGACCTGCAAACAAGAAAATGAATACGCCTACAAGGCTGCTGTAACCCAATAAAAAGAGCACAACTAGCTTTCCCCAGTAAAGTGCTATTTATTTATAATAAAACTGGCCATAGACTTGACATGACAGGTGGCATAGCTGTTGTATTTATTAATATAATACTGACATGTTTATGGCGATGGTTTACTAAAGCTACCAGTAGACTTTTGTTTAAAAAAAAAGTTGTTTCCAGAATGTTCCTTCGATTTTTGAAAAATTATGAAGATTAAACTGACAATTATTTTCTACTGAAGTAATGAGGATGGAAAAGTTTACTCATCCAAACAAAATTATAACTCTCAATGTGGTTTTCTTTTGACAAAAATCATTATTGTAATGTACATGTGCATCCTGAAATCTAATGTAGAATTCAAAACGTGGCATTGTAACTGAACAAAGATTTTCAATTGAAATTTGTAATGACTATAATGGTACTACAGTATAGACTAACGATTTTTCTGAATTGCTGTATTAACATTTAACTACAATTCTGATGGCCAACTTAAGTGCTGTCCATAAAGGAGTCTACAGTCTAAAGCCCCTACCTCATTAAAACAGAGACCTTTGAGTCAGATTATGTGGCTACCTGCCTATATGTTTTAGGATTGTTGGAGAAAATCTAAAGGAAGCCTAGAATCTTGGTGCTGCTACTTCTTACTGCTAAGCTACCATGTTGGTTGTCAGAAATAATACAACCACTCAAAGATCTTTCATATAATCTTTTGTAATTATTTCAATATTTTTGAGCAGACATTTATTTTGACCTTATGTTTTCTGATTTTGGCATGATTGTTGGCTTTCTGTTTGCGTGCACTGGCAGACCTCAAATACATCTTTGGTCCACCAATCTTGAGGGGAAACCTAGTCAACTGGACTCCTTACTAGTTCACTCATAGAGATGGTGTTCATCCCAAAGTGTATTCTCCCTGATCTCTTGATTACTGTGAGAGGGACCCATTAAGAATTGCATTTTTTTTACTGGCAGGGTTTGAGTTTATGGGGAGAGACCTATTGCCTCTGTGACATAATTTCCCTAACACAGAAGTACTTTACTTCTTTATTAGATATGGGCATGCATAAACTACCAGGACATCTAGCAAGTAATGGTCAACAACAACGTAGCTTCTTTGTTTCATGGCACCCATCTGCTTGTGAATCATTGGCCCAATCCTGTGTAAATCCTGATTTAGGAGAACCAACCCTGCCATTTCCAATTGCTGAATGTCCAACTTTTATCATGTACGGACCTTTTATTTATTAAAGTAGGCCTATGTAAAAGGGGTTTTAGGAGGGAGCTGTTATGAAATGGGTATGCTTATGTATCAATGTGGAAATCCATTTTAAAGCCACAATAAGTTCACAGAAACGAACAGATATTTACAGATTTTATGCATTGTATGTTCATCAGGACTGGAATTTTGTCAAATTCTACCATCATTTGTTAAATCCCAGCAAAATCTTTGGTATTTTATAAGACTGCTGAAGCTCTGGAATGTTTCCATCTATGCTAAACGGGAAACATTTTTACAGAGTGCTTCTGGAATCAAATTGTTTCTGCAAAAACTGTCTTATCTTTATTCAGGATAAACTAACACTGTGCTGCTTTGCTGGCGCTGTGGCATTGATACGCTAGTATCTGCATATGATTCCATTGTGGACAAAGGTACCAAAAAGCTTTGGCGACCCAGTATTGTTCTTTTAAAAGCTTAGCAATGAAAAGGTCTTTTAACTCGCAAAATATTTTCTTAGGTCCTAGATTAAATAGTATTGAAGTGCTTTTCCAATGCTGTAGGATATTAGAAGACATTAAAGTGTATGTTCAGATATTTTTTCTAAGTTGGCAAGGATTTTACTGCTATCCGGGGCTCTGTTATAGAGACTTCTCCTCCTGCTGACAATGGTTAATCTTCAAAGTCAACACATTGAAATAAATAGGCTTTTTTATTGTGTGAGCTGAATTCATATATCAATTAATCTTTTATTGTTGTCTATTTCCTTCTTGTAGATTTTTCTTCAATTCTGGTTTGGTAGAACCATTGTTACTAGAACAGATTGCAAAGAGAAATCTCTGTAACAGTGAATAGGAAAAATATGTGAATCCTTGTGTGAAAAATTGGACTTAAAGAAGAACTTTACTGCCCCCCACCATTCCTCACTTATTTTCCCTTGGTGTTCTCTAAGGATCCTCCACAGCACACCTGGTCCTGCACTTCATTCTTCTTCAGACACCATTTGGGGGCCAACAGTCTCTTCCAGGCTCTTGCAGCCAGCCTGATGATGATGTGCATGCACCATATCTTCAGGGAGCCAGCTGAAAAAACCATTAAGAGACAGCTGGCCCCCTGATGATGAGGCATAATGCATGCACTGCAGAGTACCTTGTGATCTTCTGGGATGTGCAATGTGGTCATCCCAGGAGGTTGCGGGCAACTCTATATGTAATTCTCATGCAAGATACCAGGAAGTGCGAGGAGGGGTCCCTGAGAAGAGTGTTTTCCATAATAAATACAAATATCTAAAAGTGTGGAATGAGAGAACGTATACAGGGAGGATGAAGGTCTACTGCAAGGTCTAGGCAGCATACTGAAATACCTAAAAAACCTGTTACTTTATGTCAACAATCTGCTTAGAAGCTTCACAAATACATGTGTTAAAGCATTCAGAGCTGCACAGAAAATGGGCTATTTGACATTTCTTGAATTGTGACAGCTGGAATTATTCCTCTGTGCTATTTCAGGGCACGAAGTTTGCTGTGTGATGGAAAACATGACTTCACGCTCAGACCATTTTGTACTAAAATATACGTTCAGTGCTAGTGCATTTTTGAATTTTACATATTTTTTCACAAATGGCAATAAACTACATTGATATACACCAGCTTGTAAATGTAGCATTTTCAATAAGTTTAAATTATGCTTAGTGAGAAAAATTCCAATGTATTTCTATGCATATTCATTGGCATAGAGTATGTCTGCCAGCAGTCATGCACATTACACTCTCATCAGCACCCTTGACACAACAAGAAGGTGATGAAAGTGATGAAAGAGTTCTATTCTACTCATATCCTTCCTCCTCACACCTACTGTGAGCAGACAGCTGCTACCGTCTCCCATCAGCCCACGCCAGCACTGTCTACATACCTTCTTACACACTTTATCTTAATTGTAATTTGATATATTAAATTAAACCTTTCCTGATAGATACATGAAGGCATTCATTGTGGGCTTTCATTCTACTAACCCTAGATCACGGGCTGTCTTGCTGACTTTTCCTTCAATGCAGTGACTGACCCAAAAGAAGTGTGTAGTTGAAGATGTCTGACTTTACCTCGACTTTCTTTTCTGGAAATTCTTGTTCTGAGTCGTATCTCAAAGTGTTGAAGACAGAGGATCAGCATAACAGCCAGGTAACTAGTATTTTCAAAAGGTGTTTGACGATGCCAGTCCCCATATCTCTTCTAAGCACTTCAAGACCACAATATGTATATATACGTTACAGATTTGAAGCGGTTTACCGGGGCTATGGCTGCAGCTGTATGCCATAACCCCAGTATTAAATTTTCATCAGCCAGGTTCACATGGAGCCCAGATCTGATCCGACGGTTGCGGTGGCTGACCATAGTGGTATTGGACTTCCATACCCGTGACACGCAGGGAAAGAAGTCCCTGCACTTCTTTGGAAAACGCAGCCCGCACTTGAACCTCAGTTCCCAGTATGGTTGCGTTTCCAGTGTGGGTGGCGTGCCATTAGAAGTAATGGCACCAGCCCACGGGTCCGCATTTCTCTGTGTGGGTGGTGTGGCTGCACGGATTTGCGTGCAGATCCGCAGCGGCACCACCCCCACAGATGTGAACTTTAGGTTAAAAAAATTAAAGGGACCGTGTAAAAAGAAAAAAAAATGTAACAGAATAAATAGTAAAAAAAAAAAAATTGAGAGCAATAATTCTAGTGCTAGACTTCCCCTGTAACTCTAAACTGATAACCTGTAAAAATTGTTAAAGCGTCGCCTATGGAAATTTTTAAGTGCCATGGTTTGGTATCTATATAGTCAACACAACATCTTTTATATTGACAAAATAATGGGTTATGTACTATGTTTTCTTGCATTAAAATTCATTAAAGTGTACTTTAACCTCTTCATGTCTCATCTAGACGCCGAGCATATAAGTAAGTAAATATAATGGTGCCTATGGAAAGGGTAAAAAAAATGTGGGTCACTATCTGATATACCAGCTGCAAAATCCACCATAAATTAATAAAGTGTAAAAAACAACAAAAAATAATTTGCGCTAGTAAATAAATAAATGTTCCAAAAAACAATTATACCTGTGAACATAAAAATAAAAATATTATCAATGTGAGTAATGAATATAAATACATAATACATAATTGAAAAAAGTTTATATATATGAAAGTGTCCAAAAAAAGTCCGCTCCGTGAGGACGTCGATGACGAAACGCGTAGGAAGTAGGGCGGGGCTTGATTGATGTGACGTCATTACGTTTCCCAGCGATCTACTGCGCATGTGCTGAGTAGCTGGGTTCGTTCTGTTGTGTTTCCTATATGCTGTTAATGCTGGTGTCGGCTGGGACACCTCTTGAGTTAAGTGCAATGAGTGCATAATAAATGAAGCTGTTTTTAATTATACTGCACTATGAAGTTTTTGTTGTTCCTTCCGAGTGTCTGGCATAACCCCTTTGGATACGAATAAGGTGATCTCTTGGAGAAGTGGATTTCCTTAGTGGTATTTAATTACAGAGCACTGCTTCTTTTAAATTGGTCTGCTTGGAGCTGGGTTCTGCAGAATATTACTCCCTGAAGACACATCCATGAGTGGTTCATTACTCTGCTAATACCATTGCACCAAAGCAATATATGCTTCAGTTTTTAATAGCTCTGGTGAGTTTATTTAGTGCTTTTGGTGGTGGATTGTCACATTTTTGTGCACTTTTCTTTGGACTTGTATTACACATCTTATTTTGGACTAGACGCCAAGCGGCCGCACATTTGCATTCAATAAAAAAAAAACATATGTGCTGAGAGCGCGTGCCCCGCGCACTCCCAGCACACATGTCTGGTACTCACGGAAAGCTCCCGGTCTTCTCTTTCGATCGGGACCTTTCCCGATCATGTGACCGCCGTGACGCGTCATGGCGGTCACATGATCCCTAAACCCTGTCCCGCCTCCTGGCTTCTGAAACTCTTAAAAGGCCAGGAGGTGCAGGCGGGAAGGGGTTAAAAAAAATTGCGTCTGAAAAACCACTACGCAAATACTGTCCTACATCGTGGCTAGTGTTTTAGGGCCCCTAGGAAGATGGGACACAGTACTACATGTACTTTGCCCTATCAGGAGCTAAATAATGTAAAAATATGGTGATTTTTCTTCTTTACTTTATACAAATAGTATTCACATAATCACTAGCCTTGATTTTTATTATGAAAGCTGCAGCTTAGAAGGAGGGATCAGCACAGAGAATAGCTACGTAAAACACTTAGTAGACTATGCTGTCAATCAGCCTCTATGGACTATAGAAAGGGTTGGAGAGGATCCATTGTCATTAGATGCAGTGCTGAGCCTTGGTGGTGCCGATCCATCCCAAGCCTTAGTGGTGCTGATCCATCCCAAGCCTTAGTGGCACTAGTAGTGGTAGACGTGTATCACCAATGTAGCACTACCCTCTTGAGGGAAGTTGAGTTTTTGGGTTCCCCTAAGCAATGCACAGCTAGGAAACATTTATTTTCCACACTTGCATCCACAGTCAGTAAAAAGTACATGAGCTTGTTTTTTGTTGTTTTTTTTAGAGGGTAACAACTTGAATGGGGTCTAAGGGTTTATTGGATGCCCAGTGGAACTGAAATAACTTGAGGACAACTTCTTAGGCACAAAAAGGCAAAGATCCAGCAGAAAGCGCAAAAAAACAAATCCTAGGCTCTCTACTCAGGAGTGGCTCTTCCCTTTTGACAAATCGATACACAACCTTTGCAAGGAGCACTTCCTCAGACCCCAGATGAAATTCTCACCCACTGGTTGTCTTGAGAATATCCCAGGGCAAGGGATTCTGAAATGCAGTGCCAGTGAGAACTAATTGGGTATTGTACCAGACTACCCTCTCACTTCTTTGGCTTTAAAGGTTGAAGCTGCATTTGAGGAAGTGCTGCTGTTGTGGAGCCTGGGGAGAGGTTTCTTCCCCTGCTGACAGGCCGTCTCCCCTTGGTAGACTGTGGGACAGTGGAGGTCCTTCTTTCCAGCTTCCAGCCTGTACGCAGAACCCTTCCTCTGGGGCCCCTCCCCAGGCTCCACAAAAGCAACACTTTCTCACTCCATCTCCCACCCCACTCCCCTTGCTGACCAGGCTCTTTCATATTTAAGGGCTGACCTAGCCACTATGCCAGGCCTCCTGCCTGGGGATTGGCCATATTCCCCTAAATATGCAGATCAGCCTCTCCTCGCCCCTGCCCACTGGCTTCTAGTCTCCAAGTCTCTAGAGCAGGGGGAGGTATCCGCGAACTGACCTGTAGAAACCTCCTGCCTTAACCTTAAGTGCCCTCACTGACTCACTCCCAGGCTGACTCATATCAAGGCTTCTAGCAAGCCTCTAACTGTACAAAGCAAAAAAAATATCTACACTGGAGGGCGTTACATCAATATAGCCCATGGAACTGTTACCCAGAATGGGACTGAGATTTAGGCATATTACATCATATTACACTGTTTGTGAAGCAATTGTTCAATACAAAATAAACTCCTCATAATTGTCTCTATTTGTGCTGTTGACATGGCCACAAATCCTGGTCAAATGACTGAATTCAAGCCTGTGTGGCAAACTTTACAAACCCATGTCCTCTAATGTTCTGGTATATAAGCCTTCAAGCGTTGTATGTGATATCAACTGTGGGTAATCAGAAAATTTATAACACATTGGGAAAAAATCCCTGTATGAGACAGCTGTTTATTAAAGCCAACTCTGGCAAAAGTAAAAGTCCTACCTTACAGTGGGGCTGCCCAGGCACTGCAGGGTTAGCTGAATGTTTCTGTCTCGGGGATGGTGGAAGCACTTTTACTTAACCAATCTTCCTCTTCCACGTTAAGATGATCCTCTACACTCCATCTATGGACTCTCTTCACTTCAAATGCAGGGCTTTGGTCTCTGCATTGGCCTTTATGTCAGGGGCATGCAACCGCTTGAATTCAGAGAAGAGATTCTCTAATGGGACACAAGCAACAAAAAAATAAATAAATCTGCACATTACCGTATACTTACCTCCTGTAGTGCCGCACTTTAGTAATGTGACATCGCTCCCCCTCTTCACTCCATTGCCACTGTTGACATCTTCCCGTCTTCTTCAGGGTCTGCCCATATGAAAGAAAAATATATTTGAAATATATTTTAAAAATATTCTTCCCAAATATATTGACATATACAGTCAGGTCCATAAATATTGGGACATCGACACAATTCTAACATTTTTGGCTCTATACACCACCACAATGGATTTGAAATGAAAAAACCAAGATGTGCTTTAACTGCAGACTGTCAGCTTTAATTTGAGGGTATTTACATCCAAATCAGGTGAATGGTGTAGGAATGACAACAGTTTGCATATGTGCCTCCCACTTGGTAAGGGACCAAAAGTAATGGGACAATTGGCTTCTCAGCTGTTCTATGGCCAGGTGTGTGTTATTCCCTCATTATCCCAATTACAATGAGCAGATAAAAGGTCCAGAGTTCATTTCAAGTGTGCTATATGCATTTGGAATCTGTTGCTGTCAACTCTCAAGATGAGATCCAAAGAGCTCTCACTATCAGTGAAGCAAGCCATCATTAGGCTGAAAAAACAAAACAAACCCATCAGAGAGATAGCAAAAACATTAGGTGTGGCCAAAACAACTGTTTGGAACATTCCTAAAAAGAAGGAACGCACCAGTGAGCTCAGCAACACCAAAAGACCCGGAAGACCACAGACAACAACTGTGGTGGATGACCGAAGAATTCTTTCCCTGGTGAAGAAAACACCCTTCACAAAAGTTGGCCAGGTCAAGAACACTCTCCAGGAGGTAGGTGTATGTGTGTCAAAGTCAACAATCAAGAGAAGACTTCACCAGAGTGAATACAGAGGGTTCACCACAAGATGTAAACCATTGGTGAGCCTCAAAAAGAGGAAGGCCAGATTAGAGTTTGCCAAACGACATCTAAAAAAGCCTTCACAGTTCTGGAACAACATCCTATGGACAGATGAGACAAAGATCAACTTGTACCAGAGTGATGGGAAGAGAAGAGTATGGAGAAGGAAAGCAACTGCTCATGATCCTAAGCATACCACCTCATCAGTGAAGCATGGTGGTGGTAGTGTCATGACGTGGGCATGTATGGCTGCCAGTGGAACTGGTTCTCTTGTATTTATTGATGATGTGACTGCTGACAAAAGCAGCAGGATGAATTCTGAAGTGTTTCGGGCAATATTATCTGCTCATATTCAGCCAAATGCTTCAGAACTCATTGGACGCCGCTTCACAGTGCAGATGGACAATGACCCAAAGCATACTGCAAAAGCAACCAAAGAGTTTTTTAAGGGAAAGAAGTGGAATGTTATGCAATGGCCAAGTCAATCACCTGACCTGAATCCGATTGAGCATGCATTTCACTTGCTGAAGACAAAACTGAAGGGAAAATGCCCCAAGAACAAGCAGGAACTGAATACAGTTGCAGTAGAGGCCTGGCAGAGCATCACCAGGGATGAAACCCAGCGTCTGGTGATGTCTATGCGTTCCAGACTTCAGGCTGTAATTGACTGCAAAGGATTTGCAACCAAGTATTAAAAAGTGAAAGTTTGATTTATGATTATTATTCTGTCCCATTACTTTTGGTCCCTTAACAAGTGGGAGGCACATATGAAAACGGTTGTAATTCCTACACCGTTCACCTGATTTGGATGTAAATACCCTCAAATTAAAGCTGCCAGTCTGCAGTTAAAGCACATCTTGTTTGTTTCATTTCAAATCCATTGTGGTGGTGTATAGAGGCAAAAATGTTAGAATTGTGTCGATGTCCCAATATTTATGGACCTGACTGTATTTGAAATGCTACAATTTTAGCCATATTCAATATATTTCAAAATATAGCTCAATAAATATATATATATATATATATATATATATATACAGTGAGGAACAGAAGTATTTGAACACCCTGCGAATTTGCAAGTTCTCCCACTTAGAAATCATGGAGGGGTCTGAAATTCACATTGTAGGTGCATTCCCACTCTGAGAGACAGAATTTAAAAAAAAAATTCAGGAAATCACATTGTATGATTTTTAAAGAATTTATTTGTCTTGCACTGCTGAGCATAAGTTTTGAACACCTGAGAAAATCCGTGTTAATATTTGGTACAGAATCCTTTGTTTGCAATTACAGAGGTCAAACATTTCCTGTAGTTTTTGACCAGGTTTGCACACACTGCAACAGGGATTTTGGCCCACTCCTTCACACAGATCTCCTCTAGATCTGTCAGGTTTTCGGGGCTGTCGCTGAGCAACATGGAGTTTCAGCTCCCTCCAAAGATGTTCTATTGGATTTAGGTCTTGAGACTGGCTAGGCCACTATAGAACCTTGATATGCTTCTTATGGAGCCACTCCTTGGTTATCCTGGCTGTGTGCTTCGGGTCGTTGTCATGTTGGAAGACCCAGCCACGACCCATCTTCAGTACTCTGACTGAGGGAAGGAGGTTGTTGCTCAAAATCTCACAATAAATGGCCCCATTCATCCTCTCCTTAATACAGTGCAGTCGTCCTGTCCCCTTCGCAGAAAAGCACCCCCAAAGCATGATGTTACCACCCCCATGCTTCACAGTAGGGATGGTATTCTTGGGATGCAACTCATCCTTCTTTTTCCTCCAAACACGATGAGTGAAGTTTAGACCAAAAAGTTCTACTTTGGTCTCATCTGACCACATGACTTTCTCCCATGCCTCCTCTGGATCATCCAGATGGTCATTGGCAAACTTCAGACGGGCCTGGACATGTGATGACTTGAGCAGGGGAACCTTCTGTGCAATGCATGATTTGAAACCATGACGGCATAGTGTTCTACCGACAGTGACCTTTGAAACTGTGGTTCCAGCTCTCTTCATGTCATTGACAAGCTCCTCCCTTGTAGTTCTGGGCTGATTCCTCACCTTTCTTATCATCAGTGATACCCCACAAGGTGAGATCTTGCATGGACCCCCAGTCCGAGGGAGACTGACAGTCGTCTTTAGCCTCTTCCATTTTCTAACAATTGCTCCAACAGTTGATCTATTTTCACCAAGCTGCTTGGCAATTCCCCCGTAGTGCTTTCCAGCCTTGTGGAGGTCCACAATTTTGTCTCTGGTGTCTTTTGACAGCTCTTTGGTCTTGCCCATGGTAGTAGTTGGCATTTGACTGACTGTGGGGTGGACAGGTGTCTTTAAGGAGCTCAGACAGGTGCTACTAAGTTAGATTAATGAGTGGAGTAGAGGTGGACTTTTTAAAGGCACAGTAACAGGTCTTTGAGAGCCAGAATTCGTGCTGTTTCTTAGGTGTTCAAATACTTATGTTCAGCAGTGCAAGACAAATACATTCTTTAAAAATCATACAATGTGATTTCCTGAATTTTTTTTTTAAATTCTGTCTCTCAGAGTGGGAATGCACCTACAATGTGAATTTCAGATCACTCCATGATTTCTAAGTGGGAGGACTTGCAAAATCGCAGGGTGTTCAAATACTTCTGTTCCTCACTGTATATATATATATATATATATATATATATATTGCATGTTGAAATGCGTTTTTAGTACAAAAATGTATGAAAAATATTTTTTAAAATACATTTCAAATATACTGTATGTCTTTAAAAATACAAATCTACATTTTTGGAATGCATTTACAAATATATATAACAATATATGTTAAAAAAAATCTGAAGAGTTTATTTAAAAAAATATATTTTTAAAAATATTTTGTAATAAATAAAAAACGCATTTCAAAGATTTTTCTTCCATGTGGGTGGAGTCTTCAGTTGGTCTGAGATGATGTAACTTCTGTTTATGCAGATAGGAGGTACTTTGTCTCGGCATCCACAGCATGTCAAAGTGGTACACTGACCTACACATGTACTTAGTGTAAAATAGGAAGAAAATTGCAGTCAGGCACAAAGAAGCTTTTGTTGCGAAAAATCCAGATTCTTTTTTGCAATAAAAGCCTACCTGCTGGCAATTAAAAAAGGCCTTAAATGAAGCTTTAAGGAAACCAGGGGCAAAACACAGGTTCACTTTAAAGAATTATGCATTGAAATGTTTGTCTGAGTTATCCCAAACTGCAATATTCCCCAGAATAACACCCTGCTGAGCTGCGAGCATAGCCTTTCAGTACTCCACATCAACATGCTGTCATTTTATCTGAAGAAATACTTTGAAAAATAGATGTAAACAGTTGCTTTAAAGAGAAATGCCTGCAAAGCTTTAAACTCTTTTTCCATACAATTGAGAACTGTCAACCAGCGTCAGGGTGTCACCTACTACAACCATTTCTGTGATGGCTCTGCGTTTTGAAAAATGTGGTTAATGGAAATTCAAGGCAGTAAGGAAATGGAAAATGTCACCACCTCTGTGAAGTTTTCAAAAGCATGCGAATTCGGAAATAAATTTGAAGCGATGGAAAAACATGCTCATCAATATTACGAAATGACCTTTTATTAAAAATTATTTCCTTTTTGCTGTATTTTTTCCAAATGGTTTTTAAACTGAGGATTATTTTGCTTTTTGCAAGAAGATGGGGGAGGTGAAATGCGGGAAACAAGGAGCAATCAGTATGATCATTCAGGCTCCTTTATATTCTCTACTAGGCCTCAGAGCTTATAAAATAGTTTGAAGAATAGTTTATCAACATAAAAATGTCACTTACTTGCTAGGTCATAAAAAAAATATAAATTTTTCTATATCTGTACAAGATGAGGGAGTGATCTTCTTTTCACTACACGGGCTGAGAAGGCCTTGCGTTGGGCCGGACATAAGTTTTATACATGCGCCAATAAACTGGGGCCAATGTTGGCCAAGAAACTTAATTTGCTAGGTCGCACGCATAAACATGTTCAACTCCGAGTGAGGGGAGGTGGCCTTACCTCGGACCCTGTGAAGATTACACATATATTTGCATTTTTTTGTCCTCCTTTTACCAGAAACCGAATACCTTTGTCGCGGAACATGCTGATAGTCTTTTTTGCTGAGCTGTGCCTACCCTCCTTACCTGTTGCAGCCCGGGATGCCCTGAATGCGGATATCTCCGAATCTGAACTCTACCAAGCCATCAAATTTTTGAAGGCCTCCAAGGCTCCAGGCCCAGATGGGTTTTCTGGGCTCTGCTATTAAAAATTTGCCACCGTTCTGGTTCCTCACTTGGTGGCCTTTTTCGATTCTTTGAAGTAGGGTTCCCGGCTTTCTTTGGAGTCTCTTCAGGCGCATATTACTATGATCCCTAAGAAAACTGAAGATGCCTTTGAACCGCAAGCTTTCAGACTGCTCTTGCTGCTAAATGTGGACTTGAACTTTCTGGGAAAGGTTCTGAGAACCTGAATTAATAACTATCTACTCTCACTTATCCATAGAGATCAGGTTGGCTTCGTTCCGGGGCGACAAGCTGCTGATAACATACATAAATTCATCCATCTGATTCATATCTTACTTCGCCGCAGGATACCGGGGTTTCCTTTATCCCTGGACATTTATAAAGCGTTATATTCGCTTTCTTGGGAGTATTTGACATATACGCTGTCTAGATGGGGGTTTGGTGACGCATTTCTGGCTTGGATCTCGGCTTTATATTCGTCTCCCTCAGCCTCTGTCAAATATGCAGGGTTTTTTTCCTCATCTTTCCCTATTTTCAGGGGCACGAGACAGGGATGCCCACTATCACCTGCTCTTTTTGTTCTAGCTCTCGAAACCTCTAGCTGCAGCCATTCAAAATCACCTGTATATTTCTGGAGTTCCCTATGCCAGCACTCAATACAAGGCCAACTTTTATGTGGATGATGCTCTTTTGGTTTTAACCAATATTCTCATCACTCTCCCCAATCCCCAGGTCATATACTGGACCGTTTTTCAGCTATATCTGGTCTTAGCATCAATTTGTCTAAAACCATTGAATATTACGCTCCCTGCCGACCTGGTTGAACGGTTGCAGACACAATTTCCCTTCCATTAGGCATCCCATTCCCTGGTTTAGCTTGGCGTTACATTTACTACCTCCTACTCTGCCTTATTTTTGGCTAATTATTACCCCTTACTGCGCTCTGTTGCTTCCCTGCTTCCTTCTTGGCAGTTTCCTTCTTTGCCATGGATTGGCCAGCTACATGCTGTCAAGATGACTATCTTGCTGAAGATCCTGTACTTTTTTCGCACTCTCCCTATTCAGGTCCCTGCTTTTTTTTTGTTAGTCTACTGCAAAGCCGGATTCTCCATTTTATTTGGGCTCATAAACGTCCCAGAGTGCCTAGAGCCACTCTGTATACTCATAGATTACGGGGAGGTTTGGGAGTTCCACACGTTTCTAGATACTATTTGGTGGCTCAGATCTCCCAGTTTTCTATGCTTCATGCCACGACAGATATCCCATTATGGGTACTCTTGGAATTACCCAACTGTGTTCCGCTTTCCTTAACTACATTGCTTTGGCTCCCGCCTAAGTTGCGCCCTCCGTATTTGAGCTCTATCATGCTTCACAGTTTACGAACCTGGGATTCTGTTAAATATTCAGGTAATTTGATATCATCATTTCTACCTCTTTTGCCGATTAAGCATAATCCTTTATTTCCACCAGGCTTAGACCATCCCCCTTCTTTCTCTTGGTGGACCTCCCATGGCTTTTGTTATTGTACATGATTTTCTGTGCGCTCGTGCATTTCCATCATGGGAGTCTCTTTGAGAATCACGGGGGGTCCCGCCACTGGAATATTATCGGTATTTGCAATTGCGCCACTGGGCCCTGTCCCTCCGTCGTACCTCGACATATCCTTACCGCAAAACGCCCTTTGAACACGTCTGTCAACATTCCCCAGGGTCCCATGGTCTCATTTCTGTAATTTATGCCTCTCTTAACAGTAGGTCCTCCTCACCACCCTTGTCTTATGTCTCTGAATGGGAGCGAGATCTGGGTTTCTCGATTGCGGTGGAGGATAGGCGTAGGGCCTGGGGGATGGTGGCGAAATGTTCCTTCAATACCGTCACTCTTGAGGCAGCCTACAAAGTTCTCCTGCAGTGGTACTGGGTCCCTGCTCGGACTGCTCACTTTAATCCGACTGGCGGAGATAGGTGTTTCCGGAACTGTGGTCTATGTGGGGACGTCTTGCACATTTGGTGGTCGTGCCTGCGATTGATAGGCTTCTGGTCTAGGGTTTTTGGTTTGCTGCAAACATTATTTCATATTACGGTTCGTAGGGATGCAAGGGTGGCCCTCCTGCATTGCCCAATTTTGGGTCTGTCTAGGTCTCAGCAGAAATTGGCATCCTACCTATTTATTTCAGCCAAACGTGCTATAACCCAAGCTTGGAGAACCCCTTCGGTTGTCTTCCAGGGGGTGAAGACCTGGATAAATGCTATGCTGATCAATGAACAGATGTCTAGCGTTCTTCAAGATTCTCATCAGAGATTCCTTAAGGTTTGGGAACCTTGGATACGTTATTCCCTGCCATCCCTGCCTCCTACTAGTTATGGCCTCCTATAGTTGTTGCCTGTGCTAGCCCTGGATCTGTGACTCTTTTAGTCTTCTTTTCTTCCATGTTTTCTCTCTGAATCTTTCATTTTTTCTATGTTTTTATATTTCCTTTTTTTATCAGTTTTTTTTTTTTACCGGTAATATGATGGATTGCTGCTGCTACTATTTGGTTTGGCTTTTTGCCGTCCCTCCTTGATGTCATTGGACATTCCATTATTTGGCTAATATAAGTCAGCAGGATGTATCTGTTTATGTATGTTATTGTTCTGCTCTGCCCCTGCGTGGGTGTATCTTGAGCTTGTTGTATTATTAAAACAAAAACTTTCTTAATAAAAATATTGAAATAGAAAAGAACTGGAAATAATTGAGTAGATCAAGTATTACCAGCAATTCCTGGATAGAGTTTGGAAGTTCATTGAGGGGGCTTAAGACTAAGGAAATAATCTAATTTGCTTTACCCTGAAGATAACCCCCCAAATGTCCACATGTGTGGTCTGCTAAATCTCTTCACACTAGGTGATGTGCGATGTGTTTTGCTGCTTGGGGTATGTAAACATTCAGAAAACAGGATTAGCAGTCACATAAGGTATTATCCTATTGTCATTTGTAGCTGGAAAAACAGACTGGCTGACATGTACTGGGCACAATGGATTGGGAAACAGCTGTATGTTGTTATCCCAGTGTTGGCTAATTCAGGGCTACTGTTTGTTGGTTTGTGTCTCATTATGCTCTTTTTCCCAGTTAAAGCAACAGAAAGAGTAACATTTATATTACAGAAAGGTGGCAGAGCTCTCTGTTTAGCCTAATGGATGCAATGCAGACATTGGTTTCTAACAGCATCAATCTTTACTGTGTTCTAATAAAAGGAAAAGTGTGACATGACTTAATGTAAAATAAAAAGTTTTTTCTCCTTAATGATCCTCTTAACAAACCTCCACACTTATCGATGTAGTGAACCTTAGGCCTAGTTCACACTGGCTTTGAAAGCAGGCGTTTGAAGGGCATTTTTAAAGCTCCTCAAACACCTATGCAAATTATACTATGGGCAGCACACAGTGCTGTTCACATTATCAAAACATGAAGTGTTAGCATCGTGTTTCTTCAAAATTGAAGCATCATGTAGAGTCAGGAGGCCTTTGAAGCCCTTTAACGCCTCCCATTCAAGTCTATGGTGACACTCCTCAAATGGGGTGTTGTTCACATTATCAAAACATGAAGTGTTAGCATCCTGTTTCTTCAAAATTGAAGCGTCATGTAGAGTCAGGAGGCTTTTGAAGCCTTTTAACCCCTCCGATTCAAGTCTATGGTGACACTCCTCAAATGCACTTGGAGGGGATTTTAAAATGACATGTTTTATCAAGAAAAGTTTTGGCTCTAGAAGCTGCTGTCTGACTTGACTTTAAAATGACAATGGTTTAAAAAAAAGTTATTCTATTCAAGTATGTGTTTTTAACTCAAGTACTTTCTCTTACTCTCAGCCTCCTTTAAATCTCCAAATTTCTTTCTTTTTTTTTTGCCGTTGTGATCCGACTTTCTGTTGGTGGGTATATTCGTTCTCCATAGTCCCACTATATTTAGGAATTAAGCCACCCTCTCTTGCTCTCTACTAAGATTTAATGAAAAATAGATTACAGCGCCATTAATAGGTAGATGTGTATGGATTACTTTTTGTGAGAATGAGGATATTGCTTAATGTCACTTTAATGAAAATATACTACTGGGTTCTTGCTAGCAGTGCACCAGATTCACGTGACTAGAGAAATTTGAGGGATATACGCAAGTTAACAATGTACAATTGGCTGTTGAGCTGTGAAAGTATAATTCTCAGTGACCGGGGTATATACTGCCTACCTAAATGCTAGTGAAGAAAACTGCATATTCTAGAGCAGTGGTCTCCAAACTGTGGCCCGGGGGCTGGATGCAGCTTGCCACTGACACCAACAACAGGGCAGAATTCCAGCAACTGACACAAACAATGGGGCACTATTCCTCCCACTGACACCAACAATGGGGCACTATTCTTTCCATTGACACCCACAATGGGCACTATTCCTCCCACTGACACCAACAATGGGGCACTATTCCTCCCACTGACACCAACAATGGGGCACTATTCTTCCCATTGATACCAACAATGTGGCACTATTGCTTCCACTGACACCAACAGTGGGGCACTATTCCTCCCACAGACACCAACAATGGGGCACTATTCTTTCCATTGACACCCACAATGGGCACTATTCCTCCCACTGACACCAACAATGGGGCACTATTCTTCCCATTGATACCAACAATGTGGCACTATTGCTTCCACTGACACCAACAGTGGGGCACTATTCCTCCCACTGACACCAACAATGGGGCACTATTCCTCCCACTGACACCAACAATGGGGCACTATTCTTCCCATTGACACCTACAATGGGGCACTTTTCCTCCCCCTAATACCAAAGATGGGGCATTGTTTACGCCCACTGGGCACAGTCTGACCCCCCGCCCCCTAAACTCTGAAGGACAGTAAACTGGCCCTTTGTTTAGAAAATTTGGTCTAGAGAAACAAATGTAGTGAGTTTGAGGGTTGTGCAGATTTATTAGACATGGGAAGAACATGGCTCACCAAAATATTTTGTATATATATTAGCAGTAAACCAGACTAAATAAGGTTACCAATACTTGGGTTGATTGTATGTTATACGTAAGTATTTTTGGACTTTCCTAGTCTATTATTGGACCATTTTCATCTATCTTTGCCATTCTAGGACAATAGATATTTGCAGGGAGCTCTGATGAACGGTGTGGTTGTACAAGGGCACAATCTGTACATGTGTTGAACCTCTACCATGTCATATATGCCAATAGATAGTTAAATCCTTTTAACTATGTGGTACGAAACGCGTTAAGGAGGAGACGCACGCCATGACGTCATGCCGCCCGATCACGGAGGTACGGCAGCCATCTTTAGATTCCAGCTGGTCAGTTTTTTTCATGTCAGCAATGTGCTAAACTGTTTATTCCTATGGATGATATGTTTCTTTCATAACAAATATTCAACAATTACGACACTATGGGCACAATTCTTTCTGGCTCTGCACCGAGCTATTAACATTTCAGGATCCCGGGTGACATCAGGCCATAACCATCCCAGAATCCAGCGGAGGGATATCCATACCAAGCTCCACATTCATCCCACCTTAAAGGGGACCTTTGGCTGATTCTAACATATTGTTATACTGCGCATTTAAAATGCGCATCTGGTGAGTGTGCATTTTTATCACCTTCTGCACTTCACCGGATCATCTTTATATGAATTATTGGAATATTTGAATATTTTATTCTTCACTTCGGGATCAGATTCTATATCACTAAAGGACAATTTGCACATCCTTTTTTGGGACAATCATTTATTACTTTATTAATATTATTGATTTACCTTTATTATTATAATCACACACCAGTCCGCTCCGGATTATTTATTTATCAAACTTTATATTCATTTCTTGGAATATTGATACATCTAGCACTTTATATTTATATTTATTTCATCAGTTGTGAATTTTATGTTTATTTAATGATATCATAGCGCTGCACTTTTATATTTTTAGTTAAATCCTGTTTGGGTCACCTGTACTCAATAATATAACACGTCAGGTAACCTGAGCTTTCAATATATGGCCAGTGTAGTATTTACCTTTGCCCAAATATTCTAAATGTATCTGCCTTATAAATCTGTTTCCATCCAAGCTAAAGGAGATGGAGATAGGCCTTTTCAGAGTGAACGAACTTCTACCAACACAATTTTCTCACTGAATTCTGTGACAGTAGAGAACAGTAGGAACATGCACCAGCATTGTTTATCTACTTATTCAGAGCTTTTCCCCTGTCATCTCTCCAATACATTTCCTTTACTAGACAATAAAAGCAAATGTCCTGACTAGTAAACACCAGGGTAAAACACAGCTGGATGCAAATCCCCAAACAGTTTACATGGCAAAGCCTCAAGTAAGAAAAATCCCATGACCTAAACAGAGCAAGTGGAGGTCATCTCATCTTCTAGGATCCTCTGCCCGGCATCTGTCATAGAAAGCAAGGCTACCATCTCAGTACCACATTTGGTATTACTAAACTCTGTACAGGTCTTGGCAACTTTATATTATTGGCCCCATTATAATACCAGATGTTTGGCAGATTTCTCCCAGTATATATTATTTTATGGTGCTCAGATGCTGGCTTTGTAGTATATCTTTTATGGAACCTCCTGGGCCTATGATAAGAAGTACTGTGTTAAAGTTACTGTTGTTTCTCTTTTCCCGCAGATAAAGGAAGAATACTGTTAGAATCTCCAACAGAGCTGTATGTAAACCCTAAGGCTAAGAGTGTGCGTTTTTCAGCGTTTTTTTAGCATTGTTGCATTAGCGTTTAGCCGCGTTTGCGTTTTTTAGCATTTTTTTGCCCCCCCAAAAAAAGTTGTTTTTGCTCAAAAAAAGTCCAAATAGGCTGGTTTGCTACGTTTTTCAGCGTTAGAGCGTTTTTACAGCTAAAAAACTCCTATAGAAACCCACTAGTTCTGGGGGGTTTTTTCAGCCAAAAAACGCCCCTGCCAAAAAATGCTGATTACAGCCTGTGTGTGCATGGACACATAGGATAACATGCTGGGGAGTTTACTGGCTGTAGAAAAAAATTCCAAAAGCCAAAAACAGCAGCTGTAAAAACGTTCAGTGTGCATGAGGAGTAAGAATCAACTTCTCTTATTTAGCCCATTCTTGGTCTGTTAAATATTCAGTGGAATGTGTTTTGTTGCATCTGTTCAGTAAGTGTGAAAAATCCTGTTGATCCTGCCAGAAATATTGTGAATGGATAATTTCCTGTGCTGCACTCTTATCAGAGTATATACACTATATCAGGGCTTGACAAGTTTACTTTGAATCTAGTAACAAGTTAAAAAAAACAGTTTTTTTTTTTAGTGTAGCGTAGGCTGTCAGCATGTGTGCCATTATGAAAAGAGTCCTATGCGAGTTTGTAGCAGTGTGTTCCAGACTCGCAAGTGATTGAGTAGAGTGGCATGCAGAGATAAGTGTTCACATAGGATTGCTATTAAGAGGAGTTTTCCTGTTGAAGTCTATGGGAGGTGTTTTCCTGTTGATGTCTATGGGAGGCATTTACCCATTGAAGTCTATTGACAGGAGTTTTCTCATTGAAGTCTATGGGAGTCGTTTTCCCGTTGAAATCTGAGGGAGGCATATTCCCGCTGAAGTCTATGGGAAGCGTTTTTCTGTTGAAGTCTATTAGAGGCATTTAGAGGCATTTTCCAGTTGAAGTCTGTGAGAGGCGTTTTCCGATGAAGTCTGTGGGAGGCGTTTTCCCGTTGAAGGTTGAAGTCTGTGGGAGGCGTTTTTCCTTTGAACTCAATGGTAGGCGTTTTCCTGTTGAAGCCTATGGGAGGCATTTTTCTGTTGAAGTCTTTGGGAGCCATTTTCCCATTAAAGTCTATGGATGGCGATTTCCCATTGGAGTCTGTGGGGCACGATTTCCCATTGAAGTCTGTGGGGCACGATTTCCCATTGAAGTCTGTGGGGCGCGTTTTCCCATTGAAATCTGTGGGGTGTGATTTCTCATTGAAGTCTGAGGGCATGATTTCTCATTGAAGTTTATGGGGGGTGATTTCCCATTGAAGTCTATGGGGCGTGATTTCTCATTGAAGTTTATGGGGCGTCATTTCTATTAAAGTCAATGGGAGGCAGTGCGTGAACCCAGGCACCAGGATGCAATTTCTAGTCGCCATGGCGACCTGGCGCCTGGGATTTGTTGAGCCCTGCACTATATATATACAGGGGGGCAAAAAAGTATTTAATCAGCCACCGATTGTGCAAGTTCTCCCACTTAAAAAGATGAGAGAGGCCTGTAATTGGCATCATAGGTAGACCTCAACTATGAGAGACAAAATGGGGAAAAAAAATCCAGACAATCACATTGGCTGATTTGGAAAGAATTTATTTGCAAATTATGGTGGAAAATAAGTATTTGGTCACCTAAAAACAAGCAAGATTTCTGGCTCTCACAGACCTGTACCTTCCTCTTTAAGAGGCTCCTCTGCTCTGCACTCATTACCTGTATCAATGGCACCTGTTTGAACTTGTTATCAGTATAAAAGACACCTGTCCACAACCTCAAACAGTCACACTCCAAACTCCGACGCACGCGCGCACGCGCGCACGCACGCACGCACGCACGCACGCACGCACACACACACACACACACACCTTCTTATGCACAAAGGGCATTTACCCATCAAGGCCTAATGTTTTTTGTTAACGTGTTTTTAAGCATTTAGGTGTGTCAAGCATTTGAGCATTCATTCGTATATTAAATTATGCTGGCCATTGAAATGAATGAATGCTCAAGCACTAAATTCGCCTAGAGTTTAGGTGCGTTTACAGGCTTTTAGCCCATCAAGCATTTTTTTCTGCTCAAACATTCATCTCCTAAATGCACAAATTTTGGTTTTATTTATAAACTCTCCTCTTCTAATACGCCCGTAAACACCCATGTATGCATGGCCACATAGGCTAACATAAGGGGTGTTTAGAGGCTGGAAAAAAAAAGTGCAACACCCTTAAAAGCAGTGTTTTTTACACTCAGTATGCATGAGGCCCAAAGCAAATCGTGAAATTGGAAACATTATGAATTGGCCTTTAAAAGCTGTGAGCCAAAAGATTTTTTGGGGAAAAGTGGTTAATTGTTTAAAAGAACTAACAATACAGAACAACATTAAGGAACCTAAAGGAATAGTAATTATGCCCAGCACTTTTATAAGGGTTAATTGATGCAACTTTTTTTTTTAGTTGAAAAGTTGAAGGATAAACAGCCATCTGGAATATTTGAGAACTGATTCTCCTTTGTTCAGCTAAACCTGGTCAACACATTTTTCTGTATAGATTGATAAAAAACGCTGGAAAAAGACAAACATATGCTGAAAACCGTTTTCTAATTAACCCCCTCCCCCCCCCACACACACTCACCATTCAAGAAAATTAGATAAGCCTCCATGCACATTGGACGTTTTAATAACGCTGGTAATGTTAGCTGTGCAAAGGCATGTTAAAAATTTGAGTTTTTCAGCGTTTTTGTAGCATTTTTGTATTAGCGTTTTGGCGCGTTTTTTCCATGTTTGCATTTTTTAGAGTTTTTTTTTTACCCTAAAAAACTCAATTTTATTTTGGTAAAAAAAAGTCCAGAAATGCTGTTTTGCCGTGATTTACCGCGTTGTACAGTGTTTTAGAGTGTTTTACAGCTAAAAAACTCCTCTAAAAGCCCACTAGTGCTGTTTTTTTTTCCAGCCAAAAACGTCCCAGCCAAAAAATGTTGATTACAGTCTATGTGTGCATGGACACATTGGATAACATGCTGGGGAGTTTACTGGCTGTAGAAAAAAATGTCAAAAGCCAAAAACAGCCGCTGTAAAAACTTCCAGTGTGCATGAGGACTAAAACTCCCCACACATTGATATGTTCGGTTTTAGTTGGTCATCACCAAGAGTATGAATGCATGCAATGAAATGACTGTTCAGAGACTGTCTGCTTGGTCATAGCCTCTATCTATCTAAGCCAGCTGTGTAGACAGGCCAAATCAGCACAAATGAGAATATGTCCCCTGGAGCTGTCTTGACCACCAGATCAAGGGGTCACCTCCCTGAAACATTGTTTCCTCTGCATCCCTAAAGTTGCACTAAAATATATTTTTATTCTTCAAAAATAATCAATAGACATCCCCTATTTAATGGCTCTGTAATCTATTTTCGTAAAACTTTTTTTTTTTCTTGCTTTTTTTTCTGCCTCCTTGTAACGTCCTTTGTGAGCTCCCAAACATCTCTATTCCCCACTTACTTCTGTTTGTTTGGAACAATCAGTACATTAGCTGTTACTTTACACTTCTCTATGTGCACTATATCCCATTGATCATAGTCCCTGGTTTATCTAAAGAATGACCAAGAGAGGGTGGCACTGTTCCTATATACTCTGGGATCATGGAGAATATATGTAGCCACCTTTTAACAGGAAGTCAGATCATAGCAACAAGAACAAAGGAATTTGGAGATTTGGAGGAAGCTGAGAGGAATAGATGATATTTTTTAAAGTTAAAGAGATATTACACCTGCAACCAAAAATGTCATATATTTCAGCCAACCAGTCTTCACCTGGTGATGTGGCCAGGAACACACCATCTGTATTAGAGTGCCTCCACTCAGCATTTTAAGTCTGGGGGGGGGGGGGGGTTAGATAGTTACAAAGTTAGTCTGGCTGAAAAAAGACCATCCATCCAGTTCAACCATTAAAAAAAAAAAAATTATAATCCTATACCCACAGTTGATCCAGAGGAAGGCAAAACCCCCCAGCAAAGCATGATCAAATTTGCTCCTGCAGGGAAAACATTCCTTCCTGATCCCCCACGAGGCAATCGGATATTCCCTGGATCAACTTTACCTATGAATGTTAGTATCCAGTTATATTCTGTGTATCTAAGAAAAAATCCAGACCTTTTTTGAAGCAATCCACTGAGCTGGCCAGAACCAACTCTTGAGGAGACTAGTCCACATTTTCACAGCTCTTACTGTGAAGAAACCTTTCCGTGTTTGGAGATTACATTTCTTTTCCTCCAGACATAAAGAGTGCCCCCTTGTCTTCTGTGATAACCTCAGGGTGAATAGCTCTACACCAAGTGCACTATATGAACCACTGATGTATTTATATATGTTGATCATATCCCCCCTTAATCTCCTCTTTTCAAGAGAGAATAAATTCAGTTCCTCTAATCTTTCCTCATAGGTGAGCTCCTCCATGCCTCTTATCAGTTTGGTTGCACTTCTCTGTACTTTCTCCAGTTTCCCAATGTTCTTGTTGTGAATTGGTGCCCAAAACTGAACTGCATATTCCAGATGAGTTATTACTAATGATTTGTACAGGGTAATATGATATCTCTCTCTCTCCGGAGTCTATACCTTTTTTAATACAAGAGATGTACTAGCAGATTTAAAAACACTAACACATTGAAACCAGACTCCAGCTAAATTTTATAATCAGTTACAGCAACATTTTTTTTTCCTTTTGGGATAAAGGTTTTGC
The DNA here is from genome assembly GCF_062004578.1 of Staurois parvus. NCBI lineage: Eukaryota > Metazoa > Chordata > Amphibia > Anura > Ranidae > Staurois > Staurois parvus. The sequence goes on along the minus strand of NW_028317973.1, from coordinate 2,268,305 downwards.
ATAATTAAATAAAAGTTGACTATTGCAAGCACACAGTGTTAAATGGTTTGTGTCATCCATGTAAACTGATACATTCTTCTGGAGAGCTTATTCTTTTGAAAAAAAACCAGACTTACTGGATGAATCACAAGATGAAAATAAAGGAAAGAGAGCCTAAAAAAGAAAATGAATGCAGCTACTGCATCTAAGAATTGGTAAGCTACAATATAATAAATGTTTACTTTTGGGTTTACTACTACTGTAAGGATACATACTTGAATAGATTTTTTTGTTTTTTTAAACCAGAGTTTAATGTCACATTAATAAAAGGGATGTTCCGCATGTATGATAGAGCTTCAATTGGTAATCTTTATTGCTCTGTATTAATGCATTAAGGTTATCCATTTACAACTGTAGAGCACCCATATGAACTGCCATGAAGCATCTGGCCTGGTCTGGTGTAATACAATAATATAGAGGCCAGTCCGGAACAATGCGTTTGTGTGTTTGCATTCCAACAAACACCCATGGCATTCCACTATGGAGCCACCATGAGTTCACCATGGACTCTCAGCAGCCTCAGCGGACAGAAGAGCAATAATATAATACAGTAATTTACCACTATGTTCAGGCCCTATTGCATCTTTTGCAAATATAGTTTTCTTTTAACTTAAAGCTGAACTCCAGACACAAAAATGTTCATGTGAATACATTCTCCAGTAGCCACAATGATATACAGTGGGGCAAAAAAGTATTTAGTCAGCCACCAATTGTGCAAGTTCTCCCACTTACAAAGATGAGAGAGGCCTGTAATTGGCATCATAGGTAGACCTCAACTATGAGAGACAAAATGAGAAAACAAATCCAGACAATCACATTGGCTGATTTGGAAAGAATTTATTTGCAAATTATGGTGGAAAATAAGTATTTGGTGAATATGAAAAGTTCATCTCAATATTTTGTTATATATCCTTTGTTGGCAATGACAGAGGTCAGACGTTTCCTGTAAGTCTTCACAAGGTTGGCACACACTGTTGCTGGTATGTTGGCCCATTCCTCCATGCAGATCTCCTCTAAAGCAGTGATGTTTTGGGGCTGTCACTCACTAGGCAACAGAGACTTTCAACTCCCTCCAAAGGTTTTTTCTATGGGGTTGAGATCTGGAGACTGGCTAGGCCACTCCAGGACCTTGAAATGCTTCTTACGAAGCCACTCCTTCGTTGCCCGGGTGGTATGTTTGGGATCATTGTCATGTTGGAAGACCCAGCCACAGTTCATCTTCAATGCCCTTGCTGATGGAAGGAGGTTTGCACTCAAAATCTCACAATACATAGCCCCATTCATTCTGTCCTGTACATGAATCAGTCGTCCTGGTCCCTTTGCGGAGAAACAGCCCCAAAGCATGATCTTGCCACCTCCATGCTTCACGGTAGGTATGGAGTTCTTTGGATGCAACTCAGCATTCTCTTCTCCAAACACGACGAGTTATGTTTTTACCAAACAGTTCTATTTTGGTTTCATCTGACCATATGATATTTTCCCAGTCCTCTTCTGGATCATCCAAATGCTCTCTAGCAAACTTCAGAGGGGCCCAGACATATACTGGCTTAAGCAGGGAGACACGTCTGGCACTGCAGGATCTGAGTCCCTGGCGGCGTAGTGTGTTACTGATGGTAGCCTTTGTTACATTGGTCCCAGCTCTCTGCAGGTCATTCACTAGGTCCCCCCATGTGGGGAGATTTTTGCTCATCGTTCTTGTGATCATTTTGACCCCACGGGGTGAGATCTTGTGTGGAGCCCCAGATCGAGGGAGATTATCAGTGGTCTTGTATGTCTTCCATTTTCTAATTATTGCTCCCACAGTTGATTTGTTCACACCAAGCTGCTTGCCTATTGGAGATTCAGTCTTCCCAGCCTGGTGCAGGTCTACAATTTTGTTTCTGGTGTCCTTCGACAGCTCTTTGGTCTTCACCATAGTGGAGTTTGGAGTGTGACTGTTTGAGGTTGTGGACAGGTGTCTTTTATACTGATAACAAGTTCAAACAGGTGCCATTGATACAGGTAATGAGTGCAGGACAGAGGAGCCTCTTAAAGAAGAAGGTACAGGTCTGTGAGAGCCAGAAATCTTGCTTGTTTGTAGGTGACCAAATACTTATTTTCCACCATCATTTGCAAATAAATTCTTTCCAAATCTGCCAATGTGATTGTCTGGATTTTTTTTTCTCATTTTGTCTCTCATAGTTGAGGTCTACCTATGATGCCAATTACAGGGATCTCTCATCTTTTTAAGTGGGAGAACTTGCACAATTGGTGGCTGACTAAATACTTGTTTGCCCCACTGTAAATCCACTTTGTGTCCACCAATGCCTTCACAAATCCAGTTATTATCTTGTAAAAGTAGTAGTGACATCATCATTGTGCTGTACACAGATTATACAGAGAGCAGCACTGTGGGAGGGACTCAGCAGGCCCCACCTACTGCAGATTTTATGTAGACATCTACAGGAGGGGGCGTATACAAGACCTGTTACTCTGCACAAGGAGAGAGAGCAGCAGTGACTGGTTTTTAGTACAGGAAGCTCCTACAAAGAGGTGAAGTTTCACACAGAAATCCTACACAGATTTGAAAGAAAATGACAGTACACCAAACCTCAAGTAAGAATAGGCATGCATCCAGTATTTAGACCAGCCATAGACGGTTCTAATGTCAGTGGGTTCAGCAGGAACCGGCCGAGATTTGAACCATGTATAGGCAGGCTAATTGTATCCAAGTTGTTCAATCAACCTGGGTACAACTTTCCTGCCAGATTTTGCATGCGATTATCGCTAGCAGCTGTTATATCCCCTAGCAATAATCACTGTAGTCTTTCAGAGGGGATGGCTCCCTTTGTCCCCCCGCCTCCCTACCAGGAGAACACAATGGCTCAGCAGGAGGGATTTCCCTGTCAACACTGCCTGTGGTTGCAGGAACAAAATTTGCTCTGTCTATGACCTGCCAAAGAGAGTATTTGCTGAACCCAGAGATCAGCTGAGTTCTTTCTGTGCTTCCTAGCCATGTACGTGCAGCTTCTCAATAAAGTACTATATATCTAAAACATTTCCATTTATTTTGGATAGGGTGAAATGGTTTAAAGCCCAAGTGTAGATAAAATAAAAAATTTAAAAATCAGCACAAGGGACATAACGTACAGTCAGTATTATGTGTCCCTTGTGCTGATTCCCCTTCCATTAGTACAAATCCTCCTCCGCCCATGCCCCCCAACTCAAATGGCTGTAATCATCCGCTGCAGTGGGGGTAAAACGAAATAACGGGCTGTCATAGACTCTCATGAAGAGTATGATTGATAGTTCTGCCCCCTCCATTAATAGATTGTGTGTCATTCATAGAAGCTGTAGTATGACTTCTATGAATGGAGGAGCTGGGCAGAAAGGGCGGGTATAGTCAGGCTGTCTTGATGTGACAGCCCCTTAGTTGTGGTGATGGCGTGGGGGGCATGAATGAAGAGAGATTTCTTCTAACAGAAGAGAAATCAGAAAAAGGGGACACATCCTACTGACTGTAAGGCTGGCCATACATTATACAATTTTCTGTCCCAATTTCTGCCCAATTTCCTTTATATTTACCTTCAACTATGTAGTGCAAGAACCTGCCTAATTGGATAAAGTTGAAAGTGTTGTTTAGGTTTGACCTCATATTATATGGTTTTTGGTAAATCTAAACCAAAAATCTCAAGAAAATTGAATAATGTATTGTATAATGTATGGCCAGCCTAAGTTATGTCCTTTGTGTTGATTTTTCTTTTTTCTCTTAACTACACTTGGGGTTTAAAGTTCCTATCGGGGGAATTTCCCATCACTTCATGCCCTGTAGACACAACAGGAAGCTGAAGCAACTCTCTCCAAAAGGTGGGAAATCTCCTGGACATTTGTCACCGAAACAAGAAACATGTTTCCATAGCAAGATTTTGAAGATAACTTCCAATGGGGCTCTAGTGAACCTGGTGGCAGTCATAGAATCCTTCACTTTGGAGAGATTTCCCTTCACTTCCTGTCCCATAGCCAAAACAGGAAGGCAGATAAAATCCCTCTAATGGGGCACTGATGGCAAAAATAAACCTTTCAGGGGTTATAACCTTCCCTTATGCAGGCCATAGATGGGTCGAAAACCAGCCGTTTGTTTAAAAAAAACCCGAAAAATCGGTTGTTCAATAGGCTGACGTTACCACCAACGGTAAAAAAAATCGGCCGATTTTTGTCCCGTCTACGGCCGGCATTTAATTACTTCTGTCCCTGCAGAGAGCTCCACTATTATACAGTGGGGATGGAAAGTTTGGGCACCCCAGCTAAAAATTTGTATTAATGTGCATAAAGAAGCCAAGGAAAGATGGAAAAATCTCCAAAAGGCATCAAATTACAGATTAGACATTCTTATAATATGTCAACAAAAGTTAGATTTTATTTCCATCATTTACACTTTCAAAATAACAGAAAACAAAAAAATGGCGTCTGCAAAAGTTTGGGCACCCTGCAGAGTTAATATCTTGTACTGCCCCCTTTGGCAAGTATCACAGCTTGTAAACGCTTTTTGTAGCCAGCCAAGAGTCTTTCAATTCTTGTTTGAGGTATCTTTGCCCATTCTTCCTTACAAAAGTCTTCCAGTTCTTTGAGATTTCTGGGCTGTCTGTCACGCACGGCTCTTTTAAGGTCTATCCATAGATTTTCAATTATGTTGAGGTCAGGAGATTGTGAAGGCCATGGCAAAACCTTCAGTTTACGCCTCTTGATGTAATCCCCCATGGATTTCGAGGTGTGTTTAGGATCATTATCCATTTGTAGAAGCCATCCTCTCTTTAACTTCAGCTTTTTCACAGATGGCATCAAGTTACCATCCAAAATTTGCTGAAATTTTACCGAATCCATTTTCCTTCTACTCGTGAGATGTTCCCTGTGCCACTGGCTGCAACACAACCCCAAAGCATGATTGATCCAACCCCATGCTTAACAGTTGGACAGAGGTTCTTTTCATTCAATTCTGTGCCCCTTCTTCTCCAAACGTACCTTTGCTCATTCCGGCCAAAAAGTTCAATTTTAACCTCATCAGTCCACAGAACTTGTTTCCAAAATGCATCAGGCTTGTCTATATGTTCATTTGCAAAGTTCAAACAATGATTTTTGTGGTGAGGACGTAGAAGAGGTTTTCTTCTGATGACTCTTCCATGAAGACCATATTTGTACAAGTATCTCTTTATAGTGGAATAGTGACCACAACTCCAGTGTCTGCCAGATCTTTCTGGAGGGATCGTGCAGTCAAACGTGGGTTTTGAATTGTTTTTCTCACAATCCTGCGAGCTGTTCTGTCTGATATTTTTCTTGGTCTTCCAGATGTTGCTTTAACTGCCACTGTTCCTGATGACTGCCATTTCTTAATTACATTCCGAACAGAGGATATTGACATCTGAAAACGCTTTGCTATCTTCTTATAGCCTTCTCCAGCTTTGTGGGTGTCAACTATTTTCAGTTTCAGTTTTCTGGACAACTGCTTAGAAGAACCCATGATGCTGATTGTTGGGGCAAGGTCAGATGAGTCTGGGCATTTAAAACCTTTGAGATTGACATCACCTGGTCTTCCCAGACGATGATTGAGAACAATCCATGACACTGGCAGGTCTCAGCTTGGCAAAGGGGGCAGTGCAAGCTATAAATTCTGTAGGGTGCCCAAACTTTTGCAGACGCCATTTTTTTGTTTTCTGTTACTTTGAAAGTGTAAATGATGGAAATAAAATCTAACTTTTGTTGACATATTATAAGAATGTCTAATCTGTAATTTGATGCCTTTTGGAGATTTTTCCATCTTTCCTTGGCTTCTTTATGCACATTAATACAAATTTTTAGCTGGGGTGCCCAAACTTTCGATCCCCACTGTATTTGACATGAAAAAGTATTGCGGTTGCAAGAATGTATCTATTTGTATCCATTTCGGATACAGATGTTTTTATTCAGATACAAATAGATACATTGTTGCAACCGCAATACTTTTTCATGTCAAATATAAAAGCGGACTGGAATTCTTTTTCTTCTTCTTCTTCTTCTTTTTCTTCTTCTTCTTCTTTTTCTTCTTTTTCCAGGTCACGGCTCATGCGCAGATTTTTTATCTGTAAAAAGATCGGCCGATTTGCCCATCATTGCCGGGAAAATCATCCGATCGGCAAAATCGGCCGATTTTTTTCCAACTTCACTGTTAAAAAAATGTGCCATAATCCCGAAAAACAGCCGACCAATTACCCACTAACGGTGCGAAAATCAGCCGATTTTCGACCCATCTATGGCCTGCATTACTCTATGCAAAGTTGGCCTTTAGTTCTACTATACAGTCATGGCCGAAATTGTTGGCACCCTTGATATTTTTCCTGAAAATCAAGTATTTCACACAAAAAAGGTATTGCATTAACACATGTTTTGCTATACACATGTTTATTCCCTTTGTATGTATTGGAACAAATATAAAACAGAGGCAGAAAAGCAAATATGACATAATGTCACACAAAACCCCAAAAATGGGCTGGACAAAAGTATTGGCACCCTTAACTTAATATTTGGTTGCACACCCTTTGGAAAACATAACTGAAATCAGTCGCTTCCTATAACCATCAATAAGCTTCTGACACCTCTCACCCGGAATTTTGGACCACTCTTCCTTTGCAAACAGCTCCAGGTCTCTCTTATTGGAAGGACACCTTTTCCCAACAGCAATTTTAAGATCTCTCCACAGGTGTTCAATGGGATTTAGATCTGGGCTCATTGCTGGCCACTTCAGAACTCTCCAGCGCTTCTTTGCCATCCATTTCTGAGTGCTTTTTGACGTATGTTTGGGGTCATTGTCCTGCTGGAAGACCCAGGATCTTGGACGCAAACCCAGCTTTCTGACACTGGGCCCTACAGTGCGACCCAAAATCCTTTGGTAATCCTCAGATTTCATGATGCCTTGCACACAGTCAAGGCACCCAGTGCCAGAGGCAGCAAAACAACCCCAAAACATCATTGAACCTCCACCATATTTTACCGTAGGTACTGTGTTTTGTTCTTTGTAGGCCTCATTCCGTTTTCGGTAAACAGTAGAATGATGTGCTTTACCGAAAAGCTCTATCTTGGTCTCATCTGTCCACAAGACGTTTTCCCAGAAGGCTTTTGGCTTACTCAAGTACATTTTGGCAAACTGTAGTCTTGCTTTTTTATGTCTCTGTGTCAGCAGTGGGGTCCTCCTGGGTCTCCTGCCATAGCGTTTCATTTCATTTAAATGTCGACGGATAGTTCGCGCTGACACTGATGCTCCCTGAGCCTGCAGGACAGCTTGAATGTCTTTGGAACATGTTTGGGGCTGCTTATCCACCATCCGGACTATTCTGCGTTGCAATCTTTCATCAATTTTCCTCATCCGTCCACGACCAGGGAGATTAGCTACAGTGCCATGGGTTGCAAACTTCTTGATAATGTTGCGCACTGTGGACAAAGGCAAATCTAGTTCTCTGGAGATGGACTTGTAACCTTGAGATTGTTGATATTTTGCCACAATTTTGGTTCTCAGGTCCTCAGACAGTTCTCGTCTCCTCTTTCTGTTGTCCATGCTTAGTGTGGCACAGACAGACACACAATGCAAAGGTTAAGTGAACGTCTCTCCTTTTTATCTGCTTTCAGGTGTGATTTCTATATTGCCCACACCTGTTACTTGCCCCAGGTGAGTTTACAGGAGCATCACATGCTTGTAACATTCTTATTTATCCGCAGTTGTGAAAGGGTGCCAATACTTTTGTCCAGCCCATTTTTGGAGGTTTGTGTGACATTATGTCGAATTTGCTTTCTTTCCTCCCTTTTTTTGTTTTGTCCCAATACACACAAAGGGAATAAACATGTGTATAGCAAAACATGTGTTAATGCAATACGTTTCGTGAGAAATACATGATTTCCTGGAGAAATATCAAGGGTGCCAACAATTTCGGCCATGACTGTATATAAACTTTTGGATATTTCAGTATTTTTTATGGAATTGAAGTGTATTTGGAGGCAGGCATATGGATACATGCACAATCTAGTGAATGTCATATCATTTTGTTGAAAATGCCATTAGGTGAGTTGTTATGGGTATCCATGGCAATAATAAACCGACATTGTGGACTGTAGAACATGTTACATGAATAAGATTTTCCATGTGTATGGGTGTCTTGGGGGATGACTTACTCATGACTTGGTTAAAACGTACAGTGGGGAATATAAAATCCCTAAATCCTCCTTCTTGTGTTTAGTCTGAATCACAGTATGACATCACTGGCCGCACGTTGTACATAGATAAGTGCTTTCATATGCAGCTCTGATAAATATCACACAGAGGTCATTATTAAAGGCACATCGCTGTCATTGATAAGTCCATAAGACTGGAAGAGAACTCCTGTCCTCTGATGAACTCTGGTCGACATAAAGGATCCTGGAGATGTAGAAGGAATATCCTCCCATGTCTATTTCTGCACAGTTCAGGGGGAGTGGGAATGCAGGATACAGGCAGATGGCCAAATTCCGGAGCGCTGTATGCCTAGAGCCTCCCAAATGCAGATTGGGTCTATGACAGAATGTGGGCTACGCATCGCAAATGAATGGAACTTCTCTGCCTCGGGGCTATGACAGGCAAGAGGAAGAAACGCCTGACAGCCCATCCTGTGGTTTCTCGCAGATGTCCTAGGCTGACAGCTCCCTGTTCTGCATAAGAAATCACTTAGAAATGTGAGTTTTGAGTTATAAGATCAGACCGTGCAATAACTATTGCCATTATAGCAAACAAAGGAACGGGTTCACTTTCTATTCCTGGTGTTTATGAAACATTCTTTTAGCGGAGTTGCTAATCTCAACCGTTTTTTTTTAGCTATGCCAAGACAAGTTATATAACACCCAGCTGCAGGCGAGAAAGCTCTTTATGGATCCAGATTTACCACAGAAATGGAATCTACACCTAAAAATAACTCTCGTTATGTGTATGCCAGGCTATTACATGTCAGATTGCTCCTGTGTTATATATTATATATTATAAAGCCTATATATAGGCTGAGGTTCTAACCAGCATTCAGGAGCTATATTTGAAGTTGAACCTAAGCAGCCAATCACTCAATACACTGACCATGTACATAAGGCTGCTTGATTTTCCGTGGCCAGATTTTTAACAGATGTGGCCATACACAAGCGCAATCTAGTCGTTTGACATCTTTGAGAAACTTCCAAAAATCCTAGGGAGTAAAAAACATATTCTTAAATCTTTCGTACTTGCACTGTCTTATGATCAGATATTCTACCTTAAAATTATTGTAAAGGAATTTTTGTTTAAAGTGATATTAAAGGCAATTTTTTTCTATTAAAAAAATAAATACGGTTTTGCACAGAGCAGCCCCGATCCTCCTCTTCTCTGGTTCCCCCGCAGGTGATCTTTTCCCTCCCTCCTGCTAAGTGCCCCCAGAACAAGCAACTTGCTATGGGGGCACTCAAGCAGGCTCACTCCCAAGCTGCTGCTCTGCATGTCTATTCCTACACAGAGAGTGGCTTGCCCCCTCATTGGCTCACTGGCTTTGATTGACAACAGCGGGAGCCAGTGGCAAATAAGGAGGGAGAGTTCCTGGAGAGCCAAGGCTCTTGTGCACATTGATGGATCGCGATGGGACTCAGGTAAGTGTTAGGGGAGCTGCTGCACACAGAAGGGGTTTTATCTTCATGCATAGAATGAAAAACCTTCAACCTTTACGACCACTTTAAATAATAAATATTTCATACTTACCTACTCTGTGCAATGGTTTTGCACAAATTAGCCCTGATCCTCTTCTTCAGTGCTCCTCCCCTACTCCAAGCCGCATGCTATAGGGGCACTTGTACGGGATTCCTCCTGAGCTGGGCTCTGTGTCTATTGACACACACAGTGTGGCTCGGACACCATCTCCAACCACAGGGCACCCTTTTTACCAACATCACAATACATACACATAAATAAAATAATATAATTTCAAAATATTGACACATTCTTAAAATGTCGTACATCATACTTCTAAAGTTTGGAAGGATGGGGGAGCCCGGTTGTCCATAAACTGCAGTCCTTTGCTTGTCTTTACCCAGTCTTTGGGGTAATAGTCATTCCACTGACACCAACCACAGGACACCATTCTTCTCACCATCTCCAACCACAGGACACCATTCTTCTCACCATCTCCAACCACAGGGCCCCATTCTTCCCACCATCACCAACCAGAGGGCATCATTCTTCCCACTATCACCAACCACAGGGCACCATTCTTCCCACCATCTTCAACCACAGGGCACCATTCTTCCCACCATCACCAACCACAGGGCACCATTCTTCCCACCATCTCCAACCACAGGGCACCATTCTTCCCACCATCTTCAACCACAGGGCACCATTCTTCCCACCATCACCAACCACAGGGCATTATTCTTCCCACTATCACCAACCACAGGGCACCATTCTTTCCACCATCTTCAACCACAGGGCACCATTCTTCCCACCATCTTCAACCACAGGGCACCATTCTTCCCACCATCACCAACCACAGGGCACCATTCTTCCCACCATCTCCAACCACAGGGCACCATTCTTCTCACCATCTTCAACCACAGGGAACCATTCTTCCCATCATTTCCAACCACAGGGCACCATTCTTCCCACCATCTCCAGCCACAGGGCACTATTCTTCCCACCATCTCCAACCACAGGGCACCATTCTTCCCACCATCTTCAACCACAGGGCACCATTCTTCCCATCATCTCCAATCACAGGGCACCATTCTTCCTACCATACCCCCACTCTTACCTCACTGGCTGTGAAGGACTCCAGTAGGAAGATCAAGAAAGGAGAGAATCGATGTTTCCGGGCACAGTGCTGGATCAAGATCAGGCTCAGATAAGTATAAGGGGGGTTGGGGGGGGGGAGCTACACACAGAAGTTTTTTTACCTTAATGCAGAGAATGCATTAAGGTAAAAAACCTTCTACCTTTAGAACCACTTTCAAGTTGAATACAGGAATGATTTTTTTTAAATTTACATTGGTCCAGTTTGAATACATCTAAGGCTTCATTCGTACGTGTTCCATGCATCCACATGTAGTTAGTCCAATCAGGGGCGGAATGATAACTCATGGGGCCCCCGGGCAATAGGGGATCATGGGGCCCCTGTGTCCTTGCCCAAACTCAAAAAAGCCTTTGAAAAAGGTACCAGGGGCATCTCATGGGGCCCCCTACTGACTCCGGACCCTTGGGCAGTGCCCGAGTTTCCAAATGGTCAGTCCGCCCCGGAGTCCAATTCATGTCTATTGAGATGCAACGGCTATATGGACACAGCCACTGCTCTCAACCTGACAGTTCTGCAGGCATGTGTGCCTGTCCCTGGAAGCACACCATCTGCATTCAGGGAAATGCACTGACACTGGTACAGCTGTCAGATGTCAAATATGAATGGAAGTGTGTGCACGGGGATGCACGGGACACCTGTGCACCCCGAACAGGCAAAGATGGTACAGAAGTGTACAGATCGTGTTTATTGTCAGTGCACAGATAGATACACCTGTGAGTAAGCCTGATCCTTCAGATCTTACATCCAGGGGGCTGCTGGAGATGCAGAAAAGTGGTGCCCGTAGCGGAAAAGAAAAGAGAAGCATAGTGGAGGGCAGACATGACTAGGTGAAGAGGGGAAGGAAAGACAGGAATGGGTTAAGTTAAAGGAGATGGTTGGAAAAAACATAAAAGGTTACCTGATTGGTGATGGGTAGTACGGGGTGGGGTCTTTGGCTTTTTGGGGCGTAGTGGGTGGTCCAGTGCTGGAATTGCAGCTGAAGAAGAAACTTCCCTCCCACCCTCCCTTGGGGTTGTTTGGGTCTTGCAGTTCTTGCTTTGTTCTGTTTTGGGGGAGGTTGTTTGTCTTTGGAGGCGGAAAATTATTTTAAGTGAAAGCGTGTGGTTGGGACCCATCTGTGGTATGGTGTGCCCGGGTGCATTCGGGTTAACTGAGGTTTAACTGGAAGGCGGAGGTTCTACACTGCAAAAGGTGTGGTTACGGTTCCGTAGGGGGATATCAGTAATGTTTGGTGCCTTCGTAGACCAACAACTCATCCTGTATGTTTCTGTTTTAAGGAATGTTTTGTGATTTAGGTTGAATTGTTAATAAAAGGCCGTGAAAGCCATTTTTACTCCAATGGTGCTTGGTCTCCTTTATTGGTATATGGAGAGTTGGGGAGAAGGGGTATATCGAGAGAGTCGGGCTGGAGATGGTGTATTTGCTAGGGTCTTAGCTAGCACATCTCTTCTACACTAGTCATGTCAGTTAGTGTTGGGTCTCCTGCGAGTTATTGCTAGTGGCCCCATTTGCAAGTGTGAATGGGGCCTTATTGAGTGCATTGACTATGCTTAACTAATTGTTTGTAGGCAGAAACAAAGCATCGGGCGTTACCCCTGCAAGTATGGTCTGGTTATTTTGGTAAATTTGATAAAAAATGAAGTTTCTGAGGAATATTTGAAAACCCATCTCTTCAGGGAAGCCTATCATGCCTCCAACTAACAACTGGAATTTTAACTCTTCCATCAGCTTATCTCCCACCGGTATTACCTTTTGTACCTCTTGCCCCACCCTATTAGATTGTAAGTTCTTATGAACAGGGCCTTCTTAACTCCCTTGTATTTTATTGTATTGCAACTGTACTGTCTCCCTTTAGATTGTAAAGTGCTGTATAATAATAATAATAATATGTATCTCTTTTTCTACATATATACGTATACAGTATTATCAACTTCAAGCTCAACCTAATTTTTTGCCTAGTAAAAGTGCAATGATATGGTTGAATATTTAATCTGCAGTATAGATAGTAAATGACTGCCAAGTTTTGGTGCCATCCAACTTGAATTGATGAGAAAAAGATTGGATGCCCTGGTAAATGTGCTGGGAAGACAATCACCTGTCCTCAGCATTAATTTGTGAACGCTGTCATACACCGAGCAGACAGATCCATACGCTGCAAGAGAGATGAGCGGATCCTGTTTATTCCAAAAGGTAATTTTGCTGCATTTCATTTATCTTTTACATTGAAAACTGAATCTCAGCTTAAGTTGTTAGCGTGTTATGCAGCTTGACGGTATAGTACAATTCATTTTTCTGAGCTCAGCTCTTTTTTTGATAAACGATGCTTTCGAGGATATGATTCCGATAAAATTAGACTTGGATCAGCATGTCTTATAGTGATATGAGCACAGATTGTAAGCTGCATAGATACGGACACAGCACTCCTGATGAAGTTTCTTGTATGTGTAGTGGAAACAATGTGGGTCGATGGATCTCCTTTTTTTTTTTAATGAAACGGATATATTGCAAGTCTTGTATTCTTCAGATGCACAGTCTGTATACTATGTGCCCTTAACTGTTTTGTACAAAGTAGTTAGACAAAAGAGTCCCGTCCCCCCCACATAAAGTCACACAGACCATGAAGAATTAATACATCAAAAACAATTGGTAAATTCAACAAGAGCTTTATCTTAACCTCTAGCTTTGTGTTACTAAACCCACAACAGTAAAATCAGTCTGTAAATGCAGTAAAGCATGCTTGTTATACTCGCTGTAGAACTTAAGGGGTTAATCCTCTGTATTGTTTAAAAATGCTGTTTGATCCGGTCTTCTCTGATCCTCCCCTTCTTCCAGTGTCTCCCTCTTATCTCCTAAGACATATCGTATGGAGACACTCTGCACATGCTCAGTTTGGTGTGTATTGCTAGAGAGTTTTTGTTTTTTTTTACTTGGGAGGGGGGATGCATGTGATCAGCCAATCCACACTGTCCAGACAGAGGTAAGGGGTTTTGCATCCTCTTAAAGCAGAAAGAAAACTCCTCCTACAAGCTCTGCTGGACACTGATAGAAGTCACAAGACTGCTCTATCTGCTCATGAAAAAAGGTATTTAGCAGTTTATATTTACTAAAATGCTCCTGGGTTTAGTAACACTTTAAAACTCAGCTCCAGGCAACTAACAAAATATCATTGCAGTGGAGCTGCACCCATGCTGAATGGGTTAATCGCTCATTTGTCTAGGGGAGAGGAGAAATGGTTTTACTTATCTCATCCTACGCTCCCTGGCAGACAGAGACCTCCCACACGGTGGACTTTCGCTCTGTGTCATCACATGCAGGCTATGGACCCTGCTTTGGTCTTGATGATGTCAGGATCAGGGTCGGACTGACCATTTGGAAACTCGGGCACTGTCTGAGGGCCCGGGGTCAGTAGGGGGCCCCATGAGATGCCCTTGGTACCTTTTTCATATGCTTTTTTGAGTTTGGGCAAGGACACAGGGGCCCCATGATCCCCTATTGCCCGGGGGCCCCATGAGTTGTCAGTCTGCCCCTGGTCAGGATCATAGGCTGCTAAAACACAGGAGAGAAGAGGATCATAGGCTGCTAAAACACAGGAGAGAAGAGGCTGCAGGATCAGTCTAGCTACAGGGAAGAGCAGAGGATTGGAGAATCAGATAAGCACATTTTTTCCCCCCTAGACCAAAACCAGCAATTATGTTTGCAGTGCAGTGTCAGCCCCACTGCAATGGATTATTTTTTAGTTGCCCTGAGTTGGGCTTTAAATAAAAATGCAATATACTGGATATATATTGCACATACATACCCAAACTGTTAATGGTATATTTAACAGACCAACAGGGACCAAGTAAGAAATGTTCATTGTTTGGGTTTACATACATTTTATATTGACATTGACAATCTACTGATCATAAAGGAAAATGGTGGATGACCACACTCCAGGCAAATGATTCTTTTATTGCTCTACATCCATGAACTAGTAATGTTGTACCAGTTCATGGGTGTACAGTATATCAATAAGGGAATCTTACTGGAGTGCAGTCATCCACTGTTATGCGTAATGGGCTTTCAATGACGAGCCGGATCTGCATCAAGTACTATAAGGGCTCATGTACACTGCAGCTGATAAAACTCACATTTAGGAGCTGTTCAGCATTTTTTTCAGCAGCCCCTGAACTCACCCTAATCTTTTCCTATGTGTCCATGTACACATCTTCGTTTACAGTCTTTTATAGGCAGTTGAGTTTACAGTTGTTTTTTTTTAACGCAACAACAGCGTTCAGACGTCGATTTTATCAGCGTTTCAAATGCAAAATGCTTGTAAACGCAGCTGAACATGGCAAATTGCATTTATAAGCCTTTGCATTTTTTTTAAACTCTTCCAGTTCCCAATGCTGTCCAGAGCCTTTTTTCATATTGAAAAATGCGTGCAAAGAGTTTTCAAGGTGCTCAGATGGACAAAACACTGAACACAGGATGTTCCTACCAAGATTGTCACACATTGTAATGACCAATTCACACCTACGACCTCTTCCACCCTTGGAAACAAAAGATATGTTAATGTCCATTCACACCTCAAATTTCTCCTGAAGACCCCCTGCCAGTTGGCCTTAATGACTCACTCCAGCAGACACCTTCCAACCCTTGGAAACAAAAGAAATGTTAATGAGCAACTCACACCTAATTATCTCAACAAATACTGCTGTCTCTGCTTCTACTCTCTGTATTTCTTTGAAACAGTCTGAAATAGTTAATAATTTACCACTTTTCAGTGAATTCTGAGCACTTGGGAGGTTCTCCTGTGCTTATCTTAAAAAAACGCTTCTAAACGCAAATGCGCATAAACGCTTTATGTAAATGCGGCTAAACAGACGTTTTTTAACCTTTATTTTCGAGCAGTCATTTTCCATCGTTCAGAAACATCCCATGTACATGGGGCCTTACAGGCAAGTGTGGACCAGCCTGGAGCAGTGTTATATGTACTTTCAACATCTGCTATGACTGTTTGATTTTTTCCAGACGGTTGGAAATGCAGTGATTTCCAAAAAATCCCACAGTTTTCAGTTTTATGTACCCTACTACAGGAAGTGGGCTAGAACTACAAAACACCCCCGCTACTCACCTTCATTTCACAGGGAAGGTGTTCTGTAGTACTACTTAAAGAGAACTTGGAACAAAGCTAACTGATAACAGTCAGCAAGGCACAGGAAATTATTAGTTCACTAAATGTCTGGCAGGATCACCAGGTATTTTTGCACTTATTGAACAGATATATAATAAAATGTTTCAATGTATAATTAACAGACTACAAGGAAGCAAATAAGAGAAGTTCATTGCTAGAGTTTACATTTACACTTTATGATCATAAGTCAGTTGTCTTTGTATATTTGTATGAACAGATTTAAAGGGGAATTAAATACTGCTTTTTTTCTTTTTTTCAGTAAATGGGCCCTGGGAGCGTAATACCATAAGGTGGTACATTATGGTAGACTTACGCAGCACTGCGCTCTTAGCACCCCCTGCCGATTACAGGCGATTCCATCTTCCGACAGTTTTCCTTCCATGTTCAGTCAGTTCTGCCGTTTGAATGGCTCCCATACATGCACATGGGAGTCACATCATTATGGCGAAGTGGGATACGGTAAATGTACACTAAGCTGTGCATGCATGGCTCAGTGTACATTACTGCTGACAGGCAGGGAAAAGCATTTGTGAAAGAAGACACCAATAAGTTCTCTTCTGTCATAAAACCCTGTCTGTCTGCAGTTTTTATTTTTTATTGCTCAGTTCGACTTTAAGTTCCCCGGTCACATTGAGTGCGACTTGGCATGCGATTTGCATGCCAGGTGACTTGCAAATCGTATGCCAAGTCACACCCTATTGTCCGCTATTAGAGTGGTCATATCGGTGTTGGTCCGACTTGGTCGGAGCCACACCAATTTCTAAAGTAGTGCATGCAATACTTTTGTTGCGATTTGCATAGACATCTGTGTCAGATGTCTTGCAAAGTGCAAGGAAATTAGCAGGTCACCCGATTTTGAAATCGTACGACTTCCCTGTAAGTTGCACGATTTCAAAATCGGCTTTGATGTAAAGAGGCATATAATTTTTCTAGCGTGCATTTTAGGGCCCGATTTTTACAGACGACGATTCCAAGAACTGTTTTCACTTGTGATAATGTTACGTCCAATATTCTACTAATGTGGAAATATTCTATTACTGTTTCCAATTCATCGTGCTAGTCAAGTGACCATAACTATGCAACTGTTCCTTTTACAATCCCAGATGTGGACTGAGCAGAGCAGTGGTTACATCTGATGGCCTTTTCTTGTGTTCAGCCTCACTTTAATTGTACAGTACCAGTGCCACATTATAAGCACTGATGGGTGGCACTGCTGGGCACCACTGATGGGCAGCACTGATGATCAGGGAACTGATTATCGGAGCGGATGTCCTCTGTGACATTTGTCGGTTATTGGCAGTACTTTCTTCACGCTGTGACGGCGTGAGGAAACTGCTGCCGATAACCGGCAACTCAATATATTTACTTTGTGATCTGCTGTGTCATTGGACACAGCTGATTACGTGGTAAAAGGCCGCTGTGATTGGTCTTTTACCTAGTCATGTGATCAGCTGTGTCCATAGGGCACAGTGATTACTGACAGTGCTGGGTGCACACGGGGGGGGGGTGCATTCTGGGAGAACGTCATATGATGCCCTCCCAGAACTGGACAACCTCACTGTAGCCGTCATTTGGTGGTTAAAGCAGTATTAAACTCCAAACCAAAAATGTAATATATGTCAGCTTGCCTATTCTTAGATTTGGTGGCTACATTAGATTTTATTTTCAGTTTTTTTTTCCTCTATTTTTACCTAGTGATCCAGTCAGGATGTCTGCTTTTTTTCAATTTACTTGACAAAGCTGTCCAGTAGTAATGGCAGTTAGAGAGTTGAGACAAACCATATACCAGTGACATGGGTGTGCACAATGGTCAAATTTGTGCATTTATGTTAAATCTTTATCTCATGAGGAAACATTGTATGTATACTGTATTTCTTTATATATGTCTCCATCATTTGGTTTCCTTACCCCCAGGATGTGTGGATACCCCACTGTTAAGAACCCTTGCCATAGATGCCAGGCTGTAGGAATGGATGGTCAGATCATTGTGCCTGCACAACCAATTTGTAAGCCTTTATGAAACCACCATGGTGAAAATTGTATTGACACTGGAACTTTTGTGTTCTTATTTTTGTACTTTCCCATTGTTGATTTTCCTTTTAGTGGGTTTCCTTCCATCCATTCCATCTTTTCTGACTGTTATTCAATAGTTTTGCATTTGGCTAGGGTCAGTGTCACTACTGGTAGCATGAGTCGATTCCTGGACCCTACAAAGGTTGCACAGGCAGTCCAAATCCTCCAGGAAAGCACATCAATACGTGTCACTGCCAGAAGGTTTGCTGTGTCTCCCAGCACAGTCTCAAGAGCATGGACGAGATTCCAGGAGACAGGCAGTTATTCTAGGAGAGCTGGACAGGGCCGTAGAATGGCCTTAACCCATCAGCAGGACCGGTATCTGCTCCTCTGTGCGAGGAGGAACAGGATGAGCCCTGCCACAGCCCTACAAAATGACCTTCAGCAGGTCACTGGTGTGAATGTCTCTGACCAAACAATCAGAAACAGATGTATGAGGGTGGCCTGTGGGCCCGACATCCTCTAGTGGGCCCTGTGCTCACTGCCCGGCACCATAGAACTTGATTGCCATTTGTCATTGAACACCAGAATTGGCAGGTCCGCCACTGGCGCCCTGTGCTTTTTACAGATGAAAGCAGGTTCACCCTGCGCTCACCTCCTCCACTCTTCCTACCACTCCATCCCCCACAGCTATCTCCTCCTGTACCACTATCCCCTCCCTCCTAGATTGTAAGCTTGAAGGAGCAGGGCCCTCGAACCCCTCGTGTATCACATTGTATTATTATTGTACTATCGCATGTTCTGTCTCCCTTTGTAATGTACAGCGCTGAGCGAACTGTTGGCGCTTTATAAATACTGTATAATAATAATAATAAATGTGACAGATGTGAAAGGGTCTGGAGAAGCTGTAGAGAACATTATGCTGCCTGTTACATCGTTCAGCATGACCATTTTGGTGGTGGGTTAGTGATGGCCTGGGGAGGCATATCCATGGAGGGATGCACAGACCTCTGCAGGCTAGACAATGGCACCCTGGCTGCCATTAGTTATCAGGATGAAATCCTTGGACCCATTGTCAGACCCTACGCTGGTGCAGTGGGTCCTGGGTTCCTCCTGGTGCACGACAATGCCCGGCTCATGTGGAGAGAGTATCCTGGAGGCAGTTCCTGGAAGATGAAGGAATTGATACCATTGAATGGTCCCCAAGCTCCCCTGACCTAAATCCAATAGAACACCTCTGGGATATCATCTTTTGGTCCCTCCGACGCTGCCAGGTTGCACCTCAGACTCTCCAGGAGCTCAGTGATGCCCTGGTCCATATCTGGGAGGAAATACCCCAGGACACCATCCGTCGTCTCATTAGGGGCATGCCCCGACATTGTCAGGCATGCATACAAGCACGTGGGGGCCATACAAACTACTGAGTAGCATTTTGAGTTGCTGCAATGAAATTTAAGCAAAATGGACTAGCCTGCTGCATAATTTTTCCACTTTGATTTTCATTGTGTCTTTGAATTCAGTCCTTTGTAGGTTAATAATTTTATTTTTTTCAAATGATGGGGCATCTTTACATTCCTAACACATTACCCAGTCTATATCAGTATAGATATCCAGCATGATATTTTTCCCCATTGAGATCTGATGTGTTTTCAAAGTGTTCCTTTAATTTTTCTGAGCAGTGTATTTATGATTCTTTTTCTCTGGAAGCTTTATACCTATCAGAACCTCTACATCTGTGTTGATGTAGCGTCTGATCTTGGTCTCACGTCAGTAAATTATATGCAACATTTTGCACAGGTTATGTTTTCCATGATAGCTTTCCCAAAGTTCAAAGTGTTCAAACATTCACCTTATTTGTCTGAGTCATGGGTCCCAGTTGTTGCTCAGTGAACGGAGTAATGAGTAGGTGGTTTTCAGCCATGTCATTTTTCGTCTCGCCAGCCATAAGAGCAGCCTCTAATTGGGTATAAATAGAATAAATACCTGCAAATAGGCTACCACAAAGTCACTCCAAGGGCCTGGTCCAGGAAAAAATGGACAGGCTACATGTTCAGTAGATTACTTCTTCCCTGTGTGTTGGAAGGAATCTATAAATAGATGTAAAATTATTATCTTCCAGGTTTAGACAGAGTGGAATAATATTTTCAGTTTAACTTTAAATCATGTGTTGTCTGACCTCAGATCTTTGGCAAGTGAATTTGTTTAAAGTATATGTAAATCCAGTCAATAAAGCCCAACTCAAGGAAGAAGTGATATTAAAAAGTGCATTTTGCATAAACAACCCTATTCCTCGGTCCTGATTTCAAACACCTCCTAAGCCATCCTGCAGTGTAAAGCTGTATACACACTACAAGAAAAATTGGGGGAAAAAATCCGTACGAAGAATGATCTGTTGATTATCTGTTCATTAGTATAGTGCTTTCAACAACTGATTCTGGTTGTTCAGACAAAAAAAACCTAAGGTGCAAGCTAGAATATTTTTATTATACAATTTTCACTCAAATGTGTACAGTAATCGTGCAGAAATAATTTAATAGAAAAAAACACGAATGATCAGAAGCAGAGCATGACCCAGAAGAAGGTGGCAATGAACACATAAATTGTACACAAAAAAGAACATTTGCCTTTGTCGTTTGAGAATTTTAGTATAAGTTAATACCATTGTCAATTACATCATGATACACACCTTTCTTAGAAAATCGGATGATCATTTATCTGATTTTCTCATAATGTGTACCCCACAATGGATGAAAGTCACAGTTTCCTCTATGAGCCAAGCTAACCTCCTGTCCTGAGGACCAGGCATATTTTCCTGCTAGTTAAAATAAAGCTGCTAGAATGGTCCAGCCAATCACCTGACTTGAAACTAATAGAAAATCTATGGAAAGAATTAAAGATCAGAGTTCTTAGAAGAGGCCCACGGAACTTTCAAGATTTGAAGACCGTTTGTGTGGAAAAATGGGCCAAAATCAAACCTGAGCAATGCATGCAACTATTTTTTGCATACAGGAGGCATCTCGAAGCTGTCATTACCAACAAAGGATTTTGTACGAAGAATTAAATAAATTTCAGTTAGCGTGTTCAATACTTATTCCCTGTGTTGTTGCATTATATTACACATAACTTAATTTCTGAACTTATTTGTTTTGGTTTCTTTGTATGTATGGATTGCATGGGTTGTTACTGACATGTGATGAAAATTTGATGTCATTATCACCTTTAGAAATATATTTTCTGAGAAAATGGGTGTTGTGTTCAATACTTATTTTACCAGGTGTATGTGAGCTACACACAGAGTAAAAAATGTCATCCTTTGTCAACGGGGAGCTAATATATGCAGTTGGTCATACTAACTGAATATATGAGTTACACCCAGCGGAAAAAATGTTCACGTTTCATCTACAGGGAGCCAAAATATGCAGTTGGCCATGCTAACTGCATATGTGAACTACACGCAGAGGGAAAAGTCTTCATGTTTCGTCAACGGGGATCCAATATATGCAGTTGGCCATGCTAACTGCATACGTGAACTACACGCAGAGGGAACAGTCTTCATGTTTTGTCAACGGGGATCCAATATACGCAGTTGGCCATGCTAACTGCGTACGTGAACTACCCGCAGAGGGAACAGTCTTCATGTTTCGTCAACGGGGAGCCAATATACGCAGTTGGCCATGCTAACTGCATACGTGAACTACACGCAGAGGGAAAAGTCTTCATGTTTCGTCAACGGGGAGCCAATATACGCAGTTGGCCATGCTAACTGCATACGTGAACTACACGCAGAGGGAATGGTCTTCATGTTTCGTCAACGGGGATCTAATATACGCAGTTGGCCATGCTAACTGCATAAGTGAACTACACGCAGAGGGAATGGTCTTTATGTTTCATCAACGGGGAGCCAATATACGCAGTTGGCCATGCTAACTGCATACGTGAACTACACGCAGAGGGAATGGTCTTCATGTTTCGTCAACGGGGAGCCAATATACGCAGTTGGCCATGCTAACTGCATACGTGAACTACACGCAGAGGGAACGGTCTTCATGTTACGTCAACGGGGAGCCAATATACGCAGTTGGCCATGCTAACTGCATACGTGAACTACACGCAGAAGGAAAAGTCTTCATGTTTCGTCAACGGGGAGCCAATATACGCAGTTGGCCATGCTAACTGCATACGTGAACTACACGCAGAGGGAATGGTCTTCATGTTTCGTCAACGGGGAGCCAATATACGCAGTTGGCCATGCTAACTGCATAAGTGAACTACACGCAGAAGGAAAAGTCTTCATGTTTCGTCAACGGGGAGCCAATATACGCAGTTGGCCATGCTAACTGCATACGTGAACTACACGCAGAGGGAATGGTCTTCATGTTTCGTCAACGGGGAGCCAATATACGCAGTTGGCCATGCTAACTGCATACGTGAACTACACGCAGAGGGAATGGTCTTCATGTTTCGTCAACGGGGAGCCAATATACGCAGTTGGCCATGCTAACTGCATACGTGAACTACACACAGAGGGAACGGTCTTCATGTTTCGTCAACGGGGAGCCAATATACGCAGTTGGCCATGCTAACTGCATACACAGAGGGAAAAGTCTTCATGTTTCGTCAACAGGGAGCCAATATACGCAGTTGGCCATGCTAACTGCATACGTGAACTACACACAGAGAAAAACAAATGTTCATGTTTCACCTGCATGGAGCCACAGGTGAGACAATGAAAGCAAGAGCAGCAAAGCACACTGGGAAATGTGGGAATTTACTGTATAATTGAAATTGCCAGTGTCCATTGCTTGAGGCTCAAAAACACACCTAGCCACATTGTACCGTGTTTAATGGCGGAGTTTTTACAGCAAAGAAAACTCCCCTTCAAACGTGGTAGTTCTGGGTTTTTTTTAATCCTGAAAATTCCCCTTCCAAAAAATGCTGATAAAAGCATTGACACATAGAATAACACAATGGGGAAATTTACTGGCTGTAAAAAAAAAAAAAATGCCTAATGCCAAAAACAGCAGCTGTAAAAACCCCCAGTGTACATGAGGCCTTCATATACCAGTGTGATTGCTGTCATCTTCTTCCCTGTATTAATGGAAGTTGGTTACGGGGCACATGATGTTCTGTTGGTTGGAAAGAAATTTTTCAACATAAAGGAAGCCCTTGTCATCGCAGTTCTACCATTAATCACAAGTGACGTTCCGCATGCTCACATTGCTTGGTTTAAATGAACCATGTATAGCAAGTCATAGTTCTATTTGTGCTGTTTTTGATCTGTGTGACTTGAAATAACTAGTCTTTAGCTGCCGTAGCCCAATATCTTTGACGGGTTTAGAGAACACTTAGATGAATTCATCAGGTAGCCTTAGAACAGTATGGACACAGAAATAGTCTGCTGGCCATTGTGATGTTTGGAGCACGAAAAACCTCTACAAGATGCGTATTTGTGCACTGGGTGAAAAACTGTCCTCTGCAGAAACCGTGTCACTATTACCAGCATTAATCCCTTTTGTGGAATGGCATACGATGACTATTAATATTTTGATGTTTTTAGATTTTCAGTGGAAGAAATATAAAAGGGAGGTTAGGCAATCACCAAGCTTTAGTGTTTATCCAAGAAAAGTGTATCATGTGCATTGCATAAGCGTTCTCTTGAGGATGGCTATAGCTGTACACATGGGCATGCCTCTGTTTTACTGTTATTTGTTGTATTCCTAAAGGAAACATATCATCTACTCATACTGTACAGAGTAAACTGACTACAGTATTTATTTCAGGTACTTATATAGTGCCGTCAATATACGCAGTGCTTTACATATATATTGTACATTCACATCAGTCCCTGACCTTCAAGGAGTGTACAATCTAAGGTCCCTAACTTACATTCATACATACACATGCTAGGACCAATTTAGACAGGAGACAATTAACCTACCAGCATGTCTTTGGAGTGTGGGAGGAAACTGGAGTACCCAGAGGAAACCCACGCAAACACAGGGAGAACATGCAAACTCCAGGCAGGTGGTGCTGTGGTTGGGATTCGAACCAACAACCCTAGTACTGCCAGGTGGAAGTGCTAACAATTTAGCCACTGTGCTGCCAGTAGATCACACTTGTAGATTTGGTCATATGCAGGGTCGGATTGACAACACATGGAGCTCCCGGGCAATAGGGGAACATGGGGCCCCTGTGTCCTTGCCCAAACTCAAAAAAGCCTATGAAAAAGGTACCAGGGGCATCTCATGGGGCCCCTACTGACCCCGGGCCCTCGGGCAGTGCCCGAGTTTCCATATGGTCAGTCCGCCCCTGGTCATATGATGTTCTGGAGATGATTAAGACAATTAGGGCTACTCCAGGGGGCAATCATCATAGGAACCAGAACATTTTTGCAGCGGCAATGCGGGGGAACACAGTTCTTGGCACCAACAGCACTGAATGTATGTAATAGCAAGCAGTGCAGGGGTGTGCTGGAGGGTCTATTGATGTTGGCTGCTGGAGTGTCTATTGTCACCGATGGGAATCTGTTTTTGCATGGGGGTCTACTGTTGCTGGGGGGTCTTATGTTAAGGGAGGAGTCTATTGTTGCTGGCTGCTGGAGGGTCTATTGATGTCGGCTGCTGTGAGATCTTTTGTTGCTGCTGGGGGTCTATAATTACTTTGGGGTCTATTGTGTGAGGGATCAATTCTTGCTGGCTGCAGGGGATCTACTGTATTTTACTGATTTTCTTGTTATCATTAACACATTATAAACAAACTACTTAGGACCACGAAATTATACTTGGTTCTGTATTCTCTAAAAGGGGCTGTACTGGGAGGTGGGTAGGAGGTGAAACAAAGGGACGGTGCTTGGAGGTGGGTAGGGGGCAGTGATAAGGGGTGACTCAAAAAGTGGGGAGTTCCTGCACCTGTTCTCTGAGAAAAAAATTACCTGATAGGAACCTACCTGTCTAAAGGAGGTACAGAATGCACTGGCAGAAACAATGGAGCATGGTTGTCTCTCTGCCAGTAAGTTAGCCACAAAATTTTAATGCTGTTTGATGTTCCTGGTGATATCCTCACAGCATGTACTCAGGTTTCTGTATACCTCCAGTTTACACTCATTTTATTATTATTATGCCCAGAGGAGTGAAATAAGGTGTTAATAATATTTTAATGCCTAACTTGCGTAAGAACAAAGAGTCTCTGCACTGAT
The DNA here is from genome assembly GCF_062004578.1 of Staurois parvus. Classification (NCBI taxonomy): domain Eukaryota; kingdom Metazoa; phylum Chordata; class Amphibia; order Anura; family Ranidae; genus Staurois; species Staurois parvus. The sequence continues at coordinate 2,243,050 of NW_028317973.1, read as the reverse complement.
GTGTCAGTGAGTAAACCTTTCTGAAATGTTTTTGGAACCCTCATTCACAGTCCATTAACTGCTTGCCGTTACGGCCTACAGAATTTCTGCAGCATGATGGAATCAGACTTTCAAATGAGTGTGCAGCAGGTCACACGTTAAATATGATTATGTAGACTGAAATGGAATAATATATCGTCATATTCAATTAAAGACGCTTGTACTGAAGGGAAGTTGTCATTGTGGCCCTCCTAAAAATGAGATCTGTCCAGCAGTTATACTGATCCTCCAACATCACTGCTTACTGAGTCACCAACCTGCAATGGCATGTAACAACTGAACATGAGGCTTGATCTGCGTAGTTGTTCCAAGTGACCATGGCAGATAGCCAATTAATGTTTTCAAAACAAGAATAGTTATAGTAACCAAAGTATTCCTCTGAACATAGATTTTTTTTAATTTACTTTGGAACCCATATTACTGAAAATATTAATAGTTAATATTTTTACAAGATGCAGGCTTTGGTGTCAGTGTAAGGAGTAATCCCTCATTGTTGATGGCAGTGGGAGGAATAGTGCTACATCTTTGGTGTCAGTGGAAGATATAGTGCCTCATATCAGTGGAAGATATAGTTCCTCGTATCAGTGGAAGGAATAGGGCGCCAAGGGCCGTATTAGCGCAAGCAAATGGCCACATCTGTCCCACGCAGGGGCAGACTGACCATTTGGAAACTCGGGCACTGCCCGAGGGCCCAGAGTCAGTAGGGGGCCCCATGAGATGCCCCTGGTACCTTTTTCATAGGCTTTTTTGAGTTTGGGCAAGGACACAGGGGCCCCATGATCTCCTATTGCCCAGGGGCCCCATGAGTTGTCAGTCTGCCCCTGGTCCCACGGGCTGCAGTTTGGAGACCCCTGGTGTAGATAAAAGAAATTTTGAATGATAGCTAAAACCCTGCTTTATTACTGCCAGTGCTCCCCGACTGAACATGAAGGACTCTTTAAAGTGAACTTGTGTCCAGGTTATGGACATTTTAGGTATTTGTGTATTCCTAACGAGCAGTAAATAAGCTCTAAAACAAGAACTCACTGACCTCCATTGCTGCAGTCACTGTGGATCAATTCATCTTTGAAATTCACAAAGAATCAGTTGTTCTCGAAGGAGCTCAGCTCCCTCTGCTTTCTCCTTCCAGCATTCACTCAACAGTTCAACTCCTTCTTCTCCCCACTCCCAGCAGTGATTCAGTAGGCTTCCAGTCTTCTTCTGTTCTATAATGTACACAGAACTGGAGCTCGGGGAGATGAACCAGGGTGAACTGAATTTAGAGTTTCTGCTGTAAACGTGAGTTTAAATTGATCCACAGTGCCTGCAGCTACAGAGATCAGTAAGACATTGTATTTTTTGCTGTGTCCCATTGAGATTTTCCCCTCACTTCATGTGTGGTGACTTGGACAGAAAGTGAGGGAGTATCTCCACAATGTGGATAAAGACAGCATCAAAAACCTGACAGAGGTTTTGACCCTTCCAAATGCTATCCGAAACTAAAGGCAAGGTTTTGACTGGGGTTCCATTGTATATTATCTTGTAAATGTTGATCTAAAGAACAACAGATATATAAAATATTTAACAAGTTTGAAAATGCTTTCTTGACATCCTCAAAGTCATTGTGACTTAATTTTTTAAAATAACAAACATATCATACTTACCTGCTCTGTGCAATGATTTTGCACAGAGCAGCCCTGCTTCTCTTCTGGGGTCCCCCGCCAGCGCTCCTGGCTCCTCCCCCCTTCCAAGTGTCCCCATAGCAAGCAGTATGCTTGTTATGGGATCCTCGTGTGGGCCTGATCCTTATTTGGGCCCTGTGTGTCCATTGAGACACACAGCGTGGCTCGGCCCTGCCCCCCCCCTCTGACAGCAGCAAGAGCCAATGGCTGCCTCTATGTCCAGTAAGGAGAGGGGAGAGTGCCACTGATCTCGGGGATGGCGCTGGATTGAGAAGGGGCTCAGGTAAGTATAAGTGTGGACTGGGGGGAGCTGAAAACAGAAGGATTTTGACCCTAATGCATAGAATGTATTAAGGTAAAAAACCTTCTGCCTTTAAAACCACTTTAACCTCCCTGGAGGTATTCTCAAGTGTAGCTCGCGGTAAACTTTCAGTACCAATATCGGTAACCCCAAGCTACACTCGGGAATACCCTGCAACATTGCTCTGCAATCCCTCTTGCACTTACCTTGTCCTTGCTCCCGCCATGTCCCCCCTACAGCATCCCCAGCCATCTCCTCCAGCCGATGCCGGCATCCGTCTTCCGGGTTCCAGTCCCTGCGAGCGTCGGGACGTACGGGGGACGGAACCGGCGGGAAATTTAAAAATGTTAAAAAAGTGACATTCGCTAAATACACTAAAATCACATAATGTAACATTACTGTATCAAACCATTTCACATACATTTTGTCCCTAGTGCTTTGTCCTGTGCCCTGCCTGCATTTGTACAGTTCTTTCTGCCTGAAAACAGAGAAATGTCCATGGAGTCCAATAAGTCCCTTTAGGTCAAAATCGGTTTTAGACCAGCTAGAGTACAGCGATAGTAAATTAGAACCACTTGCAGAATTGAGTGATAATGATTTGTGGGGACATTCGTCATCAGACACTGAAAACGATTCTGCGACTTTGCTCAGAGATGTGCGAACTTGGCGCTCTATTTCAAATTTCAGTGTTTTTGGTTTGATTATATTATTGAATTAAATTTATTATTATATTATTATTTTTTATGATTATTTATTATATTATAATTTATGATTTCGTGTTTCAAGTTTTATTCTACCCGGGATGTTTACTAGACTCTTGTTCGGACAGATTTCAGTGAGTTATTAATAAAAATTACAGGCCTACAATAAAAAAAAACAACATATTTCCATGCAAAAAAATGTACCGCTTTGAGCACAGAAATACTGACATAATCAGACTGCTAGGGAGGTTAAAGAAAACCTGTGTGCAGGCTATGGATGTACAGATATTTACATACCTGGGCTTTTAGAATTTTTTCCACACCCGTGAGCCATGCTGGTATGTGCTGGGAGACACAATTCTGATCCTGGTGGATTGCACTGCTTCCTTTTTTTTCCACACATTTTTATTGAAATGTCAGTAACAGTTCTATTCACCATGCTGGTATTGCGATGCAGTGGTTCGCATCAAAACCAATGCACTGAAAGCATACTGCATAGGAGAACAGCAAAGAAATAAAGATATTTTGACTTGTCCATGCATTGGGGCTATAAGTCAGTGTAGCGTCAACACGTCTCTTGCGAATGAAGAGTGTCTGTGTTGCTCAGTTGATGAAATCAGCCCTTTGGTATGTGAGGTTTGTATGTCAGTGGCTTTCACAGTTCCCAGGAACTGCTTCCACTTCTACAAGTGACTCTGGTCTATTAGATCACTAATAGATCTGCTCACCCTCCTAAATGAAGCAGCTTTATTACAGTAGAAGTGTTATTGTTGTGACATTTATTGAAGCTTGTTAAATTATATGGGTGCGATGAGACAGTAGTTTGGTCTTGAATAGCCTCCAGTCTGGGTATCTGGATAAAAGACAGTAAAAGAGACAGTAATGGATCATGTGACAATTATACCTTTACATGGCTTTTGTGCTGTTGATTTATTACCCGGTAAGACACAATACATTCCTACCATGACTTGTGTAATAGAATTCTTTTTATGAGGCTTCTGGACTATAAAACATACTCAGTATTTAACTTCACACATTTCCTCTTACTAATGAAAAGAAGCAACTTAAACTCCTCTGGTTATTTTATTTGGTAGGAGGTTTATAGCATTCAGCCCAAAGTTGTCATTGCCATTGATATTTCCAGTGATAGTTTATACTAATTTTTTCTTTGCTTCTCCACTGCTAAGTTCATCCAGCAGCAGCAAAGGAAATACCCAGTAGTTCCAGATATGGAGGAGCACATGACTCCCTCCATGTAGCGGTGCAGGTGCTGGGTGATTGGCCACGTTTCTAAGATTGACTTTGTGGTTGGCTAGAATTGGTGCCAAGAGCACAAGTCCTTACTCCTGCTCCGATCGTATTAGAACACTCTACCTCTCCTTCTGGGGTCGAACCCTCCACCATGTTGAGCCCGACTCCATGACAGAGACCGCCACACAACATTCTTGGCCGTTGACCTTTATATCCCCAAGGAAGAAAAAAAATCCACACATTAAAGTTGTTGCTGCACTTTGTTGGTGGGATTCAACAAATAGCATAACATTCACATCACATTGGCATACATTCTGGAGTCAATCACTTTTAGTGGACAATCCGCAGTAGTCACATGTGAAAGCATGTGCAACACCTTGGGAACCATCTCCCCTTTGCAGTCTCTCCTTCACTTGGGGTCATTAGTGCTCACAAGACTCTGTTCTCTGTAGTCACTTCCCTCATTAGGTGTACCTCTCCTGGCACCCTCCAGTAAAGCAACCTTACTCAGGGAACTCTTTTTTTATTGTATGTTATCTGGTAATCTTGTCATTAATACACTTCCTTTCCCAAGGTGACAGCACTCACTTGGTGTTCTGCTTTCATGGAGGAGCAGGATTGTCATCGTAGGAAAGAACACCACAATGCTCCTCTGCTCCATAGCATAGGAGAGGGGATGTTCTGTAGTCTACAGAGATAGCTGAGAACAATTTACCTGATAAAAGTGCAGCACAGGCAGAGAGCAAAGGAAGATAGCCAACTAAATTTCTGACAGGATCAGCATGTATTTTGCACCTAAAATATATAACAAAACACTTTCAGGTTCTATATACAAGGGCGTATGTACAGGGATCACAGGGGTCGCAATTGTGATCCAGCCCCATGTTCCAGGGGGTCCTTGTGGCCCCCTGTACAAATAGATAGAAGGGGCGGTGGAGCTTTATATAGAGGAACTGATCCCCTCCATATTTGTCCTTCAGCCTTTCTGCGGCTGCAGTAGGAAAATAGAGTGGATTGGTTCCTCTACATGCCGCCCCTCCTATCCATCTCTTGCTGCCCTAGGCTCCTGTGTACTCCCCCCAACCCTTGCTAATGACCCACAGCAACGGCTTCTGCAGGGGATCTATTGGGATGGAGAGTGGTGAAGGAGACGGCAAATGGGCCTTCCTTATCATAATGAATGGAGTCAGTAATCCGTACCGATCACTGACTCTGTTCATTCATAACTGAAGGATAGTAAACTTTGTTTACGATGCTTCAGTTATGAATGAACAGGAAGCTCAGTACATTTATTGTGTAAAGCTGAGGCTACAGAGAAGGATATTGAGGGCTGTGTCCTTAATCTTCTTTCTCTGTCTCAAAGGTGAAACATCAGAAGTTTGTTTAGACCCCTGATATTTCACTAAAGCCACCCATCGGGGTTCCTAAAAATTGTAAAAAAAAATTATTAAAAAAATTAAAAATAAATAAAAAAATAAAATGGTAAAAAATAATAAAAAATTAAAATAACAAACATAAAAAAATACTGACACAAGTGGCGGATTTACCAAGGATGCAAAGGTCGCACGTGCGACCAGGCCCTGGCATTCCTCCACTGTTGAGGGGTCCCAGATGCGGGTTAGGGAGGCCGTTTATGGTTTCTTGCACTGGAGCCCTGAAGGTTCTAGTTACGCCTCTGGTTACATATTTAACATATATTTAACACACCAAAAGAGAGCACATAAGAAATGAATTGTGGATGATAGCATGACTTATTGAACTTAATGATGTGTAGTTTCTGTATGTATGGCTATAAAAGAATTCATCTTCTAACATGTGATATATGTGTCTGATCATTGGATTCCTTGTTGGACGTTTATATGCCTGTCGTATGTTCCACTAATGACTTTAACAGGTTTCCATAAGCTTCATAGTTGTGTCTCAGATGTCTGTGGGCAACCTGTGACCTGTTCAGGCATCTCACTACTGTGTAATTCTCAGCAGTAAAAGGCTGGAAAAGAATATTAGTCATAAATGTATTTTAAACTGAAGTCTTGATGACACAAATATTTAAAACCTTTCTTGCTTTTGAATTCTTTCCTAGAGTACGATATCATATACAGTGGGTAAAATAAGTATTGAATGCGTCACCATTTTTCTCAGTAAATATATTTATAAAGGTGCTATTGACATGAAATTTTCATCATATGTCAGTAACAACCCAGGGAATCCATACATGAAAAGAAACCAAACAAATAAGTTCAGAAATTCGGTTGTTTAATAAAATGGAATGACAAGGGGAAAAAGTATTGAACACATGAAGAAAGGGAAATGCAAACGGCATAGAAATCCAAGACACCAGCTGAAATCTATCAGTAATTAGAAAACAATCCTGCCTCTTGTCAGTGTAAATTAATATCTGCTGGTTCAGACTCAAAAGAATTATTAAAAGAATTGTCCAATAGCTAAGGACCACTTGTGGAGAGCTTCAGAAAGACCTGGAATTATCAGGTACAATTGCTTCAAAGAAAACAACAAGTAATGCACCTTGGTCTGTAGGCACGCTCACCATGCAAGCAGGTTGAAGCTCGTTTAATGTTTGCTGCACAATATTTAGACAAGCCTGTGAAATACTGGGAGAATATAGTCTGGTCAGATGAGACCAAAATCGAACCAAAATCGAAAATCGATACCATAATACACACACATGTTTGGAGGTCAAATGGCACTGGAAATCACCTCCAAAACACCTTAGCAACAGCAAAGTTTGGAGGTGGGAACATCTTGGTGTGGGGCTGTTTTTCAGCATAAGGTGCTGGCAAACTTTATATCCTTAACCGCCTCCCGCCCGCCATATAGTCCAATGATGGACGCAAGGCGGTTCTCTCGTTCTGGGAGGACGTCATATGACGTCCTCCCATTCTCACCGCGCATTCGGAAAGAGCCAAAGATGTCGGCTCAGTCATGTGATCTGCTGTGTCCAATCACAGCTGATCGCATGTAAACTGTAAAATGCCGGTTATCAGCATATCTCCTCACGAGCTGTCACGCTGACAGCTCATGAGGAGAGGAGAGCCGGTAATCAGCATTCCTTGGAGGTGACATGTGTACTGATCATCAGGGCACTGATGATCAGTGTGCCCTGATGATCAGTGTAGCCCCAGCAGTGCCACCTGCTTGTGCCCATCAGTGCCACATCAATGCCACATATCAGTGCCTACCAGTGCACATCCATGCCACATATCAGTGCCCATCTGAGCTGCCTTTCAGTGTCACCCATCAGTGCCAGTCAGTGCCACCTATCAAAGCCTATCAGTGCTGCCAATCAGTGCCACCTAATAGTGCCAGTCAGTGCTGCCTATCATTGCCAGTCAGTGCTGCCTATCAGTGCCAGTCAGTGCCGCCTATCAGTGCTGCCTTTCAGTGCCCATCAGTGATGCCTGTCAATGCCCATCAGTGCCACATACCAGTGCCTCCTCATCAGTGCCCATCAGTGCTACCTATCAGTGTCCATCAGTGCAGCCTATCAGTGCCCATCACTGCAGCCTCATCAGTGAAGGAGAAAAATCACTTATTTACAAAATTTTATACCAAAAACATTTTTTTTTTCAAAATTTTTAGTGGCTTTTGGTTTGTTTAAGAAAAACTAAAAAACTGAGAGGTGATTAAATACCACCGAAATAAAGCTCTATCTGTCACAAAAAATGATAAAAATTTCATATGGGTACAGTGTTACATGACCACACAATTGTCATTCAAAGTGTGACAGCGCTAAAAGCTGGAAATTGGCCTGGGCAGGAAGGGGGTATAAGTGCCCTGTAGGCTAGTGGTTAAAGGAAGGATGAATGGAAAAATTGACCAAGACATTCTTGATAAATATCTGCTGCCATCTACCAGGATGATGAAGATGAAACGATGGTGGACATTTCAGCAAGACAATGATCCAAAACACAAAGCCAAGGACACTCTCAACTGGTTTCAAAGAAAGAAAATAAAGCTGCTAGAATTGCCCGGCCAATCACCTGACAAATCCAATAGAAAATCTAAGGAAAGAACTAAAGATCAGAGTTCATTGAAGAGGCTCACGGAACCTTCAAGATTTGTGGAAAAATAGGCCAAAATCACACCTGAGCAATGCATGCTACTAGTTTCTCCATATTGAAGGCATCTTAAAGATGTCATTACCAACAAAGTTTTTTGTACGAAGTATTAAATAAATTTTAGTTAGCGTGTTCAATACTTTTTCCCTGTGTCATTCCATATCATTACACATAACTTAATTTCTGAACTTATTTGTTTTGGTCTCCTTGTATGTATGGATTGCATGGGTTGTTACTGACATGTGGTGAAAATTTCACGTCAATAGCACCTTTAGAAATATATTTACTGAGAAAAATGGTGACGTGTTCAATACTTAATTTCCCGGGGGGGAAATGGTTAAAGTGCAATTGCACTTTACAAACATTTTTCCTTTTAGGTGTCAGACAACATCCCCTATCACCCTTTCCAAGTCCTATACATACCTGTTCCTGCACTACCATAAACTTTGCTGTGTGTCCCACTGGGCTCCACACAGCTGTTTCTTTGAAAAAATTCTCCTACTTTCTGTTCCTTCTGCATATTCAGGGCCAGTTCACACCACATGCAGTCTAGTGTGGTTTTTTTTCAAAAACGCATGGACAGTAGGTTACATCGATTCCAATGGCAAAGTTCACAGCATTGCAGTGCCTTTCAGTCCAGTCAATAAAAGTAGAACATGCTGTGTTTTTGCTGCAAGGCACTGCACTAGAATGCACAAAACGCATTAAAAATGCACCAGAACACATCAAAACATGCACCGGAATGCATTGCAGCAAATACAAAAAACAGGAAACTAAAACAAATGGGGAAAAATGGCACTGGAATGCATTGAAAATGCATAAAAAAAGCATTAAAAAAATGCCAGACTGTGTTTCTGTGGTGTGAATTGGCCCACGTCGCAATCTGCATTCATTCCTACAGAAGGGCTGCATTTCACATAGGGTTGCACAGCAAAGTAGGACTGGTAGATATAACTCTTTCCAGGGGCGGACTGACAACTCATGGGGCCCCCGGGCAATAGGTGATCATGGGGCCCCTATGTCCTTGCCCACACTCAAAGCACACCCAAAAAAGCCTATAAAAAAGGTACCAGGGGCATTTCATGGGGCCCCCTACTGACCCTGGGCCCTTGTCCAAGAACTCGAATGGTCTGACACTAAAAAAAAAAAAGTAAGAAAACTTCTTTGATAAAGTGCTCTGCCTACCAGAACAGAATGTGCTCCTGCTGGCTATTTTAATAAAGGAGGAATATCATTTTGCATCTCGGTGCGCAGCATTCTTGTTGTTGGCATAATTGATTGCTTCAGTGAAGACGAGCTGAGCCAGCGCCTGAGATGTAACTATGGAGTGTGGAATGTAATCGCACCTGCGGCAGCATGTGAAATGTTTAGCACTGTACAAAGATGACATTTCTACTTTAAGAATATGCATTGGTTTGTGTGAAGATTGGATTTTTTCGTACCTAAAGTGTATGTAAACCCAAAATGGATTTTTCAGTATGTTTGTCATTATGTCTCAAACTGTTTTCTTACAGAACTAACATGAAAACTGCTTTTCGTTGTATAACCCCTAGGGCAGTGATGGCGAACCTATGGCACGCGTGCCAGAGCTGGCACGCAGAGCCATCTCAGTGGGCACGCCAGGAGGAAGAGAGGAAGAGGAAGAGAACGCGCTCTCCTGCCACCTCCGGGGGCGCGCACCGGGCGATCTCCGTGATCGCTGTGTCCTGCGGACACAGCTGATCACGTGACATGGTAAAAGGCCAATCACAGCGGCCTTTTACCACGTGATCAGCCGTGTCCAATGACACGCTGATCACCGGGAAATGCAAATGCCGGTTCTCGGCTGCACTTTCCTCACGCTGTCAGATCGTGAGGAAAGTACTGCCGAAAACCGGCAGTTGTCAGAACAGGGATCGGCACTGATCATCAGGGTCACTGATCATCAGTGCCCTGATGATCGGTGCCCACCTGTGCCACACACAAGTTCCACCCACTTGTGCCCAGCAATGCGCCCACCTGTGCCCAGCAATGCGCCCACCTATGCCCAGCAGTGCGCCCACCTGTGCCCAGCAATGCACCCACCTGTGCCCAACAGTGCGCCCACCTATGCCCAGCAATGCACCCACCAGTGCCCACCTGTGCCGCCCACCTGTGCCCACCAGTGCCACCCACCAGTGCCCAGCAGTGCTGCCAGTCAGTGCCACCAGTCAGTGCCCAGCGGTTGTGCCAGTCAGTGCCCAGCAGTGATGTCAGTCAGTGCCACCTATCAGTGCTGTCTATCAGTACCCATTATCAGTGTTGCCTATAAGTGCCACCTATCTGTGACACCTCATCAGTGCCACCCATCAATGATGCCCAGCAGTGCCGCCGGTCAGTGCCGTCTGTCAGTGCCTCCAGTTGGTGCTGTCAGTGCCGCTTATCAGTGCCCATCATTTCCTGCATATCAGTGCATCATCAGAGCCTCCTCATCAATGCTCACCAGTGCCGCCTCATCAGTGCTACCTATCTGTGCCGCCTCATCAATGCCCATCAGTGCTGCCTATCAGTGCAGCCTCACCAACGCACATCAAAGAAGAAATATTACCTGTTTGCAAAATTTTAGAATAGAAGCAAAGGAAACCTTTTATGTTTTTAATTTTTTGCTCTTTTTTCATTTATAGTGCAAAAAATAAAACACCCAGTGGTGATTAAATACCACCAAAAAAAGCTCTATTTGTGTGAAAAAATGATAAAAATTGCATATGGTTACAGTGTTGCATGACTGCACAATTGTCTTTGTTAAGTGCAACAGCACTGAAAGCTGAAAATTGTCCTGGGCAGGAAGGGGGTAGAAGTGCCCGGTAGGCAAGTGATTAATTCCAGTGTTGGCACTTTGAAATAAAAAAGTTGGTTTTGTGTTGCAGTTTGGGCACTCGGGCTCAAAAAGGTTCGCCATCACTGCCCTAGGGCAACCAAGTGTATATAGTACTTTGTCCCATTTACTGTAAATCTGTCCCTTAGTTTCAAAGCAGCATGGTCAGACAGGTTCTACCCCACCCCTCCAAACAATGCTGCTAGAAAAGACACATTTGTGATTGACAGCTCTGGTCTCTGGTAGCAGGGGCTGCCGTAGATACCAGCACTGCCATTCACAAAAGTGGTGTGGTGTACCTGTCAGTGGCTGTTTAACCACTTCAATACCGGGCACTTTCATCCCCTTCCTGCCCAGGCCAATTTTCAGCTTTCACTATGAATGGCAACACCGTACCCATATGAAAATGTTTATCTTTTTTTTTAGACAGATTGAGCTTTCTGAGCTGGAGTTTTTATTTTTCTCACCTGTGGTGTTTTGTTTTTTTTTGCTATACAAGCGAAAATAAGACTGAAATTTGAAAAAAAAAGTTTTTCTATAAAATTTTGCTAATAAGTAATTGTTCTTCACTGATGTGCCTGATGAGTCTGCACTGATGAAAACTGATAGGCTGCACTGATGGGCATGTATAGGCTGCACTAATGGGCACGGATAAGGCTGCACTGATGGGGCTGCACTGATGTGATCTGATGAGGCGGCATTGATGCGCTCTGATGAGGCTGCTCTGATGCGCTCTGATAAGGCTGCACTGATACGCTCCAATGGGGCTGCACTGATGTGCTCTGATGGGGCTGCACTGATGTGCTTTGATGGGGCTGCACTGATGTGATCTGATGAGGCGGCACTGATGTGCTCTGATGGGGCTGCACTGATGTGCTTTGATGGGGCTGCACTGATGTGATCTGATGAGGCGGCACTGATGTGCTCTGATGAGGCTGCACTGATGTGCTCTGATGGGGCTGCACTGATGTGATCTGATGAGGCGGCACTGATGTGCTCTGATGGGGCTGCACTGATGTGCTTTGATGGGGCTGCACTGATGTGATCTGATGAGGCGGCACTGATGTGCTCTGATGAGGCGGCACTGATGTGCTCTGATGAGGCGGCACTGATGTGCTTTGATGGGGCTGCACTGATGTGATCTGATGAGGCGGCACTGATGTGCTTTGATGGGGCTGCACTGATGTGCTTTGATGGGGCTGCACTGATGTGATCTGATGAGGCTGCACTGATGTGCTCTGATGAGGCGGCATTGATGTGCTCTGATGAGGCTGCACTGATGTGCTCTGATGAGGCGGCACTGATGTGCTTTGATGGGGCTGCACTGATGTGATCTGATGAGGCGGCACTGATGTGCTTTGATGGGACTGCACTGATGTGATCTGATGAGGCTGCACTGATGTGCTCTGATGAGGCGGCATTGATGTGCTCTGATGAGGCTGCACTGATGTGCTCTGATGAGGCGGCATTGATGTGCTCTGATGAGGCGGCATTGATGTGCTCTGATGGGGCTGCACTGATGTGCTCTGATGGGGCTGCACTGATGTGCTCTGATAAGGCTGCACTGATGTGCTCTGATGAGGCTGCACTGATGTGCTCTGATGAGGCGGCATTGATGTGCTCTGATGAGGCGTCATTGATGTGCTCTGATGGGGCTGCACTGATGTGATCTGATGAGGCTGCACTGATATGGTCTGAAAAGGGTGCACTGATGTGCTCTGGTGAGGCTGCACTGATGTGCTCTGATGAGGCGACACTGATGGGCACTTATGAGGAGACACTGATGGGCATTAATAGGCTGCACTGATCTGCACTGACGGGCACTGATGGGCTGCTCTGATTATCAGGACACTGATGAGCAGTGGCATGATTATCAGTGCAAACAATGTAGTGAAAGCCTTGTCAGTTATCAGCACTCCTTTTCTCAAACAGAGGCAATGTGTAAGGAAAGTACTGCCGAGTCTTTTTACATGCGACCAGCTGTGATTGGACACTCTCCCAGAACTGGAGAACCGCGCCATAGCTGTCTTTTGGCTATAGTGTGGTCAAGATTGGTTAAACATACATAGCCCAACCAATGAATGGCACAGTGCTGCGTGGCCTTTCAGTTGTATGAATGAGCCATTAGCACTGTCTGTCTGTGTTATATACTGTCCCCTCCCTCCTAGAGCTGTAAGCTCGAAAGAGCAGGGCCCTTGAACCCCTCGTGTATTGTTTTGTTACTGTATTGTCTCATGTTCTGTCCCCCACTATAATGTACAGCGCTGAGCAAACCTTTTGGCGCTATATAAATACTGTATAATAATAATAATAATAAATAAATGTTTAGCATTTCCACCTGGCAGTACTAGGGTCGTTGGTTCGAATCCCAACCACAGCACCACTTGCCTGGAGTTTGCATGTTCTCCCTGTGCTTGCGTGGGTTTTTTTTTTAATCAAGTAATTTAAAGCATTAAAGCACTCTTAAATCTAAAAGCAAACATTAATTACATTGCAGCCTACCAGTTCTTAGATGTGATGGCTGCATTAGTTTTCTGTTTTAGACATTCTTTTTTTTATTTTGGTGATCTTGCCAGTAAGTCTGTTTGTCAACAGAACAAGTTGTTCTGCAGAATCTCTTAGATTGTAAGCTTCCAGGATCAGGCCCTCCTAACCTTCTTGTATTGAACTGTACTGTTGCTGTACTGTCTCCCTTTATATTGTAAAGCGCTGAGAAAACTGTTGGCGCTGTATAAATCCTGTATAATATTAGCAGTTAAGAGGATGAGACAACCAATTTACCACTAATCCGGATGTTTACAACGTTCAGCTTTTATTTATTTAACACCTGTATTCCAAAATTAATAAACTGTTGTAACTGCTTATAAAGTGTGAGCTGGAATTTGGCTTCAATTTGTTAGTGTAACTAAATCTGCTAGTCCATCTAACACTGCCCCCGACCCCGCCGGACTGACAATGATGCTGTCCAAAGCAGGGGCGGACTGACAACTCATGGGGCCCCCGGGCAATAGGGGATCATGGGGCCCCTGTGTCCTTGCCCAAACTCAAAAAAGCCTGTGAAAAAGGTACCAGGGGCATCTCATGGGGCCCCCTACTGACCCCGGGCCCACGGCAGTGCCCGAGTTTCCAAATGGTCAGTCCGCCCCTGGTCCAAAGGCACCTCTGTTGCTCCATCATCTAGAGTGGGGGCACTCTAAGCCCTGGTTCACATGTGCGTTCCTGTGGGCCACGTTTTGCGTGGGCACGAGAGCCCATTCATTTGAATGGACTCCCGTGACACGCAGGGAAGAAGTCCCTGCACTTCTGAAAACGCAGCCCACATGGGAACCTGCGTTTTCCAGTGTAGGCGGCGTGCCATTAGAACTAATGGCACCCACCCACGGGTCCGCATTCCTCTGTGCAGGTGGATTTTTGTGCGGATTCACAACTGAACCACCCGCACATATGTGAACCTAGCCTTATATAGGAGGTATATTACTGGCTAGATCACCAGGTGAAAACAGAGGTTAAAAAGCTAAAAAAAGGAAAACTAGTGCAGCCATCACATTTAATGATTGGCCCGTTGCAATATATTACATTTTTGGTTTCGGGTTTAATACTGTTTTCACAAAATGTATGCTTCCCAGATCAACTTCTGCTTTTAATTGAACTTGCTTTTTCATGCGTTTTTGTATACTTACGTATATTTACATGCAGTTACGTGTGTTTACTCGCCCCTGGTCTCTAAACACAGCTAAAATGCACACACATAAACATGGGTTAAATGCACATTGTGAATTACACCATTAAAAAGCATTATATGTGTTTCGAAAACATATAATCGCAGGCTTGTCAATGCCAGTGAAGTCTAAGAAACTTTACAGCAGGTTCTCAAAAAATGATTTACTCATAAAAACTGTACGGCGTGGCACGAAGCCAAACATACTGAAAAGCTTTAACTAGCAGTAAGAAATGTCAAGGCTTCACACCTTTGAGCACTTTTCTCAAAAGCAGGCTTGAATACATTTTATTAAACCAGTACAATTTTTCAGAAACAATTTAGCTACTTATGTACCATACAGTATAGTAAAGGTTGTAACTCTGCCAAAAAGTAAAAAAAAGAAAAAACAATCACAAGAAAAAAAACAATTCATGCTGATGGCTATGCACAGGGTGCAGAAGAAGCTTTCAGCCCATGCTAGTCGGTCCCTGATAAAAAATAAAATGACAGCAACCACCTCTCAGTACAGTTTCTGTGAAATCGTAGGTAAAGGTTTTACTGATAAAAATGAATGGTTAGCTCTTGTCTATAATGATGAATGTGCTTAATTATTCCTGCAGCAGAACAGTATCTAGTTAATTATTAATTATACAGCCAATACGTGCTTTCTTATGTCTGTTCATTTATCTCTTCCCAGAGCACTCCTGTGGGTTCTATTGAGGTGTGACATTTCCAACATCGTACAAAACGAGAAATATGTTTGACTTCCCTGGGAACAAGGTATGTCATCACTTTTTGATGAACTTGTCATTTACAGCCGAACTCCAGGAAAACCGCTAAATGCAGTTGAAGAACATTGAGGGAAGCTGTTTTTACTTGCCAACGGTTTTGTAGTTTTGTCCAGCCAGCCCTAAGAAATACACAGCACTGTCAAACAGAAGGGCTAGGTTGGTGACCAGACTTATCTCTAATACAGCTTGGTCAGCTCCCTAACTCCATCCTGTGATTGGACAGTGAAGGTACAGCAGCAAACTGATCAGGCTACTTCTCAACTCACCTTGTTCTTTCCTTTTGTCAGGATGTTTGTGCATTGCAGCTTACCTCGTAGTCTAGGTAGGTTCACCTTGTGGCTTTCTGTAAAATGTAATCTATGGTGGATTGTATTTCAGGGGATGGCTAGGCACTGGCTTCTCAAAAGGCAGTCCTGCTGCTCAAAAATTCCTTTTTTGTGTTTTTTTTTGTTGAACAGTATATAGGCAGTATATAGTTTGTCTGCCCTAACCATTGGAAGGGGTTATGCTTTTGCCACCTTCTCTGGGCTACGTTTGCAGGCTTTTTTTGCCTACAGCTCTCCTATCCTGTGTGTTTATAAAAGGGTCAAGGGTTCGGGTCTGGAGAGCTCCGGGGTTAGGGAGTCCCGAGCCCAGATGGTCTCCAGAGAGTTGTCTAAGCCTTCCACTGAATTCTACTCAGAGAGCCGTCATACTGCCACCATGTAGTAGGACTGCTGAGACTTGTAGTCTTCTCTGAGGAACACTGACTCGTCAAGACACTTCAGCAATTCTGGACTTACCACTTATGTACTCTACCTAAGCAGGTATGCTGGGACAGCCAAAGTTAGGAGTAGCTAGGGAAAAGACCCTGGCCGGTTAAACTGCCGAGTTTTATCAGTAAAGCCTTTGAAACATTGTTCTGCCTGGTCTGAAGTCATTCTAAAGGGGCGTAATAAAGTTACCGCCACAATACACATAGACACTTGAAGCTTGTGTCAGTTAAAGCACATTGGAGTATGAATTCAGTCTCTTTGAGAGTCAATATGGTCAAGAGTAATGAGAGACTAGTACTAGTACAAGCAGCCTGTCATGAATTGCGGTACTTGTGCTAGGTGGGGTATCCTCCGGAAGCGAGGGGGCTGCTTCTGGGTCCCCCTCCCCAGCGGTCCATCTCTCATAGCAACAGGAGTAGATCAGCTTAGCTGAAAGGTACGGAAGAGGAAGAAGGTCTAAGTACACACATGAGGTCCACCCTATGTGCATGGCGGGACCCCAGTCTGTTACTGGGAGCAAAGTACAAAATGCGATATCTCCTGCACTCCAGGACCCAGACCGGTGGTGAGTAGATGGAATAAACTCCAAAAAAGGAAGGAACCACCGAAATAGACAAGGTCGTGCAGCTCCACACCAAGGCTGGGGAAGCCCAAACGAAACTGTGAGGAAGAACAACAAAAAGAAGCGCACCAACCTTGCGCATTACCTCAGTAACCAAAATTTATTGAATAAAAGAATGGTACTCACAAACAGCGAATAAAAACAGGCATGTAAGTCCTCAAAGGGACTTTAAAGGCAAGATGCAAATGCGAATCCCATCATGGAGGAAGCCACTCAGTACAGCTGACGCGTTTCGAAGGACAAGCCTTCTTCCTCAGAGCTGACTAGACCTTTAAAGTCCCTTTGAGGACTTACATGCCTGTTTTATTCGCTGTTTGTGAGTACCATTCTTTTATTCAATAAATTTTGGTTACTGAGGTAATGCGCAAGGTTGGTGCGCTTCTTTTTGTTGTTCTTCCTCACTGGGAGCAAAGTAACAGGTATGCTGGAGGGGTGGAGCAGGCATAGGCTCAGCATGTCCCTCCTAAATGCAACAATTACAGTCAACATGTGAATTAACATAGGACCAGGAGGTTAGCTGGAATCAGGCTTGTTCACTCAATGTACATAGTGTTTGGCTCATCTCTAAGTTGGGGGATTGCCTTAAAGTGTTACTAAACCCAGGACCTTGCATTCACTATATCTGGTCTCCCACAGGACACAGAACATGGAAGTGCAATTATTTTAGTAAATATGAACTGCTAAATACCTTTCCTCATCAGCAAGTTAGAGCAGTCTTGTGACTTCTATCAGTGTTCAGCAGAGCACATGTTAAAGCTTGCAGGAGTTTTCTTTCTGCTCTAGGAAGACACAGAACCCCTGACCTCTGTCTGGACAGTGCTGATTAGCCCTGTGATAATCACATGCACTCCCAAGAAAAAAAAACCCTCTTTAGCAATACATACCAAACTGAGCATGTGGAGTGTGTCTCCACACAATATGTCTTATCAGGAGATAGGAGGGGGACACTGGAAGAAGGGGAGGATCAGAGAATTCAGGATCAAACATTCTTTTTACACAATGTGAATGATTAAACCCTTAGTTTCACCAGTGAGTATAACAATCACGCTGTACTGCATATACAGACTGATTATACTGTTGTGGGTTTAGTAACACTTTAAGGTTGACTTTCGCTGAAAGTGGTCCCCACCTTGACCCTGTACATTGATGAGCGCAACATAGCAAAGGTACCCCATATGCAGGGTGAGTGACCCACCCACAGTGCCTAGCATTGCTCAGAAGAACCCAATAACCCCCTCCCTGCCCTGAAGTAGTTTTAAATAGAATTTATGTTCCACAACCACAATTCAAGCTCCATTGACGTGAATGGGCAAGTTTGACAGACTGAGCTGCCTGTCAACTTGACAAGTTGCATCAAATTTGTTATGGCTTCGATGCAAAGCATGATGGCAATGCCATGTGCACAGCCCCCTCTGACTGTATGTTAATGTTTCATTGGGTGGTCGGGGAGAGTAACAGGATTAACAACAATGAGCCAACTGCCCTTGACAAGCTTTTTTATTCAGGCTATAAAATAAAAGTACATGCTTGGATCAGTGAGCAACATAAAAGGCTCCTACACAAGAACTGATAATAATAATAACAACAATAATAATAATAATTGTTCTTAATTCATGCTATTGTATTAATAGTAGCAAAATGTGTGGTCATGATGGGACTTGTAGTTCTCCAATTATCCTGTCTATACTCTAATCTTTATGTATAATTATAACAAGTGATAATGTGATGGGGGTGGGGAGTGTTCAATACTACCGAAAGGTGACTCTAGAATTATTTTTGTTAAAAAGTGCTCTGTACAAAGAAGTAGAAATTGTCATTTGCCTCTCCTGCTGCCAATCCTTGCTCCCTTAAAGAACTGGTAGATCAAGTAGTTGATGCAGAATCTCCCTTGTTGGATCTACTGCCATCTATATCACCACTGTGTCCTTTAGCCTTGGTTCACACTGATGCGGTCCGGAATTCGCAGTGTTTTCTGTGCAAATTCCGCACAGCATCAGAATCGCACCCTGTTCATGCGAACCGCCTGGGGTGTGTATGTTAAGTTAACAACACCCTGAAAGTGGTCTGCAAAACACGGTGCGATGTGCAGAATCGGATCGCATAGGTGTGAATACCCATGCGATCTGATTCTATTGAAGACCAAAAAAAGGGTCCTGCAGCATTTTGGTGCGGATGCGGTGCGATTTGAGCCATACATAATGTATGGCTCCGATCGCACTGCACACAATTCGCATGTGATTTGCACAGGAATGAGGTGCTGTTCCTGTGCAAATCACATGCGTTGTACCGCATGGCATGAGTGTGAACCTAGCCTTAATGATGTAAGGGCCAGCAGGAGAAACTACAGAGCATAATGGGGGACCAGACATCTGACACTTCCAGAAGTGTCAGATTATGAAGATTAATCAGGCAGCGTTATCTCTTCAATACAGAGAAAATCAGCTGTGTTCTGCTACAAGCTGTATGGGCAGCAAGAGAGGTGAATGTTAATTTGTAAAATGAAAGCTAGTAAATAAGGTGAACCTATTCCCCCCTTTGAATATTCAATCATGCGAGGGGAAAATTAAAAAGGATTTTTCCAGGAACATGATTTGGTATTGAAAGTTAAATCAACAACTTTTTCTCCTTTTGGTAGATAATCCGAGTGCATCAGAAATAATCATATAATTTGTACAACATCTCCTATATCTGTCAGAAACAGCTTTTAAAAGCATGGTGCGTCAGATAGACAACCCATGCTCTTAATGATCAAACAAAATGAATACAATAATCATGTTATATTTTACAAGTTATATGTTCATTTAGTTATAGGAGCAGTTTAGCGGGATGTTTTAGCAATGTATATGTAACAACTGACATAATGGAGTTAACTTCCTTCACTTTACAAGGGAATTTTGACTTTTGCAACAGAATTTTATGGGTCCCACACCACCATCTTCCTTTTCTACACTGGCTACTTCTTTTGGGTTCTTCACCACCAGGTCTGCAACCTCCTGGGTTGGAAAGGGGGTGTCCTAGGAGGCTGCAGTACAGGAACACAACATTCTCACTATTCATTGGTGGCAGTGATGGGGTTGGGGGTAAGATCAGAGTGGTGGGTTGTAAAAATTAAATTCTAGAGTGAAGCTCCACTTTAAAGAAACCCTGTTGTCATACCATTTATTTTAACAACATTCCTTGCAGTCGTACCTCGGTTTACGAACACCTCCGTTAACGTAATTTTCGGTTTACAAATGAAAATCCATTGAAAATGATGCCTCGGTTTACAAATTTTTTTCCACAATACAAAACGTTTATAGCGTCAGCCCCGTGCCTTTAAAGTGCACTTTATAAAGAGTTTTGAACAGATAAGACTTTTTTTTTACTTTTCTATGACTTTTTTCTGACCTCTGGAACGGATTAATTGGTTTTCAGTGCATTTACAAATTTTTTTTTTAACACGTCCCTGTACAGTATTTAAGCATTTAAAGTGCACTTTATAAAGAGTTTTGAACAGATAAGACTTTTTTTTACTTTTTTCTGACCTCTGAAACGGATTAATTGGTTTTCAGTGCATTTACAAATGAATTTTTAATCATGTCCCTGTACAGTATTTATGCCTTTAAAGTGCACTTTATAAAGAGTTTTGAACAGATACAATACTTTTTTTTACTTTTTTCTGACCTCCGGAACGGATTAATTGGTTTTCAAATCATTCCAATGGGAAACCGCGTTTCGTTTTATGAATTTTTCGCAATACGAAACGTTCCGCAGAACGCATTAAATTCGTAAACCGAGGTACGCCTGTATGTGCATTTAATGTATTTCCTTGTGTAGACATCCAGACATCCAAACACTGCTGCAAGGCACCACAGTTTTGATTGTGATGTCTGCAGTTCCTGTGGTTCCTCAGCCTATAGTACGAGTGCCATGAATGGAGCACACGGGCATAGTTGGCACTTATAGCAAATGCCTGCCACAGATGCAGCAGCTGATATTAACCCCGTCAGCACTGGAAGATCACTGCTGCAAGGGTATGCAGGGGCAGAGGGATGAGCAGAATTTTCCTGTACACAGCAGCCACCAGACACACTTCATTGCTGGTAAATAGCATTCCTAATGCTGTTAAAAAAAAAATCAGCTGTAAACTGGAATTGTTCCATTGCACAGTATGCTCTCTGATGATAATAATTTGTTCAAATGGAAAAAAAAATGATGTATACATGTGTGCTTCCATTACAAAGGGGGGTCATTTACTGTAAAACTCCGGGTTATGCTTCCTTCGTCACAAAAACAAACAATAAGCAAGAGCAATCTGCAAACATAAATCTACAAAAAGATGTTTCAAACAAAACTGTTGCTTTGAACATCTCATGGAAACTACTACTGACGTCAAATCCCAGATACACACATTGTGAGATGTTTTTGTGTTTTGCTGCTGATAAGCAGAAGCAGGAACATCTAAGCCACATGGGTACATCAAAGGGAATATTCCACTTTTTGCAAACATTTATCAAGTGCTCCAAAATTTAAAACAAAATGTGCATTTATATTTTCACATTAAAGCCTGCAGAGTATTGCACCCGCAATCAGTGCATGGAGGGTGCAAGGTACAGGATTCTGCATTGTTTACATCCCAGCCCCATGGCCATATGGAGATATGGTGGACCTATTGCATTGGGTTGGGAGGAAGTAATCAGAGGACTACAAGCATGGTGACATCTCCTCACTTGTGCTCCTTTGAGATCTGTGAGCCCCTCTGCTGTGGTAGAAGATGGGATTTGTAGTCTTTCCATTTCTAGTTTCTGTAAACGGATGACGGGGCTGTAAAGATGGAAGCACAAACAGCTTCACTTATTTTAAAAATCAAAAAGATGCTACAGGGAGACGCACCCTGCAATTGGACTATAGCCGAGATTAGTGAATTTCTTCCACTTGATAAAATGTAATATTAATGGTTCTGGGGTTGCTGCCAAGAGCCTAGAAGTGAAAAACAACACAATTTCTATAAAATTCGAAAAATGTCTGTGGCTTAGCTTCTTACATTTCCTGAATATTTTCCAGAATTGCCATAATCCTAGAATTGGGGTCTCCAAAAGTACAGCACGAGGGCCACATCAAATATTTTACAAATGTTTTTGGGCTGAAAATGTTTTTGGGCTGAACCCCACTGACAGCTGAAATATTAACACATGCTTGTTACTACTAAAATGCTGCATGACTTGATAAAATAACTCACACGGTATTTATTAGTGTTTACTTTTTTCGGATCTCTGGAACAGATTAATTGGTTTTCAATGCATTCCTATGGGAAACGGTGTTTCGGTTTAAGAATTTTTCGCTATAAGAAAAGTCCTGCAGAACGAATTAAATTCTTAAACCGAGGTATTACTGTATATATATATATATATATATATATACCAGTGGCGTCTCGAGGCAGGTACAGGAGGTGCGCTCCGCACCGGGTGACAACGACTGCACGGGGTGACACCGGACCCGCTCCACGAAAAGGTAAGTTGTAAAGCATGCCAACCATCCCCGCAGGGTGGATCCGTTCCATCCTGCGGGGATCGTCGGCTTTCTTTACAACTTACCTTTTCGTGGAGTGGGTCCGGTTTCACCCTGTATAGGTTGCATGCCGACGATCTCCACAGGATGGATGGGATCTGCAGATTGGGGAGCATAATGGATTGGAGTCCGATCCATTATGCTCAATCCGCAGATCTGATCCATCCTGCGGGGATCGTCGGCTTTCTTTACAACTTACCTTTTCGTGGAGTGGGTCCGGTGTCACCCCGTATAGGTTGCATGCGGACGATCTCCGCAGGATGGATGGGATTTGCAGATTGGGGAGCGTAATGGATTGGAGTCCGATCCAATATGCTCAATCCGCAGATCCGAACCATCCTGCGGGGATCGTTGGCATGCAACCTATATGGGGTGACACCAGACCCGCTCCACGAATAGGTAAGTTGTAAAGAAAGCTAATGATCCCCGCAGGATGGATCGGATCTGCGGATTGGGGAGCATAATGGATCGAAGTCCGATCCATTATGCTCAATCCGCATATCCGATCCATCCTGCGGGGATCGTCCGAGGGGGTGTCACCAAGTGTTATCGCACTGGGTGACACCAACCCTAGGGACCCACCTGTATATATACACAGTGGCAAAAATAATTATTTGATCCCCTGCAGATTTTGTAAGTTTGCCCACTTGCAAAGAACAGAAGGGTCTATAATTTTTATCCTAGGTGTATCTTAAATGATAGAGACAGAATATCAACCAAAAATACAGAAAAAAACACGATACAAATGTTAGAAATTGATTTGCAGTTCAGTGAGTAAAATAAATATAAACTAGTACAATGTTTCTTAATCAGGGTGCCATATGGATTCCCCTTGGGTTCTGCAAGCATGGGACTCTGTTTACCGTGGGTCAGAAATGGATGTGGACTCTGTGATGGAGATACTCTATGATGAGGTTCTTTCATGTATAGGGGACTGTGATGTGATGGGAAAACTCTGTGGTGATGGGTTCCTCTGATATATAGTGGGGGCTTTGTTGTGATGAGGTTACCCTGATGTGAGGAGGGGGACCTCTGATGTGAAGCTGTTATAAATTCTGTATATAGCCCTACAGAACAGACAGTGCTCTGTCCACATGTGCTTTTCTGCTTCACTGCAACAAGGAAACAGGAAACAGAGTTTACCATAGATGCAGCTACAAACTTATAAACTCTGCCATCTACTGGTTGAAGAATATATCTCTACTGAACACTGTATTCCAACAGAAGCATTTTGTGTGAAGTTACAGTGGATATAAAAAGTCTACACACCCCTGTTAAAATGTCAGGTTTCTGTGATTTAAAAACTGAGACAAAGATAAATCATTGCAGAACTTTTTCCACCTTTAATGTGACCTACAAACTGTACAACTCAATTGAAAAATAAACTGAAATCTTTTAGGGGGGAAGTAAACATAAAAAACTAAAATAATGTAGTTGCATAAGTGTGCACAGCCTCTTATATCTGGGGATGTAGCTATGTTCAGAATTAAGCAATCACATTCAAAATTATGTTAAATAGGGGTCAGTACATACCTGCCATCATTTAAAGTGCCTCTGATGAACCCCAAATAAGGTCCAGCTGTTCTAGTAGGTCTTTCCTGACATTTTCTTAGTTGCATCCTACAGCAAAAGCCATGGTCCACAGAGAGCTTCCAAAGCATCAGAGGGATCTCATTGTAAAGGGTATCAGTCAAGAGAAGGGAACAAAAGAATTTCCAAGATATTAGATATACCATGGAAGACAGTCATCATCAAGTGGAGAAAATATTGCGCAGCAGTGACATTACCAAGAACTGGACGTCCCTCCAAAATTGATGAAAAGACGAGAAGAAAACTGGTCTGGGAGGCTGCCAAGAGGCCTACAGCAACATTAAAGGAGCAAGTACTGGCTGTGTGGTACATGTGACAGCAATCTCCCGTATTCTTCATATGTCTGGGCTATCGAGTAGAGTGGCAAGACGGAAGCCTTTTCTTATGAAGAAAAACATCCAAGCCTGGCTAAATATTGCAAAAACACATCTGAAGTCTCCCAAAAGCATGTGGGAAAAAGTGTTATGGTCTAATGAAACCAAGGTTGAACTTTTTGGCCATAATTCCAATAATTGGCGCAAAAACAACACTGCACATCACCAAAAGAACACCATACCCACAGTGAAGCATGGTGGTGGCAGCATCATGCTTTGGGGCTGTTTTTCTTCAGCTGGAACTGGGGTCTTAGTCAAGGTAGCGGGAATTATGAACAGTTCCAAATACCAGTCAATATTGGCACAAAAGCTTCAGTCTTCTGCTAGAAAGCTGAACATGAAGAGGAACTTCATCTTTCAGCATGACAATGACCCAAAGCATACATCCAAATAAACAAAGGAATGGCTTCACCAAAAGAAGATGAAAGTTTTGGAATGGCCCAGCCAGAGCCCAAACCTGAATCCAATCGAAAATCTGTGGGGTGATCTTAAGAGGGCTGTGCACAGGAGATGCCCTCGCAATCTGACAGATTTGGAGTGTTTTTACAAGGAAGAGTGGGCAAATAGTGTCATGATGTGCCATGCTGATAGACTCATACCCAAAAAGACTGAGTGCTGGAATAAAATCAAAAGGTGCTTCAATAAAGTATTAGTTTAAGGGTGTGCACACTTATGCAACCATATTTTAGTTTTTTATTCTTACTTCCCTCCACCTAAAAGATTTCAGTTTGTTGCTCAACTGAGTTGTACAGTTTATAGGTTACATTAAAGGTGGAAAAGTTCTGAAATGATTTTCCGTTGTCTCATTGTTTTACATCAAAGAAACCTGACATTTTAACAGGGGTGTGTAGACTTTTTATATCCACTGCAATTTCATCAAGGCAGTTATGTGCATTGTCCTAGGCTCAGATTTCCCATTGATAAGTAACTTTTCATATTTTTTTTTTTTACACTTTAGACTGGGGTGCCTTGAGATATGGGAACATACTTTTAAATGGCACCGTGACTGAACAAATGTTGAGAAATGCTGGGTTAGTATATTACTCATCTGCCTTTTAGATTAGCCAGAACAGCTTCCCATCCCTAAATTGGGACAAAACCACTTGTGAAAATACTGCCAGATTCATTTACCATGGTTTGAAAATATAGACCTGTACCTCCACAAACAGGACCAAAAGAATTATTTCCGTGAATCCCTTTTTCTCTTTGTGTCCCTGGCTTTTAATGTTTTTCCTTTCTAATAAACCGGCTATGAGTATATAATTCTGTAGCATGACCCATCCCATGTGAGCCTTGGCCAGCACCTCTAGAGAAGGGTACCATGACCCATCCCATGTGGGCCTTGGCCAGCACCTCTAGAGAAGGGTACCATAACCCATCCCATGTGAGCCTTGGCCAGCACCTCTGGAGGAGGGTAGCATGCCCATCCTATGTGAGCCTTGGCCAGCACCTCTGGAGAAGGGTAGCATGACCCATCCCATGTGAGCCTTGGCCAGCACCTCTGGAGAAGGGTACCATGACCCATCCCATGTGAGCCTTGGCCAGCACCTCTGGAGGAGGGTAGCATGACCCATCCCATGTGAGCCTTGGCCAGCACCTCTGAAGGAGGGTAGCATGACCCATCCTATGTGAGCCTTGGCCAGCACCTCTGGAGGAGGGTAGCATGACCCATCCCATGTAAGCCTTGGCCAGCACCTCTGAAGGAGCACAGAACACTGTAATGATTCTCATCTCGGGGACATTGTGAAGTCAACAGCAGAGTTGTAGTCTGAAGAAAGAAGCTGTCCTTGTTCGAACACAGATGTGGTCCTTAGAATACTTCTACTACTACGAAAGCAAACCTTGATGATATCGAAGTCAGCATTTGCTTTTAAAAGTGTACTTGTTTTGCATTATTTATATGTAACTGGATAATGTACTTTTGTTTGCGCAGCAGGATGGAAATATCCTGAAGTCAGCTTGTTTACCCGTGCAGGTTAATAGTGTGCTGTGTTCTTGATTCTGCTCTGCTTGCTGGAAATAGTTTAAAAAAAGTAGCTTGATGTATACTCACAGTGCACCTGTGTAGCCAAATGCCTATTTACACGGGCGCACGCATCTAAGCACCGCACTATAGGAATCATTGGGTCCAAATGCACAGCTGTGTGGACAAAATAAAATGTGTGCCGCGTTTAGCGGCTTACAAAAAAAGTAAGTGTGCATCTGGAGCCATACATATCTGTAGATTTGATATGTGTACACATCTAAATGTCTGCCAGCTTACATACATAAGGTCATTAGAAGAAATGGAAACATCTAAATGCTGTACGTGTCAAAAACCGGGTGCGACTTGCCATGCGATTTGCCATGCCATGCATGGCAAGTCACACCCTATTGTCCGCAATTAAAGTAGTCATATCGGTGCGATTCCGACTTGGTCAGAGCTGCACCGATTTCAAAAGTAGTGACTACTTCAGGTGCACTGCAATGCACTACTTCAGGTGCACCTCAATGCACTACTTCAGGTGCACCTCAATGCACTACTTCAGATGCATTTCAATGCACTACTTCAGATACACTTCAATGCACTACTTCAGGTGCACTTCAATGCACTACTTCAGGTGCACTTCAATGCACTACTTCAGGTGCACTTCAATGCACTACTTCAGGTGCACCTAAGTGCACTACTTCAGATGCACTTCAATGCACTACTTCAGGTGCACCTCAATGCACTACTTCAGATGCATTTCAATGCACTACTTCAGATACACTTCAATGCACTACTTCAGGTGCACTTCAATGCACTACTTCAGGTGCACTTCAATGCACTACTTCAGGTGCACTTCAATGCACTACTTCAGGTGCACCTAAGTGCACTACTTCAGATGCACTTCAATGCACTACTTCAGGTGCACCTCAATGCACTACTTCAGATGCATTTCAATGCACTACTTCAGATACACTTCAATGCACTACTTCAGGTGCACTTCAATGCACTACTTCAGGTGCACTTCAATGCAATACTTCAGGTGCACGTCAATCCACTACTTCAGGTGCACTTCAATGCACTACTTCAGGTGCAGTTCAATGCACTACTTCAGGCGCACTTCAATGCATTACTTCAGGTACACTTCAATGCACTACTTCAGGTGCACTTCAATGCATTACTTCAGGTGCACTTCAATGCACTACTTCAGGTGCACTTCAATGCATTACTTCAGATGCACTTCAATGCACTAGTTCAGGTGCGCGTCAATACACTACTTCAGATGCACTTCAATGCACTACTTCAGGTGCCACTTGCATAGACATCAGTGTCTTGCAAGCCGCAGATGTCTTGCAAGTCACACTTCAGCTCGCAATGACATCCGACTTTGAAATCGTGTGACGTCACGATTTCAAAGTTGGATCGGTGTGATGGGGGGTGTTAATGTGAGTACTTTAGGTGCGTATTTTATGCAGGATCTTCTGTCAACTCTGCCAGCAAGAACCTGCATACTGTAAAGAAAATACAACTATGCCCATGTGAATGGAGCTGAAAGGAACAGGGATTGCAAAGCTTGTGACACCAGCTAGGCCTATACAGCCCTGGTCTCTGTTAGGATGAAGAGGTTGGAGGCTGCACCATGACCATGTTTTCTCAAATGCTGACTGCTAAGTTTATGAAATATTCCACATTGTCTTTCAGATTTTGGACTTCACTAAACTGAAAGCTAATTGGTGTTGTTATAAGGGTTTGGGATACATTTTATACAGACTTTCTGTTTTCGGTTTTGAGGCTCTTTCACATAGTTGGAATGCAGTGCCCTCTGAAGAGTGATCCACCTTTGGATCGCTTTCAGAGGGCATGTAACAGGCAGTGAGGAGACTTTATATATTGCCTCATCACCTCATTTAACCCTATAATTCCATACAACTATGCCACAATCTTGTGTTGGCAGGTGTTACTGCCCTTTTAAGTTTTGCCTCTCCTGTAGTGATGTCATGGTTGGAGTTAGTGCCCATATAATACCAGCTGTGGGTTGGGCCCAGTGAGAGCAGGGTATAGGAACAGGACACCCTGGTGCTGCATCATGTAGAGCTCATCTCAACAAAAGTCAGTGTAAGAGGCCAGCTGGATAGGACTGAGAATGATACATTATGAGAATAAGTAGGATGCCAGTGAAGGGACCACCCAGTTTAGTGAGGCCTTGGGGTCTGGGACTCATCATTCTAATGGGGAGCTGTTCCAGCTTGGTGGTGCTTCCGGGAAGAGTATGGGAAGATAGCTGCAAATACTTATAAAGACGGAATGTATGTTTTACCAATGGTGTTCTGCACCAAAGATTCTGCCAGTATGTCACATGTGATGTAGTATTGGAAGTATTAATGGCAGTAAAGTACTGAAGACATTTTTTTGGGTCCTTTCACATTAGCGTTCAGTTTGTTTAATCAGTACAGTCACCTTTTTTTAAAGAAAAAAGGGAACAGTTTTACATCAGTTTTTTCCATCCACTTAACCACTCAGTCCCAGAACCATTTTTAAATTTTGTTAACATTTGTGGTTTACAAGATTAAAAACTAATTTTAGGCCTGAAGATTGCTTAAAGTGATTCTAAAGGCTTATTTTTTAAGAAAAAATAACAAACGTCTATACTTACCAAGCAGCTTGCTATGGTGGCACCCACTGCTCTGTGTATCCATTCATACACACAGCCACCGCTCAGCCCCACCCCCTCTCACTGGTTGTGATTGACAGCAGTGGGAACCAATGACTTCCACTTCTGTCTCAGCCAATGAGGTGAGAGAGTCCCAGGATAGCCGAGACTCCAGTACACATCGCTAGATCAAGAGGGGGCTTAGGTGAGTATTAGGGGGGCTGGGAGGGGGGGATGCTGCACAGAGAAGGTTTTTTACCTTCATGGATAGAATGCATGAAGCTAAAAAAACTTTGAGCCTTTAGAACCACATTAAAACTCCAAAACATTATGTATTTTCTGAAAGCAGACAATCTAGAGAATAAATTTGTGGTAGTTCAAATTTTTTATGTCACATGATATTAGCAAAATGGTTTATAAAATGTAAACTTTCAGTAAAAAATACACTAAAGTTAGTTATAGAGCCCACAGAAACAATTGAGTACTGTCCGTGATACTTTTTTTATTTGCACTAATATACAATTTTGAGGACAAGCTTTCGGGGTATGTCCCCTTCTTCAAAGTCCAAACAGTACTATTACAAATCACAAAGTTTAAGTAGAATGTTAGAAGGGATTGAGAAAAAAAAAAAGGCTACAGATAAGATACATCAAGAGCGAGGGCCCACAAACACAAAAATATACCCAATTTTTTTTGTGTAAAATATAAAAGATGAAGTCGCACCAAGTAAATAGATAGCCAACATGTCAAGCATTAAAATTGCGTGCACCTGCGGAACAGCAAAAACGTCAATACCTCCTATTTTCCATAGGTGATGCTTTAAAAACCCCTACAGGTCATCAGTTTGGAATTACCCATGAGCTCTGGTGCTAAAAGTATTAATCTCACACTGGTGTGCATGGTGGTATTTTTTTTTTTTTACATAGGCTCCCCAAAGATTTCATATTTGTATGCATGCGTGCATATGTGGGGGTGGGGAGGCTCAACACTTTCTTTTATTAATATTATTATTATTATTATACAGGATTTATATAGCGCCAACAGTTTGCTCAGCGTTTTACAATATGACGGGAGACAATACAGCAACAATACAGTTCAATACAAGAGGGTTAGAAGGGCCCTGCTCCTTGGAGCTTACAATCTAGGAGTATTGTATTTTACTTTTCACTTGTCTTTTTAACTGTTTATTATTTTTTTACTTATGATTTTATTGCTATCACTTAAGGGACCAATAGTACCCTGTTTGATAGCATATAAGGGACAGGTCCTCTTTGTGGGGGTCAGTGTGTGCAAGGAGGAGCAGAAGAGGAGGAGAGCAGTGCATAATGTGAGGCAGCAGTGTATGCAGACAGGTTCCCTCACTTGCCAGCTCTGACTGTCATTGCTTAAATACCCCCTTCCCACCCATATTCAGTCTGTTTTTTTTGTTCTTTTGCTTATTTTCTGCTGGCAGTGGGAATCCCTGCTGACAGCAGAGATGAGTCACTGGTTATTAGGACGCCGGCGGGTGCTGGCTCCTAATCAGGGGCGGACTGACAACTCATGGGGCCCTGGGCAATAGGGGATCATGGGGCCCCTATGTCCTTGCCCAAACTCAAAAAAGCTTATGAAAAAGGTACCAGGGGCATCTCATGGGGCCCCCTACTGACCCCGGGCCCTCGGGCAGTGCCCGAGTTTCCAAATGGTCAGTCCGCCCCTGCTCCTAATAGCCAATGCAAAAATGTATACAAAAACAGACCGTTCATCCATTTACATCCATTTGACCTCCATTCCTTTTTTTAATGGAGCAAAAATAGGATTTTGATTAGTTTAAAAAATGGATGTGGAAAGATGTGGATGTAAACAGCTGATCATATGTTTTTCCGTAGAGATGCATTGATATCTGTCTTTTATCCATCAACGAATGCATGAAAATTGTACAAAAGAAATGCCCATGTAAAAGGGCCCCAAGAGCGAACATTCCTTTATTTTAATTTGGGGCTTCTAGCCGGAAATGTAGAGAGCAGGCCTATTGCGAGGAGAATTGCGTTGTGAACCCATTTAAGAACTAAGGGTGCTGCTCAAGGTTCTGTTATCTCCATGTCTGCTGTCAGCCACTGAGAGCGCAGTCAGGAAGAGAGCCAGTCTTAGCTCCATAGCTATCAATGGAAAGAAAACTCCTGAAAGCCGCACATCACATAAAACCCCTGTGTAAAGAGTAGGAGCAGCCTCAGCCTAGACTCATATTCCTGTTCCCTGTTTTCATTTGTTTGCCACTGCATAACAGGCTATTTAAGGAGGTTAATGTGTAATGTCGACATCGGCAAGTCCTGTTTTGCACACAATGACATTGGATGGACCCTATGTGCTGACGTCATGCCGCCGCTTCCAATTTCCAGGACAGCGGCTATACCAGTGAGTTTGGCCAATTCTCTGTCTGGATTAATTGCTGTGGCATGTTTGTGATTCACCTGACTTTTATAATATTTTCTTGTTCAAATATTTTATTATTTTACAGGGATAGGTATAGGACATATGTACATGAAAATTAGTGAAAGCAGGTACGGTGTCCATATAAGGGTGGGGAGAAATGCACAGATACATATATTGCAATGACTTGGATGGTTGTGAGAAGGCAAAACTGTATATTGAAATATATAGTCCAAGTACATTGTTTATAATCTTTTCTTTAATAAATACTACACTATATATGATATTTTTGCAGCTCCGTGCAGTGAGTTATTTTTTTTCTACAACATCCTGCCCAGATAGTTGCCCCATTGTGGTGAGGAGTGAAAACTGCTGGGGATTGCCATAGAGAGCTTGGGGCTGATTTATATCACATGCTGTCTCTGCTGTTTCTACCTGCAGCTTCTTGTCTGGCGAGGTCATATTAGTGGAGGAGTAGTGACACCAATGGTTATATCTGCACATGGTATAGTCTGTTTATCAAGATGGATGACATCAAAGTATTATTAACCCCTTTGTGTAAATATGTGGCCTCTTGGCGGCTGGGCCTTGGCACCAAGGGGCTGAATATTTGCTTACCCAATGTAAACAAAGGATGTGCCAAGAGTGCGTGCCCTGCGTGCTCCCAGCACATTATTATTATTATTATTATACAGGATTTATATAGCGCCAACAGTTTGCTCAGCGCTTTACAATATAACAGGAGACAATACAGAACAATACAGTTCAATACAAGAGGGTCAGGAGGGCCTGATCCTGGGAGCTTACATTCACCGGCACCTCATGGGAAGGTCCCGATTGCTACTTGCAGTCAGGAGCGTTCCAATCATGTGACCGCTGTGACAGCCAGTCATGGCAATCATATGACCCTAAACCCCGCCCTGGCATCACAAACCCCTTAAAGGGCTGGGAGGCACTGGTGCCAAGGGGTTAAGGCATTGATCAGACTGGAATTTTGATTGCTTTATGTTCTTTTTTGTGTCCATAGAGACGAGTTACAATCACTGTTTAAGAAATGTATTTCATTTTCTTTGTATGTGATTGTTTGCATGGGGTGCTGCACCATTCGTTTTATGGTTTACGCTAAGGGTTTGTATATTTACCTTGTTGCTAGCTGCCTGCACCTCCAAGCACTGACTTGTTCCCATATTGAACTTTGAGTATAGTATCATCCTTTTTCTACATGTATGATGTAAACCAGAACCTTCTTCGTACACATAGAGCTGCCCCTGGATTTTCGTTAATATATATATTTTTTTTACTTTTACACTAAGGAATTAATTTGGGAACAGAAGGTCTATTTTGGTCCATCCGCTGCAGGTTCAAATGTCTTGGAATAAAACAGGAACAATGGAGGTGTGAAGTCTTACCCAGCTCACCTTAATGGAGTGTTAACGTCAAGCTTTGGTTGTGTCTGGCTAAATGTTTGGGCTGTTAAATGACTAGGCAAACACACTTGGCAAGACTGACTCACTGAAATTTAATTGCCTTATAAGTCTGCAATAATGTCTGTAAATGAAAGTATGATGTTATTTTAAGGAAGCCAGCTCTCAGTGTTGTATCTTAACATGGTATGCAGTTCTTTTTGGCTCTGCTTTATGTCTATAGACTTGTACTACAAGACACAAAATTATATGTGTAAATGAATGCATAGATGCAGAAACTAGGACTAATGCTTGTGTATAAATAGGGATCACGCTCAGGCCCAGACTGGGACAAAAAATAGGCCCAGGCACTTTGGATTGAGCAGCCCAAAGCCAGGGGACCCTTTCCTCAGATCCCGGTGGCAGAATGCCAGTGCTTGGTTGCAAGAGTGACCATTGTGACTGTGGTAATTCCGCCACTAGTGTCAGTAGGTTTTTATTTTAATTTAAGTTTTCTAAATTTTATATTTCATTATTTTTTAACATTTTTTTGTAGGCGAGAAAGAAAGAAAGAAAGAAAGAAAGAGGGAAATAAAGAAGAAAGGAAGGAAGGAAAGACAGAGAGAAAGAGGGAATGAAAGAGGGAAAGAGGGGGAGAAAGAGGGAAAGAGAGAAAGGAGAGAAATAGGAGTTAGAAAGAAAGAAAGAGAGGCGTATAGAAAGAAAGAAGGAAGGAGGCAAAGAAGGAAGGAGGGAAAAAAGGACGGAGGGAAAGAAAGAGAGAGAAAGAAAGAAAGGAGAGAAGCAGGAGACAGAGAAAGAAAGAAAGAAAGAATGAAAGAAAGAAAGAAAGAAAGAAAGAGAAAAAGAAAAAGAAAAGGAGAAAAAGAAAAGAGAGAGAAAAAAGATAAAAAGAAAAGAAAGAGAAAAAGACAGAGAAAAAAGAGAAAAAGAAAGAGAAAAAGAGAGAAAAAAAGAAAGAGAAAAAGAAAAGAGAAGAGAAAAAGAAAAAAAGAAAAAAGAAAAGAAAGAGAAAAAGAAAAGAAAGAGAAAAAGAAAAGAAAGAGGAAAAGAAAG
The DNA here is from genome assembly GCF_062004578.1 of Staurois parvus. Lineage (NCBI taxonomy): Eukaryota > Metazoa > Chordata > Amphibia > Anura > Ranidae > Staurois > Staurois parvus. Next base: position 2,209,301 of record NW_028317973.1, on the reverse strand, counting down.
AGAAAAAGAAAAGAGAAAGAAAAAGTAAAGAGAGAGAAAGAGAAAAAGAAAGAGAAATGAGATGGGGGGGGTGGCGCTGGAGGAGATGAGGGAGGGGGCCGCTGGAGGAGATGAAGGAGGAGGGGCGGCCACGGGGGGGGGGCATTGCATGCAGGAGATTGCTAGTGAAATGCACGGTCCTCTATGTGTTGCCCGGCCGTCTCTGCTATCCAGATGCCCGGAGTGTCCTATGGCCAGTCCAGGCCTGATCACACTATACAGAGGGGCCTTGAAGAGGCAGTGCAGCTTCCACAAAGATTTGTACACATGTGCTACTAACATGTATGCTTTTTAATACAGAGTGTTTAAGGAATGATGGCTATTTCTTTAATTTGGATACATGTGGTGCCAACACTGGCCATGCACCATTCTATATTGAATGTGGGTAACAGTTTAGCACAGGGTGGAGAATGTTTGCTGTTGGCACTTGTCCTTAAACTTGTCCTTAAACTACATGTGAACCCTCACCTTTTAATATAACTTATTCAATTTAAAATAGAAATAAAAGGCAAATCATTTGTGTATGATATTAAAAAATGAGAAATCCTTTTTTTTCTTTTTTTATAATTGATCATGCAGTCTCCGTTCTCAGCTGAGTAAGGGGCTTAGAGAGGGTGAAAACACAGCAGTACTCTGATCTTCCCAGTAAATGGCTTCTGAACCAGTTGACCCTGCCAGTACCCCTGCTTTCTTATTTCAAACTGACCATGCTAGGCATGAGAGCAAATCCATCCCAGTGTAGTCAATTTGAAATAAGAAAGCAGGGGGACTGGCAGGTTCACCAGGAATTTCACACAAAGGAAGCAATACAAAGAGAACAGGATACTTTTTAGTACAAGTACATGGTACAGCTGGCACATATCAAGAATATGAAATGTCAGGGTAACATATTCTTTAATTATTGGTCACACCTTCCCCAGCAAGCTCTAGCAAAAATGCACTTTGTGAGGTTACAGTAAAGCAAGGCCGGTTGTATTTGGGTCTGCTGATGGGTTGTCCAGGCACCTGTTCCTACGTTGGGGAATGGTAGGTACCCCAGAAGATGGTGTGTTGGGGGTTAGGTCATCACTTTGAACGGGTGAACAATAGTACTGAAAGAATGCTTATGCACCTTATGGTACAACATTTCTTTTATGTAACTTCTGTGTGGCTGCTTCTGGCTTAAAGCATATCTAAACCCAAGAACAAAGGTGTAATGTATTGCAGTTTGCCAGTACTTAGATGTGGTAACAATATTCTTTTTATTTTTTTTTCCTTTTTATTACCTGGTGATCCTGCCAGCAACTCAATTCTTGTCCTTAGCTCACTCACTGTACCTATGGAGGGCTAGCATTGGCATCCAAGGACAGAAGGTGTGTTCGGACTACCGGACACCTCTCCTTGTCTCTATAATGTAGGTGAGAGGTGCTCTTTACCCTTGGCTGCCAATGCAGTTACTGTGGGGGGTCAGAGACTGCTTGTTTGACATTTGTATATATTAAACTGTTTTGTTTCTTTAAATTATGGATAGAGTGGAGAAGGATCAGAGCCTCCATTGTACCTTTTCGCAGCCATCAGATCAGGGGCGGACTGACAACTCATGGGGCCCCCGGGCAATAGGGGATCATGGGGTCCCTGTGTCCTTGCCCAAACTCAAAAAAGCCTATGAAAAAGGTACCAGGGGCATCTCATGGGGCCCCTACTGACCCTGGGCCCTCTGGCAGTGCCCGAGTTTCCCCTGCATCAGATACTGCCCTTAGCAGCTGTCTTCCAGCACTGGGGGGGCTAAAGCAGTAGTAAACCGCATCTCTAATTGCAGCTCCTAATCATGAAAGTTCCACCATTCATGGAAATGATCTACTACACTCCCTTGATGCACAGAGTTCTGTGAATGAGTAGAGGACATGCTTTCTTTCAACTCCTGCACCTCCATTCACAGAACCAATTTTGTACGGTAGTGTATCCCAAAAAAGATCTAAATTTACTCTGCTTCAGTGGGGGAATGCTAGACCCTTGTCAGATTTTAATTGTTGTCTATTTCCCTGCAGATGTTTTTCTCACTTGCTGTCCCATGAGCAGAAAGTGAGGTGACATCTCTCTAATGAAGCCCCAGATAGCAGTAAAACCCTACATGAGTTCTAGCCTTTCCACTCTCCATCCAGAAACAATTGAGTACTGTCCGTGGAGATTTTTTATTTGCACTAACACACAATTTTCACGTCAAGCTTTTGGGGTACGTCCAAGAGTACTGCTTGTACCTTGAAGAAGGGGAAATACCCCAAAAGCTTGTCCTGATAATTGTGTGTTAGTACAAATTTAAAAAGTTTCACGGATAGCATTCAATTGTTTCTGTTGCAAGTGCACTAATACGGCTACAATCGCCTAACTCTCCATCCAGAACTTAAAAAAAAGCTGATATAGATACCACAAGCTAACAATCTAAATCCAACACTTGAAAAGGACAATTCAAACAATAAACCTGTACTATATATAATTTAATTGATATAAAGCAGATTTTAGCTGTGTTAATAATACACATAGTAAATAAGTGTGTCATGATATTCTTTAGTATAAAAATCAGCTGATTCACTAGGGTATATTCCAGGCTGCATTGTTCATAATGGTTTTTAATTTTTCTGTCATCACCAAAGGATGTAATTAATATTTGAGTACTTGTGGAATAGCAACAAAATCCTTTCCTGTATCCTGTAAAGGGAAACAATAATTTATTTTTTTTCAATTTACAAGGTTTGAAAACTTTTTCCCACTTTTTCTGTATAATTCTTTATAGAAATGTATGCATCTACAGGGACTCCTATAAATGTATATTATGTCAAATATTTTTGTAGAAATGGTGATGCCTGGTTCACTTTTTAGAATAATGCTGGTCTTTGGTTGTGAAGAATGTGAACATTATTATTATTATTATACAGTATTTATAAAGCGCCAATAGTTTGCTCAGCGCTGTACATTACAAAGGGGGACAGAACATGTAAAAGAACAATAACAATACAATGCAAAACATGAGGGGATTGAGGGCCCTGCTCTTTCGAGCTTACAATCTAGGAGGGAGGGGATGGTGGCAGAGGAGGAGATAGCTGTGGGGGATGGAGTGGTAGGAAGAGTGGAGGAGGTCGGCAAGTTAGCAGGGGGTGGGGTAGGCTTCCCTGAAGAGATGGGTTTTCAGGGTGCGCCTAAAGGAGAGGAGAGTAGGTGATAATCTGATGGGTTGGGGCAGGAAGTTCCAGAGGATGGGTGACACCCTGGAGAAGTCCTGGAGGCGGGTATGGGAGGAGGAGACCAGGGAACTAGAGAGAAGGAGGTCTTGTGAGGAGCGGAGTGTGCGTGCTGGGTGGTACTTGGATATTAGGCCAGTGATGTAGTTCGGGGCAGTATGGTGGACGGCTTTGTACGTCAGTGTTAGGATTTTGAATTTGATCCGTTGCGCAATCGGTAGCCAGTGGAGGGATTGGCAGAGGGGGGTGGCGGAGACGGAGCGGTTGGAAAGGTGAATGAGTCTGGCTGCCATATTCAGGATCGACTGAAGCGGGGATAGCCAGCGGCGAGGCAGGCCAGTGAGGAGGGAGTTGCAGTAATCGAGTTGTGTTATGATGAGGGAGTGGATGAGCTGTTTAGTGGTTTCTGGGGTTAGGAACGTGCGGATTTTGGCGATGTTGCGGAGTTGGAGTCTGCACGAGTTTGTTAAAGATTGGACTTGGGGCTGGAAGGATAGGTTGGAGTCCAGAATGACACCAAGTACTCTGGCCTGCGGGGCGGGTTTGATGGTGGCGTTGTTGAACATGATGGAGAAGTCAATGGGGGGAAGACAAGAAACTCGGTCGTGGAGAGGTTCAGTTTAAGGAAGTAGAGCGACATCCAGTCAGATATGTCGCTCAGTAGGTGTGTGATTCGGGCGGAGACTGAGGTGGTGAGGTGGGGGGTTGAGAGATAGATTTGTGTGTCGTCGGCATATAGGTGGTAGTTGAAGCCATGAACATGGCACACAGGAAGATTCTGAGCGCACAACAAACACCATTGCAACATGCATTTTATGCACTAAGGAGGCATCCATGGTTGCACCCTTAATTTGTGGAAACAGTAGCAACTAGCCTGGATGATGGATTCTTACCCATGAGGATTAGCAGGCTATAGAGGTTACAGAATGATTGTAGTCACTTTTTTTCTTAATCTAAATGTAATTGACTGGACCAGGTGATAACAATCTGACATCTATAGGCATCTTTAGATGTATTTTCCACTTGGGCTTTCTAAACAGTGTGGATGGCCATCAGCACAACTATAAAAACAAGAAAATCCATGTAACATCATTGCAAATATATACAATGCAAATTCAAAAGTGGCTTTGGAATTCTTTAGGTGAGATTAGTATGTAACACTGCAGACATTTCATTTTACTCAATCAGCTCAGAAGCTGATTACGGAAAATTGGTGATTTGCTTAAAGGAGCTGATTTACTAAAAAAAATTAAGTGTTCACTCTGTTAGGTGATTTTTCACTTAGATTATTAAATAAGGGGAATTTGTGTTAATTTTAAACATCCAATGATGTGCAAGCTAAAAATCCATTTTTTTTTTATTTCTAGTGAACACAGCTTCCTCTTAAGCACTAAGTGAACAATCTCGACTCCTTTGGTAAACTTTCAATGGATATTTTACCTTTTGATTTTCTTTGTATGTTCATATTGAAGGTGATTTCCTTTATTTAAAGGGTTACCATGGGTCATTTTCATTTTAGGTTTTTTATTAAGTTTATGGTTTTTAACAATAAACAGTACAGGATGAAACATTCCCAAAGCAACTATAGGTTAGCTAAATACTCATCAGAGCTAAAAAACATCTGAATCCTGTTTGTCTGATTAATACCACCAACTGAGCCCAATTACAGGGAATAAATAACCACTGTGATGGCTGGTATTAGCTGAATGTCTGAAGAGAAGAAAAGACTCAACTGGACAGAAAAATGTGATAGTCATATTTACTATTATTTTTAGGCTGTTTTATTTTTAGTCCTAACCATAATAAAAAAACACTATACTGTTATATGTATTTTTAATAATGCCGTATTTGACTGGACCCCTCCATGAACTAACAGGAAGGGGCCCTACTATTTAATTTGCCCCAATTTCAGAAAGTTTACCTTTCACTTACAGCAGGGGTGCTCAACCTATGGCCTACGAACCACATGTGGCCCTCTGAGCCCTCCGATGTGGCCCTCAACCTCATACCAGGGAAGTGCATTCATGGAGTCGGCAACCCATTGATTGTGATATGTGCTTTCCGACCCACCATTCCAGAGCATCAGAGTGAATTGAGCCGGTGCCAGCAGCAGAGGAAGCAAGTGGCCATGGAGGGAGCAGGAGCTGCATAAGCCAAGGCTTCCTCTGTAGTGCTGGCTCCTGTCCCAGGTGGAGTGATACCAACTGCACTTCGCCTGAGACCTTTCTAGCAGCCTGGAGATTATTATTATTATTATTTATTATTATTATTATTAATATGGAGATGGAGAACGATGCCATCAGAAGCTAGAAGAGGAAAAGAAGGTTAGTGTAGTAAACAACATATATACTGTGCTTTTGCAGTGGGCATATTAGCACCTATAAACGTTTTAACAACTATTAGGCTGCTTTCACACTGATCCTCAGGTGCAGCGCAGTGCACCTGAGGCTTTCTTTCAGGTTAGGTGCACTGAGCCATAGATGTCTATGATACCCTGTGGGTTTAGTGCACTTTCTGAAAGCTTCAGAAAGTGCACCACCCCCACAAGCTACAATAGAAGTACAATAGAAGTGCGTTGCACCCATGTTACGGTTCAACCACAGAGCATCAGTGTGAAAGCAGCCTTATAGGGGGCTCAGGACAGTAAGGGCTCATTTACAATTTTTGGTTTGGGAGGTATTTAAACCCCATAGTTGAGATGTGTTTTAACCACAAACCCCAACCACTGGTGTAGCGTCAGGGGTTGCAGTGGCGGGGGTGGAATATACAGGAACCAATCCTTTTCATTTTCCTCCTGCAACTGCTAAAAGCTGGCTTCTCATGCTATTCAAAATAAAAAATGTGAAATTCTGAACCATTTCATTTCATTGTGGCCCAAACATTTAAGTGGTCCTCCCTCTTCAAAAGGTTGAGCACCTATGATTTGCAGCATCATCTACTCAGAATTTTAAGATTGCAAACCATCTTTTGTGGCATTTGTTTATGAATGAGAATAATTTTTTATGGGCAACACATGCAGTTGAAGAAGTTGTAAAGAGTGTATTTCCTGAATTTCTGATGCAGAAATGAGAAACACCTTTTAGTGTTTGAGATTCTTCAGTCATCCATTCATAAATTTAGATGGACTGGTGACTTATTTGGCTCAAAATACACGTTTATGTGTATTTATGGATATTTGCAATGGCTTACATACACAAAAGGGGTCACTGCAAATAACACAAATCTCTAGGTAGGTCACAGCAATCAAAATCCATGAACACAAATATTTGAACATGTCCTTTAAGCAATGTTACTGACTTAAAGTAGAATTTCATCTAAAGCCTAACTAAGCTTAAAAATGCTCCCTGCCCCTCATAACACCTAAACTAACTACGCTGTTTAAAAAAAGATTCATATATGCCCCTGTGTTAGCCGGCGGCAGCTGCAGGGGAATAGAGAGAGCACAGGACAATAGTTGGGAAAGCCAGGAGCGACGATGTCACCCATAGGCTCCCATGGTGCAGCCATTTTCAGCAGTCAGTCCTCTGAAATTTCCTTGCTACTAAATATTCCATGGCAAACTGTTCATGGTATTATAACAAAGTGGAAGCAACTGGGAACAACAGCAACTCAGTCACAAAGTGGTAGGCCACGTAAAATGACAGAGAGGGGTCAGCGCATGCCGAAGAAGAGTACAGTGCACAGAAGTCACCAACTGTCTGCAGAGTCAATAGCTAAAGACCTCCAAACTTCATGTGTCCTTTAGATTAGCACAACAACAGTGCATAGAGAGCTTCATGGAATGGGTTTCCATGGCCAAGCAGCTGCATCCGAGCCTTACATGACCAAGTCTAATGCAAAGCGTTGGATGCAGTGGTGTAAAGCACGCTGCCACTGGACTCTAAAGCGGTGGAGAAGTGTTCTATGGAGAGACGAATCATGCTTCTCTGTCTGGCAATCCAATGGAGGTGTCTGGGTTTGGTGGTTGCCAGGAGAATTGTACTTTCCTGATTGCCTTGTGCAAAGTTTGTGTAAAGTTTTGTGGAGGGGGGATAATGGTGAGGGGATGTTTTCAGGGGTTGGGCTTGACTCTTATTTCCATTGAAGGGAACTCTTAAGGCATCAGCATACCAAGACATTTTGGACAATTTCATGTTCCCAACTTTGTAGGAACAGTTTGAGGATGACCCCTTCCTGTTCCAACATGACTGCGCACCAGTGCACAAAGAAAGGTCCATAAAGATATGGATGAGCAAGTTTGGGGTGGAGTAACTTGACTGGCCTACACCTGATAGAACACTTTTTGGATGAATTAGAGTGGAGACTGCGAGCCAGGCCTTCTCATCCGACATCAGTGCCTGACCCCACAAATGCGCTTCTGAAAGAATGGTCAAACATTCCCATAGACACACTCCTAAACCTTGTGGGCACCCTTCCCAGAAGACCAGAAGAGTTGAAGCTGTTATAGCTGTAAAGGGTGGGCAAACTAAATATTGAACCCTACGGACTGAGACTGGGATGCCATTAAAGTTCATGTGCGTGTAAAGGCTGGCTTTACAATACTTTTGGCAATATAGTGTATAGAAATATAAAATCTAACAATAATGGAGCACAGTAACATGACATTTTTGCAGCAAAGCTGCTATTGCAAATGGCTAAATAGACTGTTCAGTAACTGAATCCACTACTGCTAGAAGGATACAATTACCCCAGAAGTAGTAACAGTATGTTTAATAATCACTGAAAGGGAGAACCCTTAGGTCACTGATTTCCTTATAGAAAGGTCAGTTTACAGCCACTTGTATGGCTTCCGCCTAGGTGGACCATGTTGTACCTTTCCTCTGTGAGGACCCTTGCACCCCAGGAGATTCAGAGTTAGAGGCCTTTTTCTATTCAGACGATTGGACATACGTTACTCTTTGTGCACTTTTTTATGTGCTGTGATATCACAGTTCTCTTTATTTGCTCACATGGGTTTGGACAAAAAATCACACTAAGGAGTTTAAAAAAAAAAGATTTCATGAGGATTGGCATTTTTAATTGCAGTAGCATGTTAGCAGCAGGGTGGAAGTTAAGGGATTGGTGGTTAGATGTGTAGGAGGTGTTATGTGTTTTAGGGCTTTAGGTAGAGAACATGGATTTTAGGTGCAGGACCAGTTATAGGAGGGTTAAGGTGTGGTGGAAGAGTTATAAGGTTATAAACTGTATCTCAAGGCAAAACATTTATTTTGTTAAACCCTTTCTCAAATTTTTATTGCTGTCTGTGTTTCCAATAAGGAGATTCACCCTTCAATTTTGTGATCATGGTCACAGAAAGTGAGAAGAAATTAAAAATTTTAGTTGTCGCCAGACCATGAGGTAAAATTAAATATATCAATGAGGACATCAGTTCTGTTGACAACTGTCTAAAGAACTGTGCACACAATGTCAATAGAAACCAGCCGACGTTTGGCCCATGTGTACAACAACCTGACAGAAGACGGCCAAATGACCGACATCTGTTGAACAAGCATGCTAGAAAACCAGCATCTGATCGGCATCCAGCTGCCTGTTGTGTTGTGGCAAGGGGGTCGTCCCCCTTTCAGAACACAATAGCTCAGCGGGGAGATCTTTGTACTAACAATGGATAGTTAGTACAGTGAGCTCCTCTCAAGCTCTTCAGTGGATGGTGTGTACACAGCATAAGAGGGCAATTTCCCTCACTTTGAAAGAGCATCTAAAAATTCTTGTTGTATCTCTAGGGCAGTGATGTGAAGTGAAGGAACATTTCCACAAGGGTGCACAGACAGCAAAAACAGAACATGACAGGGAGTTAAATTTTCCCTACCTTATCCAAAACGACAAAATGTATTGTAGAGACAGTAATTGCTCAGGCATGTCAACAGCAGGGGAACTTATAGGGGTTGGATAGTGAGGGTCATAGGAGAGATTATGAGCTTTATTAGAGGTGTTAATGAGGTAGACGTATTCACTGTAAGAAGATTTATAAGTTTAAGGGGTTAATTGCAGAAGAGGGGATATGACAGTTGGGGTTTTAGGTAGAGGAGAGGAGAAAAGAGTGCAGGAATGCTATCTACAAAGGAAGATGGGGATGTTGGATAGGTATGTCAGAAGGGTTTGGGAGTTCATGTAGAAGCATGTTTACTTAAGCGAGAGATATAGGGGTGTAGGAGAGTTATTATATTTTGGGTTTAAGTAGAAGAGATAATTAACCAGGCATGTTGGCTAAAGGGTGAATTATAGAGATACACTTCTGAGTAATCTGTGTGTTTCGCAAAGAGTTAAAGTGGTTACACTCATCAACAGGAAGCAGAGGCAGATCATCTGCGCTTTAACTGTACTGTGGTGGCTGCAAAGCCAAGCTTTAATCTGAAGAAGTTGTTCTAATTGGGAAAACATGCATTGAAAATAATACATATTTGACGTTTTTCCCTTGTATGACTACGGCGTTTTATTCACACATTGCAGGTTCCTGTTGTCCCATGTGAAGTGCACCGAAGAGAAGTTACAAACTAAACGGTATGTACTTTAGGTTGTTTTCTACCTGTTTCTATTTTTTTTTATCATTTTACCTAACCATGAATTAACAAAGAAAAAACACAGATTACAGCATAACCAATACAAGACATAAACTAGCAAATCTGAATTTGGTAGCTTTGCCACTCTTTGTGACTAAACCATTTTTTTCTCCATCTCATGTGAAAATAGCTACGGTATGTTTACTTCTAAGCTAATATCCAAATAATGAAATATAAAATGATATTATATAGAGAGAGAAAGTATACTACATCTATTTACATCGATCACAAAGTTCACTTTATTGTAAAAGCCTGGTAATTATTATAAATTCTGTACTTACCGGTATATTTATTATGTAGATCTAAATGTGTGATAACACACAGTGCCAGCTTATCTCATATCTTCTCATATCACAAATGAGGCACTTGATATCTTAAAGGAGACACTTGATTTGTGAATTCTATAGTTATAGTTCACTCTGATGTATGGAGAGGAAATTCCAGGAACTTTTAAGACAGCAAATTACAATAGAGAAACTATTTTTATAGTTTCTGTAAAAAGTAATCATCCCTAGAAAATGTTCACGTTTTAATGCTGAAAGAGATTTCTGTAGAGTGTATTTAAGCAATTACAATGATAACACAACAAAAGACTGATTGTATAAGTATACACCCCCTTAATATGACATGCCTAAATCATCACTAGTTAAGCCAAATCTATTTCAAAGCCACATAAGATCAATGAGATGTGTGTAAAATAAATATATGTGTATCTGGATGGTCCAGCTTCTGGTGAGTCAGTGTTCTGGCATATCAATCACCATGAAGGCAAATGGACTCTCCAAGAAACTCCAAGTTAAAACGTTTTTGATAAGCACAAACCGGGGGCGATTTGTGCTCCAGCAGGATAATGATCCAAAACATAAAGCCAAAACTAAACAAGGATCCATGAAAATAAAACATTTTAATGTGATGAAGTCAGAGTCTACATCTCAGTCTTGCAGATGAGATGTGCTGTATTTACCAAGTCAGAGTCTTAATCATAATCCAATAGATGAGGTGTACTGAATGGGCCGAGTCAGAGTCTACATCTCAATCCAATTGATGAGATGTGCTGGATGGACTGAGTCAGATTCTATGTCTCAATCCAATAGATGAGATGTGCTGGTTGGACCAAGTCAGAGTCTACATCTCAGTCCAACTGATGAGATATGCTGGTTGGATCGAGTCAGATTCTATATCTCAATCCAATAGAAATTGTGCTGGTTGGACAAAGTCAGAGTCTACATCTCAGTCCAACTGATGAGATGTGCTGGTTGGACCGAGTCAGAGTCTACATCTCTGTCCAGATGATGAGATGTGCTGTATGGACCGAGTCAGATTCTATATCTCAATTCAATAGTTGAAATGTGCTGAATGGACCGAGTCAGAGTCTACATCTCAGTCCAATAGATGAGATGTGCTGTATTGACCAAGTCAGATTCTATATCTCAGTCCAATAAATAATATGTGCTAGGTGGACTGAGGCAGAATCTACATCTCAGTCCAATAGATGAGATGTGTTTGATGGACCAAATCAGAGTCTTCACCTTAGTCAAATAGATGAGATGTGCTGGATGGACAAAGTCAGAGTCTACATCTCAGCCTGATAGATGAGATGTGCTGGATGGACTGAGTCAGAGTCTACATCTCAATCCAATAGATGAGATATGCTGGCTGGACCAAGTCAGAGTCTACATCTCAATCCAATAGATGAGATGTGTTTGGTGGACCAAGTCAGTGTCTAAATCTCAATCCATCCAAGAGATAAGATGTGCTAGATGGACTGAGTCAGAGTCTACATCTCAGTCCAATAGAGATTGTGTAACTAGAACTGAAGCAGCACTCACCATCTTCATAACTGAGTTGAAATAGGTTTGCTTAAGCTGGCCATAGATGGATTGAATCTCGGCCGGTTAACCAATGATCGGCCAAGATTCAATCCATCTGTGGGCAGGCTGGTTGTGCTGAAGTTGGTCCATTGATCGACTTCAGTACAGCCAGCCTGTCTGATTTTTTTGCCTGTGATTACTGCCGGCGGCTATAGCCGCTAGCAGTAATCATTGTATTCTGCCTCCCACTGGCAGAAGACAGTTGTGCTATGGGAGGGATTCTCCCATCAACACTGACTGTGTTAATTGAGGAATCAAGCAATGTTTTTTTCTGTAACCTGTGGTTGCAGGAAACAAAATTGCATCATATTTGCCCTTAGAGGAATGAGGAAGAATCTCTTCTTCTCATCTGCGTAAACTGTTGGCACAATATAAATTCTGTATTTTAGTAATAATAATAATTGCATTGACTAGATGTGCAAAGCTAATAGAGACCTATCCTTGCAGGCTGTAACTGCTGCCTTAGGTGCTTCTACCAAATACTGACTTGAAGGGTATGCACTGTATATACACGCTCAAGCATAGGGTCCTTTCCATACTTTTTATACAGTACCTGGAAATTGTGGGCCTAAAAGCACCTGATGTGAACTTGGAGCTATCAGGTTGGTCTGATATGCTACACACTGACCTATAATGTCTGTAATAAGGAGAAACATTACAAAAAAGCTTTTGTGCCAGAAAAAAGCTGAGATTAGTTTACATGAAATGCTACAAAAGAAGAAAAAAGCACAAAGGGAACAAAAACGAATATACTTAAATTATTGTAAGCTGATTAAGGAATAATAGGTGGCAGGCCTATTTAAAGACAATACAATAAAAATGGCAATAAAGACCTCTGTTTTTCCAGGTCAAAGATGCTATTTTTCTTCATTGTGCCTTGGCTGCTTGCTAGTCACTAGTTAGCAATCTATTGCAATGTCAAGAAACAAAAAATAGAGCTGCTGACCTGCACCTAAAAAGGCAAATGTATTTTTTGGCACAGAGTGTGCTGACGTTTTTTTGGCTTGATGCAACATTTGGCATCCTCTTCTGTATCAGTGAGCAGGACCAGTGAAGTAATTAAAGCAAGCCTTTTAATTTTTCTTGGATGTATTCTGAACAACTGCAGAGCACACACTAGCTCTACAAATACAAAGAACAAGTGCGTATCATTTATCTAGTGATAAAGGGCCAGTGTCAAGGCGCAGGAGTGCAGATTGTCTTTGCTTTCCAGGTACCTATTATTCACTCTATTTAAGCCAGCTCACGCTTACAAGCTGCCAGGTCCCTGAAATTACTTTTTGTGGAAACAGTGTCTTTTATCATGAATAGCCCAATTTTCTGTGTTTTTAACCTATTTATTTCAGATAATATTATTTTCACTGTTGCATTTTAAACAACGGTATTGCAGGGAAGCAATCACAAGTGCCCCACTAGTTGGGATAGAAGGCAGTGCCAGAGTTCCATACCAGATTGTAATGTATAATCTTGAGACAAGGGTGGCTGGGAAGATACTTTTTTGCACATCTGGTGGAACTGTCAACAGCTAGCTTACTTAAACTCTGTACCCCTGTAGCATCTGTGTTGGGAGCTATCTGAATGCAAAAATCTGAATGCAAATGCTTTCTGTTGCTTTCTACAAGTAGAACCCATAGAATGTCCCTGTAGCCTGCAATCTAAAGGTGTGTAACAAAGAATTGCAGCAAGAGTCAGTGATTGGTTTCAGGCTACTGGAGCACTTTGTAAGAAAGCTGGAAATGTGCTGCATAACAAAAGGCAGCATAAAAAATACACCACCCATAGAGTAGATTTAAAGCATAACGCAATTTTTAGTGAAGTTTCACTGAGTGGGCTCCATTACCCTGCCTTATTGACCTTGATGTGTCACACACTAACACTTCCAAGTCTTCAATGTGTAGCCTGCTTGGTGCTTATGGCCTCTTCTTTAAATATTTTCTATCAGCTCCTGCTGATATGTACTGGAATATATGTAACTGAAGTGCTGAATTTGACTCATCAATAGATCATCATTGGAGAAGGTCAGACATATTCTTATGGGGCACAGTTGCTCTGGTGAGGCTGCCTTTAAAAACAAACTGGATGCCCCTATAAACGGGGGATCTCAAGTTTAGAAGATATTTATACAAAGTCCGAAAAAAAGGGCACCAAATCAATAAGTTGGGAATACAAAAACATTTAATATTGGCGTTCCTTCAACAACAGAATATAAATCAGCCAACACATTTGAGGGGTTTAAAGTATTTCCCTTCTTCAGGGATACAAAATAAATACAGAATTGAAATATGGTGTAAAGTGGTGTAACCATTTGGGATGGGATGACAGCTACTGTCATTCCTTCTTCACTGTTATCCTTATACTGTCACATTGGTCATGTCCACGTCCCCTGCACTGTTATTCTTGTTGCCTTTGGCCACACCACTTCTGGTCAAACACTTTCACCATTCTTTCATCTGCTTAGGGTTGGTTAATCACATTATTTTATGTCAATCACAATGCACTCTTTTCACTGTCCTGTCATCTTGCCTCCTAGGCTTAGTGCACCCACACTGTGTTCCTGGCATTTTCATTCATTTCTCCCATTGTCTACCTTTATTTTACCCCCCACTTCATTGTCACGTTTTCTGACATTGTAACATAATTGATCTAGCCTCACTTTCAGCCACACCTGTCATTTACCTGTAATCCCTCCCACCAACGATCCTTACCTTCTACAGGTCTGGTGTCTTCCTCTGCCAATATTCTGTAAGCCATCCCAATTCTCGGTCTTCTCCACCATTCTGCCACTCACTTAGCTATTTAAATCAGTATTGTTCAGGACTGGCAGTGTGCTGCTGCTAATTTGCACCTGGGCATCAAACAGTAAGTTACATTTTACCGGTGCAGCTAACTTTTCATTTAGTTACATTGTGCTTCAAAGAGTTTTATTTTTTGACATTCATTCTGCAATTTTGCATCCTCCCAGGTTTGTGCAATATCTGATTTTGTTTCTGGAACGTTTTGTATTTATTGCAACTCAACTTAACATTGCATCTTAATAATAGATCCCATTGTACTCTCAAGAAATTTACTGTAGTTTATTCTGTGGTTACATGCATCTATTGTTATTAATAGGTTAAATATAGATTTTTAAAACCATTTTATTTAGTAGTGATTTATCAACTTTATGGATTCAAAGACCAATTATTTTGCTGCATGTCAATCTTGATATTTAAAAGCGTTATCTACACTAACAGTTACAAAGAGCCTTTTATCAGTCGTATTACTTCTTAATTCATTATATGTTTGTTATAATAGTATAACTACAATTACAAATCATCCATTTTAATAGGATTATTTCTCCATGTGTTTTATAGATTCATTATATGAGATTAGATTATATCAGCATTCATTCTGTTGTTGCATCTGAGTTTTAATGCCAGTTTTCTGTGTTTTTACAGTGTTTACACAACCTTTTGTGTATTTATTCCATATTTGTTTTTAACCCTGAGTAGGGGTGTTTAAACTGCATCAAGTTGCTTGTTTTATATTGTCTTGCTAATCAAACACCAGTATTACATATGTTAGAAATCTAGGCTTTTTTTTTGGACTTTGTATACAATATCCATTTGTTGCACCCACACTGAGTTTTACTGCCATTTTTTGTGATTTTCCAATGTTTACACAACCTTTTTGTGTATCTATTCCATATTTGTTTGTAGCCCTGAGTAAGGGGTATTTTAACTGTATCAAGTTGGTTGTTTTCTGTTGTCTTACTAATCAAATGCCAGTATTGGAAATGTTTGAGCTCTAGGCTTTTTTTGGACTTTGTATACAATATCCATCTGCTGTAGTGAAGAGTTTATATTCCATTTGTCCTTGCAGAATACTGCCGTTGTAGTAAAATGAGATTGGTGTGAATAATAATCTGGGGATCAATACAAAAACATATGTCATTAGAATAAGGTCTCATGAGCATAATGCTACCTATAGGAAGTGACTTTTTCAGTATTAATCAGCTGATGCACTTGCAGTATTCTAATGAGGAAGCTGCAGGGCCTGCATCCCTTTAGCAGTTATTAACTCTTTGGGAGTATCTCATCAAAACTGCCATTTTTGAGAGGATGTCTAAAATCTGGCTTGTATCTTAATGCAGACTTTTCAGAAAATCAGTGAGCCAATCACACAAGAAATTAGATTTCTGGGACGTTCCCACACCAATTGTGTACAGAATGCCTCCAGTTACCATATTGCTTTGAATGTTTCAGAAAATGACAGCACTGCAGAATAGAAAGGAAATACAGTAGAACTTTTATAAACAATTTGGCTTATATAGCAATTGTATATTATTATTATTAATATTATGAATTATTATAAATTAATTTCAGTCCACACAAACACAATTTAAGCCCCTATTTTTTTTTTATTTGAGTTTTAGTGTTGAGTAAATAGATACCAAATATGTCAAGCCTCAAAACTGTGTGCACCTGCGAAATGGAAAAAAAATGGTACTTACAATTAACAATAGGGGGTTTATTTACTAAAGCTGGAGAGTCCAAAATCAGACTCCCTTCTGCATAGAAACCAATCAGCTTCTAACCTCAGCTTGTTCAATTAAGCTTTGGCAATGAAACCTGGAAGCTGATTGGTTTCTATGCAGAAGGGAGTCTGATTTTGGACTCTCCAGCTTTAGTAAATAAACCCCTAGGTGTCATTTTAAATGTCTTTGCAGTTCAACAGTCAGAGATAACCATAAATTAGAGACCTAGAATGATTGCCCTTACTATATTTCACATAAATACATTGAGAGCAATATATAGTATCGCACATGTGGTGCAGTTGTTTATATATACATGTGCGCTCCTATGAGTGTGTTTGTTTTCCTATGTGTGTGTGCGCAAGGTGACTGAGGTGATTTTATTTTTATTGTTATTTAATTTGTTTTTGTATATTTTCATTTATTAATGCTTTTTTTGCCTTCATTGATGTCACAAGGAAGTTTAAAAGGAAGGGGGCTAAGAACATCTGCTTAGGGGAGTAAGGGATGACTGTTATAGAAACTCTTTAAAAGTTTGACCTTTAAAACCCCTGTCAGGGACTTGTTTGCAATCTCTGCATTTGGTGAGATTTTCCTTCACTTCTTCCCCACTGGAACAAGTGTCCCTATTGAAAGCTTTTCTCTCTAATAGGGCCCATTCTCATTTTGCTGTTTTTGTGCATTGCGTCAACGCACACACATTATGTGCAGTGTGAAACGTGTCAGAATGTGCTGCATTTGGTCAACCCATTAATTTGTCATTGAGCTGCCAACACACAAGAACAAAGAACAGACATGCAACATTTTTCCCAGCACAGCACCCTGCAACGTATGTTGCGTTGTCTTAGTGCATTGGGTGCAATTTAATGTAACAAGTATTTATTATTATTTATTTCAGGTACTTTTATAGTGCTGTCAATTTACGCAGCGCTTTATATATATTGTACATTCACATCAGTCCCTAACCCTCAAGGGGTGTACAATCTAAGGTCTGTAACTCACATTCATACATACACATACTAGGGCCAATTTAGACAGGAACCAATTCACCTACCAGCATGTCTTTGGAGTGTGGGAGAAAACACACACAGGCACAGGGAGAACATGCAAACTCCAGCCAGGTGGTGCCGTGGTTGGGATTTGAACCAACGCCCCTAGTACTGCCAGGCGGAACTGCTGACCATTTAGCCACTGTGCTGCCCAAGTAGTAATGCGAGTATTGCCATAGCAAACCATATCAGAGAAGTGTGTTTCAGCCCTTATTGTTTGGATAGCAGCTCAAAATTGTAGATTTACTTGTATTTTCTGTGTCACTGACAGCATTCACTAGAACAAGAGAGTGAGCCAATCTCTCTAATCTGACTAATAGAGGCAGCAGCAAGCCCCTGACAGCAGTTCTAAAGCCGGCTATAGATGGATCTAATCACGGTTGGGCAGAGACCGGCCAAAATTTAACCATCTATGGGCAGGCTGGTTATACTGAAGTTGAGCCATCAATCAGCTCCCCGCTGGTGGAATACAATATTGCTGCGGTAGAGATTCCTTCATCAACACTGACTGTTGATGAGGGAATCAAGCAATCCACCCATGGTGGAAGGAAAAAAATTGTATAATCTATGGCTTATCTAAGCTCTCATCATAAAAAAAAAAAATGTTTTGGCATAGACGTTCATTGGAGGCTCTGGAAAGCATGAGCATTGGAGTTAATTACTAAAGGCAAATAAACTGTTCAGTTTGCAAGGGATGTTACAATTTATAAGGGAATTTTCTGAAATCTGAATGAGGTGAAGCTCTGCTGAATTCTGTCATCCATTTATGTGCAAGCAAAAATGCTGTTTTTTTATTTTTCTTGCATGTGTTTGGGTATTCTTTGGAAAGGGAAATTTCACCGCTCTGGGAAAAATTCCTTTAGTAAATCAACCCCAATGGCTTGAGTTCCCTTCAATTTAGCGCCTGTTCAGATCTACAGGGATTAGCTAACAGTGTAGATATCTGCACAAATGTTAGAGCCATTTAGCAAATAGATTGTCTCCTGCGTCAGCTTAAATGTTTCTTTATGTTTGGCTGGAGTGTAATTTTCATATAGGATACAGTTTAATGTACACAGTGCTGAAATAGCTGCTAATAAATAGCTAATGCAATGTTACAATAACATCCCATTAGTTATTTATTACTCTGTAAATTCTGAAAGAAACTCAGCGATGCAGTACTGCTATAAATCCCAGAACGCAGCTCTGAAAGTCAAATGGAGCACGACCTAAATTGGATGAATTACTGTTGTTTTCCTGTTGCAATTCAGAGAATCTACTGAAGCCTTCAAGTGGTATCCTGACAAATATTAACAAATGTTTGTGTGTATGTTACTATTATTATCATTGCTATAACAACTCTATTAGGTTTCTATGGTACTTCCTGAAAATTATATTTGTATAAACAGAATGACTTGTTCTGACATCATTGAAAGACTGATACTATCTCAGTCCTGTGACCTGGGTTACCCAGTTTATATAAGCGTCTCCCATTAACAATGTAAATTCTAACCAAACCAGACAAAACCTTTTCATTGGGGACTTTGAAATGGAAGTGGAATGGAATAGGGCTTTCCTATTTTTCATGGGCTGTTAGAAGAAGTTGACCAATTTTATTTTTCCTCCAGTGCTCCCCATACGTTTGTGGGGGTTTTTATATTTGGTTTTTATATTCTTCCCAGGAAGTGACAAGAACACTGCATTTTTGGCAAGATCAATGGGTATTTTCTATATTTGTGGAAAAAAGTGTTTGAAAAAAAGAAAACTAATACAGCCACCACATCATAGGACTGAAAGCTGCAAAATATGAGGGGAGTTCTAGTGAAACGTGAACTTTTAATTTTACAGGTATAAAAATTATACTAGCGTGGCGGTACGACATGCAGTAGTAAGTGGCCGGTGTGTCCTACTACTGATAGGTGGTGCCAGTCCAGAGACCAATAATCAAGATGGCAGACAACAGTGTTAGTGCATGCATGGAACAGCATCTGGTGGTGACGTTTCTTGTGAACGAAGGCGTAAATCCCATGGATATCTTTGGAAGACTTCAAGCACAGTATGGTGATGAGACAGTCAGCTGCAGTAAGACATTTGAATGGTGTAAACATTTCAAAGATGGCCGTATGTTTCTCAGTGACAATCCCAGCCATGGTCGTTTCCAGCCCACAGCAGTCATTCCTGTGAATATTCAGTGTGTGGAACTCCTGATCCTGGATAATTCACTCATAACATGTCATGAAATTGCACAAGAGACAAATCTTTCTGTGGGAACAGTGAACACAGTCATTCATGAACATTTGCATTTTCAAAAAGTTAGCACATGCTTGGTACAAAGACAGCTTTGCGCTTTTGACCGACACAGAAGAGTTGAAGTCTGCACTGCGTTGAAGGAGCATTTTGACAGGGAAGACCAGGATTTTGAACAATTGCGTCTGCAGGTAAAGTGGCAAGTATTTTCTGAGACAAACATGGCATTATTCATGTGGGCTACCATGGTGCCACCCCATGGTACCACTATCAACAGGGTTGTGTTCTGAGTGATGTGTTTACACGTCTGTGGAAAAAACGGCCTGGTTTGTTCACTAAGGGTGTCCTGTTTCTCCAGGACAATGCACAAGCTCATACTGCAACTCCATTGATAAATATTGCCACATCCCCCTCACAAGCTGGACCTCGCTCGAGTGATTTCCACCTGTTTGGACCCCTAAAAGAGTTTCCCTGGAGGTCAGCATTTCAGCACTGATGACGAAGTGAAGCAGGCTGTCTTAGGATGGTTCAGGCGTACTGACAAATCTTTCTTTTCCGAAGATTTTCAGGCATTAAAAACACTGGGATAAGTGTATAAATATAGCAGGGGAGTATGTTGAAAAATAAATGCAGTTTCCATTCCTTGAAATTTGTTCTTTCACTATATAAATTCAAAAGTCCCGGTTTTACTTGAACGCTCTGGTATATTCATTTTTGTTACTCAATTTAGTTATCCTTTAAGAGAATAACAATGAGGCAATTCATACAAGCAGGAAATAAGGATTCTGGGGGATTCTGTGCACCAATGGTTTCAGCTTTTGGCCATCAATGTCTGTCCGTTCCTATGTCTGTATGTCCCTATGTTACGGGCAATAAAGCAGAGCTTCACTCAGATAGGGATGTTCGGCTTTAAGGCCTCCTCCCCTGCTCCTCTTTAACAAATGGCACTTTTTGGGGGAGGTGGTTTCACAGGTACCATCTTCCTCCCCGTAGTCTTCTGGGACACATCAGAAGTCCTAGAAGACTGCAGAACTATTCATAAAGCGCAGCTCATGCATGCAGAGTGGGCAGCTGGCTATGAAGCCGCAAGCTGTCACAGCCAGGTGCCCACAGTTAAGATGCCACCACCGGGGACCTAAGACTGGTGGAAAAAACAGCTCAGGATCGAGGGACAGGTGAGTATCTGTTTATTGAAACTCAGCAGCTACAGTTTTTTGTAACTGCTGACTTTTAATTTGTTGAAATATGACTGAAGCTCCTCTTTAACCTGTTTACAGTAGGTGTTAACTTTCATATACTATACAGAATAATGCAACTCTTGTAATTAAATGTTAATATTTTTTATTATCATAGAGATCAGCTAGCAAACTGGCCAGCTCAACATCTGTTTTAACGCTTTATCGTTTTTCCTTATCTACTGGAAAAAGAGCAAATCCTTTTTATCAATCTGTGCCGGATACTACTGGAATGCCATTTTATATGTAATTAGAACTCTTTGAAATGTTTGGTAGATTACAGCAGCGTGGTCTGCCATATTTGGGAATTCTGTGATTAAGATCTAGACAACAGAGGAAAAGCACATTATGACTAACGTCCTGTCTTTCAACTTCACTGTTTGGCAGTGCAGTACAATCCGCATTCAAAGAAGGTTTGCTATCCCAAGAGCATTGCAAAGTATTTAAAAATAATCTAATGAATAAGAGCAGCAATTGTCTTAGGTAAGTGGTCAAGAAAAAGGAAGTTATGACATCCGCTGGAAAATACCCATAAGACAAAATGAAGTTATAACCATCACAACTTCTATTCTGTGTATATGCCCTGTGTTTAAAAAGCTGATCTTTGGTATAGACAGAAGCTTTTACTAAGATACATTCACCTTTTAGTCTATGAATATACTTTTGTTTAGTGGTACGTCTGAGTATATTTTGTACAGACAGTGCAAAAAGTAATGGTGTTCAATAAGCAATAATAACACACCTGGTTTTTCTTGCCCAGTTTAAGCACCTAAAAACTGATTTTTGATTGTTCATCGTAGTTATCATGTTTATAAGGCAGTTAGACATAAAGTGCTGTGTTGTTTAAAATAATTATTTCTTAATAATCTACAGTACCCTATAATGACAAAGTGAGATCAGAATTTCAGAAATGTTTGCACATGTATGAAAAAGGAAAAACTTTGAATATTACATTAGTATAAGTGTTCAGATACTTTGCAACAACACTTGAAATTTAGCTCAGGTGCCTCCCATTTCTCTTGTTGCTGAGATGTTTCTGCACCCTGATTGGAGTCCACCTGTGATAAATTAAATTGATTGGACATGACTTGGAAAGGCACAGACCTCTCTATAAAAGACCTCACAGCTGAAAATACATACTGTATCAGAGCAAAAGCCATGAGGCCAAAGGAACTGCCTGCAGAGCTCAGAGAGAGGATTATTGCATAGCACAAATCTGGGGAAGGCTACAACAATTTTCTGCTGAACTAAAGGTTCCAAAGAGCACAGTGGCCTCCATAATTCTCAAATGGAAGACATTTGGCACAACCAAGACTCTTCCAAGAGCTGGTCGCCCAGCCACACTGCGCATGCAGGGTAGAAGGGCCTTAGTAAGAGAGGTGACCAAGAACCCGATGGTCTCTCTGACTGAGCTCCAGAGATCCTGTGTGGAGATGGAATAAAGTTCCAGAAGGACAACCATCACTGCAGCCCTCCATTGATCTAGACTTTATGACAGAGTGGCTAGATGGAAGTCTCTCCGCAGTACAAAACACATGAAAGCCCACTTGGAGTTTGCAAAAAAGCACCTGAAGGACTTTCAGACTGTAAGGAACAAGATTCTTTGATCTGATGAAACCAAGATTGAACTATTTGGCCTCAGTTCTAAACATTATGTCTAGAGGAAACCAGGCACCGCTCATCACCATCTCAACAATATAACACAGGAAGAAATTGGAGTGTTTCCGGGTGCCAGATCACTTCCAAAACTGAAGTAATATTTGAGTGCCACGTCCTAATTGTAATAATCAAAATTTGAAGGAAAAAGGGCGGGAAAAAGGGTTGCGAATGGACTTTAAAGGCACAGAGATTCCAAACACATATTGGTAAAATCATTTGTACTTTATTGTGACAATAAGTCATGGAAAAACATTTTGCAGTTTCAAAGATAATAGTTATACTATCCCCACAGACAATGTCCCACAACCCACCATATACAAGGAACTCCTTGTTCCTTGTATATGGTGGGCTGTGGAACATTGTCTGTGGGGATAGTATAACTATTCATTATTGTGAATGAGTGTGAGTGATGTGACATGGCCACGTGGGCGGAGCCCCACTCGGCCACGCTGTTTTCGAATCTGACAGATTGTACTTTTTGTTTAATAAATTAACAGAGATTTCTAAAATTCTGTTTTCACTTTGTCATCATGGGGTACTGAGTGTAGATTAATGAGAAAAAAAATGAATTTAAACAACTGTAGTATCAGGCTGCAATATAACAAAATTGAAAAAGGTGAAGGGAGTCTGAATACTTTACGAATGTGCTGTATTATATTGCATATTCCTTTTCCTGACTTTAGTAGTATTTCATGTATATTACCACAGGTTCACTGACAGGTGTCCTTTCATCTCAAATATTACTAAAATAGGTCTATGTTTACAGTAATCAGATGAAAAACATTTTGTTTTTTGGATGAACAAATTATGAATTTCACTAATGGCTAGCAGAAATCACAGTAGATGCGAATGATGGAAAAATCTGCTTTCTGCTGGTATTTGCAAAGTGTTTGTAAGCCTGTCATGGCAGTAGGGTTATTGAACTAGCAGCAAGTTTTGACGAGGCCTCTTATAAAATCAGGAGACCTGGGAGCACAAGAACATGGGACACTTTGTTTAACGTGCAGGGGTTAGGAGTGTTTCATCCAAAGAGTGCAGGGGTTAGGAGTGTGTGTGTTGCATACTTTTGATCCTGAAATCTGCACATTACAGAGTACAGAGGTCAGGAGTGTGTATCACACAGAGTACAGGGGTCAGAAGTGCACCGCCAGCTCACATTACCTAGAATGTAGGACAGGGGTGCACAACCTTTTGAAGAGTGACTTAAGTGATTTGATAACCGGTCGTGGGCCACAGAGAACTATAGGGTTTTACTGCCCCCATAAACCACAAATGTAGACAAGCCTTTACTGTCCTGAGCACCCTATACGACTGCTTTCACACTGATGTACTGTGGTTTACCCACACCACGGGTGTACCTGCAGCTTTCTGCGGGTTAGCTACACTGAGCCATAGATTTCTATTACATCTTACAGGTGTGGTGCACTTTCTGAAAGCACACCATAACTCCTGCACCAAAAATGTATACAGGACTTTATATATTGCACATTCACTTCAGTTCCTTTCTTCAAGGAGCCTACAATGTAAGGTCCCTACTTCACTTACAGTCTAGACCAGTGGTCTCCAAACTGCAGCCCATGGGCCAGATGTGGTCATTTGCTTGCTTTTATCTGGCCCTTTGGGTACTATTTCATCCATTGATACCAACAATGGGGAATAATTCCTCCCACTGACATCAATTAAGGGGCACATTTCCTCCCAATGACACCAAAGATGGGGCATAGTTTTTTCCAACTGATGTCAGGACCTTTTCTACTCCCACTGGCCACAGTCCAGCTCCCCTAAAGTTTGAAGGACAGTAAACTGGCTTGGAGACCCCTGTCCAGGACAGAAGCCAATTAAGCTGCCAAAGCAATTCCTTCTTGATTCCCTAAAAGGCAATTGGATATTCCCTGGATCAACTACTGATGATGCTAATATTTATAGATATAGGTATCCAGTTATATTTTGTGCATTTAGGAAAGAATCCAGGCCTTTTTTAAAACAATCCGCTGAGCTGATCAGAACTAGTTCTTGAGGGAGTCTATTCCACATTTTCACTGTGAAGAAGCCTTTCCGTATTTGGAGCTTAAATCTCTTTTCCTCCAGATGTAAAGAGTGCCCCCTCATCCTTTGTAGTAATCTTAAAGTGAATAACTCTACACCAAGTTCACTATATGGACCACTGATGTATTTATACATGGTGATCATATCCTCCCTTAAATGCCTCTTCGGTTCAGCTAATCCTTCCCCATAGCTAGGGTCCTCCTTGCTTCTTAACAAATTGTTGCACTTTCTCCAGTTCCCTATTGTCCTTTTCGTGAACTGGTGCACACGAATGAACTGCATATTCTAAATCAGATTCCAGAGACAACTCAGAATTTAGAGGAAAATGTCAACGGAGCAGACTATGCAGTCATCCTGTTCTGAATCTGGTTCTCTCTGCATTTTAAAGACTGCTGCTTGAATTCATTAGACACAATAATTTCTCTTTTCTCATTCACAAGGCAGTGTTTCGTGTAGCCATTACTCTGCAAGGTGATTCTGAACAGGCTGCTTTACCTGCAAGGACTTTTTCTTGTTTTCCATAAGGACAAGGTGGAGTTGAGATCCAACACTTCCTTTTTTTCCTGCCTTTCTCCTCAGCCAGGAAATTGTCCTCTATCTCTATCTATCCCTCTATCTGGCATCAGTTCACCAAAAGGAAATTTCTCTTCATTGTCTGCATAAAGCCTGGTGAACATGATGAGAATATCGGACGGATGATCGTCCGTATTTGTTTTGCATGCTAGTCTCATATCGAAAATGAAGAGGCTACTAAAGTTATGAAAATTCTCGTACGACAGAATACAACTTCAGAAGTGATGTAATATGTTTTTGTTTCTGAGCTTGTGTGGTCTTGCTCTTCTGATTTTTTCGGACGTATACTGTGCTGATTAAACATAACTCATATGATCTGGTCTCATACAAAAAACATTTTGTGTTTGTCCCTTCGAATAATTTCGAATAATTTCAAACGAAAGCTGTGTACTAACGATCAGATTAGCTACGATTGCGTCTCTTCGAAAGCAGTGTTTTTTGTCCGATTTTCTGATCATGTGTACTAGGTTTAGGGTACACCGGCTTCTTGTTCTATTATGTCTAGATGACTCAGGCAGACCATCTTCCAAACTTAAGGTCTTAAGGATTGGGCTTCCCTTTTCTGTCAAGGCACACTCTACTAGATCTGTGAGTGCTTCTTGGTATTTTTGGCATGAAGCAACTTCTCCTAGATTGCAAGGCTACCATCTAGAGTAGACGTTTAACTTTCTAGTTCTTCCAAACTGATATCAAGGCTCCATCTAATGTAAGATTTTAGTAGTTCTTGGAGCTTCTTACAGTTCTCAGTTTTCTGTTGTTTTCCTTAGTTTTATTAGCCTTTGTTCCCTTGTTGCCCACACCTTTCTTGACTGCTTTTTGACGTTCTGACAGTCCAAGAATACTTGTGTCCCTCAGTAGACCAGAAATAAAATAAATTTTTTGTACTCACCATACAATCGCAATATTTCCATACTATAATAATATATAAATAAATAATAAATAAAATTTTATAGGAGTGATCAAGATTTAGAAATTAATGTGTCAGTGTTTCATTCATGTAATATTTGAAATTTTAGAGTATTGGCAAATGTAGATCTTGTGCATAAAAAGCCAGAACAACTCTGTCTTGGAAAACAATCCCATAGAACTTAATAGAACATATGTTTCCAAGAATACCACAATCCTAATAATGGAACATGTTCAAACTTCTGTTTTCTTTGCTGTGGTGTCATATTGAAAATAACCAGCAAACATTTTATTAGAAAATGCCGTTTCTCCAATTATGGTTTGTGAAAATGTGGCGGAACAGAAATCCTTTAAGTAACAATTGATGTTTATGATGTAATTATCACCAAAGACTAGCTTGATTGAATGTTTACATTACAACAATTGAAAAGGCCTTCTGACATTAGATGTAATTAAGCAGTAAAGCTCTGTTCATTAAATTGTCAGTTTGGCTAACAAACCAAGAATTAGTTGTCACTAACTGTACAAAAAATGTATGGATTTAAATTATTGAAAGCTGTATGGAAAATCATACACTACTTACAGGGGACCACTATACCTCAACTGCAAACTGTTTATTTTATTTCTAAAAATCGATTTAATGAGATACAGTTACTAAAAATGTATTCATAATAATGAATGAATGCGAGGGCAGCCATTGTCCATGTTGCATATAGTCTCTTTTTCTGCTTGGTAATGTAGCACAGCGATTGTTAAATGGGCTAAGTGATAGTGTTTCTAAAGGGTCCCCTACCCCAGTAATATGTCAATTACAAGCAGTTCCACGCCACTTGTGCCTCTGCTGCTGCTGAATAGAAAACCCGCTGCTTCCAGGTATGGGTGAGCATATGAATGCCTTTCATTGACAATGCATGGGTCTAGCACTCAATAGATAGGCCTGAGTGCAGGAGACCCTCTCCCAAGATTCCAACACAGTTGACACAGTTCTGGCTGTGGTGAAAGCAGAAGGGGCCCAAGATGACTGGTAATGTGAGTTTACCAGGAACACAATTGTCATTCATCATCTGCTTATTCTGTAGTTGAGTTTATTTTAGCATTTGCAAAGCAAGGGTGCCTAATCACAGCTTCTACAAATCTGTTAACAGTAAACATCTGAAATTTGAAAATAACAATATATATATATATATATATATATATATATATATATCTTTTGAGTCAACTTAATATGTGCTGAAAATGCATGTTGCTTTTCCTGGAAAGTTCCCAGGCAGATAGCATCCATACCTAACGGTCAATTCTTGCACTGTGCTAGGCATATTTGTTGCCCTCATGTGACAGCACTCAGACTTGGCAACAACCACTGCTTTGAGGGTGGTTATGGGGGGAATGCTTGTGTGTCCCATACCAGGATTTTCCTCAAGGAAGCAGATAGGGGTGGGGAAGGGTTGTTTTGTACATAGTGGGGAGGTTAGTTTGGGGGTTTTATGGTTTTGTTAAGAGTACCCTGTTAAGGAAAGTTTTCCTCATCCCTCTTTTTAGCTATCAGTGAAGGTTCATGTGTGATGTGCAGCTCAGTAAAAGAGAAAGACAAAGGCCCAATATGATGAGATGGGTGCAATTTATGACACTCTAGTGTTTAGAGTTGGTGTCTCTAAACTCTAAGGATCCTCATTTTAAAGTGGAAAGATGTTAGACAGAAGGATAGAAGTAGGGAACTAAAGCAAAGCTACCAGGAAAAGAAAAAAGGAAGTGAGGAAGCTCAAGGGGATTAGAGGTAGAAAAGGAACTCCAACAAGAGAATGGACTGATGGGAAGGTAGGCTCAGGGGAGGAGAGTAGGAGGTGGAAGATCTGAAAGAAATGGGAAGGGAGGTGGGCAAGGAAATTAGTAAGTGCTTGCGGCAGGGATGGAAGACCTAGTAGAGTCTGGTTAAGGGGATCATTTAAGATCCAGTTGGGTTGTGGCAGTGAAAGGGAGCTGTATTCCAGGGTAGTGTGGAAATCTAAGCAATAATACCAGGTTTATCTGAATTGTCTTCTTGATGATGGAGAGAAGCTGTAATGTCTTCCATTTGCATTGTTTCATTAATGTGGATGAACCATTGTGCAGGGGGTTTATCTTAATGTTGTAGCATTAAAGAAAGAAATTCCTTTTCAGTTATGTTTCTCACATGCAGGGCTGCTTTAACCATAATAAAAATGGGACAATATCCTGGGGCTCTCCACCAGATTAGGACAGTCACTAATTTGCAATGGGACTTGTGTAGGGCATAGTGAACTATGCCTTTGGATTGTGGGTTGTTGGTTCTTTTATGAAATTAGGGGCTCCTGTCAATGAGATAGTTGCCCTGAGCTGAACCTTTTCTTTAAATGGCCCTTCTCATATGAATGTGTGTCAGATTATTACAATAAAAGTACTGTAATACACCCGTTCTAGGCTTTGTAGTTTGTTCCCCTGAGAACAATATAGGGGCTGCTATTTCTGACACCCCTCCAAGAATTCTATTACCTTGCTGCCTCTGGCTTCAATGTTTTCACAGTCACTGGCCTGGAACAGCATGCACATTAGAAAGTCAGAGAAGTCACAACTCCTGATCCGCATACAAGTTCAAGTCAGTGCCTCGGAAATATGAGCTATTGGAACAGCACGACAGACAGAAAACACGCAGTGTCCAAAGGACAGCTCAGCATTGACAGCCTCCACATTCTCCTCCTAAAAGGTTTCCTTTAAGATGATCTAACCCTTTTGTAAGGCTATATTCTAGAGATTGCCTTAATGTCCTCCCACAGATTTCTCTAGCTTACTTTATTTGTGTACTCTGTGTAATCTTGGCAATGCTGAAGTCCATAATTGCAGATTTAGTATTGTTTATTTTACATTTGGATTAAATGCCAAAAAATTGCAGCACTAGGGAGTTTGATTACAAGCCGATTCAGAGTTCATGTTACTTGATAATCAGAGACGTTGTATTGTAGGAGAATCTTTGGTCAGCTGTTTGGTTTCTGTTTATTTTAAACATAGTACAGAGCAGGGGCGGACTGACCATTCAAGCACTCGGGCACTGCCCGAGGGCCCGGGGTCAGCAGGGGGCCCCATGAAATGCCCCTGGTGCCTTTTTTATAGGCTTTTTTTGAGTGTGGGCAAGGACACAGGGGCCCCATGATCCCTTATTGCCCGGGGGCCCCATGAGTTGTCAGTCCGCCCCTGGTACAGAGAGACATGTGTAGGATAATAAGGACGTTAAGACAAAATATATAAAACATGTGAAGCTTAAGGATAGAATAAAAAAAACATTTATGTCTGTGTGACCATGTAATCTGGATCTGTCTCTTGAACAAAGTAGTCAGAAGTTCTCGTGCATTGGGAGACATTTTTCACTGAAACCTGCAGAGGAACACAGTGGTATTAATGGACTGTGAAGGGGCTCCTTTGATATACTCAGAAATGTTTCTCATGGTTGCTTTATGCATGAGCGTACTCTTGTAAAATGCGTCACCTGGGCAAAGTCTGTCAGTAGAGAAATCCCAGAGCACCCGTAATGTGTTTTGTATGTGAATGCAGCTGCACTTAATGCCTGTGTTCCCAGGAAGATCTCACCACCCATTTTCCTTTAGTGACATGCTCAATGGCACCACTGACAAGACATTTTGATACTGCATGATTTTTTGATTGCATCCAATCTCATGTTATTTATTTCAGGTACTTATATAGTGCCATCAATTTACACAGTGCTTTACATATATATTTATTATAGGTACTTATATAGCACTGTCAATTTACACAGCGCTTTACATATATATATTGCACATTCACATCAGTCCCTAACCCTCCAGGGGTGTACAATCTAAGGTCCCTAACTTACATTCATACATACACATACTAGGGTCAGTTTAGACAGGAGCCAATTAACCTACCAGCATGTCTTATATATTGTACATTCACATCAGTCCCTAACCCTCAAGGGGTGTACAATCCAAGGTCACTAACTTACATTCATACATACACATACTAGGGCCAGTTATCCTACCAACATGTCTTTGGAGTGTGAGAGGAAACCAGGGTTCCCGGAGGAAACCCACACAGGCACAGGGAGAACATGCAAACTCCAGGCAGGTGGTGCCGTGGTTGGAATTTGAACCAATAACCCTAGTACTGCCAGGCGGAAGTGCTAACCATTTTAGCCACTGTGCTGCCCCTATTAGAGCCCTTCCATTCGTATCGGAGCCCAGGCCATCTATAGGAGGGTCATATACAGCTTATAGTTGAAAAGAAGATCCAATTCCATCCTGGATGCTGCCTTTGTTTTTTTTTATGACTCCCTTTGGCTACTTGTGCTGCAACATGGGCTGCTTAGGCAACATGGCTACAGTATACATGCTACAAAATATCCATGTGGACAAAATTTCAGTTGTACAGTTTGCAAAGCGGTATTGAAACCAAAACCAAAAATGTAATATATTGCAGCTAACCAATCATTAGATGTAGTGGCTGCATTAGTTTTCTTTTTTACGCTTTTTCCCTGAGGATCCGGCCAGTAACACACCTCCTGCCCCCACTCTAGATGAAGGCGCACAGGGGTCACCTTTGGACAGCAGCATTGTCAGTCTGGGGGGAGGAGAGTGGTAGATGGCCTAGAAGATTTATATACACTAACAAATTGAAACCAAACTCCAGCTAATACTTTATAAGCAGTTTTTTTTTCCTTTTAGTATAAAAATTTACATAAATAAATAAAACTGATCATTGTAAGCATTCCTGCTAGTGTTAAATGGTTGATCTCATCTCTGTAACTGATACGTTCTACTGGAGAGCTTGTTCTTTTGAAAAATCGATGAAATCAAAGAAAAAACCTAAAAAAGAAAACTAATACTGCCCTTATATCTAAGAAATGGTAAGCTACAATAAAAGAAATGTTTGCTGTTGGGTTAAATACCACTTTAAAGTAGCCCTGTAATTATTCTACCATTGCCAGGCGGCAAAGGGAGGTGCCTGCATATAGTCTCCTATACATTTCAGAACACCCCAAGAGACTCTGTAAATCCTGACCAGCTCAGGCCTTCCTTGCTACTTTAAGGTACTTTTCATGCTGGACATCATTAATTCTGGGAATAATTTACTCAAGAAGTAGAGCATTTACTCAATTAGCTTACTGAATAATGTGAAACTATGTTTACTTAAAAATCCAGTTAAAGTGGAACTCTCTCAATCAACATTAATTATTTTTAATCCTTAAGCTGCTATCATTAGTAAATATATAGGAAGATATATTTTATTTACTTGTTTTAAACAGACATTTTTTTTACATTTCTTCAGTTGGTTTCTGACCAAAAATTATATCATATACCCCAGGAGTCTTCCGGGCATTTTTTTCTTTCATCTGGAGGAGGAAAGAGGGACTTTCTCAGTTAAACACACCGTTCTGTCTGCATGTATGAGCTAAGGGCAGATGGATTCTAAGAAGTAAATGCTACATGAATCATCTGCCCTTATTCAAGATGGCCGCAGCTGTAAATGCTAGAGTGGTGTTTTTCAAAGTGATTTCTTAACAAAATAAAACATGGAGACATGGATGGGTGAGTTTGCTTTGAATTTTAAAATCTCCTTAAATAGTGTTTTTAGTTTGTGATTCCCAGATACAGTTTAGTTCCACTTAAAGAGCAACCAAAAGCCCAGTTTCCTTGCACATGATTTAGCATTCGGAGTGAACTCAACATTTGGTTGGCTACTGCCTTTAGAGCCAATATGGATTTATCTGTTTGAGCAGATTTTTGTTTAAAAAATGGATAGGGTTTATATTTGTTTTATTTAAAATTTCTTCTACATTGACTTAAAGAGGAACTCTACTCACCTCCCCTACAGTGATGTGAGGTCTGCAACCTGTGGCGGCTTCTTTTGTGTTCAGGATTCTTGGACATCTTAAATGGCCGGGCCGAGATGACATAACTCCCAAATGTGTGCATTGGAGTTAGTTCATCCTGACACTCGGCAGATGGCAAAATGCGCATGTGCAGCTCAGGAAGGAAGGTAAAAATCCATTGCATGTCTTTTCTGCAATTAAAAAATGTTGCTAATTTTGTATTTTCAATTCAAGTTCACCTTTAATTTTGTACTTGCGTGCCAATCATACTGTGCCCAGATCAAGGAATAGAATGAATTAAAATAAAAAACATTCTTAATCTGGAAATATCACAATTCTTGTGAAGATTCTAAATCAGCATATTTGTGAGTTTTCTGAAGTTCCTAGAACTGAAGGCTCTTTCATGTCATTCTGTTTGTCAGAAACAAAAAGAGTATTATACAGTGATAGCCAGGAACAGATTCTGACTTGAACAGGGTGGAAGTATTGTCAACACGATACCTTTGATGGCTAACTGAAGAAAAAAAGACATTGTATAATTTAAGCCGTGGTATACTAGGAAATCTTGCCAGATGTATGGACAGATGAAAGCTGAAATGGTATTACAAAATGAATAAATAATGGGAGGAATGGTATAAAGATGGACAAGCGTGACATAGCTAAATGTTCATTAGCTGTAGGGTGTAAAACCTTAGGTCTCAGTAATTTTTTTTTTCCGGAAAAACCTTTCTTGAGAGAAAAATTGCTGCTTTTAGGCTCCATGTGACAGGTCTCGAGGGCGCTCTAGCCCGCGCCATACAGAGGAGCCTCTGCCCATGCCCAAAAAGTCAATTTTAAAGAAGCGCCCTGATCTGGAAACCACCAGCCAGGACAAGGCTCCTCAGGTAAGCAGACCTGTTTGCTATATGTGAAGGAGTGTATATATATATATATATATATATATATATATATATATACGTACCGCCCAGC
Organism: Staurois parvus; assembly: GCF_062004578.1. Classification (NCBI taxonomy): domain Eukaryota; kingdom Metazoa; phylum Chordata; class Amphibia; order Anura; family Ranidae; genus Staurois; species Staurois parvus. The sequence continues at coordinate 2,176,586 of NW_028317973.1, read as the reverse complement.
ACACACACTCCGCTCCTCACAAGACCTCCTTCTCTCTAGTTCCCTGGTCTCCTCCTCCCATGCCCGCCTCCAGGACTTCTCCAGGGTGTCACCCATCCTCTGGAACTCCCTGCCCCAACCCATCAGATTATCACCTGCTCTCCTCTCATTTAGGCGCACCCTGAAAACCCATCTCTTCAGGGAAGCCTACCCCACCCCCTGCTAACTTGCCGACCTCCTCCACTCTTCCTACCACTCCATCCCCCACAGCTATCTCCTCCTGTACCCCTATCCCCTCCCTCCTAGATTGTAAGCTCGAAAGAGCAGGGCCCACAATCCCCTCATGTTTTGCATTGTATTGGTATTGTACTGTCACATGTTCTGTCCCCCTTTGTAATGTCTAGCGCTGAGCGAACTATTGGCGCTTTATAAATACTGTATAATAATAATGATAATGCACACGGGGCGTTTTGATAATGCTGGTAACGTTAGCTGTGTAAAGTCACGATAAAAAAGTTTTTCAGCTCTTTTTAGCATTTTTACATTAGCGTGTAGCGGCGTTTTGCCGCGATTAGCTGCATTTCCCCACGTTTTTCTGCGTTTGCATTTTTTTTGTGGGTTTTTAACAAGAAAATTTTTTTTTTGTCAAAAAAGTCCCAAAATGCCAGTTTGAGGTGTTTTGACACGTTTTTCAGCATTAGAGCATATTTACAGCTAAAAAACTCCTCTAGAAACCTGGGGTTTTTTTCCAGCCAAAAAAAGGTACCAGCCAAAAAAAACGTTGATTACAGTCTATGTGTGCATGAACACATAGGATAACATGCTGGGGGGTTTACTAACTATAGAAAAAAACCGTCAAAAGCCAAAAACAGCCGCTGTAAAAATGTCTTGTGTGCACGAGGACTTATTGTTGACTTCTTTTTCTACAAATGTTGACTGACCTTTTGGTTTCAATACTTTGCATGACTGACGCAGAACAAGTATGTAGATATGGAGCCCTGATTTTAGATGGTACATCACCCAAACAGTACTGAAGCCAGAAGGTCAGCATGACAGCCATGCAGCTGGCATTTTCAGGGGCAGGTAAGAAATGGCAGCTACCAGTAAAACATTACTTTAACCCCCTTGGTGGAATTCCCGAGTGTAGCTCGGGGTTAACTTTCAGTACCAGAAGCGGTAACCCCAAGCTACACTCAGGATTACATTGCAGCATTGCTCTGGGATCCCTCCAGCACTTACCTTATCCTGCGTTCCCGCGATGTCCCCCCTGCAGCCTTCCCGGCCATGTCCTCCGGCCGATGCCGGCATCCATCTTCCGGGTTCCGTTCCCTGCGAGCGTCGGGACGTACGGGGGACGGAACCGGCGGGAAATTCAAAAATATAAAAAAATGTGACATTCACTCAATACACTAAAATCACATAGTAAAACATTCCTGTATCAAACCATTTCACATAAATTTTGTCCCTAGTGCTTTGTCCTGTGCCCTGCCTGCATTTTTACTGTTCTTTCTGCCTGGAAACTGAGAAATGTCCATGGCGTCCAAAAAATGTCCCTTTAGGTCAAAAGCGGTTTTAGACCAGCTAGAGAACAGCGATAGTAAATCAGAACCACTTGCAGAATTGAGTGATAATGATTCGTGGGGAAATTCGTCATCAGACACTGAAAGCGATTTTGCGACTTTGCTCAGTGATGTGCAAACTTGGCGCTCTATTTCAATTTTCAGTGTTTTTGGTTTGATTACATTATTGAATTAAATTTATTATTATATTATTATTTTTTATGATTATTTATTATATTATAATTTATGATTTTGTGTTTCAAATTTTATCATACCCGAGATGTTTACTAGACTCTTGTTTGGACAGATTTCAGTGAGTTATTCCTAAGCATTACAGGCCTGCAATAAAAAAACTACATATTTCCATTGAAAACAATGGACCATTTTGAGCACAGAAATACTGACATAATCAGACCACTAGGGAGGTTAAAGCAGCTTGACTTCAAATTAGAAGTGATCTGCTACTCGGTAGGGGTGTCAAATTGGCGGCCCTGCAGCTGTTGCAAAACTACATTACCAATGAGGCATTGCAGGCTGACAGTTACAATCATGACTCCCAAAGGCAGAGGCATGATGGGACTTGTAGTTTCACAACAGCTGAAGGGCTGCCACTTTGACACCCCCTGTGCTAAAGGAACATGGGCTATTAACATGGTGAAAATTCATTGCACTAACCAGAAAGCGCAAACATATGCGCATTTGAGTAAAGTAACGTTTGCGCTTTCTGGTTAGTGCAATCTACACTCCTCCTTTTAGACGCCACGGTCACGGATTTTCACCATTTTGCTGCTATTGAACTTTGAATTTCTTTACATCACCATATGCACCTTATGACGTCAAGTCTGGATGTTCTCACATATTATTGTTTTTCGCTCCACAGAGCGCAAATTTATATGACTGATTACTTATGCTGCTTTTTTATATAATATCCATATACTATCCTTCATTTTAGCACCACAGAGCGCAATTTTATATGATTTATTCCTGATACTGTTTTTACATTATTCATGTTTTATATAATATCTATTTATCATTAGCGCTGCATATATACATTTTATGATCCTAAGGAAAGGTTTTTAGAGGTTTTACCTTTTATGCTAGTGGCTATCTTTATTCTATCCAGCGCTCATTTATCATTATTTATTATTTTTGTTAACATAGCAAATTGAATGATAGCAAATAAGGTAAACCTCTGTTCAATTTCGATAGCCTATCACTATGAGTGAAATTTCACTTTACTAAGTGATCAAGTCTCCACTCCTTTAGTTATCCACCCTTATGGTGTCATGTGCCTTGACTTTACATATAAAAGGGTCCTTATATATTTGTTCCAATGAAGTGTAATAATGATTTGTACTCTTATTAACACAGTGCCTGATTGATTGTTATTTTGTCTAGTTTCTGATTCCTTTACCCAGTATAGTTGCACTTTCTGTGTAACAATGAATACACTTGATGGGACACAAGAAAAACAGTCTGGAAGTTGACACATTCACTATAGGATTATAGTTTGTTTTTGTTTTGTGGCTTAGATATGTGTGCACATACCACGACTCCTACTTCTACATTGCGAAGTGTTTGTTTAGTGAGTTTCTTATACTGTGGCATTGCCTATAGGAAAAAATACTAATACTAAATTATTATTACACAGGATTTATATGGCGCCAACAGTTTGCTCAGCGCTTTACAATATAAATACCAAAATTGTGCTTCACTTAAAATTACTAAATATAAATAATAAATACATCCAAGTGCTACTATTAATGATACGTGTCAAAATAATATATGGATAAAATAAATAGAATTAATAAATCAATATCGATTTCCAAAAGCAATATCCATATACATGTCACAAAAAGTAAAAAAAAAGGTCCACAACAGTAAAATCAGTCTGTATATGCAGTAAAGCATGCTTGTTATACTCACTATGGAACCTAAGGGGTTATTCCTCGTTATGTAAAAATGCAGTTTGATCCTGTCTTCTCTGATCCTCCCCTTCTTCTACTGTCCCCAATCCATCTGTTGAAAGTACAGAGCTCTAGAAGTCACTCTGCACATGCTCAGTTTAGTGTCTATTGCTAGAGAGAATTTTTTTTTTATCTTTGGGAGGGTGCCCGTGATCAGCACAGGGCCAATCAGCACTGTCCAAACAGAAGGGCAGGGGTTATGCAGCCTCTTAGGACAGTTATAGCAGAATAGAAACTCCTCCTACAAGCTTTAACCAGTGCTCAGCTGGACAATGATAGAAGTCACAAGACTGCTATATACTTGCTGAGGAGAAAAGTTGTTTAGCAGTTTATAGTTACTAAAATAATTGCATTTCCATGTTGTGTGTACTGTGGGAGAAGATATAGTGAATACAGGGTCCTGGGTTTAGTAAAATTTTAACTCCCTTTAACCGTCCCTCTAACCGTAAATCCAGCACTTTAATACTAGCCATCTTTTATCATAGATGTACACCCTAAATGGATGATAGTCCATAATCACCTGCAGAGGTCCCCACACACTGCATGTTATTTTATTTTATATATCTACCCAGGGGCGGGCTGACCACTTACGGGGCCCCCGGGCAATAGGGAATCATGGGGCCCCTGTGTCCTTGCCCACACTCAAAAAAGCCTATAAAAAAGGTACTAGGGGCATTTCATGGAGCCCCCTACTGACCCCGGGCCCCTGGGGCAGTGCCTGAGTGCTCGAATGGTCAGTCCGCCCCTGTATCTACCTTTTTCAAATGCTTTTAGGTGATCATATGGCATAATGGGATTGATTTACTAAAAGTGGAGAGTTCAAGATATAGTGCAGCTGTGCATGATAGCCAAACAGCTTCTAACTTCAGTTTGTTCAGTTTTACTTTGAAAAAAAAAATGGAACCTAATTGGTTTCTATGCAGAGCTGCACCAGATTTTACACGCTCCAGTTTTAGCAAATCCACCCCAACGGGTCTTATTCCTCTTTGCCTTTTCTCCAGGTCACGTGATGAAGTCATTTTCTGCTTTTGACTAAAGGGTGTTGTGGTGATGCTCAGTGCTCTGTATGTCCACAGTTTTCCCGGTTGAAGACCTTAGCCTTGGTATCACACAATTTAAATTCTTCTTTAGGAAACAGTTTCTAAAAGCACTAGTTCAAACAGAAGTATTTGGAGGATTACTGCATCCAAAACAATGCAATGTATGACAGGATATATATAGAAATGTTAGGATATTTCACATCAGCGTCACTTCACTCCCAGAACCACAATGAGGAGTTCCCCTTTGAATTTGCATACCTTTTGGGAAATAAAATGAGAAAGGTCTTTTCAGTTTTGGCCAGCAATGCATAGCTGAAAAATAAATGTCTTGTGGTCGCTCTTTGGAATTTATTCGCTGCGGTTAACAAATGTAGTACATTTTAATTCCATTTCTATGCAGCTGCTGTATGATACAATTTTTTTCTGACAGCATTTGCTGAGAGGCAATGTATTATATGTATGTGAATATAGGGTGTGTTCAGGGGCGGATTGACCATTTGGAAACTCGGGCACTGCCCGGGGGCCCGGGGTCAGTAGGGGGCCCCATTGGGATGCCCCTGGTACCTTTTTTATAGACTTTTTTGAGTTTGGGCAAGGACACAGGGGCCCCATGATCCCCTATTGCCCGGTGGCCCCATGAGTTGTCAGTCCGTCCCTGGGTGTGTTAAAAGGTTCACTAACTATAAAAAGATGCAAATTTAAAAATAAAATGTAAATGTTTCTTAGTGTGATCAGAGTGAATATAAAGAAGCTAGTAATCAGGAGGAGTTTTCTTTCAATATTGAGACCGTCTAAAAAAAAGTGAATAGTCTCTGCTCATCTGTATATTGCCAATATAATGTCTGTCATCTGCTTTGGTGCAATATTATTGTTGCTTATGCCTTTCATTTATGCTGCTGGTTGATTGTGGATCATTCTGTAGGGGGAAACATATTCTGCTGTGTGCTTTAAAGGAAACTTGTACTGAAGAAGCATGGCCATCATTGCTGACTGCTTCTGAAAATACCAGTTTCTTGGCCATCATACTGATCCATTGCTTTCAGCACATTGCCAGTCACATACCTGGATTAACCACTTACCCTGCAGAGGATTTACCCCCCTTCCTGATCAGTCCATTTTTTGTGATATGGCACTGCGTTACTTTAACTGACAATTGTGCGGTCATGCAACGCTGCACCCAAATGAAATTTATGTCCCTTTTTCCCACAAATGTAGCTTTCTTTTAGTGGTAATCAATTGCCTCTGTGTGTTTTATTTTTTGCGCTATAAACAAAAAAAGACCGACAATTTTGAAACAAAAATTTTTTTGACTTTTTGCTATAAAACATATCCAATAAAAAAATTAAAAAAAAACAAATTTTGTCATAAATTTAGGCCAAAATGTATTCTAGTACATGTTTTTGTTAAATAAAACCACAATACGTGTAAATTAATTGGTTTATGTGAAAGTTATAGCGTCTACAAATGGCGGTATATACACTGGATTTTTTTTTATACAACAATGGTGGCGATCAGGACTGCGGCGGGCATTCTAACACTGGGGGGGAAGGGGGAATGACAAACTGTCACTGACATCCCCAGTGACACTAATACAGTGATCAGTGCTAATAAAAAGCATTAACACTGTACTAATGACACTGGGCAGCAAGGCGTTAACATCTGGGGTGATCAAAGGGTTAACTGTGTGCTGTGTGTGTTTCGCATTATGTTCTGTGTGCTGTTTTACTATGAAAGAATGCTGCTTTGTATTGCTCTGCTGTGCAGAGCAATACAAAGCAGCATGCTGGTGCTGACAGAGGAGAAATCTGTATTGTTTACATACAGACCTTTGCTCTGTCAGTGTTCCTCGGCAATTGGCTGTGCATAGCACAGCCATTGAAAGCAGTGTGCTTACAGTGAAGCACACTGACAAGGCCCCTGGTAAAACACTCTCTGCACAGTTAACTCTTTGATCGCCCCTCATGTTAACCCCTTCCTACCCAGTGCCATTAGTACAGTGTCAGTGCTTTTTTTTTAGCACTGATCACTGTATTGGTATTACTGGGGATTTCAGTGATACCAAGTTAGTTCCCCCCAGTGTCAGAATGCCCTCCGCAGTCCTGCTATGATCGCTGCCATCACAAGTAAAAAAAAATTCCAGTATCTATAACACCATTTGTAAATGCTATAGCGTTCATGTAAACCAATTAATTTATACGTATTGGGATTTTTTTTTATCAAAGACATGTAGCAGAATACATTTTGGCCTAAATCTATGACCAAATTTGATTTTTTAAATGTTTTTACCGGACATGTTTAATAGCAAAAAGTCAAAAAAATTGTTTTTTATCTTCTCAAAATGGTCCACTTTTTTTTTATAACGCACAAAATTAAAAACGTACAGGCGATAAAATACCACTGAAAGAAAGCTCAATTCATGCTAAAAAAAGGACAAAATTTTCATTTGGGTGCAGCGTTGCATGACCACGCAATCGTCAGTTGAAGTAACGCAGTGCTGTAGTGCAAAACATTGCCTGGTCAGGAAGGGGGGTAAATCCTGAGGAGTGCAAGTGGTTAATTGGTATGGAATTTGTTAACGATAACAAGGAAAGCAGTAAAGTAGACCCCCCTCCCAGCAACAATAGATTTTCCTAGCTACAAAAAAAATACCACCCCAACAGCAGCAACAGATCTGCAAGAAGCCAGCATCAACAGACTCTCCAGCAGCCAGCAACAATAGACCCCCCTCTCATAAGTAGATCCCTTACAGCAACAAATGACCCTGCCAGCAACAAAAGATCTCCCACCCGCAACAATAGACAATAATAGATCACCATGCAAAAAAGGTATTCTCTCCAGTGACAATAGATCCCCAGCAGCCAGCATCAATAGATCTTCCAGCACACCCCAACACCCCTTGCCAATAAACACATTCAGAGCTGGAGCTGCGTTCCCCCATGTTCCTGCTGAAAAAAAGCCCTATGTAAAACTCCTAATAAACATACTGAAACAGAAAAGTAAAAGGAGGCAGTGTGATGTGCTAAAATGTGCATTGCTTCCTGCCAGAGCACACCCAGACAGCTGTCCGCACAGTAAAATGCTGTGTTTTACCATGCTGGCTGGTGTGAATAAAGCCTTATTGCAAGAGGTAGATACCAAGTCAATTTCGGGGACACTGCTCACTTTTATCAATTTACATATCTGTCTGGAGTTCAATCTGTTAATTGCTTCCCAACTTTTCTGGTGCTGTGAAGCTATAACCTAAATAAATGAAATATGCGTCTTTTACTATATGAGGCCCTACACAAAAGAACCCCCAAAACTAACCTTATAGCTTGGGAACTAAGAGTGGGAAGGGTGAGACAAAGAGATGGTTATAGAACATGTTCTGATCTGTCAAAGCGAAACAAGGCTCAACTTGATCGCTTCACTCAGCAAGAGTGGACATGTGTTCAAATATAGATGTTTTCTTACCCGCGGTTGGACTAGAATTGTGGAGAAACAGAAGGATTTTGCACCAATACAATGCACCAGCCCACAACACTTTGTACGTAAAGCTGTTTTCAGCTAATAACAAGATCACAAGTGCACGAGCACCCACCCTATTCTCCAGGCCTGGCTCCCTGTGACTTCTACCTCTCCCCAAAGATCAAGTCAGTACTCATAAGAACCCAGTTTTGTCGGTAGAAGAGGTGAAAGCCAAAATGATGCAGATCCTCAAGAACCTTTCAGAAAATGAACTTCAGAATTGATTTGAACGTTGGTAGCTGTGTGTAAACTCAGAAGGGGACTGTTCTAAAGATGATCGTTGTTGACATTCATCATTTGTTAAATAAAGGGAGTACAGGCACAGTTGCATTTATTTTTTTTGTTGGACCTTGCATATGTGAATATCCTAAAAGGCTGTCCAGCTGATGCCCATGTTAATAGTTGTTACAGAATAGGCTTCCAGTACAAACTGTAGTTTCTAAATGAATACTAGTTCGGCTTTACCATCTGGTCTTCATTTTCTATGAATCATGTGGACACCATAAAGATCTCTGAAGATGTAATTGTATTGCACACAGGGTAAATGTCCATATGTGTGTGGTTGCTTTGCAATAAGATCCATATGCCTATTTCCTTTCCAGGAAAAGGATGATAGAGAAATAATATAAACGCCTGCTGACAGACTCCCAGGCCAAGGCATAAATTAGCACAAGACATCAGGCAGACTTCAGGCTAATACAGTAGTTACTGGAATTCCCACCGAGAAAATGATTGATAAGCTGAAAAAATTGTAGTCACATCCCGATATTACAGTGATGAATGCAGTGCTGTCAACCAAAACAAGGTTTATATGGTTAACAGCTTGCTTATCATGTTCACCATTTCCCTGATTAAACACTGGCTCTCAAGGACTAGACTCCTAATTGGTCTGGGAATTCCTTGGAACCTTTTGGGAGATCTTTGGCCAGAATACTGACTAGGTCTATTCAGCCTGCTACTCCTATGTTCTCTCCAGAGCTAACAGTGGATGGAGCATGATGATAATGAAAGTAAAGCCTATGGCTGTCCACCAGTTACACACTTTCCATAGTCTCTGCCTATCTGTGGGGATGCCTCATACTTTGTCTATGACATTCATTTTACCCAGTAATGCTAATCAGGAAGGTGCTAATGCAAAGCTGTCAGCTTAACTGAAATTTTAAAGCACTGAATTATTATTTGTCTTCTCTGCTGCTTCTGTTTCCTGGCTATTCTATATAAAGTGCCTATACTTTTCCAGTTGTATTTATTACAGACACTTATATAGTGCTGTCAATGAAGCACTGTACAAATACATTTCACATTCGTCCCTGGCCTCAAGAACTTACAATCTAAGGTCCCTAACTCACATTAAAACATACTAGGGCCAATTTAGACAAGAGCAAAGTAACCTACCAGCATGTCTTTGGAGTGTGAGAGGGAACCCACAGAGGCACATGGAGAACAGTCAAACTCCAGGCAGGTAGTGTCATGGTTGGGATTTGAAACAGTGACTATAGTGCTGCTAGGTGAGTTGCTAACCACTTAGCCACCGTGCCCCAAATGTCACAGTGTATAGAGATATTTTCATTGTCACAATGGACACCGCAGAGCTCTTATTCACTAATAAATTTCTCCAACAACCTATTTTATTACACTAGGAGAAAGGTATGGCAACTTGACCATTGGTGATGACAGTATGGGCAGCACAGTGGCTTAGTGGTTAGCACTCCTGCCTTGTAGCACTAGATTCATCAGTTCAGATCCTACCTCCATTGAGTTTGTATGTGCTTGTGCAAATTTTCTGGAAGGTTATTTGGCTATTGTCTAAGTTGGCCTTAGTATGTGTTTGTATGTATGTGAGCTAGGGATCCTAGAATACAAGCTCCTTGAGGGCAGCGACTAATGTGAATGAACAGGGTGTAAATTGTTGGTGCTATATACTGTAAATGCATATTCCAACATTTGCAGCTGCCAGAACACCACGTGCCTTCATTTGATTAGTACTGTTCAAGTGCCAATTTTCCACCTGGCTTCCTACACAAAAGTCAATTGAAAAATACACTTTTGTTAAGCTGGGTGTTGCCAGCAGGGCCACTCACGACTTGCATTTCAAAGCATGTATGACAGGCTTAAGACTGTGTGCAGTTAAGTGACTAAACTTGTCAACCTAATCATTTGGTTTTTATGTGCTGCATATGTTTTCTTCTGTTAGAATTCTACCTGTTTCATTTTTTTATAATCCGCTTAAAAAAGAAGATGGTTTGACTCAGATTGTACAAACTGCACTGAAAATCAGCATTATGTAGAATGTGAAATAGAGTGAAATAATATAAAGTGCCTTTAAAAAATGTTATTCTGAAGCTAAAGCAATGCAGTAAGGTATACAATGTATAGCATATGAATGTACTGTATGTATGGTAGAAAAATGTATGGGAAAACAAACAACCTAACCTGTCTATTCTATGTATCCAAAAGATAGATTGGTAATTAAAAGTTGCAAGGGAATCTGTAATTTTTAGACCCTGCATTGTCTTTATGTATTAATCACAATTGCTATTTTTTCTTTTAGAAAAACCACTGAGATGAAACATTCTGAATGAAGGGGCTAAGGAAAATCTTTCCATCCAGAAGAAAAAAGGGAAGGATCCATTGGAAAAATTCTATACCATGGATAGAATACAAAACCTGCCCATGGACCTAAGAGATTTGCTGAGGACCATCAGGCTGAAGGCCAAATATGCTCTCTTCCTGGCTCTTGTGGTGGTGCTGGTCATCATTGAGAAGGAAAACAAGATCATCTCAAAGTAAGACATTGAAAAACTGTTTAGGTACACAAATATAAATTAATATAATAGAATTATGTTGGGCCTCATATAGGGACAGTTCTAGAACTACTAGAGTTCCAATATTAAACTGACATTTTATTGTGTTTATACATTTAGATTTGAGTTTGTTGTTATGATGAAGAAACAGTTTTATTTATGTATTCTATATATGAAAGGCAAACATAAAGACTTGTACATAATTACAAGGCAGAACAATAGACTAAAACTGAGCAAAGCTGAAGTTTAAATACTTTTTTGAAAATGGCGATGCCCTGTCCACTTGCATCAGCCCATCGATATTGTTGACACGCTGTCCATAGGGTTCACTTTGAGGTGACTGAGTACAGAAAATAAGCCACAAAATCAGGCAGGATAGCCTAAATAGCTGCTCTCTGTCTCATCCTAAATACAGATGTGGGTTAGAACCAAAAAGAATATACACAAACAAAAAACAGCTGTGAAGAACAGTCTGTGTTAAGACGGTAATAAAGTATACCCACACAGAGTAACGCTCTAAAGATCTACATACAAAACTTTATTTCAACTCATACAAAAAATTATACCTTGCAATAGTGGACAGACAGAAAAAATTAGTCAGAGTTAAAACAAGCAGTGTGCACTACAATGTCTGCATATGATCAGTGGCATAAATCAAAGCAGCATGAGAGGGCCATGAGCGCACAAATAAATGTTACCGAGTCTGAAACACCAGCATTCCATTACAACCAGAATAATACTGAAGGCAAAACTACTGCATGCACATGCTAACTAATAAAAGTGGAGTATAACTAATCTAATGAAGGTATCTAAACCATGAACGAATTATTGAATATATAATCAGTATGGAGTAAGTCATAATGGAGAACACCAATACTGTCCAAGGAGAAGAACAATTAAGAGCATTAATTAGCCATGAGTTGAGAGTCTCCAAACAATATCGGTGTAAACTCTGTATGTCTGGTTGTCAGGAAAAAGGAGCAAGTATGTGTGGCTTAAATAGGTTAGCATGGAGCAAGCACAAGCAGCACCAAAGCTTAATAGACTCAATAGTGAGGCATAAGCAGATGTGAGGATAATCATTAATTCGGCTGTAGCAGCTAGCCTGCAAAGTATGTCCACATCCCATCACTCAGTGTAAATAAAAAGCGGTTTAATGAGCAAGCTTGTATGGAGCTAGTGTTAGTCCAGTTTCCATATATTATAAGCATAGAGAATGAGAATTAACAGCCCAGCATCACTGTGATATATATGGGAAGTCCAACAGTAAGAGGAGAGAGGAACTGTGGTGGCCGTGATTGAAAATGAAGTGCAGATCACTCAACGGGAGTATATCAAACACTTACTGCAACTTCTTGTTGGATCAAGACAATGTTCGATCTCTCAGGGGTTCTTCCTATGTCACTGGCAAGTGAAGCTGTTGGTTTTTCCTTGTATTTGTGGTCTAATCACCACTTGTATAATACCTTCCGTGTAAGTGAGACTATCCTGGTTTCCCAGTGTCCAAAGTGCTGTGCACGCGGCTCCAATCCAGCCATATTCAATCAGGCTTAGGTACACTTGCAGACTTCATTTCCAGACACCATTATATCACTAGGTTGATGCATTTGGTCCACCATACACCGTGGACTTTGTCAGAACAAGGAGGGGTCAATGGTATGCTTGTTTAAACACCCTATCACATGCATAATAGTACTATTGCTACACCCTCCTATGTTGAAATGTCATCATTACAGCTTAGAGAAACAAAAACAAGACTGTGGTATAAATGTCAATAAATATATTTCCCATAGGGCATAGCTTAGGAGAGGGATCTTACATCTAGTCTAAAAATTCCAATTAGAAAATAATTATCATTCTTAGAGGATTATTCCAGATGGATAATCAATAGGACAAACAAGAATAAATAAATTGAATAATTAATCAAGGAATACTTTAATATTTAGCTCAGTATTGAACCCCTTGAGTATGTGTCCCCAGTGTATAAATCCAATATTTTTCTTTTTGAAGTAAGACCTTTTCAAAATCTCCTCTAGAAGATAGGTTTAAGGAGAAAATACCTTTTACTTTTGACCTTCAGTTTGGCCCTGATGTACTTCTTTGAAATGTATCGCTAGGTGATTTTTCCTTTCCTTTTCAGTTTTTTTAGGTTTACTCTTAATGTATCTTAAATGTTCACCAATGTGGATGCTCAAAGGCCTTTTCGTCTTTCCTATATAGACTTTTTTACACGGACATTCCAGCATGTTGATAACTTTACTGGTGTAACAGTTTATAAAGCTTCTAATTTCAAAGACCTTTGTTTTGTCTGCACTGGTAAGCATTCAAATTTCTTCGACAAATGGACAAACCTGTCAATAGCTGCACAGTTACATGCAAGTTAAATCAAACATGCTTGTTAGCCAGCAACTTATTGATTGTTTATTTTTGAATTCAGAATGTACTAGTAAGTCATTCAAGTTAGACGTTCTGCGTGCTACCATTTGGGGTCTATCTCCAACTATGTCAGCTATGGTGGGATTCGCTGTCAATACATGTCAATGTTTTTATAAGGCATTTTTCACTTCACAACATTGCTGACCATATTTGGTGATAAACCTAACAAGGCCTGCTTGTTCCTTTAAATTTTCCTGATCTTCATCCGTAAGTAGATCTTTCCTTTCTGTTTTTAGGGCTCTATATTTAGCTTTCCTCAAGGTTCTACAAGGAGAGCCCTACTTTCTGAATCTCATGTACATGCGTATTGCTTCTTGCTTAAATTGAGTTATGTCTGTACAGTTTCTTGTATTCGTAGAAATTGACCCACAGGTATGCCTTGCTTCAGAGACTCAGGGTGGTGGGTATCCACATGTAATAAAGCATTGGTTGAGGTCTCTTTTCCAAATATCTTGGTGATTAGCTGATTTTCTTTAAAGGACACGTACAGATCTAGGAAAGAAATTTTCTTGTAATCATAACAGAATGTCAGTCTGATATTTCTATCATTATGATTTAGTACCTTCAAGAACTCCTTAAGTTTGTCTTCTGATCCATTCCAAAGTATCAGAATATCATTGACTATAAAAGGTGGCTGAGCTACATTGAGATACTGTAAACTCTTTCTTGTTCTCACAGCCCCAAGTGAAGGCAGGCATATGCCGGAGCCCGAGGGGCTCCCATTGAGGTAGCACAGATTTGTTGGTAATCTGCTCCTAGGAATTGAAAAAAAAATTGTTATTAAGCATAAACTCCAAGAGATCCAAAATAAATTCATTCTGAAGCTCCATTCCTGGGCAGGGGCGGACTGACAACTCATGGGGCCCCCAGGCAATAGGGGATCATGGGGCCCCGTGTCCTTGCCCAAACTCAAAAAAGCCTATGAAAAAGGTACCAGGGGCATCTCATGGGGCCCCTTACTGACCCCGGGCTCTCGGCAGTGCCCGAGTTTCCAAATGGTCAGTCCGCCCCTGTTCCTGGGTAATGTAGTTCCAGGAACCAGGCTACCACTTTCATACCCATTTATGGGTGAATTGATGTATAGAGCAACTCCATGTCAACACCTACCAACAACGTTCCTTCTGGTACCTCAATGCCTTCTAGTTTAGAAAACAAATCTCTCGTATCTTGCCCATAAGATGGTAAACTAATGACCATGTCTTTGATCGTAACATCAAGGTATTTACCTATTTTTTCCAAAGGTCCATTGATCACAGATATAGTATCTGTGATCAATGGACCTTTGGAAAAAATAGGCCTCCCTGGTGGTCTTAAATGATCCTTATGGATCTTGGGTGTCACGTAAAATGTGGGGATGTTACAAACCACAATGATTCACCATAAAGGCCCATAGTAATTTGTGGTTTAATAAATCAACAATTTTTGAAAAAAAGGTTCTCTGACAGTTATTCTAAGTACTCAATCACATAATTGTCTTCGAAGCTCTTGTTCATAATCAACTCTATTCATTAGAACCACGTTACCCCCCTTGTCGCTTTTCTTTGTAACTAAATTTGGGGCATTTCTTAATTTTCCAAGAGAAGCTTTCTCTTCTTTTGTTAAATTGTCGGGTCAATTTTTTTCCCCAATCAGTTCTAAGTAAATCAGAACATACCAAAATCAAGAAAAGGGCTCACCCATTTATTTTCACTTAAATTTGGCATTCTTAGACATTGTAGTCCAGACTGCTTGTTTTAACTCTGACTTTTATAACAAATTTTTCTGCGTCTCTCCACTATTGCAAGGTATAATTTTAGTATAGTATATTGATCTTTACAGCGCTACTCTGCATGAGTATACTTTATTACCGTCTTAACACAGCCTGTTCTTCACAGCTGTTTTTTGTTTGTGTTCACTTTGAAGTGAGCTGGACCTCATCTGAGATTAGAAGGGGGTATAACTTTTGTATCAAGTTAAAACATAGTTCAGGCACTAAACCACCAAAGGGGAACATGGGACTAGAGATTTTTTTTTTTTTAAGAATAAGTAGACCAACAGATTTCGAGGGCAATATTTCTTCATCAGGCCTGGTTAAACAGTAGTCACTTGGGGGTCGGTAGGGGAGCAATACTGGGTAACAATTGAACTGCACTTGTAATAGGACACAGAGGCAGAAATGCAGAATTTAAAGTGTGATGTAGGATTCAGTGACATGCATAACCAACATCAGACAGCCCTTCATTACTTAGTTCAAATAGAACCTGGAGCAGCCGGACTCAGATTCTGTTTGATTAGTTCTCTTAAACTAAAAGGCTGTTTGTTCACTTCAGAAAAAGTGTAATTGAACACCAAAGGTTACTATACACTTACAAGGGATAATTTACACTGCCATTTGTAAGTCAATAGGTAAATGGATCCTTCACCATTCACTTAATATATGTAAGGGTGCAGCTGGTTTGCTCTGAGCTACAGCATATTTCGTAGATTGTAAGCTTGAAAGAGCAGGGCCCTCAATCCCCTCATGTTTTGCATTGTATTGGTATTGTTCTGTCACATGTTCTGTCCCCCTTTGTAATGTACAGAGCTGAGCGAACTATTGGCGCTTTATAAATACTGTATAATAATAATAATATTTGGGTGCCATTGTGTGCATAGTAGATCCTTTCTATAGGCTAAACTGAATTCCTGTTTAAGAACTTAAAGTGACAGTAAGCAATATCCTTGCTCTCCAAAAATAATTCATGCACATCCACTACTTAATGACCCTTTTCAAGAAAATTGTTTCTTACTGAGTATTAGTTGTGGTCAAGTGCACTGCTCTTTGCATACTACAAATCCCATAGCCTCTAGTCCATCTCAGGAGCGAGCAAGAGAAGGTTGGCTATGTTCCTACATACAGTGGGACCATGGAGAGCAAATTTAGCACACACTATATCGTATATATTATAGTACCCCAACACAGGCTATCCCTGCTCCAATCTATCCTGAATTCTGCGGCCAGACTCATCCACCTCACCAACTGCTCCATGTCCACCTCCCCCCTCTGCCAATCCCTCCACTGGCTACCGATTGCCCAACGCATAAAATTCAAAATATTGACACTGACATACAAAGCTGTCCATAACACTGCCCCAAACTACATCACCGACCTGATATCCATCTACCACCCAAAACACACTCTCCGCTCTTCACAAGACCTCCTACTCTCCAGTTCCCTGGTCTCCTCCTCCCATGCCCGTCTCCAGGATTTCTCCAGGGCATCCCCAATCCTCTGGAACTCACTACCCCAATCCGTCAGACTGTCACCTTCCCTCCTCACCTTTAGGCGCACCCTGAAAACCCATCTCCTCAGAGAAGCCTACCCAGCCGTCACCTATTTGCTGATCTCCTCCGCTCTTCCCACCACTCCATCCCCCACAGCTATTTCCTCCTGTACCACTCTCTCCTCCCTCTTAGATTGTAAGCTCCAAGGAGCAGGGCCCTCGAACCCTTCGTGTATCGCATTGTATTGTTACTGTACTCTCTCATGTACTATCTCCCATTATAATGTACAGCGCTCAGCAAACTTTTGGCGCTATATAAATACTGTATAATAATAATAATAATAATAATAGCTTGGCTTACAGTAGCCAAAAAAAAGAATTTGGAGATTTAGAGGTGACTGAGTGCAATAGAAGATACTTTTTTGAGTTTTTTTTAATGAACGTCTAGTGTTGCTTTCGGTGGATCCTACAAGAAAGTGAAAATGAACATTCAGATGCACAAATGTACACAAAAGCACTTAGCGTAGGTGTATGTCAGTGGTGTACATGGCAAAATAAAGTTAGCTGTTTGGATGGTTCAGTTATTACTTCTTGTATTCTTTGCATATCCTGCGTTTTTTGGATATGCACTGAAAAGCTTTTAAAAATTCCTTTCTGCTTGTGCTAAAGGAAGTAAACATAAATAAATGAATGCATTAGAATAGATGCATACAATCACCATGTGTTTACTGTCATTTAGGGGAAATGCTACAAAAGCCTTTGTGTTTGGACCCTAACTAATTGTAGTGTAAGTAGTGCTTTTGCTTGTAACTGTCCCAGATCTATTCTCTGTGAAAGATGTGACTTGTTATGGCATATATGTCCTAGAGATGATGAAAGATCAGCCCCTACAGATGCAAGGAAAATGTTTTTCCAGTTTAGCTCAGGATAGCTCAGTGAATGTAAGGGACTGAACAGGAGTACTTTGTTCTTCTGGCTAGATGTGACTCACTGTCAGCTACAATTATGTTGCATAGAAATACAAGAAAATATTCAGCTACTGATTAGTATATCGTTTTTATGAATAACTGCACACATCACCCATCTTATTATGTAATTACACATTGATTCATGCTATGGTCATTCTCTGAATGTTAAACTTTACTAGATGAACTGACACATTGCCCATTTTAATCTGAAGCATGGCCTTTGGAGCCTTTGGAAGTATGGAAACTAAATGAACTGGGGGTACTGGATCTCTGATTATAAAATAATAAAATAAAAAAGGGTTGTCTGAATTATTTAACCTGAAATCAAATTGGGAAATCTGTTTTACATGTCAGGTGACCATTTCGGAGTCTAACTATATAAAAAATGTGTCTCAGACATCCTGAACAATCTCTATAATGTGTCTAATATGTTTATTTTCTATGATTGCCAGCTCCATCTAGTGGCCATAAGGTGGTATTGTCTTGATTGAGGCTTTTCAGGAAAATGCCCCATTAATGTCACTAGATATTGACGACGATATTAAGGAAATAAACCTTTTTCAACACATTACATATATTATTCAGAACAGCTGTGCAAATGCTGAGACACAGCAAACGTTTTTATCAACAGACCCCTAGGTAACATTATTACTAAGTATACAGTGGGGATCGAAAGTTTGGGCACCCCAGCTAAACATTTGTATTAATGTGCATAAAGAAGCCAAGGAAAGATGGAAAAATCTCCAAAAGGCATCAAATTACAGATTAGACATTCTTATAATATGTCAACAAAAGTTAGATTTTATTTCCATCATTTACACTTTCAAAATAACAGAAAACAAAAAAATGGCGACTGCAAAAGTTTGGGCACCCTGCAGAGTTAATGTCTTGTACTGCCCCCTTTGGCAAGTATCACAGCTTGTAAACGCTTTTTGTAGCCAGCCAAGAGTCTTTCAATTCTTGTTTGAGGTATCTTTGCCCATTCTTCCTTACAAAAGTCTTCCAGTTCTTTGAGATTTCTGGGCTGTCTGTAACGCACTGCTCTTTTAAGGTCTATCCATAGATTTTCAATTATGTTGAGGTCAGGAGATTGTGAAGGCCATGGCAAAACCTTCAGTTTACGCCTCTTGATGTAATCCCCTGTGGATTTCGAGGTGTGTTTAGGATCATTATCCATTTGTATAAGCCATCCTCTCTTTAACTTCAGCTTTTTCACAGATGGCATCAAGTTACCATCCAAAATTTGCTGAAATTTTATTGAATCCATTTTTCCTTCTACTCGTGAGATGTTCCCTGTGCCACTGGATGCAACACAACCCCAAAGCATGATTGATCCAACCCCATGCTTAACAGTTGGACAGAGGTTCTTTTCATTAAATTCTGTGCCCCTTCTTCTCCAAACGTACCTTTGCTCATTCCGGCCAAAAAGTTAAATTTTAACCTCATCAGTCCACAGAACTTGTTTCCAAAATGCATCAGGCTTGCTATATGTTCATTTACAAGTTCAAACGATGATTTTTGTGGTGAGGACGTAGAAGAGGTTTTCTTCTGATGACTCTTCCATGAAGACCATATTTGTACAAGTATCTCTTTATAGTGGAATAGTGTACCACAACTCCAGTGTCTGCCAGATCTTTCTGGAGGGATCGTGCAGTCAAACATGCGTTTTGAATTGTTGTTCTCACAATCCTGCGAGCTGTTCTGTCTGATATTTTTCTTGGTCTTCCAGATCTTGCTTTAACTTCCACTGTTCCTGATGACTGGCATTTCTTAATTACATTCCGAACAGAGGATATTGACATCTGAAAACGCTTTGCTATCTTCTTATAGCCTTCTCCAGCTTTGTGAGCGTCAACTATTTTCAGTTTCAGTTTTCTAGACAACTGCTTAGAAGAACCCATGGTGCTGATTGTTGGGGCAAGGTCAGATGAGTCGGGGCATTTAAAACCTTTGAGATTGACATCATCTGGTCTTCCCAGACGATGATTGAGAACAATCCATGACACTGGCAGGTCTCAGCTTTGCAAAGGGGGCAGTGCATGCTATAAATTCTGCAGGGTGGCCAAACTTTTGCAGACACCATTTTTTTGTTTTCTGTTATTTTGAAAGTGTAAATGATGGAAATAAAATCTAACTTTTGTTGACATATTATAAGAATGTCTAATCTGTAATTTGATGCCTTTTGGGGATTTTTCCATCTTTCCTTGGCTTCTTTATGCACATTATTACAAATTTTTAGCTGAGGTGCCCAAACGTTCGATCCCCACTGTACATAGATGCCATGTTTTGATCGTACCATAACAACAGCAAAAATCTCACTAGGCATAACTAGCTTGTTTATTTGTGATTTCTTGTTTTTATATAAGTACATTTGATAAAATCCTTATGATTTTCTTTCAGCTGTTAAACTGCTAGTGATCCATATGTAAAGTAAACCCAAGCTATTGACATCTTTTGAAGGCATACTTGTGCCTATTAGGGCTGGTGATGATGATTGATGATGATGTCATTCTAGCGGAAGTAGTACAGGGGGCATTTTGAAAGAGAAGCGTGTTGATTTAAAAACACAAACATGCATACTCACCTTGATCAATGCGATGCTGCAGCTGTCCCTCGATCGAAGATCACTGATTGCTCAGTTCTCAGGTCTTCTCTGATCACAGAACAGTGACTGTCAGTTCTCAAGTCCACTCTGAGCACTGAAAGGCGACTGTTATTCACTGCTCTATGCTCAGAATAAACCCGAGAACTGAGCAATCAGCTGTCTTTGATCACTCGATATAGACAAAGAGTTGCTGCAGCCATCTAGGTGAGTTACGTAGGTTTGTTTTTTGTTTTTTTAAGTTCCCACACTTCTCCTTTTAAAACAGGCAGGAATTGCATGCAGGTAAGGTGCAGGTGAAGATTAGATTGCCTCTTAGGAGATCAGAAAGGACTTTTTTTCCCCTGCTGGAGCGAATTGGATCATGCTTTTTTGAGGATCAACTGTGGGTATAGGATTGTGTATTTGGAAGTTTTCTATTTGTGTGTGTGATTTTTCTTTTTTTTCCTCTGTGGGATGACGTGGATGGACTTGTGTTTTTTTGTGACCTATGCAACTGTGTATGACCGAATGTCACTCATGCTGAGACTTTGAATCTTCAAACTGGTGAGGAGAGGTCTTGAATGTTTCTAGACATTGATGTGTGATACTCACTAAATATCAGTCATTTAGCTCTAAGCAGTCATAACATACTGCCTGCTTCCATTTGGAATTTCATTGCCAGGTGCTGAAATTGTATGCCAATCTTTTCTGTCTTTGGAAATGTTTGGACCAGGATGGGAAAGTGGTGGAAACGTGGAATGGGGCGCCAACTCTAATTCCATTAAATTAGTTGTTCATCCAGAACTACAAATAATGTTTGTATAGAGCACACTGAGTAGTCCAGAAATAAATGTGCTCTAGATGGGACTCCTGAAGTCCAGAAAAAAGCAGGGGTGCAGTAGTTACTTATTCATCCTCTACCCACCTACCAGTATAGAATTTCTGTACTAAATCATATTTTTATGACCTACTGATATGCTTGAATGTACCTATTTTCACATGTGTTCTCCAGATTCCCTTTAGTGCTTGCCATATATTGAATGTCTGGGCAATTGGTCATGTGATCCTGCTGCAGGAGAAGGCATATGACTAGTGCCTTGGCCTTTACACATGTGGCCAGTGCTAAAGAGAGCCTAGAGTGGCATTTATTTCCAGAAACGTAAGTATTTCGGCCTTTGTATTATTGATGTTTATTTCTCTAGATCATTATGTATTGAGGTCTGATTTAAAGCCCAACTCCAGGATTTTTTACAAAATCCACCCTTGTAGAGCTCCCCTGCAGTGCAAGGGTTAATTGTACTATATGTCTAGCAGATTGGATGCCTTACTCCAGCTGGCTCTAGTGTTCTCCTCCAGTCTGTCGGCAGAGCCTTAGGGTCATCACATACAACACAGGGACTTTAAACATTTAGGAGGCTGGAGTGTGAGTGGAGCCAGATGAGGGGGACCTGTCAAAACACTGGAGGGAGCCTGCTGGCGTGAGGAATAAGGTAAGTATTTGGCGATTGGCAGTTGGATTTTTACATTTTCCTGAAGTGCAGCTCTAATGCTCTGAGCACAAGTCAAAAACAAAAAGCTGTTGCTCATACAAGCTCTGATGTCAGAAGTAATCTAACTCATTTCTCACTTATGTTTTTCAGGGTCCTCTCAGAAAGACCCAACCAAAAAGTTTTTAATTTACATTTTGTTTTATACTGTAAAGCTGATTTCCAGGCAAACAGCTAACAAACACAAATAAAATGCATATACTGTAACAGCTTTTTATGTCAAAGGATTTGCATTTCAATAGTTTTATCTCCCTACACCCAGACTGCTGACTAGATTGAAAAAAGCAGCAGCAGACTGATGAGGTTATCTCTCTGCTCACTGTGCACATTCGTCTGGACAACATAGATAACGTGTCATCAAATTTGCACTGATTGGCTCCTAACCCTGCCTCTACCTTTCCAAGACTGAATGCTGCTGTACAAGGGATTGCAAAAGGCTGATTTTAAATCAAATTCAGTTACGCAATTTTTAATAAAATATAAATGAAATTATTCATGAATGGATACATAATTGCATTATAGTGTGTCTTTTATATACTGTATTCCTGGAGTTCAGCCTTAAGCATTCTGCATATTTTTTTCACTTATGTTTTTTCATATCTTCTGTCAATTTACAGTTAGCAATGTTCCCGCTAGTTTTAATTAAATTATTTCTTTTGTATATAAGGATTCCAAATGACAAGAAACCATGACATATGCTTGCTAAATTATGTAGAAAAAAATAAAAGTTGTAGATGTATTTTAAGTACCAACATATGCAGTCAAACATTTTATTAATTATATCAGTCCCTCATAGTGGAGCTTTCAGGTTATTTGCTATCCCAGGTGCACAAAATCATACATAGTGTCATGGGCAGAAACCAATTAATCTGTCAGTTTGTCTTTGAACTTTTGAATGTAAACTGAGTACCCTGTGTAAACCTATACAGACACAATATTAAAGTCTCTGGCTCAGCTCACACAGGTGGAGCCCAGATTTGGTATGACATCCAAAGCCCTAGTACTGCCATACATATATAGAGGATTGTCATTATCTGATTTGAATAGAGTAATATGTACTTTAAGGCCCTGTTCAGACTGACCTCTGCCAAACTCCCCTAAAATATCTTGCCTGATAAACGATACTGAACTGAGTATACACAATGTAATGGTAATGGTGTTGAAGCCCCAAGAATAGCATGCAGTGTTTTGCCACTAACTCGCTAATTACGCACAATACATCGGTTCCTTCTCATGTTTTGAGCTCAGATGGAAGCCTGCCTCAATAACAACTGTATCGGATGTTCTTCTGCATCCAGTGCATGTTTAAATATAAAGAAAGAAGGCTTCTTAAACATTTTCAATTTCATATCTAGAAGACAATAGTTGCACCCAATTGATAAGGATTATAAAAACAGTAAGATTCTGTGCTAATAACTATGATTTCTCTTTTTGATTTACAGAGTGTCAGACAAACTTAACCTGAAGCAGATGCCACAGAACATTTTTGAGATAAACAGCACAGATTCCAATATCGTCTATGCAGAGAATGGCTCATTGATATCACTAAGTCAACTGGACTCTGCCTTCTTTCAGTTCAGGAAACGTTTGGCAAATGTCACTTTACAGTTTGGAGGAAGCAACACATTTCTTTCTGACGTTCCAAAAACTACTCGAAAACATATACTTCTGATGGCCACCACACGCACTGGTTCATCTTTTGTGGGCGAGTTCTTTAACCAGCAAGGCGATATATTTTATTTGTTTGAACCTCTGTGGCATATTGAAAGAACCGTGACATTTGAATCCATGGGAGCCAATGCAGTAGGTTCAGCAATTGTGTACAGGGATGTTCTTCATCAGCTTCTTTTGTGTGATCTTTACACCTTAGAGAACTTTATCTCCCCAACTCCTGAACACCATCTTACTAGGTTTATGTTCCGTAGGGGCTCAAGCAAGTCCTTATGTGAAGATCCAGTGTGCACCCCGTTTGTTAAAAAAGCCTCGGAGAAATACCATTGTAAGAATCGCCGGTGTGGACCCCTAAATATGACACTGGCAATGGAGTCATGCTTGAATAAAGATCATGTGGCTATTAAAGCAGTACGAATTAGACAGTTGGCATTCCTGAAAACTCTTGTAGAAGATCCTCGTCTTGATATGCGAATTATACAACTTGTGCGTGACCCCAGAGCTGTTTTGGCATCACGCATGGTAGCTTTCTCTGGAAAGTATGAATCATGGAAAAAATGGGCTTTGGAAGGAGCTTCCCCCATACCTGAAGATGAAGTTCTAAAACTGAAGGGTAATTGTGATAACATTCGTTTATCTGCAGAACTAGGCTTGAGACAACCCAAGTGGCTTCGAGGACGGTATATGCTGATACGATATGAAGATATAGCAAGATTTCCTCTTCAAAAGGCCAAAGAAATGTACAAGTTTGCTGAAATCACACTTACACCACAAGTGGAAGAATGGATTATCAAAAACACACAAGCTTCCCATGGCCATAGTGGCGTATATTCCACCCAAAAGAACTCCTCAGAACAGTTTGAAAAGTGGCGTTTCAGCATACCTTTCAAATTAGCCCAGGTAGTACAGGAAGTCTGTGAACCTGCTATGAGGTTGTTTGGCTACAAATTGGCAAGTGACCTAAAGACACTTACAAACAGATCTATCAGTTTGCTTGAAGACAGGGTTAACTTTTGGGTAACGTAATATACTCCTATTTAACTTATTTAAATGTTGGGAATAAACTGCCATTGAACTTAGTGCTTGAAACTGAGGGGGGCAGATGGGAGGGGGGGGCAATTTGCACCTGCTGAGCCGCTATGTGCCATCTAAAAGCCTGTGTGCATTTTTTGTGAATTGCTTCCTAAATTAAGAAGCTTTTCTTTCTTAATGCAATATCAGGGGAAGATGCTGAAGGCTGATTTTCTGGATTGGCTTTAGCAGTGGATGATTCCTGCTGATGTATAGAGAACTGCCTGGAAGAAGAGATTTCTTTTTCTGTCCCCAGAGCAGGCCAATCTGTGAAGCTAAATCCAAGGTTTTTTTCTGCACTAAAGAAACACACCCAAAGAGTTCCAGGACTCTGCAGACCTAAAATTGCTATGTTTAGCAGCTTTTCAGAATGTCCCAATCATCTAAACTTTACATACAAGCAACCTTTCAACTATTCAAAATGCCCTTTTGGTTGAAGGAAAAATAGATTTTTGGTAACTCCTTACTTGGGAAGAGAGCTTTTGGAAATATTTCTAGTAGATGTGTCCTGGATGTTATACTGACATATAAATGCAGTGCATTTGATTGTGAATGAACTTATGCACCCAGAACTTAGCTGCACTTGAAAAATATAACAGATGAATTTCTTTAGGCCAGCTTTCTCAGCAAATGCAATTTCACACCTAGCTTCTGTACTTTTTTATGTGTCTTGTTTCCTTGAAGTTCTAACATACAACATTAGTAGAGGTTCTGCATGTGAAAACAAATAATACTTTGCACCAGAGGAAGTCAATTGGCACCACCTGTTTCTCACTCTGGTTTATTCTAACACACCATAAAGTGTATACAGATCCCTCACCTGTCTCTTCTGTTCCCTAAGGTCTGTAATGAGTTAATGAATGCCTTTCAATAGGACTGCTTAGAGCACAGGGCAGAGGGCAGCTGGTCTTGTCCAAGCATTTATAGTTAGTTCAATACGGTGATTAAATTATAATTTAATTATTTTATGAAGGAGGTTTTTGTTATATTAGGCTCATTAAGGTCTTCATACTAGTACACCACCGGCATACCAACTTGGGTCAACACATGTTGCAGTGGGTACTACAGGACCAGACAAAGGAAAGGAGCCAAAGCCAAGGGTTTTCTTTCTGGTAGCATAAATGTTTTACATTACATACTATTGTCTTACCTGTTCCAGTGACCACAAACATACTACAATGTATTTGACATTCAGTTCCATCAAGAACTGAGGACCCATGATTGCAGTCTTTTTTCTTGTCCCTCCATTTGGTTGTATGTGAATAAATGTGTAGATTAAGGATTCAATTAAGCATTCACAATTAAAATATTGGGGTTTGTAAAATTTAAGTAACTATTGAATGAGTTGGTTAAAGGTGCACTTGTTCTAAATATGAGTCAGATCTGGCAAAAACATGTTGTGCCGTATTCAGCATGGCAAACCTTGTTTTTAAAAAGCGATAGACACAAAAATCAGCGCTAATTGTTCATGTTTCCTTAGCTGGAATCTCCACTAAGTTTAACACATATTTGTTCTAATAAATAATAGATACACTATAAAAAAGGGGACACTTTGTCAAAAACAGCCTCTGTTTTCTCAGTATTTTCTTGGACAATGTATAGTGTACTTTCCATCAAAAGCAGGTAGCCAGAGAAAGGCTTGTTTGGCAAGGAGTTTCTCAGTATAAAAGGTACTTTCCACATAGCCATTGCTTCTTGTTCCATTGCATGGAATAACTCTACAAGATTTTACTGTTATACAAATATATCCAGTGTTACAAATATGTAACCAGAAGAGTGAGGATAGTTCTCAACATGTCAAAACAATACAAATATTATGTATGCAAACACTTACATCAATCAGGTACAACCATGTAATGTGCAATAAATTTCTGTATTTTCCTCAAATATCCAGGTATCCTAAAAAAATCTTTTAGGCTCCATGTACACTAGCGTTATAGGTTTGTGATAAGTAATAATAAACACTTTGATCATTTTAAAGATTGACAGTTATATTTGAGCATAATTGGGGTGGTACCGTGAAAGTCCAATTTCTGTCCTTTTGGTTGCCTGGTTAACTGATTAAACTGGTAGTAAACTCTCTATCTTAACTTGTACCTACAAGTAAGCTTACAGTCAGGCTTACCTGTACCTACAATCAGGGATTTTTTCTCAGAGAATAGGTTGAGGAGCTCCCCCTTCTTAGTCACTTCTTCTCTCTACCCCTATCTCCCCACCCACCTTTGAGCACTGTCCCTTGGTTCCACCCCCTACCCACCTTCCATTACTGCTCCTTTTAGAATAGAGCAGAGTATTATTTTGTGTTACTAATTAATTTGTTAATGATAACAAAAAAAAACAGTAAAATAGATCCCCCCACCCCTTGCCATGACTACAATGAATATTTCCTAATTGTGCATGCACAGAGATGGTCAGCATTCAGGGCACACAGTATGCAGTGGAATGCAGAGCAGCATGCCCTGGCTCCTGCATACACGTGCAGGAGTAATATTATCGCATTCAAACAGCCAAAATACGCAAACTCCGAAGGAAGTCTGTGGGAAGATGGAAGCCCAGATAGCGGTGACAGTGCGCTGCTGTAAGGCTTTGTTTGAAAGATAAGTATGTCATAATGTGCTAGTATGTGGTGCATACTAGCACATTATGGCATAAACCTCCAGGGGACCCATTTTTTCTTGTTTGCTACCGCTTTAAGGGATTATGGTACTTGATTAGATCTAATCAACTCTCATATATAGTTATCTTTCTCCAAGTGTAGTATGGCAGAGTAGGTAAGAGGCACAATTTTTCTTTTGGATACTTTAATATTCTGTTTTTGAAAATTCTTAATCTAAAATGTAGACAAAAGCTGATCTGCTTTATTGCATCTGGCTAAATAGAGGAGAAAAGACAAAAATGTTCTGTCATTGCATTTTCATGTGACTAAGTGGACAGCTGATTCAGTGTTTTGGCTATTAGATAAAAATGGCTTAATTTAGTAAATGTGCTATAAAGATGTTATATAATTTAACATCCAGTGAGAATAGATTTATAATGTAGAGTGAAATACAGAATATAAAAAGTGTAAAGGTATATGATTTGGGGTTCCCAGCTTTTCTTTAGGAAAATACAGAACAGTGGAAAGATGATCATTGGTTCATAGCGTTGTATTTTTAAAATACGTTTCGGTAAACCTGTACACTATTGCTGATGTATTAATTGTTTGGGGACTGTAAGTTAAAAGAAAAGGCAGGAATGGGTGAATGAGTGACAAAGATGGGGATATGATGGGAACAAGATAATTCAAGTAACAGGCATTCCTACTACAAGGGACAGTTGGCCCAAAAAATACAATTCCAAGTTTTTTGTATGTATATTCTGAAATTTTGAATGTAAACAAACAGCTTTAAAATCTACATTAGAGTGATGGGGATTGGTTATACACAGAATAGAACTACTGGAAGTCAGATATGCGGATCAGATAGTTAAGAGTACAGATAGGTAATTTCTTTTTAAACCCCACCCCATTGCATATAATGCACATTTCCTTTCTGGTGAAGCTTGGAAGCTATTTTGATAACTTCCCTGATAAATGTCTCTTTATGTTCTTTCCCAGCAAGCCTTGCTGAGGTCATTCCTGGCAGTGAGCATGCCCCTGATTAAGAGAGAGGCCTGTATATACATTGCTTCATTCAGGTTCACACTTCTGTACATGCCATAAATTTACCATCAAGATAGTTTTCACTGTGTTTGACTCCTCAAGGGCACTATAATGCCCTCTGTGTATTCCTGATACCAAGACGTCCCTTAAGACCTTTACAGCTCTGAATAAGGACAGAGGTAGCACAGCGCAGTTCTGTTTCCATGAATTACTAAGCGTTAAGGTGCAAATCTGAACCTTGTCTTTTCTTCGTGTATAATTTTGTCAAGATCATACTGTTACAGCATAGTTCTAACATTCATCGCATAGGTGTTACACTCTGTACATTACACTAATGGTGTGTCCTTAAAAAACCCGGACAAGTAGGGACAACCTATAAATTTCTCTTTACATTTATGTTGGAGAGATGATATTTGGAGCCGCTCTCGGTAACCACTTTCTCCTACACTAATTTGCAGCAATAACTGGATGATTCAGATCCAGCACCCTTTAGCTCTTTACTCTACAAACACAAGCATTAAAATGCCATGCATTTTTAAAAAATACATCAGAAATCCAGGCTTAAATGTAGCAACCATTTATCGTATGCTTTTTCTGTGTCTAATAATTACTAATTACTGTTTATTCTAATGGCTTTTTATGCCTATGACAACATAGTGGTTTCTGTGTTAAAGTAACCAACAGACATATGTATGTCTCAGAATGAAAGTTAACTGTTGATGGCTGCCAGTTGAGATGGCATTATGCATCTATTTTAATTCATTTTAGCTTTGGTTTAGAACAGTGCTCTCCAAACTACATCCCGGGGGCCAGATGGGGCCCCTTGCTTGACTCTACCCAGCCCTTGGACACTATTCCTCCAACTGACACCGGTGATGAGGCGCCATTCCTCCCACTGACAGCATTATTGGGGCACTATTCCTCCTGCTAAAATGAATGATGGGGCAGTGTTTACTGTAACTGATGCCAAGACATTTTCGACTCACACTGGCCACAGTCCGGCCTCCCTAAATCCTGAAGGACAGTAAACTGGCCCTTTGTTTAAAAAGTTTGAAGACCCCTGGTTTAGAAGATAGACTTTTTATAGTCTGTTCTTCATTTACTTGTTTAATAAAACTTTTTTTTGTGAAGCCACATGGGAAATCCAAATCCAGGCCCCCTACTTTTGTGCACGGCTTGTTAGTCAAGTATGTAGCAATAGCTATATGAAGTAAAAAGGCCCTCCAACAAGATATCTATTTTGCTTGCTGCTTTTTGATTAAGCCTGAAGATAAGCCAAGCAATTTTTAAAAATGTGTTTTCATTTTCCATTGTAATCAGCAATTTTGTAAACTTTGACAGGTTGAGGTACAATAGTACTAAAAAGCACAATCCATTCTGGAAAAGATAATATATTTACTCAAACCCATAAAACACATTAATACCTTCATCCTTTTACTCCTCGCATTTCCTTCATGTAGAGCATACATGGCGCTAAGCATGGGAATCAGGTCTGTATTTGGTGAGTTCAAAATATCAAATCAGATTTTAGTAGGAGTGACAAGTCTGATAAAACAGGAAATGTAATGTAAATATTTTGGTAAGGAAATTGGAAAGTTTTATGAAGAATGAATGTTTTAACATGTTATATATGCATCCTTTTTATTTATTGTATGCCTACATAAAAATCTGCTGTTCTTGAAGCTTTAATCTTTTGGTTTCCGCTCTCAGTATTTATAAAGCTGTTGACATTAGAGCAGTAGTACCTTCACTCTATTCTATATCTACACAACTCTAGCTTTATCAGCATTCACCTGAATCTAAAACCTAAATGTAGGAGGACGGAGGGGTCTGAGGTTCCAGCATATACTATACATTTCTAATGTGAAAATTATGACCAGATTGCATGACATTATTCATTACTTCACCACTGAAAAAGTAAGGTGCTATATGTCTGAACTTCATCAATAACTAATTTAAAATACATAAATGTCTATGCAACATGTACTTTGTAATATTACTTATTAGCAGTGCATTGTGGGCCTTGTTTATGTGGAAAGATAATGCAAAAAAAGAATAGAATGCTGTGATTTAGCTCAGTGAAGGATTAAAGGAGAAGTATGGGTTTAAAAAAACAAAAACAAATATACTTACCTCCAAGCTGCAACATTGGTCTGATGCTGCAGCTGTTCTCCTGAGATCTCAGCGATCACATGAACGCTGATTGATCAGTTCTCAGTCAGTTTTGGGCAGAGAGTGGTGACTGCCCCTCCAGCGCTCACTAAGGCACCAGGCTGGTGACTGGATGGGTGCAGCTGGCTTTGGCTCTAAGTCAAGTGCTGAGAGCTGGAGCCAGCAGTCAATCAGGCTGCTGGTTGTATCCCAACAATATGTTCAGGGCCTGGATCAGGTCTGTAATGCAACTGACTGCAGGCTTTAGCCTGCTGTTGGCTGATTCTGGGTCACAGGGAAGCAGAATTAAGTGTATTCCTGTGACCCGCAAGAGAAGTATGTAAGAGAAGTATAAATCCATTTTTGAGCCCATCCTCAACCATTGGAAAAGTGTAAGGACCACTTCTCAGGCCTTTGTTGCTTAAGACAAACCCACCCTGCACCAAACCCTTGCTTCCACTTTCTTGTGTACATATTGCTGGGAAAAAACCTCCTTAATGTAGACATACAGTATACATTTATCAAATCAAGTTCTACCCCTCTCTCTATACAAAAAAAATGACTGAAGTTTTACTTTTACTGCTAATAATGGCATAATGGCACTGCTAATAATGGGATAATGGCAGGTTAAAATGACCGGCTTCCATGTGTTGCTTCATTGCATATTATTATCTGACAAGCTCAGTATTATGCATTATAATTCCACTAGTTATATAGCCCTAATTTGTTCAGATATATAATAAATTAAGACAATACAAACTTTTTCAGTAGGGCAATGAAAAGTGAAAGTATTGACCTGCCAGTTATTCATTTGAAGTGAAAGGTTCATTGTTCTATTTTTCGATTTCCTTTAAAAAATACCCATTAATGTTCTATAAGTATGAAGTATTTTACAAAGCATTTTTCATTATAGACATTTTTGAGAAATC
The DNA here is from genome assembly GCF_062004578.1 of Staurois parvus. NCBI lineage: Eukaryota > Metazoa > Chordata > Amphibia > Anura > Ranidae > Staurois > Staurois parvus. The sequence goes on along the minus strand of NW_028317973.1, from coordinate 2,145,491 downwards.
ACTTTTTGCTTGCAGATATTATGAAAAGTTTTACTAAGCAGCTAGACATTCTTGAAAGAAACCTTACAATTAATTTGTGTGTTAATAGGACAGAGTGCACTTTTAACCAATTCTTCATTGTCACCTGGGACAGTTGGGAGGGTGGCTTGCGACACATGACCACATTAACTGACAAGTACTTGCACTAAATTTATCATGGTCACACATTTCATTGTTTTGTTTTTTTTTTGGTAAATAAAGTGCAATTCTAATACCTCCATTTTCTTACAGACCATCTGTCGGTTTCTCTCATTCTTTATTTCTTTATCTTTGGTTTCAGTGTCTTAGAACATCTAAGTTTTGTTTTACATTTTTATTCTGTCTTAAAGGAGATGTTGTTAGAGATTAAAATTATTGTTACAATTTCCAAGTAATTTTATTTATTTATTTTAATAAAAGAGGGGAGGGAACAAGATATTTTATTTTGCAAGAATTTTGAGCTGTACCAAAAATGCAAAAAAAATAAAAAATAAAAATAAAAAACAAACTGAAATAAAGCTGAATTTGCGAATTTAAATGGACTCTTCTGTTTCATATACATATTACATCACAATGCTTTTTGGGCTATACTCTAGCTAGACTGACCAGAGAATATCTGTACCATAGATAAATGGATTAGATGCTTTTGGAGAAAGATATATATATATATATATATATATATATATATATATATAGTAAAATTTGTAGAAAATTTAATTTTTTTCATTTACAATACTGACCTTTGGTTTTGATGTGTTTTAGACTTCATTGTACTGTATTCAGCTATGTTAAGAGCTGAAATGTTTTGTCCCATTTGATTTCACATAATATAGGAACAAGGTATGCATGCTTCTGCTAGACAATGAATTGCAGCCTTACTAAGGATTCTCTGTACACTAAGTGTGACTGTGTTTATTACATTATTTTTTCATTCAGTGGGGTTGATTTACTAGAGGACTACTTTTCACACTTCTCACACATGCTTGTTGGGTAATAGTAAAAACAAGAGCATCTACACATGACTAAATGCTGGAAACAAATGAATGAAAATGTATACTTTAGTAAATCACTCCTAGTGTATTGGTTTAAAGTACAGTTTTGTATGTTTGACAGGTACTCTTTAAGCATGGTGTAATTTCAAGAAGGCATCTAGAAGATGGTAAATGAGAACGTGACTATTATAAGGAGTAAAGAATAGTTCAAGGCTCAACATAAAGAAAAACAAAATGTATTCAATTATTTTTTAAAAGGGTGGAGTGTATTTTTAAATTTTTCATTTAACATTATTTACTATTTTGGAAGGTGGGTGTGGGATCAACACTATACTAAATCACGAGTGGCCTAAATAAACTTCTCTCAGTACTCATACACTGCTAAAAAAAAATCAAAGGAACACTTTTTAATCAGAGTCAATTAAACTCCTGGGATATTGATCTGGTCAGTTAAGTAGTAGAGGGGGTTGTTATTCAGTTTCAGCTGCTTTTGTGTTAATGAAATTAACAACAGGTGCACTAGATGGCCAACAATGAGATGACCCCAAACACAGGAATAGTTTTACAGGTGGAGGCCAATAACATTTTTTTCCTGCTCATCTTTTCTGACTGTTTTTCACTGCTCATCTTTTCTGACTGTTTTTCACTAGTTTTGCATTTGGCTAGGGTCAGTGTCACTACTGGTAGCATGAGGCGATACGTGGGCCTTACAGAGGTTGCACAGGCAGTCCAATTCCTCCAGGATGGCACATCAATACGTGCCATTGCCAGAAGATTTGCTGTGGCTCCCAGCACAGTCTCAAGAGCATGGAGGAGATTCTAGGAGACAGGCAGTTACTCTAGCAGAGCGGGACAGGGCTGTAGAAGGTCCTTAACCCATCAGCAGGACCAGTATTTTCTCCTTTGTGCAAGGAGGAACAGAAAAAGCACTGTAAGAGCCCTACAAAATGACCTCCAGCAGGCCACTGGTGTGAATGTCTCTGAGTAAACAATCAGATACAGACTTCATGAGGGTGGCCTGAGGGCCCAACGTCCACTAGTGGGCCCTGTGCTTACTGTCTGGCACCATAGATCTTGATTGGCATTTGCCATTGAACAGCAGAACTGGCGCCGTGTGGTTTTCACAGATGAAAACAGGTTACCCCGAGCACATATGACAGATGTGAAAGGGTCTGGAGAAGAGATGGAGAATGTTATGCTGCCTGTGACATCGTTCAGTATGACCGTTTTGGTGGTGGGTCAGTGATGAGTCTGGGGAGACTCATCCGTGGAGGGACAGACAGACTTCTACAGGCTAGACAATGGCACCCTGACTGCCCTTAGGTATCAGGATGAAATCCTTGGACCCATTGTCAGACCCTACGCTGGTGCAGTGGGTCCTGGGTTCCTCCTGGTGCACGACAATGCCAGGCCTCATGTGGCGAGAGTATGCAGGCAGTTCCTGGAGGATGAAGGAATTGGTACCACTGAATGGCCCCCACGCTTGCCTGACCTAACTCCAATAGAACACCTCTGGGATATTATGTTTCGGTCCATCTGATGCCACCAAGTTGCACCTCAGACTGTCCAGGAGCTCAGTGATGCCCTGGTCCAGATCTGGGAGGAAATACCCCAGGACACCATCCGTCGTCTCATTAAGAGCATGCCCCAACATTGCACATGGGGGCCATACAAACTACTGAATACCATTTTGAGTTGCTGCAATGAAATTTCAGCAAAATGGACTAGCCTGCTGCCCTTATTTTTTCACTTTGATTTTTGGGGTGTCTTTGAATTCGGTCCTCTGCAGGTTGATCATTTTCATTTCCATCAAACAATGGGCATCCTTACGTTCCTAACAAATTACCCAGTGCATATCTGTATAGATATCCAGCATGATATTTTTCCCTTTAATTTTTTGAGCAGTGTGTGATCATTGCTAGATATCTCTAGTTATCTTGAAAAAATAATATAAACATAGATCTAAAATTATTCCCTTTTGTGAATGAGAAGACAAATCCCTTTTTTTTTTCACTTGCTCACAGTGGGTAATAATTCCTCAGTAGGGATAATATATTTATATATATAAATATTGTATAGAAAAGTACAGTTCACACTTTTTATGATAATTTATTAAAATGTGGTGAGACTCTGATGGGATATGTACAATCACTGTTAGAGGTACCCAAACTGTAAAACCACATCAAATCAATTGACCCCTACATAATTAGTGGTAGGTCTAAGTCTGCATTCACCCTTAGGCACCCAGGGGCGGCTGTTGGCAAGAATCAGTAAATTCAGAATGTGCTTGAACAATGGTGGCTGTCAGATTTGTACTTTGTACAATGGCTGGTACCACCACTGATCGCGTGTAATTGCTCATCAGAAGGCAGCAATCTATCTGCTCCTGGCCACCTGTGTGAATCTAGCCTAAAGGAGATTTTACAATCAGCTTTAGTTGACCACACATATTACAGCCTTTAATGTAATCATCTTAAGAGTAAGGCTGGCCATACATTATATAATTTTCCTTCAGATTTACCAAAACCATATAATATGAGGTCCAACCTAAACACTTTTAGTTTGCATGCAATCAGGAAGGCCCTTGCACTACATAGTTGAAGGTAAATCGAAAGGAAATTAAAAAAGAAAATTGTATAATCTATGGCCAGCTTAAGTGTGAGTGCCGTCACACTACAGAGCTGGTGGAGATTGCACAAAAATTGTACAATCAAATTGCAACATGTATCCAACTTTAGAAACAGCAAACGCCTAAAACAAAACCATAGCTATACTGTTACACTTTACAAAATGTTCAATAAACAAAGCATTACCATTAGTACGAGTTATCTAAAGAACTGGGCTTAACACTGTAGCATTTGTAACCAAAATTCCAGTTGGATTAGAGGCACACACATCTGTGCAATGATGAAAAAGATTCTTTGCAAAACTTAGAATAAATCTAGACGCACAACAATAGTGCTTTGTTAGAGGTTATAGAACAGTTTTGCTGAACTGTACATCACATGATGTGTAATGTCTTTGTAGATTTAAGATCTTTTGAGCCGCTAAACCTTGGATTTATAGATAATGGCTCTTTATTAAAACGATCACAGGTCTGTGTACAGTTTATAGCTTGAGAAAACACATTGTTTATTTTTAGAATGGAGAAACGTCTTAATTGCTAAGGCATTTTACAGTCCACAAAAAGTACAGTTATACTATGAAATCCAGATGTTGGTATATATATATATATATATATATATATATATATATAAAATAAATAAATATATATATATATAAATGTATATATCAGTCTCCGTAAAGAGAAAATTGATTGAAGATCAAATATGTAAAAATTTCATAAAATCAGATTTTTAAATATACACTATAATACTACCTAATGTTAAATATACAATATATTAAATACAAATGGTTTAATAGAAATTCATATTTTGGAAATCAATACTGTAGAGGTTACACATCAAAGGTTCATATATACTGTAGGGATCTATGTGAAGCAAAGGAAATAGCATCTACAATTTATAAACGTAATGTAATGCAAATGTAGTGAGCAAAGCATACATACAAACAATCATAACAGTTTACACATTGGCAGTTCCTATCACATGTAAAATATATCAAATCAGTATAAGCCGGTGATTCAAAACTCATGTATTATTACGGTACATATTGAACTGATACTAAAGCTTCATTTTTTTATTAGTATAACAGACATGTTCTACTTACCTGCTCCATGCATTGGTTTTGCACAGCGCAGCCCAGATCCTCCTCTTCTCAGGTTCCCCACCCACTCTCTTGGCTCCTCCCACCTGCTGAGTGCCCACCATAGGAAGCTGCTTCCTATGGGGGTACTCATGCAGGCTTGCTCTTGCCTTTGGAGAGGGGAGAGGGGTTACTGCAGATGAGCACAGCGATAGACTGACATTGGGCACAGGTGAATATTTAGTGGGCGCTGCATATAAAAGCCTTTTATCTTAATACATAGAATGCATCATGATAAAAAAAACCTTTTACCTTTACATTCACTTTAAGTTTGTGTAATACAGTGATCCAAAGGCTAGAGGGAAAAGTCCAACAAAATTAGACAATGTCAATGTAAAGTGTCCAAATTAATTTGCTTGAATTTGATGACAGCAGTCTCAATCCTGCCATCGCCACCAGGATGTGATGATTACATTCTCAGATTCACTCTAATCAGAGACTTTCCAGCTCAGGAGATGGCAGTCTAAGTACTGGCTGATTGAATGTGATCATCACTGGGGTCCATTAACTCCACAGTTAACCCTTTACACACACAGCCACCACATGCTTTAATAGAAACAATATTGTAGCAAATCTGAACTTTAACCGCTTCCCCGCCGCCCTATAGCACAAATACTGCTGCAGAGCGGCAGGGCTGCGCAAAATCACGTATTTACACGTGATTTTGTATTCCTGAGTAGGGGGCGGGCTGCCCTGCCTGCGCCGCCATTGGCAGCTACAGCTGTCGATCTCCGGGTCCCAGGCGGAGATTCCTCGACAGCACCTGCCGATTGATCGCTGAAGAACACTGACAGAAGAGAGGTATGTATGTAAACAATACAGATCTCTAGTCTGTCAGCTCCAGCATGCTGCTTTGTTTTACTCTGCATATAAGAGCAATACAAAGCAGCATGCTTACACAGCAAAGCACACACAGCATACTTAGGAAATCAGCACACACTTAACCCTTTGATCGCCCCAGGTGTTAATATCTTCCTGCCCAGGATTATTAGTAGTGTCAGTGCTTTTTTTTAGCACTAATCACTGTATTAGTATTACTGGGGATGTCAGTGGCAGTTAGTCCAGTGACAGAATGCTCGCCACAGTCCTGCTATAAGTCACTGATTGCCGCCATTACTAGTATTAAAAGAAAAAAAATCCAGTTTTTTACTAGACATGTTTTATAGCAAAAAGTCAAAAATATTGTGTTTTTTTTCCAAAATTGTTGGTCTTTTTTTGTTTATAGCGCAAAAAATAAAAACCGGAGGCGATCAAATACCTAAAAGAAAGTTCTATTTGTGGAGTGTTGTATGACCGCGCAGTTGCCAGTTGACCACTTGCTGTCCTGATCCCTCTTTCTGACCAGGCCATTTTTTGCATTACGGCGCTTCATTACTTTAACTGACAATTGCGTAGTCATGCAATGCTGCACCCAAATGAAATCTATGTCCTTTTTTTCCCACAAATAGAGATTTCTTTCAGTGGTATTTGATCGCCTGTGTGTTTTTTATTCTTTGCGCTAGAAAAAATAAAACAACTGTTGAGAAAAAAAAACAATATTTTTTACTTTTTGCTATTAAACACGTCTAATAAAAACATTTTAAAAATCAAATTTCATAATAAATTTAGTCCAAAATGTATTCTGCTACATGTCTTTGCTAGATAAAATCCCCAATACGTGTAAATTGGTTTACATTCAAAATTATAGTTTACAAATGGTGGTATATATATACTGGGATTTTTTATTTTTACTAGTAATGGCAGTGATCAGTGACTTATTGCGGGACTGCGGCAGGCATTCTGACATTGGGGGGAACTGACTTGGTGTCACTGACAAATACAGTGATCAGTGCTAATAAAAAGCACTGACACTGTACTAATGACACTGGGGAGGAAGGAGTTAACATGTGGGGCGATCAAAAGGGCTAACTGTGTGCTGTGTGCTGTTTTACTATGTGTCTGTGTGCTTCACTGTAAGCACACTGCTTTGCATGGCTGTTCTATGCACAGCCATGTAAAGCAGTGTGCAGGAGCTGACAGTTTACAAACAGTTCTCCCCCCGTCGGAGATGCTCAGCAATCACCGGGCGTCGGCAAGTAAATGGTGGTGCGGGTAGGGCGCGTGCCCCCTACCCAGATATGCAAAATCATGTATATATACGTGATTTTGCGCACCTGTGCCACCCTGTAGCAGTACGTCTGGTATAGGACGGACGGGAAGCGGTTAAAGTAACGCAGCACCGTATCGCAAAAAATGGCCAGGTCAGGAAGGGGGCTAAATCCTCTGGAAAGGAAGTGGTTAACAAATAGTAGCTTTCTTCAAAAAAGTAAGTATTTTTAATTTTATATTTGGAGAAATGCATTCCAGGCATATGTCCCTGAGCACATACTCTCCTAATCATAAGTACCGCTGAGCAGGGGCAGACTGACCATTCAAGCACTCAGGCACTGCCCGATGGCCCGGGGTCAGTAGGGGGCCCCATGAGATGCCCCTAGTACCTTTCATAGGGTTTTTCAAAGGCTTTTTTGGGTGTGGGTGAGGACACAGGGGCCCCATAATCCCCTATTGCCCGAGGGCCCCATGACTTGTCAGTCCACCCCTGCCGCTGAGTGCACCACCCAGCCCTGTCCAGCCACAGCAGCTGTCAGCCTCTCATAGAGTTTAACAGGTTGCTGATACTGGGGCTGGATGGCCCAACTGTTCCCTCCACCCATGGCTAAACATTGGAGCCCCATCAACTGGAGATATGTGCCCAGTGTGCATGGGGCCTAAACATGAAGTTTGTCTTATCCTTGGTTGCTGTCCAGAGTCCAAATCACTTCAGAGTAAGTCCATTCAGACAGATTCTATCAAAAATTACTCTTTCAGTATTCTTAGCAGTTTTGATTTCAAAGAGCTACCAAAGAGCAGATGCAGTTATCTTTTCTAGTTTCTGAAGTTGGCCAACACAAGGTGTGGGAAACCAGGAAAAAAAGTCTTTAAAATGCCAGGGTATCAACTGTTTTGGAATCATGCTGTTCTGTAAGAGTCTCAAATTAGGCAGTCTGAACAGCATTCCATTGGGAAAGCCAGTGGGAGAGTCAGGCTGAGCATGCATGATAGATAAAGAAAGGTCTGGAGAGACGGTAGCCAATACTTGTGTGAGCAGAAGAATACACTTTCATGATTTCTTTTGAGTGGGGTTCAAAGCTACAAGGAGGGGCATCTGCTTTGACATTATTTTGTCCAGGGTGATAAAGTGGAATTAAAACAAGTGAAGAAAAGAGACCAGCGATCCTACCAGGAGTTAGCATATTTAGCCTTCTTAACATATTCCAAGTTTTTGTAGTTGGTGTAAACCAAAAAGAATGGCATGCCCACCTAACCAATGTCACCATTCCTGTATTGCCCATTTGATCTTTAAAGTCACACTTGCAAAAGAAGGATAGGATAAAGGGCAGGGAGGAATCCAGGTGAGTCAAAACACGTGCTAAGAAAAATTCTTCCTTGAGCAGGGAAATGTTCAATGGTTTTTAGTTGTTGAACCCATTTTTGGATAGATTTGGGAAGAGTAAATACTTCTATCAAGTTTTCACTGCTGTTCATTACCGCTGTGCCTGCATTCAGGACCAATCACTTGCATTTGATCGCAGCATGATGGATTACATGTGAGTGGGCACAATTAGCTGCTAGAGCCATCAGCCTCCCATTGCTTTCAGTGGGGCTGTCTACTGGTAGCTAATCGCAGGAGCCCCCAATGTGGTTCTCGCATATAATCATCAGCAGGCTGCATTTGCAGGTGTAAATGCACCCTATAAGGGCAGATTAATCCATCTCCATTTTCTTCCTTGAACTCTGCCTGCAATTCTGGATCTGCCTCCTGAAACATGTGACATTAACTTCCCAGGATGCATCACCAGTGCCTCACTCAACATCACCAGTGCCTCACTAAACATCACCAGCGCCTCACTCAACAAGGAAGTAAAAAAAAAACAGTAACTTTAAGGGCTCATTTACACTAGCACTGTGACCCTTAAAGTGTGAATGAGCCAATTGTTTATGAAAATGCAGGAGCTGTGCACAGGCTGCCTATGTTACTCTATGGGGATGCAGCGGCTGTATGCACACAGCTGCACACCCTTGTCTGTCGGGCTGAGAGGAGGCAGGAGCTGGAACATGTTACATGTTCCATCCTAAATACAGGTGGAACATGTAACATGTTCCAAAGGTGAACTTATTCTTGTACTAATGAATGTAAGATGATTTTTCTACCAGCATGTATGCTCATGTGATTTTTTTAGTGAAGGGGGGAAGGTCTGCTTACGTAGGGGACTGCTAGAACCCCTATCAGCTTTTTATTTTTTTATTTTTCCCTGTTGCAGATGTTCCCTCACTCCCGCCTGGTAAAACATTGTCCCCATAGCAGAAAGTGAGCCTTGGATAGCAGTAAACCCTGAAAGGGGTTCTAACCATTCCCAATTCTATACAAAACAAAGAAAAAGGGAGTTTGTTTGCAGTTTCATGCAAGAAAACAAATGATTTGTTATTACAGATAATCTCTTCATGATCAGAATGATGGAAAAAAATTAGAATTTTCTATTAACGCTACATTCAGTCTGTTTTAAATGACTTCAGTATGTTCTTTTGCCTTTTTTTGTTTTACCTTGGCAGACCTTTTCATATAGCTCCAGGTAAGAGTGTATTTTTAGCAGCTGCCTTTGAATTTAATTACCTCTGTTTACTGAAGCGTTTAGTCCATTTCAAAGCAGGCATACACAGTGAAATAAACAAATAAAACATCCCCTAAAGCAACCAAGTTTTATTAGCTAGTAAAACACTTGCTAACGGTGCCCCACTCTTTATTGGAACAGCCAGAAAGTCATAAACTGGAAGTGTTTCATGGGAATAGAAGGATTCCAATAAACGATGGGCTACTGCATGTAAGGGTATTCACTTTGTATCCTTCTCGTCCATATCAATAAGTATAAGCAAACCACTTATCCCTTTCTACTGATATGGGGGATTTCTAATAAGTTGTTTCAGTCATCAAAAATAAACATTGTCAATAGATAAATTAGGAGAGATAAATCCAACCTCTAATGCTGTATCAGATCCTTCTCATATGCGGTATAACAGAGGGTCCAAACTATGGCCACATCCAGTTCATTATAAGATTTTATCTGGTCCATAGCTAGGGTCAGTGGCATATCCTCAATGTGCCACATGCTCCACAATATGAGGATTCAGGTCAGCAGAGGCTGCCTATGGTTTTTCCTCCCCTAATCTCCTGTCTGCCATCTCCAGTGCGGGTTCCCCACCACCACTCTGTCATCATCCCTGCCATTGGATGGACCTCCCTTGCAATTTAGCAATGTACTGTTTGCCCCAGTATTTACAGGAGGATGGAACTTCCATCCAGACCTGCTCTGCCTCTGGGCTCCTGCCCTGCTTATACAGCAATGCTCTCTGACTCTGATGTAAGGGGAACTCTAATGATGAACCATATCTGAGGGGAGACCCTGATGGTGACACTGATGTAAGGGGTACTCTGATGGGGATCCTGATTTCTTTTGACTCATGAATATTTGTAAATTAAATGATGTGGCCCTCATGCTCAAAAGTTTGGAGACCCCTGATTTAAAAGATTACAATATGTCTTGAGAGTTAGAATGACCGATAGCCCTGATGCCCAACCTGCACTCTAAACATCATATGTGACCCTTTGGTTCATTTTTTGACCCCAGAAGTCAGTAAAGGTAGTGGGATGACTGGTGACAGGTTGCAAGTCTCCACTCTTTGAAAATCTCCTGCAGCAAGTCTCCTATTTCCTTCCACAGCACAACTACAGTCTATGACCATGTCATGAAAGATGTCTACAATCTCAAAAGTATTGGACACTCCTCCAAATCATTCCAATCATTGGATTCAGGTGTTCCAATCACCTCCATGGCCACAGGTGTAAACATCAAGCACCTAGGCATGCTGTGAAAAAATTAGTTGCTCTTATGAACTCAGGAGTGAATTCAAGTGTAGTACTGTGATAGGTTGCCACCTGTGTAATAAGTCCATCCATGACATTTCCTTGCTACTAAATATTCCATGGTATTATAAAAACGTGGAAGCAACTGGGAACAACAGCAGCTCAGCCACGAAGTGGTAGACCATGTAAAATGACAGAGTGGGGTAAGAGCATGCTGATGCGTACAATGCACAGAAGTCACCAACTGTCTGCAGAGTCAATAGCTAAAGACCTCCAAACTTCGTGTGGCCCTCAGATTAGCACAACAACAGTGTGTAGAGAGCTTCATGGAATGGGTTTCCATGCCCAAGCAGCTGCATCCAAGCCTTCTATCACCAAGTGCGGTGCAAAGCATTGAATGCAGTGGTGTAAAGCACGCCACCACTGGACTCTAGAGCAGTAGAATGTGTTCTCTGGAGTAATGAATCACATTTCTCTGTCTGTCAATCTGATGGATGTGTCTGGGTTTGGCAGACTGCAATGTGCCAAGTGTAAAGTTTGGTAGAGGGGGAATTATGGTGTGGGATTGTTTTTCAAGGGTTGGGCATGGCCCCTTAGTTCCAGTGAAGGGAACTCTTAAGGAGTCAGCATACCAAGACATTCTGGACAATTTCATGCTTCCAACTTTGTGGGAACAGTTTGGGGATGGCCCCTTCCTGTTCCAACATGATTGCACACTAGTGTATAAAGCAAGGTCCATAAAGCATGGATGAGCAAGTCCTGACCTCAACCCCATAGAACACCTGGGGGATGTATTCGAGTGGAGACTGCGAGCCAGACTTTCTTGTCCAACATCAGTGCCTAACCTCACAAATGCACTTCTGGAAGTGCGGTCAAACATTCCCATAGGCACACTCCTAAAGCTTGTGGACAGCCTTCCCAGAAGAGTTGAAGCTCTTATATCTGCAAAGGATAGGCCAACTCAATATTGAACCCTACAGACTAAGACTAAAGGCAGGCGTCCCAATACTTTTGCCAATATAGTGTATACTAAAAATGACATGAAACCCAATGGTGGTGTCAAGAACCGCAATCGAGGCCCCCTATACCTCAAAAGTTGATTATCATCAATCTATAGTAACAAATCAATATATACTATTCTAAAACTACATTAATTTTCTTTAAATTATTTTATTTAAATGTATTTAAATTAAAAAAAATAAAGAGTACATACAATCATATATACAACTAAAAATAATCCCCAGTGGTCCAAATAGAACAAACCATTCCTTTTGGACATTGTTAATATGAGTTGTTCCAGCTGGACCAGCAAGGGTTATGTATAATTCTTCATGCAATATTTAATTGTATGATAAACGATTGCTTGAGATTCTATGCTATGATTTTTCAAACCTCTTCAATAAGGATTTCAATAAAAGCATGTAGTTTTAACATTATTGATATAATTCAATTTTGACTTAGACATCCAATAGCCAGAAGTCATCAAAGATAAGGTAATAGTAAATGAAAAATAACTTGGAATAAAAATGACCAAAAAATGTATGTATTATCAGGCTATGTTCATTTGGTATTTGATTTAATTTGAAGCCGAAAAGGTGCCTATGCTGGAGGTTACAAATTCATGACCAGCATGTTCCAGTTAGAGCACTGTATGAATGGCAAGAAGGACTGAGGACTACACACCGCAATATGTGTCAAGCTACACAGGATGTTGTCTGAGACAGGCTTGGTTTCCTGTGCGTGGATCAAAACTTATTTGAGCATTACACCTCCATACGTGGATAAAAATAAAAATACTCCCAAGTGCTCTCAAGCTGTTCTCTTTGTAAATATATTAGTGATTTCTCTGTCAGCAATTCTCTAGTTGATTTTATATGTATGTATAAGTACTAAAATAATTTGCATGAAAGTGTTACTAAACCCAGGACCCTGCATTCACTATATTTGGTCTTCACAGTACAAACTACATGGAAATGCCATTTTTGTAGTAAATATAAACTGCTAAATACCTTTGCTTATCAGCAGTATATAGCAGCCATGTGACTTTTATCAGTGTCCGGCTGAGCACTGGTTATAGCTTGTAGGAGGAGTTTTCATTCTGCTCTGACTGTCCTTTGCATAACCACTCACCCTCTGTCTGGACAGTGCTGATTGGCCCTATGCTGATCACATACACCCTCCCAAAGGAAAAACAAACTCTCTAGCAATACACACTAAACTGAGCATATGCAGAGTGACACCTAGAGCTCTGTACTATCAGGACATGGATTGGAGACAGTAGAAGTAGGGGAGGATCAGAGAAAACAGAATTAAAAAGCCTTTCTACACAATGCGGAGGAAAAACCACAGTGAGTATAACAAGCATGCTTTACTGCATTTACAGACTGTTTTTACTGTTGTGGGTTTAGTAACTAAGTATTTAGGAGAAATTCAAAGCAACAAGTGCAAGCATTCAGTGAGCTACGAATGCTATCCAGCAGCGGTGCTAAAGTAAGGAAGTTCATTCATTTCTTTCTATCTGAGTTTTGTGTAACCCCTTGTAGAGTATATACGTAGTTCCACAGACAGGCAATAGGACTGTACATACTGCAGCTTGTGCTGTTACTTTCTCTCTCATATGCATCACTAATCATATTCAAACTTCCAAGGCAGGTTTGGTGGCTGTGAGAATTTGGTGACTGTGAGATTTTTTGTATAGTTGGCAAGTATTCTGGATTCTGAAGCCCTTTCCTGTGATTTTGATTACTGTTGCATAGTGCCTGCGTCTCAAGGAATGCCAGAACTGTCACTCTTTCTCCATCCCACTCATTGAACATCAGATTGGGATTTCCACTTAGCCACTCCAAGGGAAACAGCAGAAATAAGGAGGTGATGTTGTTGCAGAATGGGAAGCACAGAAAAATTGAGAAATTAGTCCCATCCATGATGCTGTATTCCATCTTGGAAGCTGTATTTGAATGCTGATATTCCTTCTATGTTTTGTAAGTAGGCTTTTACTTGCGCAATAAAGGCACATTCGTTTTTACTACACTGAGAGACATGTTTTATTTTACATGACACTGTCTTGGTTCTCCTATGAGAATGGCATTATTATTATTAATATTATACAGGATTTCTATAGTGCCAACAGTTTGCTCAGCGGTTTACAATATAATGGGAGACAATACAGCAACAATACAGTTCAATAGTTACATAGTTAGTCTGGCTGAAAAAAGACAAAAGTCCATCCAGTTCAATCATAGAAAAAAAAAAAAGTTATAATCCTATACCCACAGTTGATCTAGAGGAAGGCAAAAAACCCCCCAGGAAAGCATGATCCAATTTGCTCTTGCTGGAAAACAAATTCCTTCCTGATCCCCCGAGAGGCAATTGGATATTCCCTGGATCAGCTTTACCTATAAATGTTAGTATCCAGTTCAGGGGCGGACTGACAACTCATGGGTCCCCCCGGCAATCTCAAAAAAGCCTATGAAAAAGGTACCAAGGGCGTCTCATGGGGCCCCCTACTGACCCCGGGCCCTTGGCCAGTGCCCGAGTTTCCAAATGGTCAGTCCGCCCCTGATCCAGTTATATTCTGTGTATCTAAGAAAGAATCCAGACCTTTTTTGAAGCACAAGAGGGTTAGGAGGGCCCTGCTCCTTGGAGCTTACAATCTAAGATTTTACTGACCTAAGTGGAATCTGGGTCCCAGTTACAACATAGAGGTTTGGGCAGAGTTACATATATATAGAACTTTACCTATAGCAAGGGGTCTTCTCATTTGGTAAGCCTCCATTTTACACATATGGTGGTGGTCCATTCACATTGTCGATTTATTGGATGAAAAGAAGATCAATATTGCACTCAAGAAATGCATGTTCTTTATCACAAAGTGTTTGTGGAAGCTGTCATTCACGTGGACTTTGAACATTGTATTGTTCCTTATATGGATCGTATATGATACCACTTAAAGGCATTAATTTGCACGTTGTACTGTGTATGTATAGTTGTTGACACGATTGATTCATTTTTAATAGAATCTTTTTCTTTCACACTTAGCGCAACTTTTAATTGCTATTTAAAATTTATCCTCTTAAAGTGTCTGCAGCTTTGCACATTGTGAAAGTGGGGAATTTACGCAGTTGAACCTATTCTGTTCTGCCGTACTCATTACTGATCATCATGCACAAAAATGTTTGTTTCCTATGTCTACTTACGATTGGTTTCATTCCCATTTAAAATCTACGCAGAGTTACAGTAAAAGTTTGAAGGAAATGTGTGCCACATGCACACTAGAGAGAAAGGAGGGAGCCAGGCTGCATCATTCCCCGACCTGATCAAAGATTGGACTTTTATAGACTCTGAAAGATGAGGTCAGCTGTTTCAGTGCAATTTGTTTCACAGTTACGTGTGTCTAATCCAGAGCTGGAGATCAGCTTAGCGGTGTATTTCTTAAAGTGCCACATCATCACTGAGGAAATCACATGTGCTGCACACATAGCCTATGTCTGTGTAGAGGAATGTGAGCTATAGCCTCTCTGTCTGGAAAAAGGAGCATTGAGCTCACTGCAAAATAACACTCAGGACAGATCTTAATGCACAAAAAACTTGCTGGAAGTAGACGTGTAATCGATTCTTAAAAAGAAAGTTCTCAAGATTAAGGGATCATGCACACTGCAGCTGCTAAACTGGTGTTCAGGAGCTGTTGAGCGTTTTTTTCAGCATCCCCTGAACCAGGGGTGGACTGACAACTCATGGGGCCCCCGGGCAATAGGGGATCATGGGGCCCCTGTGTCCTTGCCCAAACTCAAAAAAGCCTATGAAAAAGGTACCAGGGGCATCTCATGGGGCCCCCTACTGACCCCGGGCCCGAGTTTCCATATGGTCAGTCCGCCCCTGCCCTGAACTCTCCCTAATGTTTTCCTATGTGCCCATGTACACACAGTTGTTTACAGTCATTTACAGGCAGTTGAGTTTACAGTCGTTTTTTTGAACGCAGCAAAATTGCATTCAGGAGTAGATTTTACCGGTGTTTCAAACGCCAAACGCTTCTAAACGTGGTTAACTGCGTGTACAAGCGTTTGCGTGTAGACGCTTTTTTTGACAGGTCCATATCCAGATGCTGTCCAGAGCCTTTTTTCTTCATCAAAAATGCATGCAAAGAGTTTTCCATGTATTTAAATAAACCTAGTACACCAGCGCAGTCAGTTGCAGGTTTCGCGTGAAGGAAAATAATCGCAGAACGTGCCGCATTATGCTCATGATGGGATCCGTAGTGAATACAACCAGAAACGACCGGTCATCTCAACACATACTGCTCTCTCTGCTTCTGCTCTCTCTAATTCTCTCAAAATGTCTGAAATAGTTAATTTTTTACTATTTTTCATTGCATTCTGGGCATTTGGGAAGGTCTCCTAAGGTTATCTTTTACAAAAGCTTCTAAACGCAAACACATGGTATGCAAACGCGGCAAAACTGACGTTTTTTAATCTACGTTTTCTAGCAGTCAGTTTCCAGTGGTTAGAAGAGTTTTCCAAATGGCCCGCATACACGAGCCCTAAATAAAATTACTCTCTAAGGTTAAATATTGGACACAATTGTATTCTTGCAGGACCAGTGATCTGTATTACCCTCCGATGTTCTTTATCCAGCCTAATGGAACTTGACATGCCTCTTGATGAACTGATAAAGCTTCCTGGTTTGAAAGATATGTCTCTAACTTTCCTCATTATTTTTATACAGCACTTTACATATTGTACAGTCACATCTGTGGCTGCCCCAAAGGAGCTCAAACTCAAGTTTCCTATCTCACATGCATATAGGGCTAATCTAGACAGGAGCTAATTAATCTACCAGCAAGTCTTTGGAGGGTAGGGGGTTACCTACACCAACACAACTGCACCCAGGTAGAATCCTGGTTGGGATTTGAACCAAGAACCCCATTCGCTTCAAGGTGGGAGTGCTAACCACTAAGCTATTTTGCTAACCATTTGCTATTGTGCTGTTCTTAAGCAAAAGTTTGGTTGTTGGTAATGTAAGTAAACATCTCATTTCCACAGATAAAAATAGATTATTGAAACAAAATCAGTTCCAAAACTGAAGACAAGCCTTTCTTACAAAAGGAATCACTGTCATTGACTGTCATTGAGTTTGCATGGCTAGGACCTCCATCCACTGCTCTCCTTCCATTTCTATAGGCCTATAGTTCTTTAATAGCACCAGTCATACGAGCTACAAATGTGGAAGCTTATATGTAATATGGAACTATTGGATCTCTTTACTAGAAACAAGGATGTTTTTACCCCTGAGAGACCCAGGGAACCCCAATTAGGCCAAGCACATTAAACTTTAGATCATAGCACTAACATATAATTGATATGGTGGTGCCAATGAGTTAGAGGAGAAGTCACTTCCATAGTCCTACAGGAAAGTTGCTAACGTGATGCATGCTTTTCATCAGGGATCCATGCACCTTAAAAATGAAACGCCAATATAAACAACCAGTGAATGCTCCCACCACCCACCATGCTTTGACCTTGTCACATAAAGATGTATGTGTTTTCCACCATCCCACTGTACTGTGTCTTTTCTCCCCCTTCTGCCATTGCATGACCACCATGTTTGCAGCTGTACCTTGACCAAATATTTTCCTCATCATATTTGGTATCCTAACCTATATCTACAGTAAATCACAGCTCTATCATTATCCCTATTACCCATTAGGATTTGTATTTTATTTATTTATTGCCGGCATTTATATATCACCAACAATTTATGCGCGCTTCTATGTATTGTGCATTCACATCAGTGGTGTATTTAAGTTTTGTGCTGCCCTAGGCAACACGAAAATCGACCACTGCCGCCCCCCCCCACGTCCCTGCCCCAGTGATACTGCCCCCCCCTGAAAAAATTCTGCCTCGTGGTAAATACTCTCCTGCTCTCCACCAAGTATAGACCCCCCCCCTCAGTACAGACCCCTACTCCACCAAGTATAGACCCCCCTCCCACCAGGTATATTCCACCCTCAGTACAGACCTCATTCCTAGATCCCCCCCTTTCTCAGTATAGACCCCCCTCCCACTAAGTACAGACCCTTCTCCATCATTATAGACCCCCCTCTCTCAGTACAGACACCCCTCCACTTGTGCTAGTAGGGAGGTGATGGTGGGTCGGATATGTACTGGGGGGCGCTTTGGGAGGGGAGAGGGCTT
This sequence comes from Staurois parvus, assembly GCF_062004578.1. Classification (NCBI taxonomy): domain Eukaryota; kingdom Metazoa; phylum Chordata; class Amphibia; order Anura; family Ranidae; genus Staurois; species Staurois parvus. Next base: position 2,127,588 of record NW_028317973.1, on the reverse strand, counting down.
GTGCTCTTGTGTGGGGTTGGATTTCAAATTCAAAACCAACTTCTAGCATAGATCCTCTTCCCTCCCAAAGTGCTGCCCTGCCCCCCAGCACATATCCTCAATCCCCCAATCACTTATTTTTTTAACTCCCCCCTTTCCGGTCACTCTGTCCCCCTCCTCTACCCAGGAACAATATACAAAAATTGGTACAGACCTCAGATCAGCACAGACATGCACAGTGATGTCTCTCCCCCCCCCCACCTCCTCTTCCTGTACATGTAGACAGCGGAGGAGAGGGAGGCGGCTTTGGTGCGCTCTGCTGGAAGCCAGCTGGTCACAGAGCTGCAGATCAGTGTATCTGCTGCGGTGTCAGTTCCGGTGCCCCTGACGATGGACCCTGCTTTGGTCCATCTTCCCATTGCACACACAATGAGCAGAGCTGAGCGCCGGCTGCTCCCAGTCCCAGCACTCATATCACTCTGCGTCCTGTGTCACTTCTGCCCCTAAAAAATGCCACCCTAGGCAAATGCCTTGCTTGCCTCACAGTAAATACACCCTGATTCACATCAGTCCCTGTCCTCAAGAAGCTTACAATCTAGTCCTTACTTCACATGTTTATACATACTAGGGTTTATTCAGACCAAAGCCATTTTACCTACCAGCATGTCTTTATATGCAGAAGCAAAGCACATTTTTTCTTCATACTGTGATATGAACATTTTTGTGATTTGTGTGGTGCACATACTGAATGGGTACTGTGTAGTTAGTAATAGTTTATCCATACATAAAGCCCTTTTAATTGCAGGGATAGTAAAGCTTTCATGAATGGAGCAGGGGGGTGTAAAGGATGGGCATAATCAGTGCTTTTAAACAGTGTTTGTGAAAGGTTCAGCAGCTTGTATTAACTCCTTCAGCACTGAAAGATCACAGCTGTGGGAGTATAGGTGGGGCAGAGGAATGAAGATTTCAACAAAATTACACTTCACATTCAATGTAAGGACCATCCCTGGTGCTAATTTAAAGAACAAAAAAAATCAACTGAAGCTTTAAGGATAGTGAACTACAATATATATATATATATATATATATATATTTATTTATTTTTTTTGGGGGGGGGGGGTGACCTATGCATTTTTAGTGCGTTTTGCAAAAACACACAACAGTCTACTTAATATTGTTTCCTACTTATGTAGTTTGCATCTGTTCTTTTCGAGACATGCATAGTTTGGAAAAGGTCAGGGACTTTTTTCCTGCAGCAGATTATGTTTTGCCTGTAATAGACTTCAATGGAGCCGCACCAAAAATTTAAGTTTTGATGTGTTTTTTATGCATTTTGTGCTTTTTTTTGGCTAATAGGAAAGTAGTACAGTTCTGTTCATGTGTGCCTTCATTTGACTTTGATGTGACTTTACACTCTCTGGCACTGAAGTAGCATCGAAGTTGCATCAAAGTAGTGCAGGAACCCTTATGTGTACAAAGCCGCATGTTAGGGTTAAGGGCTGGGTTAGGGTTAAGGGTTAGGGTTAAATGTTAGCATGAGGGTTTATGGTTATACGTTAGCGTTAGGGTTAAGGGATAGGGTGTGGGTTAAATGTCAGGATTAAGGTTAAATGTTAGGGTTAAGACCTAGGGCAAGGGTTAGGGTTAAATGTTAAGTAAGGATTAAGGGCTAGGTTTAGGGCTAAATGTTAGGGTTAGGGTTAAATGTTAAGTTAGGGGCTAGGGTTAGGATTAAACGTTAGGGTTAGGGTTAAATGTTAAGTTAGGGTTTAGGGGCTAGGGTTAGGGTTAAGGGCTAGGATTAGGGTTGAATGTTAGGGCTAGGGTTAAGGGCTAGGATTAGAGTTAAATGTTAGGGTTAGGGTTAAATGTTAAGTTAGGGGCTAGGCTTAAGATTGAATGTTAGGGTTAGGGTTAAATGTTAGGGTTAAGGGTTAAATGTTAGGATTAAGGGCTAGGGTTAGGGTTAAATGTTAAGTTAGGGTTAACCACTTGCCTACCGGGCACTTATACCCCCTTATTTACCAGGCCAATTTTCAGCTTTCAGCGCTGCCGCACTTTGATTGACAATTGCGCGGTCATGCAACATTGTACCCATATGAAATTTTGATCATTTTTTTCTCACAAATAGAGCTTTCTTTTGGTGGTATTTAATCGCCACTGGGCGCTTTACTTTTTGCGCTATAAATAAAAAATTGCAAAAAAATTTGAAAAAAAAATGTTTCTTTGTTTCTATTATAAAATTTTTCAAACAGGTAATTTTTCTCCTTCACTGATGTGCGTTGATGAGGCAGGACTGATAGGCACTGATAGGCGGCACTGATGGGCACTGATAGGCAGCACTAAAGGGCACTGATAGGCAGTACTAATGAGGTGGCACGGATAGGCGGCACTGATGGACAGCACTAATGAGGTGTCACGGATAGGCGGCACTAATATGCAGCACTGATAGGCGGCACTGATAGGTGACACTGATGATGGGTACTGATAGACGGCACTGACTGGCATCACTGCTGGGCACTGACTGGTGGCACTGACTGGCACGCACAACCGCTGGGCACTGACTGGTGGCACTGACTGGCAGCACTGCTGGGCTGCACTGGTGGGTGGCACTGGTGGGCAGCACTGGTGGGTGGGCACAGGTGGGTGGCACTGGTGGGCACATGTGGGTGGGCACAGGTGGGTGGCACTGCTGGGCACAGGTAGGTGGCACTTCTGGGCACAGGTGTGTGACACTGCAGAGAGGCACAGGTGGGTGCACTGCTGGGCACAGGTGGGTGATCTGCTGGGCACAGGTGGGCGGAGCTAGTGGGTGCACTGCTGGGCACAGGTGGGCGGAACTTGCGGGTGGCACTGCTGGGCACCGATCATCAGGGCACTGATCATCAGTGCCCTGATGATCGGTGCCGATCCTCGCTCTGACAACTGCCGGTTCTCGGCAGTACTTTCCTCACAATCTGACAGTGTGAGGAAAGTGCAGCCGAGAACCGGCACTTGCATTTCCCTGTGATCAGCGTGTCATTGGACACCGCTGATCACGTGGTAAAAGGCCGCTGTGATTGGCCTTTTACCACATCACGTGATCAGCTGTGTCCGTAGGACGTCCACCCAGAACTGGCCGGCCGCAGTGCAGCCGTCATTTGGCTATCTGCGGTCGGCAACTAGTTAAGGGCTAGGGTTAGGGTTAAATGTTAAGTTAAGGTAAGGGGCTAGGGTTAAGGGCTAGGGTTAGGGTTAAATGTTAAGTTAAGGTAAGGGGCTAGGGTTAAGGTTAAGGGCTAGGGTTAGGGTTAAATGTTAGGGTTAAGAGCTAGGGTTAAATGTTAAGGTTAGGGGCTAGGGTTAGGGTTGAATGTTAGGGTTAGGGTTAAGGGCTAGGATTAGGGTTAAATGTTAGGGTTAGGGTTAAATGTTAAGTTACTGGCTAGGGTTAGGGTTGAATGTTAGGGTTAGGGTTTAGGGTTAGGGTTAAATGTTAGGGTTAAGGGCTAGGGTTAGGGTTAAATGTTAAATTAGGGTTAAGGGCTAGGGTTAGGGTTAAATGTTAGGATTATGTTAAGGGTTAGGGTTAGGGCTACAGGCTAGGCTTTGGATTAAATGTTAGGGTTAGCATAGATGTGAACCTAGCCTAAATACCACTTTAAATCCACTTAAAAATGAGTGTTTGAAAACAATGCTGGTCAATGCAGAACAAGTCTGTATGAAACCACATTGAAAGTACAAGGATTATTATAACATTCTGCGTCTTTTCTTCTAAAGCATTTGTACTACCATCCCATCACAGGGACCGTTTTACAAGGAATAGGGCCCATAGTATGGCAATCTGCATTTTAAACATGACACCAATTTAATCTGCTGAATGATTAGCGACCTGGTTAATTCTTGTGAGTTTCAGGGTTTATGAGGCAGAGCCAGGTCAGACGTATTATTTTAACAAGCCTTTTGGATCTGTTTCAAGGAAAAGATGTATAGACCTGAGTCAGTGGTTTGCTTGTTAAACAGACACTGCAATAATCTCTACAATCACACACCATAGCAAATGAGGCAAGTTATTACACTGCATTTAAAGATTCTTTACAAATATGGCGTCTTTTATCTGGAAACTAAAATAACATCAGTGATTGGAAGGGGAAATAGATTGGGTGATTCTCAGTTAATAAATGTAAATTATGTCTGTCTTGTTCCTTTTCCTTTTTTAAAACCTAAAAGCAATTAACCAATTAGGCTCTCAATCACATTGCTGACTCTGGAATGCCTGGTGAATAATTTTTCTTTCCAGCTGGCTGGTACAGTGTGGAAGAGTCATCAAGATTTGCTAACTCAGTAAATGAAAAGTGTGCTAGGTGTCTGCTGTTATATTTAATTGCACACTGAGCTTCTTAAACAGTTTCTAGAAGGATCATCCTTAAAGCCTACGTGTAGCTAAAATAAAAACAAAAAAATTATCACAAGGGACATAATCTACAGCCAGTAGTCCCTTGTGCTGATTTCTCTTCTGTTAATAGAAATCTTCCTTCATGCATGCCCCCCCTCACCCATCCACCATAACATTACAGTGGTATGGGGGCTAATACAACTAAGGAGCTGTCACAGACTTTCATCAAAACAGCCCAACTATGCCCACCTTTTCTGTCCATCTCCTCCAGACATAGAAGCTGTAGTACAGCTTATATTAATTATATAGTATCTATGAATGGAGGGGTGGACAGATAGCACTTGGTCCCAAGTAATGACCCTGTTATCCCTTAAGTACACCTCTTAATGCTGACTATAGTTCCCCCCTCTTTGAAACCGAAATGATGGGTGTTCCTCTGGGGGAGGTACAGTCACCACAGTGCTCCACCCCCTCTCAAAGCTGAGTGATCTGTCACTATTATGAATGAACAGCACTGCTTGCTCATTCATAACAGTAAAAGATCACTCAGAGCTGCGGCTGTACAGAGCAGCTGTACAGGGTTGCTTGTACAACAAAGGTGATGGTCCTCTTCATGTCATTAGGCATGTTCCGTACATCCCTATGCAGGCAGTCCTTTTCATGTCAAATGTTAGGTTTCAAAGAGGGGGGAACTATAGTCAGCATTAAGAGGTGTACTTAAGGGACAACAGGGTCATCTGCAGGAATGGACTCAGCACTGTTGGTGGGACTCACCTGCCGTGTGGGCTGCAGTACCAGGGCTGACCAGCGGGTGCTCTCAGCAGCCAGAAGCTCACTCCTGCAATCAGCCAACACCTGGGGCTGATTGCAGGAGGTGTATTTAAGGAATGGCCAGACCTGCAGTCAGTGCCTTGGTGTATGTTTCCCATGAGCCCCTGTACCTGGTATCCTGTGTTCCTGCCTATCTGCCTAGTTGCTGACCCTGCTTTGATCGTGACCTCTGCTGACCGTCTCCTGTTGAACCCCTGGCTTGCCTGACCATCCTTCTACCTGATCCTCTGTACTGCGCTGCCCGTGAGTTACTGAACCCGGCTTGTGACCCTGACTATTCTCTGCCTGCTCCTCCGGTACCTCACTGCCCGCACGTTGCTGACCTGGCCTGCCTGACTACGCCTGACGATACCCAGACGATCCATCCATCCCGCACGGATCCAGTCACTACTGTTCAAACCTGCCAGCCCCTTCACATCAGGCTTTCCCCCGGTACATACCCTCGGCGGACCCCTCTACCACAGTTGGGTGCACTCAGGGGCCGCGACCTGGTCTCAGTCCTGCGCCAAGTCCATCCCCACCATCAGGGGCTCTGGTGAAAAGGCAGACTGGGGCTTAGACTCCGCGCCCTGGGGAATCCTGGTCTGTGGGTCACTTGTGAGTATATTTCCTTATTAATAAAATTAGTCATTATTTATTGAGGTAATGCGCAAGGTTTGAGCGCTCTTTCTTTCATCTTCCTCTACAGTTTTATTAAGCTTCCCCAGCTTCATGATAGAGCTGCACAACCTCTGATCACCAGTGGATGAATACACAACACGCTGCTTGTCACTAATGCCTGTTTGATCTGAGTCCTTGAGCGCAGGAGATAATGGATCTTTGTTAACTTTCCTATGACCAGACCCATGAGAGGGACCTCTGATTGACATCACCTTATACACCCATACCATCAGAGGGAGGGAACCCCAGACCAGACCAGGTTCCATTGAAGGGATTTCACCAGGCTGTCTAATATTAGCCAAATGCGCATTAAGATTGCGCTTCTGGTGAGTTTGCAATCTTACTAACCTATCGGACACCACCGGATGTTGAGAACTTCTCACCTTAAGTATTATTCCTGACTTCTAGATCATATGCATACAGCCTGCTGGAATTTCACTCTGAATAGAACCTTCACCCCATAGAGCTAATAACTGGGACTCATATGTGCTTATATGTACTTTTATATGCTTTTAAATAACATTCTTTTCTGATTGTTGACCATGATGTTTTTTTGATTGATGAGTTTGATGTTTTAAATATTTGTAGATATTTTTTGGCTTACCTTATGCGCTGCACTTTATCTTGGTATACTTTTTGAGAGGACTTGTAGTTCCTTTTTGGTGCAAATAGCTGCTATTTCTGTTAGCGCTTGCTGATTTTCTCTGTTTACATTTGGGGACATGTGTGGGGACCTAGCATCAGATAGAATTTCTAAGATTGAGCTTAAGGCTGTTTTTTGTTTTTGCATGGGTTTTTAAGCTGTGTTGTGAATCCCAATGGTGAGAATCTGTTGATTCCTCTGGCTGGGATTTACAACTGTGTGTGGATAGCTGTGACCACCAATTCCATACAGCGCAATGTCATGCTGTCAGTAGCCATAGCTATTTATGATTGCACAGCCAGCGATTACCTGTGGTGATCATGGCTAGATGCACTTTGTGCATGTGCAATCAGTAGATTCTTGTTGGGATTTGCAGCATGGCGAAAGTTAAACTCCAGGCAAACAACTAATACACAAATGAAATATATTATTATTATACAGGATTTATATAGTACCATCAGTTTGCTCAGCCCTTTACAAAATGATGGTATACATTAGAGTTACAATACAATCTGGTACAAAAGGAAACAGAGGGCCCTGCTCGTTAGATACAGATATATATATATATATATATATACTGTATAAAAGCTGTTTTACCTGCCAAAATATATATTTCTGTCCATTCAATTGTGACATTCACAGGGCTCTACCATGCAGTAAAGCCCATCCTGAGTCCTGATGTTTCTCTGCTGCATTGTTGTAACTCTTACAGGTTTCTTCCCATCCCCCAGCCTTAGACTGGACAGTGAGAAGAAGCTGCAGACTGATTAGCTCATCTTTCTGTCAGTCTGCTCTCTCCTCCTAACAGCATGTTAATTGTTAGCATATGAGCACTGCAGCAAAGCTCATTCGCTCCTTGACCTTCCTCACTCTCTCTCATTTTGAGTTCTGCTGTACAGGGGATTAAAAGATAGCAGATCAAATTCATTTACATAACACTGCATTTAAAAAAACATTTAATGACATGTTATTGGTTACAGAGCTGCATTAATTAGAATATTTTATGTCTGCCAGGAGTTTTGTTCTAATTGCGAGCATGCTATATAATGTTGTAAGCATAACACTTACAGATATGTATTGCCTCTCAGAAATGCCTTTATCTGCTTTTCTGTTCAGGCACTACCCAGGATCGTCATCTTACTGGTTACTGGTGGTAGCAATGCAATTCAGTCTATTCAGTGGTCAACCCTGGGTCTAATACTACGTACAGTCATGGGCAAAAATATTGGCACCCCTGCACTTCTGTCAGATAATGCAGCACTTCGCCCAGAAGATTTTTGCAATTACAAATGTTTGGGTGTTGTCATGTTTATTTATTTTGTTTGTATTAATATAACACAAAAAGTGGAGAAACAAAAAGCCAAATCTGACTTGTGAAACGCGTCTACTGCTCCTCTGTCCTGTCTTGGAGCTGTCATGTTCTTACCATATTGCATGTAAAGGATTCCAATAAAAGATTTCATCCACCATGTAGCAATCGTGCACACAGAGATGGATGCAAACCTCCATTTTGGCAAAGGCCTCCATCTTGTGTCATTTTCTACTCCCAAATCAGCTTCCCTCATCCCCCTTCCCTCTCTGTTGAGTGACACGTGGTCCCTGGTTGCTGAGTTCAAAAAGGCATCAAGGCCCAGCAGCAGAGCTCATGGCTATAAACCCCAATTAGCCTGGCCCCCATATGTCTGCGAGACTCTTGCTGGCAAAGGATTATAAAGCCATAAACCAAGTCTTTCACTGAGTTCAAAGACATTCCAGTTAGCTGTGAAAAAGACTTACATGTAAAAACCCAGTTTTCCATATAATTTTATATCTCCAAATAGGAAATAATTACACAAACATGGAGCACATATTTGGATGGCTCACTTTAAGACAAATCGCCTGATATATTACATCCCCTAGCTGACATATACAGGAGAGCAGAAAATGATATCTCCTTAACTGTCACAGCAGGTATGTATTTCATACCTAGACGTTCAGCAGATGCGTCTGCATATTACTCTACTAGTGGCAAGGTTACTAAATGCACCGAGGGTAAGTTATGGGCCATGATATAAGCTATGAGGGATTTTTGTTCTAGCTGGGGTCTCCACCTACACCTCCCTCCCCAAATGAGGCGATTGGTTCTGTGCTCCAAGGAGACACCCTGCTGAGTCGCTAGAAAATCTGTTATGCTTGGAGCAGTAAGCTAAGCTGAGTCGAGCTAAGTTGAAGATTCTCCCTTGTAACATCGGAACCAACTTTGGGAGATAAAGCACCCTTTTGGCTCAGGAAACAGCTGCTTAAACCAAGGCTTTTGGCAAGTGCTTTATCTATCTAAATTCCTTTCTGTTATCTTTTTGCTGTGTTATTGCACTCTGTATATTTAATATATATATATTGGCTACATCTTTTTCTGTAAATATTTTTATTGCACCCTTTTGACCTTTTAGTAATAAATCTTACTTTTTGAAAGTGTTGAACTGTTTCTAAAGCTCTTTAATGCAAACTAAGAACCCCTGTCTCTGAAGAGCGCTACTGTGTGTGTGTTTTAAACTTTGGTATATCTCTGCCTGCGGTGACAGTGGTATACCGACGCTTATGCAAACATCATAGTGTTATTGCTGATATTGCCGAGTTTCCTCTTTCTCTGTACAAAAAGGAGGTGGTGGCAGTGTGAAGGGTTAATTGCATAATTAACCTGACCCAGTAACAATCGCTCCCACACTGCAAGTACACAGATTGTGGTCCATTAGCTGGAAAATCTTTGTGCAGGGTGCAGCTGGGCATGGTATTGTTACGCACGTGACAGTGCGGTTTTAGATTGGCTAGTACTTCGGTCATGAGTTTGGTGAGAAGGGCTGGGGTCTGACGTTTGTGCGGCCAACCATTCTGTTTTTCCATTGTTAGTGGTGTACCCCAAGGTTCAGTGTTGGGACCCTTACTTTTTAATATATTTATAAACAATATAGGGTCTGGGATTATAAATCCCATTTCAGTCTTTCCAGACGACACCAAGGTGTGCAGTGGAATAACGTCCTTACAGGATGTCTCCAACTTACCAGCTGACCTCAATGCACTGTTTAATTGGGCAACTATGTGGCAAATGAGGTTTAATGTTGATAAATATAAGGTGATGCACTTGGGGGCTAAGAATATGCATGCATCATACATACTAGGGGGGTACAACTGGGAGAATCAATGGTGGAGAAGGACCTGGGAGTTCTGGTAGATCACAAGCTTAGTAATGGCATGCAATGCCAAGCTGCGGTTTCTAAAGTGAGTAAAATCCTCTCTTGTATTAAAAAAGGTATAGACTCCAGAGAGAGAGATATCATTTTACCCCTGTACAAATCATTAGTAACACCTTATCTGGAATATGCAGTTCAGTTTTGGGCACCAATTCATAAAAAGAACATTGCGGAACTGGAGAAAGTACAGAGAAGGGCAACCAAAATGATAAGAGGCATGGAGGAGCTCAGCTATGAGGAAAGATTAGAGGAACTGAATATATTCTCTCTTGAGAAGAGGAGATTAAGGGGGGATATGATCAACATGTATAAATACATCAGTGGTTCATACAGTGAACTCGATGTAGAGCTAGTTACCTTGAGGTCATCACAGAGGACAAGGGGGCACTCTTTACATTTGGAGGATAAGAAATGTAATCTCCAAATATGGAAAGGTTTCTTCACAGTAAGAGCTGTGAAAATGGGGAATAGACTCCCTCAAGTGTTGGTTCTGGCCAGTTCAGTGGACTGCTTGAAATAAGGCCTGGATTCTTTCTTGAATGCACAGAATATAATTGGTACTAACATTTATAGGTAAAGTTGATCCAGGGAATATCCGATTGTCTCTCGGGGGATCAGGAAGGAATTTTTCCCCTGAAGGAGCAAATTGGGACATGCTTTGCTGAGTTTTTTGCCTTCCTCTGGATCAACTGTGGGTGTAGGATTATAAGGTTGTTTTTTTTATGGTTGAACTGGATGGATTATTAAAAATAATAGCAAAAGAATAAAGTACATCATCCAAAGCAACCGCCCATCATGTACTAGTGTGTTCATAGGAAAGCAATTGCTTGTTGGTTGCCATTGGGTTACTTAGATCTTTGTATAAAAAAAAACAAATGGGGTAAATGTATTTATCTATACAGCAAAATGAATGACCTATCAGACATAACCCTTATATGTGCATTGGTCATTTTAAAAAACAACCAGCAGGCCCATCGTTTATGGAATTTTCCTCTGTGGTTCCATGTTATTTCCTCCAATAAACTTATTTTGTTGATTGAAGAAAAATATTCTTTCTTTATTGGAGAAATGTGGTTTGGGATGAGTTGTTTAAGCACATTTAGGAAATGAGGAGTAATAGATTTTTGTAGTAGCCTGCTGCTTGTTTTGTACAGTGAAATAGATGCTCCCAGGGTCTAAGCATTAGTCTTTACAAGTCATTTCCTTGTAACGAAACAGCAACTTACAACTAAAACGATTTAATGATTGGACAGAATTGCCAGATGTGAGTAAATGTTCCCACCTGTCTACACTCTCTCCTGCAACTATCTGAGACATCAGGAAAGCTTCTTTTTAAGCGATGAGTGACATTGAAGCATACGTCTAATAGTTACATAATAAAGTTAGTCTTCTCTATGCTTGGGCTGAGTAAAGACAGATGTGAGTTAAAGGATCATTCATCTTTATTCATTTGAGAAAGTCTTATTGTTATTATTCAAAAAGATAATTTGGAAAACCTGGGGAGTCTAGTCTGGTTCTGTAGAATAATATAATGTTTTTCATTCTAGGGGAAGATTTACAACAGTGATGTCTACCCTGCACAATGGTCCCATGAGAGCAAGTAACAAGTTTCTTGTTCATCAGTACTGGAATGTGGACAGCCATTCCTACTTAATTACGCACAATGCAGGACCAGCAGCTATGTCACCAGGATGGTTCTATGTTGTATGTTATGTTGCAAGTAAGAAGGGTGGCCACAAGATAAGTTGGAGACCAACAAGAAAAGCAGCTTTGGGGGATCTCTACTCACAAACAAATGTGAAGGAGACTGTAGGACCATTGATTAAGGTGTTACTGTACTGTATGCTATATCTGCCCCTTAAAATAAAGCAAATTATGTTTCATCTGGATGGAAAAATGTATAATTATGCTATTATTGAGTTAGGCTCTAAGCTCTTCTATTTATATGTATGAGAGTTTTCAAAGAAGTGGAATGTGTATTTCTGCAGGCTTGAAGTCTATTTCCTCTGAGTGGATTTTATTTATTTCAGGTACATATATAGCGCCACCATATATTCACATCAGTCCCTGCCCTCATGGAGCTTACAAACTAAGGTCCCTAACTCAGATCTATACAAATACTTGGGCCAACTTAGAGAGAAGCCAATTAACCACCATGTCTTTGGAGTTTGGGAGAAACTCCTGTATACACAGGGAGAACATGCAAACTCTATACAGGTAACATCGTGGTTGGGATTTGAACCAACAACTTTAGTGCTGTTAGGCAGAGGTGCAAACCAATAACCACTTTGAATGCCAGTTGATCTTCACTGGTGTGAAACTAGGAAAAAACAAAGAGGAATGTTAAAGCAACCCTATTCTTGAAATCTAAACTTTGTCTAACATTAGCACACTTAAACATGACTAAGCAATCTGGAAAAATTGACTTTAAGTATATAATTCCCAATTAAAAATTACACAGCATGTCTGTACATGTCACAGTGCCCAGTCATATTATGTTTTTCTGGCCTCACATGACAATTTCATGAGTATGACATCATCAAGAGGCTTTGGCCGCCTTGAAACATGTAGCCCCCCCCCCCCCCCGTTCCTCTGGTCTACTCTGCATTCCAAAGGAGTCCATCGTTTTGGTTTCTGTTTTCACCATCAAATCCATTTTATGGCCCTACCTGTGGACAACAAGGTTGCACATTTTACAGAAAAGACTACATGCTTCTCATGCGAGAGCCAGCTACTGACCTTGGTGATATATAATAAGCACCATTTCTTATGTACCTTGTAAGTTTTCTAATCTACACAAAACTAATACTGCCTATAATTTACTGCACTTAGTCTTGCGCCCAAAGGTTCCTGCTATGCTGAAGATTACCATCAGAGGCCCTAACTTATTGATGAGTGAGTTCTATTAACTTTGTGTGAGTTGCCAATTGTCTTTCAATTCAATAAATACATTTTATATTACACTTAGATCGTGCCCCCTTCTATTCCTATCTGTTCACCCAGAGCCAGTTCAGTCTCTAAGGAGGTGTTGAATCGAGTGTGTGAGGCGTGTGAGAAGTCATTCCAGATGTTCCAGTTGGACTTATAGACTTTTTGTTGAACTCATTATATAATCAATATAAACTCGCACTTATTGCTCAATATACCCCCCTTTTTATCATCCATCAATATCCTGCCCACTTCTGTTTCTGATCACTGGATTTTAGTGTTGATGTCATCAGGGAGTTAAGGTCTAGAAACAGGAAGAGTTGTCTGGTGACAATCTGCACCTCCACCAGTAGAGCAGCTGGACATCAGCCACAAAACACTGTGAAATTGATTAAAAAATGGGTCTAGACCAGGGGTCTCCATACTTTCTAAACAAAGGGCCAGTTTACTGTCCATCAGACATTAGGGGGTCAGACTGTAGCCAGAAGGAGTAGCTTGATGGTCAATGGGAGTAAAAAAAATGACATAGCGTTTATGGTCAAAAGGAGGAGGAATAGTGCCCCATTGTTGATGTCAGTGGGAGGAATAATGTCCCATTGTCAATAGGAGGAATAGTCCCTAATCATTGCTGTCAGTGGAATGAATAGTGCTCAATGGTTGGTATCAGTGGGAGGAATAGTTCACCATCATTTGTGTAAGTGGGAAGAATAGTGCCTCATATCATTGGGAGGAACAGTGCCCCAAGGGTCAGATCAAAGAAGGCAAAAGGCCACATCAAGTCCACGGGCTGCAGTTTGGAGACCACTGGTCTAGGTAATAGGTAATAGCTGCTGAGCAGGGGTGGACTGACCATTTGGAAACTCGGGCACTGCCCGAGGGCCCGGGGTCAGTAGGGGCCCCATGAGATGCCCCTTGGTACCTTTTCATAGGCTTTTTTGGGTGTGGTTTGAGTGTGGGCGAGGACACAGGGGCCCCATGATCCCCTATTGCCCGGGGGCCCCATGAGTTGTCAGTCCGCCTCTCCTGCTGAGTGTAAGTACTGTATCATACACAGCTGACTTTTCTTAAACTGTTTGAAGGGTAAGGTTGTCTAAGTTTAGGTACGATTTAATGGATTTGTGACAAAAATATTTTTGAGGAGGATGTCCCAAAGTTTTTCCACCTCATCCCAGTCTAATGCAATAGGGGTTACAAATCATAAAAGTGACAGTGAAGAGGAAGAGCTAGAAGAAAGACACTACATTTAGGATACTGTATAGCACTTTGACAATGAAACACCCTAACAATGCTTATGAGCATATTTATTTCACATTTCCTTTATGTTCCTTCACCTTTCCTTACCTTCTCTATATTTAGATTTTTTGCTGAAAAATTCAAAAGCCCTATTATAGCCATCCTCACAATGTAAAATTTTATGTAGAATTGTCTGTAGCTAAAAAAGACATTGGGGAAAGTGTTGGAGATATAAAGTGGAGATTTCTAAAATTTCCTATTACATATAGCACTGACAATTTACAATGTGCTTTAAGTATGTATTGTACATTTAACATTAGTCCCTGCCCTCAAAGGGCTTACAATCTAAAGTCCCTAATTCACATTCATACATAGAGTCTACTAGGGCCAATTTACTTACCAATATGCCTTTGGAGTTTTGGGAGAAAAAAGAAACACAGGGCAAACATGCAAACTGGCTGGGATTTGAGCTGACAACCCTAGCACTGCTAGGCAGAAGTACTACACATACCTGCAGTGACTTCCAACACTTTCCTGACTAAATCTGAAATTGTTCTGACGGCCAAGGTTGTGATGCTTCCTGCCCTCACAAATTTTTATTGGCTTTTGAGGAGCATCCTCAATGATCAGTAGGGATGTGCAAGAGAAAATAAAGGATATTAGAAATGTCCAAGCTTTCCTGGTCAAAATAGCTCAGCATTTGGAATTAGAAAGGTTTTGAAGGTCGCAGCAGTTTTGCTTTATTTTACCCACGGCATAGAATCCTAAACATATATATAGCAGTTTTGGTTTTATAATCTCATGATTTATAAGATAAAGCTCTGTTCAGTTTATTGAAATATTACACCAGAATGTCTTACTTTGTTTCCTACACCATAAGTACCGTAAAAACAAATAGATCGATGTTATTGAAACCTTAGGTATCCAAAGAGACACGGGGAGCATTCCATGTAGTAAGAGGTTCAATGAAACCTGCATTCTTTCAGTCAGTGAGTCAAGGGTCATCTATGTCCATGAATTAGCATCTGTATACCCCACAGTGGGAAGGGGGGAAGGCTTTTGCCTAAAAGTGTAGAATGTTTGCTTAATCTTGTAAGGTCTCAAGCCTGCCTGTGTACATGGTGGCCTGCTGATTTTCCGTGTCATTTCCATCCATATCCTACACACAAAATCTCTTTTTCTCTTCAGTTATGCCATAAAAAATTACAATCGACAGAAAACTTTCCTTCACCCTTACTGAAACATACTCTCTCCTTCCACAATCTGCTACTTGTTAGTGGAATTTTCCTAATAGATATTTACTTTCTTCAAGTTTCCAGCTATGATGACAAGCTAAAGCATTTTTTAAGTTTTATACAGAATACCTCTTTTTATGAAGCAAAAAACTTTGCCAGGTGTATTGGTCAGCAGGCAAATAAAGTAATTATGCAATAGTAAGAATAAATATATAAATAGTTGACTTTTATTAGAACCGAATATGGATAAGGAAGCAAAACATGTAACACAAAAGCAATAAGAGAATGCCTGACATATACGACAATATATACATTAAAGCAATACTCCAGTTAAAAAAAGATAAAAGTAAATAGCCCATTATAGGGTATAATGGCAAAACCAGTTTGTTGTTGGGTCAGCTGCCCTTTTAAGCCACTGGGCAGGATATTCCCTTCACCCACAGCTTGATGCCCCCTCCCCTGCCTGGACTGTCAGAGCACAGGGAGATGGGAGATACAAAAACTTCAATTGGCTGCGACCTAGGACAGTGCCCACCTCTAACTATAGGGCAGTGATGGAATCTCTTTGGCTGGCAAAGTTGGGGAAGTCAAGCCAGCTCACGACCAGAATGGAGGGTAGATCAGTTGGGACCCGCAGGTTGAGCTGGTTTGTGTGTGGTGCTTTGTGAGCCCAGGGATAAAGCTCAGAAATGGGGCTGTGGGACCAAAGTGGCCAAAAGCCTTTGGAAAGAACTCTAGGATGCTACTGTTGTGGTGGGTAAAGTGGCCAGGGCTCACATCTGAGAGAGAGCTACTGGATGGTGTGCATGGGGTGTGTGCTAGAGAGCCCAAGACCATGCACACTGTTACTACTGCACTATGAACCCAAGCAACAGAGATCCAGGTGCTGAGCAGAGATCCAGCGAGAGGTCATAACACTGAT
Source organism: Staurois parvus (assembly GCF_062004578.1). Lineage (NCBI taxonomy): Eukaryota > Metazoa > Chordata > Amphibia > Anura > Ranidae > Staurois > Staurois parvus. The sequence goes on along the minus strand of NW_028317973.1, from coordinate 2,111,555 downwards.
GCTTTGGCCAGCGGTGTATTTACCACAAGGAAAACAAGGCATTTGCCTAGGGCAGCATTTTTCAGGGGGGGGCAGCAGCATTTTTCAGGGGGGCAGCGCTGTCCCCCCGAAAGAAGGAAAGGAAGAAGTGACACGTGCAGGACGGGGACCAGGTGGGATCTGAGAGAGGCTGTGGGCTGCTTGATGGTGTATGCAGAGCCTGACTCTTGTTCCCGAGGATGTCCGGAGCTGTAAAGGTAAGTGTCTTATCTCTTGTCGGGGTGGGGGTTGCCAGTGTATGGTGGTCTGTGGTAGTGAAAGGCTCTCTCGAGTGGGCATGGGGGGGGGCTGGGGTGCTGGTCAATGGGGGGAGCCAATTTGTGTGTTGCCTAGGGCAGCACGAAACCTAAATACACCACTGGTTTTGGCAAGAGGTCACCTGTTGCTGTGCTATATTGCAAGAAAAAAGCAGTCTGGGGAGAGACCAAGGACATATGAGGCTTGTGAGGGAGGCCCAGAGCTGATGGCTGTCTTTGTCTGACCTCATCCAGGCATCAGCATCTCAGAGGTCATAATCCAGATCAGGGTATTGTGGCCCAGCTGAAATCCATCCTATTTGCAAGATCATGTGATGAGAAACAGTCTACACCCAGATGAAATTCATCTGAATTTCTGTATGGTAAGAGGTCAGTTGTCCTCCATCATGTGTTGTTTGGTTGCCATTTTCTGAGTCTGTTCTACTGAGATTGTAGTTCCTCCGAAAGGTAAGGGTATGTGCTTATTTTACACTGTAGATTAAAAGTACTCTGTGTTGAGACAGTAAGCATTTCATTGAGAGATAAAGGGTCCCAATGCTAGCAGGACTGACTAGGAAATATTCTTTGCTGGCCAGTGGCTTAGTCAGAGACTGAGACTCATAGAATGGTTGCTTAACACGAGTCTCGTCTATTGTGAGACTATTCTAACCCTGTGTGCTTGGAATTGGCATTTCTATTATTTGCCGAATCTAACATCCCTTTCAGGGCTTCTCCTGTTTAATAAAGCTCATTCAACAGTTTCCTTGCACGTGATTGGGTATTCTTTGCAAAGTGAATTTTCACTTTGTTTCATCTCATTCACTAAAATAAGTAACAATTTGCTTTGAAAGTGACCATGCTCTGGTCTTTTAGTAAATAAGGGTCTATATGTATTTTTTGTGCAATCTTCTGAAAAGGATATCAACTAAAGCCAAATGAACATGAATCGAAATTTGGCAGGGACTGGCTGAATTTCGATCCATGTATGGGCAGGCTGGTTGTACACAAGTCAATTTATCAAGCCGACTTGTTTACAACCAGACTATTGGGTTTATCCTAAACGATCAGTGCCCTTGACTATAGCAGGCAACACTGACCATTGCATTCTGATTGCATTCTGATGGCGGGGAAGGCTCCCTACTGTCAGAATACAATACCACAGCAGAAGGATTCCCCAATCCACCTTGAATGTGTGGAAGGGGGAATCGTTTTTTTTGTTTTTCTCTGTTTAACCCGCTGGTTGAATGAAAAAAAAATGATCAATATATGGGCTGCATCAGATGTCTTTGTTGTAATGCATTTCACTTGCTGTGCTGGTGGTGTCTAGAAAAGAAAAGCCCTTTGTAGCAGCAATATAAAGTAAAGCTGGCTATAGATGATTCATTTTTTATTTCATTCAGTTATTTGGGCTGAAAGAAAAATATGAATGGATTCCTCTATCTACACAAGTAAGGTGGATGGAGGAATCCTGCTGCTGCTTGAGTCACTATGTGAAGAGGAAGAGAGAGAGGGGAGAAGAGATGCAACTGTGCATAGTGCTGGATCAATTGATGACTCAGGTAAGGTAATAGGGAGGTGGGGGGCAGAAAGCTATAAAACATTTTTTTTACCTTAATGCAGGGAATACATTAATGTGAAAAAACATTTTGGCTTTAGAACCACTTTAGGTTGAGTAAATGCTCTTAGAGCAATGGGTTGGCTAGACAGCTAAACACATCAATTGTTCAGATAGTGTCTTGCACTGTAGTTGTTCAAGTGTCATCAGCTCCATCTTGTGACCAAAAGGCAGTATAGTTTTCTGAAATACCACAAAGAGAAAAAGTTACTGCGTTTTGGCCACTTGATGGAGCTGATGGTACAAGAATTAAACTCTCAAAAAACTATGGTGACAATTAATTCAGCTTGCGCGAATGCTTATGACATTCGTGCAACAAATGTTTTTTGAACAAACCCCTCAGTGTGCATTAGTATAGGCTCATTATCTTGGCAGCATTTTCATAAACCTAGACATGATGTATCTATTTGATATTTGTATATCCTATAGGGAAGCACACTCTTGGATGCTGTGACGAATGCGGTGCCTGACTCCTGCCCTTCTCACCAACTGGACCAGCCAATCTCACTGACAAAGGACCAGCCAATCTCACACCGTGCTGTCACTTAATGATGCCACTCTCGGCTGCACTCTACACAAAGATTTTCCAGCTCACGGGACCACAATCGAAGTGCCAGCAGCCTAAGTGCAATTGTCACTGGATTAGGTAATTAGCAATTAACCCTTCAAACGCCAAACTGCCACCAGATAGCTTTGGGCCTATCAACCCTTCACAATGTTAGCAAGAACAAATGTGAACAATAAATGTCTGTAACACACACTGTCACTACAGAGAGGTATATTCAGAGGATTATTATATACAGTAGCACTCTTCAAGAGACAGGGATTCTTTAGTTTGCATTAAAAGCCTTAGAGACAGTTTTAACACTTTTCAAAATAGGGTTTATTAATAAAAATGTCAAATGGTCCAATTAAGATATTTACAGAAAAGGATATTACAGAGATATAAAGAGAACACTAATGCAACATAGAAATAAAAGGAGGTGGAAATGGAGAATACTTGCAAAGTCCTGGTTTTAGCAGAGTCCAATTGTCCAAGGAAAAACGTTGCCATGGCTCTCTTGGGTGGTCCTTGGTTGATGGTAAAATTAGAGCTTCCTTACCAGGTCCTGTCATCCCCTTTTCTGTGATATCAAAGGGTTTGGTGACAGTGACCTTCTGACCAATCATCTGGTTTAAGGGATGGGTGCAGGGAGGTCACCACGTTGTATGACCAAGTCCCAAATACAGTTTTAAACTAATATTAATATCTTCCAACATGTGCAGGTTATATTCTAGAAACTGGCATTATTTTTTAGAATCATATTTTGTATCCAGGGATACCAAACACTGCGTACCTCAGAGGAATTATTCACTGCTTTCTCCCCTATAGTAGGTGTTAACATAGTCCTGTATGACCTTGATTTACTCGGTATGATATTCCCCATTCAAATATATACCTAATATTAATGTGCCCTGTTCCTGCTGGATTTTAGGAATTGTGTATGGATTGTGTATGGATTGTTAAGTTGTGGAATACACATTTTATGGCACACTATGCATTCCTAGAGATTTAATGACCTTAACCCTTTGAGGACCGTAAGGTTTTGGAATGCCAAAAGAATCAATTGTTTTGTTTTTAAAGTTTGTACACTTCAGTTGCTGTAACTAAGCCATTTCATGAAATAATTGGCAAAAAGCTAGATCCATTTGTTGTTTGTTGATAAGAACTAATATTTTGACTCAAACCAAAAAAAAAAAGAGTTTTAAGTTCTTAATCAGATGATACACGCAATTACAAACATGGGACAAATACGTCCCTTGGTCCTCAAAGGGCAGGTGTGACAGGCTCGACTGAGTTATTATGGTTTTACGATAGGACAGAGGGAAGAATTTTTCATGGTTTGTGGAAACAGACATCCTGCCAAGACTAGTTAGCTGTTTACAGCTGGTATCCAGGCATGGACTCTGACGTGTGTTTTAGTGGAGATAAGAGGCTCTTTTGAAGTGTGTTACAAGTTACAGGTACAAATTCCATCATTTACAGTAGGAGGGAGGGAGGAAGGTCACTGCTCATGAAAACAAAATGGCTGTGACCTTAACAAGATGGCTGCCGTGTACAGCTTCCATATCGCGTACAGCTTCCTATTGCGCACAATCATTACAGATGCGATAAATGCCTAGATAACCAATGTCCATTATCCTAGCAGACTTTGCATGCAGGATATATAACAGGATGCTGCAATGATAGCAAAATGTATTATTTCTTTATTGCGCACTCTAAAATTTAATAGCAGTTTAGGATGTTAATAGCTATGTATTTCGCCTGCTGTTGAAGAATCATGTGTCTGGGCAGTCACTGTTTTATATTTAACTTTAACTGCAATGGGTGCCTTCAATACTCAACCCACAAATGATAGATCTCTCATCACAGACCAGCTGTGGCTCTTTGATTAACAATTACACTGCAATTAATTTGCAATCTTTGCAAAGATGAAGAAAGAAGGAACATCTGCTTGTGGCTCTGAAAACTGCAGTCTCATCAACATGTTTCATTAGAAACAGAAGAAATATAACCGTAATACTGTTATGAATAATACATTATATGTAAGAGCTGAACAGGTTTTCAATAGAGAATGTTCCCCTTAGATTAATCTAGTTTCCAAATGATGTTCCAAACATTCTAGCCTTCCTTCAGTATGTCTTAGCATACCTCAGGGACTATTGTGCAATACCCAGCCATGCCATTTCAAAGCGTGTGGACTTGAAGTGTATCTAAACCCAAGAACAAAAAAATAAATATATTGCATCTTACCAACCCTTAGATGTAGAGTCTGCATCAGTTTCTTCTTTTTGGTTTATTTTCCTTTATTATGATATTCCTGCTGACAACACACTTTTTGTCCAAGCTGTGAATAATTATTGCATTATAACTATGGAGGGGCATTTTTATCACCCTAGATTGCACGCTCCTAATTAGAACTAAAGAACAATTGCCCCTTCCTTATCTCCAAAATTTGGGGGGAGGGGGGTTGTTTTGTAGTTCTCCAATGTAACCTAGGACTGATAATACTCCTTGGGATTTCAGGGCAGCACAGGCACCGTGTTGTCAGCTCAATAAAGGAAGTTACCAGCTCACAAGTCTTCTGACAGAACAAGAGGATATTTTTTTGCATTTTCTGAACAGATATAACAAAAGAAATTTAGTGCTGCATTTACCAAACCAAAGGGAGGCAGTACCAGTTCATTGTTAGGATTTACATATACTTTAATATAAGAATACTGTAGCAAACACTTTGCTATTCTAGATTATATATGACTTGTTTTTAATATTCATATACATTTTGAACTATAAAGAAACATTTTAAAAATCATACATTTGAAATGCTTATTTTTTCCTAGAGACCTTCATAATTCTCCAAAACTTTAATTACAACATTGTGAACTTATAAAAACTGGAATTACAGATTTATCTTTAGTTTTTGGGGCCCCAAATGCAGTGGCATACTTGATATCTCTGGCATCCAGGGCTGATCATTTTTCAATGACACGCACACACACATAAAGGAGTAAAGTGGAGAGCACATCGAATTGTGGATGTGGCCAAACTGGCATCTCATGGATAAATGGCTACAAATTTATAGCTGAACAAACCTCTAATGGATCTCATCCTAAGAGTAATAACAGCAAGCTGGAGCAAAGTTCACTTCAAGGAATGTTGCAGTCCAGGTATGCAGTCATATGGACAGTTCAGTCTACCATTAGGGTGGACATGCAAACCTTTAATACAAAGTTAGGTTTAAACCTAAATGTCTAGTAGAAGGTTCCTTGCAGATAGCCATGTTCTGATATGCTGAGGCATTTCAAATGAAAAGTACATTATAGAGAGCTGTGGTCATCATCCATGCTTTGGACGATACTTTGGACTTATCAACTTCTTGGTGATGATCAGACTAAGTTTAGTCATGCCTTGTAAAAAGGCTACAGTAGAAATGAATTTATTATGCTATAAGTTTAGAAGGGATCACTTATATCTCTTCCTAGATAGCACATAAACTCAAATCAAAGTTGGAGATTATGCACTGAGATGCATACAATGAGCACTTCAGTCTATCATCCAGCCATTGGTGTAGTGCACCTGCACCTTGCAGAAACAGTTTGGGAAGACCATTTTCTTTTCCAGCATGCCCAAGTGCACAAAGCCTGCTCCATTAAGACATGGTTTGACAAGCTTGGTGTGGAGAAATTTAGTTGGCACCTAAACCCTGCTGAACATCTACCAAAAGGATTTGGAATGCTGATTGTGAGGCAGATCTTCTCCTAGAACATTAGTAGCTGGCCTCAAAAATACTCTTTTGGCTTTAAGTAGTTGTAAACCCTTACATATGCCCAGTGAAGTGACTGGCCTCAGGTGATGCTCAGAGATAAAAATCAATCCTCCTACATACGTTGTACCTGTTTATCTACGACCATTCAACGTGCAGAATGTACACAGCATCTCTCAGCTCTGTAAAGCAAGGGGCAGGAAGCTGAAGTGACATCAGTGAGGAGAGCTATGAGAGCTGATTGGAGGAAAGAAACACACCCCCTCCACACAGCACACAGGAACAGAGCTGCAGCTGTCAATCAAAGGCTGTGAACCCCCCCCCCCCATCACCATTTTTCTTTTGGTTTTAGGAAAACTCATCAGAAGTGATTCATGCTTATAACAAAGGAATGAGGCAGTGGACAGAAATGACACTTAGTACTCTGGATTGAGACAAGTGCACAGTATAAAGGGATATGCTTTGTTCATATTTCATGTCTGAGGTTTACAGCCATTTTAATGGGCACATATTTCTACACTTTAAACGTTTGTAGAAAGACATCTCAGAAGAGTGGATACTGTTATAGCCGCAAAGGAGAATGGGAACAACTCCATATTAATGCCAATAGTATTGGATAGGAACAGTCAGATGTCTGTAAATGTTCAGCCATATAGTGTATCTCTAATCTTGTGATCTGAGAATCCCAGCTTGTGGTTCAAAAGACAAATTTATTTTTATTACAGGTACTCATATAGTGCCATCAATTTATGCAGTGCTTTACATATACAGTATATATTTTACATTTACAACCTTCAAGAGGTGTACAATCTAAAGTCCCTAAGTTAGATTCATATATAGACATACTAGGGCCAATTTAGACAGGATCTAATTAACCTAATAGCGGGGCGGACTGACCATTTGGAAACTCGGTCACTGCCTGAGGGCCCGGGGTCAGTAGGGGGCCCCATGAGATGCCCCTGGTACCTTTTTCATAGGCTTTATTGAGTTTGGGCAAGGACACAGGGGCCCCATGATCCCCTATTGCCCGGGGGCCCCATGAGTTGTCAGTCCGCCCCTGCCTACCAGCATGTCTTTGGAGTGTGGGAGGAAACCCACACAGGCAGAACATGCAAACTCCAGGCAGGTGGTGCTGTGGCTGGGATTCAAACCAATGGCCCTAGTACTGCCAGACAGAAGTGCTAACCATTTAGCCACTGTGCTGTTCACAAATAACCCAATACACCCACTGCAGGCTGTTTGCTAATATAAAATCATTATACAGTATCAATATAAAAATCATTTGAAAAATAATTAGTCCTGGAAAGTTTTATTATCATTGATTTATACCTACTTTGGAGTAACAGTGCAGGATTCAGAATGCAGATTCCAGAGACCATGTGAAGTGTTCTCTACACTGCACGGTACTACATGGGATTCCTCTGAAGGCTATAGTTGGGATTAGCTATGGTAAAGAACTGTGGTAAAAAAATACAGTACCAGGTATTATGTAACAAGAGGTTCATGCAGGAGAAAAACATGATTTTAAGTGACCTGGGAACAAATTAGCCGGGGGAGGGGGTTGGTCATGGGGGAAGAGGTAGTTGTTTTTCAGCTAACATCGGATTCAACACCTCCAATCAGCCAGACTCTTTTGTTTATCTTTTAAATGTCAGTATTTTACTGTAACTCTAAATGTTTATTCAGCAATTTCTTGGCTCATTAACCACTTGCCCTCCAGAGGATTTAACCCCCTTCCTGACCAGGCCATTTTTTGTGTTACGGCGCTGTGTTACTTTAACGGACAATTGCACGGTCTGGCAATGCTGCACCCAAATTAAATTTACGTCATTTTTTCCCACAAATAGAGCTTTCTTTTGGTGGTATTTAATTGCCTGTGCGGTTTTTATTTTGTGCGCTATAAAAAGAAAAAGACAAGAAAACACAATATTTTTGACTTTTTGCTATTAAACATATCCAGTACAAAAATGTAAAAAAATCAAATTTCATCATAAAGTTAGGCCAAAATGTATACTGCTACATATCTTTGCTGAAAATAAATCCCAATACGTGTAAATTACTTTAAATGTAAGCTATAGCGTTTGCAAATGGCGGTATATATACTGGGGTTTTTTTTTCTACTAGTAATGGCAGTGATCAGCGACTTATAGCGGGACTGTGGCGGGCATTCTGACACTGGGGGGAACTGACTTGGTGTCACTGATATCCCCAGTGACACCAATACAGTGATCAGTGCTAACAAAAAGCACTGACACCATACTAATGGCACTGGGCAGGAAGGGGTTAACATGTGAGACGATCAAAGGGTTAACTGTGTGCTGTGTGCCATTTGAAATTGTGTGGCTGTGTTAGTGTTTCACTGCAATCACACTGCTTTGCATGGCTGTGCTGTGCACAGCCATGCAAAGCAGTATGCAGGAACTGACAGGGGAGAGAACTGTTTCTTTCCCCCCACCCCCATCAGAGATGCTCAGCAATCACTGGGCGCCGGTGAGTAATCACTGGCTGGGACCTGGTGATTGACAGCCGAATGGCGGTGCGAGTAGGGCGCGTGCATGGCTCTACCCCCTACCAAGGAATGCAAAATCACATATACGTGATTTTGCTCACCCATACCACCCTGTAGTAGAATCGGTTAAAATATATTATTCTTATTGACAGGTGTCACCAGGAAAAGTTTTGTCTTTACACAATGGGTTCTATTTAGCAATGTTACATGCAATGCTTGAAAATATGTGTACTGTACCAAGAAGTAAAGACTAAGAGCACTAACTGAAACATAATGCCAAAACGCCAGCCACGTTACCACATCACCTCCACTTATAACATAGGCACCTAATTTATTGCTGCAGAAACCTCTCGCCCAATCATGGAAGCGGCATTTGCCAACTACCTGTCAGTAATGTTCCGTAAACATAGAATATGAAACTGCTACTGAGGCAATGAATGTCCAGCTTCTCTAAACACTAAGAGAGCCTGTTGCTGGTACTGCCTGGGTCAAACATCTCCAGTCTGTCCTGTTGCTGAGTGCTCTGTGATTATGAGATTGCTTTAGCCAGAGAATGAGATATTTGGAAAACGGGATTATGAAAGAATGATGTGAATCTGTCATCAGGAATTAATCCCTTCTAATGTTAAAGCATATAAATGCTACTGTCTACTTGGGCAGGCATACCCCCTACACACTCTTCACAATGGCCATTAACAAGCATGGTGAGGGGAGAAGGGACAGCTTTTTTTCTATGCCACCTGTTGATTTCTAAGTCTCCTTGCGGAGACACCAGGCTCCAGTAAGGACACCTGTCGGTTGAGCACAGGACCAGGTTTATTGCAATAACTAGAGATGAGCGAATCGAACTAGGCGAACCGGAATTCGAGTCGAATTTCAGGAAATATTCGATTCGTGTCGAAACCGAAATTTTGCCTACTTCGGGTGCGCGAATCGAACATTTCCCGATCAGCCGGCAAAAGTGTCCCTGCAGTGAGCTCCGCTATTTCTGACAGTTCTCTGACAGAAGGAACACATGTTTAGCGGTTGAAACATTGTATCTATTAGTTTACATTTAGGATACAGATGTTTCAACCACTGTACATGTGAAGAAGTTGTGAGAGAACTGTCAGAAATAGAGGAACTCTGCACATACACTTTTTGCCGGCTTGGAATTATTCTTCTTTTCATCCTACTTCTTCTTCTTCTTCATCCTCAGAAGAAGAGGATGAGGATGAGGATGAAGAAGAAGAAGAAGAAGAAGAAGAAGAAGAAGAAGAAGAAGTAGGATGAAAAGAAGAATAATTCCAAGCCGGCAAAAAGTGTATGTGCAGAGTTCCTCTATTTCTGACAGTTCTCTCACAGCTTCTTCACATGTACAGCGGTTGAAACATCTGTATCCTAAATGGAAACTAATAGATACAATTTGTATCTATTAGTTTCCATTTAGGATACAGATATTTCAACCGCTGTACATGTGAAGAAGCTGTGAGAGAACTGTCAGAAATAGAGGAACTCTGCACATACACTTTTTGCCGGCATGGAATTATTCTTCTTTTCATTATACTTCTTCTTCTTCTTCTTCTTCTTCTTCTTCTTCTTCTTCTTCTTCTTCTTCTTCTTCTTCTTCTTCTTCTTCCTCATCCTCATCTTCTGAGGATGAGGATGAAGAAAAAGAAGAAGAAGAAGTAGGATGAAAAGAAGAATAATTCCAAGCCGGCAAAAAGTGTATGTGCAGAGTTCCTCTATTCTGCAGATACACTTAGAGGAGCTCTGCAGATACACTTAGAGGAGCTCTGCACATACACTTTTTGCCGGCTTGGAATTAATCTTATTTTCATCCTACTTCTTCTTCTTCTTCTTCTTCTTCATCCTCATCCTCATCCTCAGAAGAAGAAGAGGATGAGGATGAGGATGAAGAAGAAGAAGAAGAAGTAGGATGAAAATAAGAATAATTCCAAACCGGAAAAAAGTGTATGTGCAGAGCTCCTCTAAGTGTATCTGCAGAGCTCCTCTAAGTGTATCTGCAGAATAGAGGAACTCTGCACATACACTTTTTGCCGGAAACCGCTGTATGGAGTGAATGTCCCAGAACTGTCAGAAATAGACTATTTATGACAGTTCTGGGACATTCACTGCATACAGCTGTTTTAACCGCTGTATGGAGGGAATGTCATGGAACTGTCAGAAATAGACTATTAATGACAGTTGTGGGACTGTCCTTCCATACAGCGGTTGAAACATTGTATGTATTTGTTTCCATAAATGGATCCATTTATGGAAACAAATACATACAATGTTTCAACCGCTGCATGGAAGGACAGTCCCACAACTGTCATTAATAGTCTATTTCTGACAGTTCCATGACATTCCCTCCATACAGCGGTTAAAACAGCTGTATGGAGTGAATGTCCCAGATCTATCAGAAATAGACTATTTATGACAGTTCTGGGACATTCACTGCATACAGCTGTTTTAACCGCTGTATGGAGGGAATGTCATGGAACTGTCAGAAATAGACTATTAATGACAGTTGTGGGACTGTCCTTCCATACAGCGGTTGAAACATTGTATGTATTTGTTTCCGTATGTATTTGTTTCCATAAATGGATCCATTTATGGAAACAAATACATACAATGTTTCAACCGCTGTATGGAAGGACAGTCCCACAACTGTCATTAATAGTCTATTTCTGACAGTTCCATGACATTCCCTCCATACAGCGGTTAAAACAGCTGTATGGAGTGAATGTCCCAGATCTGTCAGAAATAGACTATTTATGACAGTTCTGGGACATTCACTGCATACAGCTGTTTTAACCGCTGTATGGAGGGAATGTCATGGAACTGTCAGAAATAGACTATTAATGACAGTTGTGGGACTGTCCTTCCATACAGCGGTTGAAACATTGTATGTATTTGTTTCCATAAATGGATCCATTTATGGAAACAAATACATACAATGTTTCAACCGCTGCATGGAAGGACAGTCCCAGAACTGTCATTAATAGTCTATTTCTGACAGTTCCATGACATTCCCTCCATACAGCGGTTAAAACAGCTGTATGGAGTGAATGTCCCAGATCTGTCAGAAATAGACTATTTATGACAGTTCTGGGACATTCACTGCATACAGCTGTTTTAACCGCTGTATGGAGGGAATGTCATGGAACTGTCAGAAATAGACTATTAATGACAGTTGTGGGACTGTCCTTCCATACAGCGGTTGAAACATTGTATGTATTTGTTTCCATAAATGGATCCATTTATGGAAACAAATACATACAATGTTTCAACCGCTGCATGGAAGGACAGTCCCAGAACTGTCATTAATAGTCTATTTCTGACAGTTCCATGACATTCCCTCCATACAGCGGTTAAAACAGCTGTATGGAGTGAATGTCCCAGATCTGTCAGAAATAGACTATTTATGACAGTTCTGGGACATTCACTGCATACAGCTGTTTTAACCGCTGTATGGAGGGAATGTCATGGAACTGTCAGAAATAGACTATTAATGACAGTTGTGGGACTGTCCTTCCATACAGCGGTTGAAACATTGTATGTATTTGTTTCCGTATGTATTTGTTTCCATAAATGGATCCATTTATGGAAACAAATACATACAATGTTTCAACCGCTGTATGGAAGGACAGTCCCACAACTGTCATTAATAGTCTATTTCTGACAGTTCCATGACATTCCCTCCATACAGCGGTTAAAACAGCTGTATGGAGTGAATGTCCCAGATCTGTCAGAAATAGACTATTTATGACAGTTCTGGGACATTCACTGCATACAGCTGTTTTAACCGCTGTATGGAGGGAATGTCATGGAACTGTCAGAAATAGACTATTAATGACAGTTGTGGGACTGTCCTTCCATACAGCGGTTGAAACATTGTATGTATTTGTTTCCATAAATGGATCCATTTATGGAAACAAATACATACAATGTTTCAACCGCTGCATGGAAGGACAGTCCCAGAACTGTCATTAATAGTCTATTTCTGACAGTTCCATGACATTCCCTCCATACAGCGGTTAAAACAGCTGTATGGAGTGAATGTCCCAGATCTGTCAGAAATAGACTATTTATGACAGTTCTGGGACATTCACTGCATACAGCTGTTTTAACCGCTGTATGGAGGGAATGTCATGGAACTGTCAGAAATAGACTATTAATGACAGTTGTGGGACTGTCCTTCCATACAGCGGTTGAAACATTGTATGTATTTGTTTCCATAAATGGATCCATTTATGGAAACAAATACATACAATGTTTCAACCGCTGCATGGAAGGACAGTCCCAGAACTGTCATTAATAGTCTATTTCTGACAGTTCCATGACATTCCCTCCATACAGCGGTTAAAACAGCTGTATGGAGTGAATGTCCCAGATCTGTCAGAAATAGACTATTTATGACAGTTCTGGGACATTCACTGCATACAGCTGTTTTAACCGCTGTATGGAGGGAATGTCATGGAACTGTCAGAAATAGACTATTAATGACAGTTGTGGGACTGTCCTTCCATACAGCGGTTGAAACATTGTATGTATTTGTTTCCATAAATGGATCCATTTATGGAAACAAATACATACAATGTTTCAACCGCTGCATGGAAGGACAGTCCCAGAACTGTCATTAATAGTCTATTTCTGACAGTTCCATGACATTCCCTCCATACAGCGGTTAAAACAGCTGTATGGAGTGAATGTCCCAGATCTGTCAGAAATAGACTATTTATGACAGTTCTGGGACATTCACTGCATACAGCTGTTTTAACCGCTGTATGGAGGGAATGTCATGGAACTGTCAGAAATAGACTATTAATGACAGTTCTGGGACTGTCCTTCAATGCAGCGGTTGAAACATTGTATGTATTTGTTTCCATAAATGGATCCATTTATGGAAACAAATACATACAATGTTTCAACCGCTGTATGGAAGGACAGTCCCACAACTGTCATTAATAGTCTATTTCTGACAGTTCCATGACATTCCCTCCATACAGCGGTTAAAACAGCTGTATGGAGTGAATGTCCCAGATCTGTCAGAAATAGACTATTTATGACAGTTCTGGGACATTCACTCCATACAGCTGTTTTAACCGCTGTATGGAGGGAATGTCATGGAACTGTCAGAAATAGACTATTAATGACAGTTCTGGGACTGTCCTTCCATGCAGCGGTTGAAACATTGTATGTATTTGTTTCCATAAATGGATCCATTTATGGAAACAAATACATACAATGTTTCAACCGCTGCATGGAAGGACAGTCCCAGAACTGTCATTAATAGTCTATTTCTGACAGTTCTATGACATTCCCTCCATACAGCGGTTGAAACCGCTGTATGGAGTGAATGTCCCAGAACTGTCAGAAATAGACAGAAACTGTCACAGAACTGTCCTTCTTCTCATCCTTCTCCTTCTTCTCATCCTTCTTCTCATCCTTCTTCTCATCCTTCTCCTTCTTCTCATCCTTCTCCTTCTTCTCATCCTTCTCCTTCTGCTCATCCTTCTTCTCATCCTTCTCCTTCTTCTCATCCTTCTCCTTCTCCTTCTTCTCATCCTTCTCCTTCTCCTTCTTCTCATCCTTCTTCTTCTGCTTCTCCTTCTCCTTCTTCTCATCCTTCTCCTTCTTCTCATCCTTCTCCTTCTTCTCATCCTTCTCCTTCTCCTTCTTCTCATCCTTCTCCTTCTCCTTCTCATCCTTCTCCTTCTTCTCATCCTTCTCCTTCTCCTTCTTCTCATCCTTTTTCTTCTCATCCTTCTCCTTCTCCTTCTTCTCATCCTTCTCCTTCTTCTCATCCTTCTCCTTCTTCTCATCCTTCTCCTTCTTCTCATCCTTCTCCTTCTTCTCATCATTCTCCTTCTTCTCATCCTTCTCCTTCTTCTCATCCTTCTTCTTCTCATCCTTCTCCTCCTTCTTCTCATCCTTCTTCTCATCCTTCTTCTTCTCATCCTTCTCCTTCTTCTCATCCTTCTCCTTCTCCTTCTTCTCATCCTTCTCCTTCTTCTCATCCTTCTCCTTCTTCTCATCCTTCTCCTTCTCCTTCTTCTCTTCCTTCTCCTTCTTATCATCCTTCTCCTTCTTCTCATCATTCTCCTTCTTCTCATCCTTCTCCTTCTTCTCATCCTTCTTCTTCTCATCCTTTTCCTTCTTCTCATCCTTCTTCTTCTCATCCTTCTCCTTCTTCTCATCCTTCTTCTTCTCATCCTTCTCTTTCTTCTCATCCTTCTCCTTCTCCTTCTTCTCATCCTTCTCCTTCTCCTTCTTCTCATCCTTCTCCTTCTTCTCATCCTTCTTCTTCTCATCCTTCTCCTTCTCATCCTTCTCCTTCTTCTCATCCTTCTCCTTCTCCTTCTTCTCATCCTTCTCCTTCTCCTTCTTCTCATCCTTCTCCTTCTCCTTCTCCTTCTTCTCATCCTTCTCCTTCTTCTCATCCTTCTCCTTCTTCTCATCCTTCTCCTTCTCCTTCTTCTCATCCTTCTCCTTCTCCTTCGTCTCATCCTTCTCCTTCTCCTTCTCCTTCCTCATCTCCAAGGGCATTTAAATTAAAGGTACAGTGTTCTGCACTAATTTAAAGGCTCTCTGAAGCCTAGAAACCCTTTAAATAAGTCATCTTCGTAGCGGAGAAATTCGCATCGAATCGAATTTCACACTGGAATTCGCCGAATCAGCCGAATCGAATTTTTCATTTCTTCGCTCATCTCTAGCAATAACCCACCAATTGCTGCATTGTAATGCATTTCAGGAGATGTAACTAGCATCCCCATTCACAGTTTTGTGTGTCTGTACAAGGCATTGGAGGACTCGAAGACTGGGTTCTCTTTAAAATTCCAACCTGGCCCATATCTAGATATACAGCCTGGGTGGCCAGGTAAGGGAAGGCAGCAAGCATATAGCTTTTCCCCTTTCCTGAGCTAGACCAGGTGACATGTCCATCTTGGGGCCCCTAATTATAAAGAAAATTATTCTGGATTACCAAGATTATCAAGTCACCAAGGACACCCATCCCACATCTAGCCCAACTTCCACCCCCCCCCCAACTCCCCATCCCCCTACCTGACCCCCCATGTCCCACTTTCCCCCATTCCTCCTCTCACCCCCCTCCCCAGCCCCCTCTACCTTTTCTCCCCTCCTTGGCCTCCCTCCCTCTCCCACCTGTTTCTCCCCACCTCCCTGTCAAGGTCCTACCTTTCCTCAGGGCTGTGCTGCTCCATGTGCTGGCATCCATCTTAGGTGTATGGAAAGCATTGTGGGATCCTTTATGCTTTCAGTCCTCTACGGCTCCTCCCCCAGGAGGTGGCGGCTTATCACATATAAGTCTGCTGTTTGTAGCTGTCCATTGCATTCGTGTCCTGTCTCTTGCACAGCAACAAGCTCCTGTTTAGCTACTCTTTGCTTTCCTGGATACCGACTCGGCTTTGGCTAAGACTCCTCCTGGCTTCTGACCCCGGCTCTGGCGACCATTCTTCCTGGCTCCTGATCCCGGCTCTGGTGATGACTCTTCCTGGCTCCTGATCCTGGCTCTGGTGACGATTCTTCCTGGCTCCTGATCCCGGCTCTGGTGACGATTCTTCCTGGCTCCTGATCCCGGCTCTGGTGACGATTCTTCCTGGCTCCTGACCCTGGCTCTGGTGACCATTCTTCCTGGCTCCTGATCCCGGCTCTGGCGACGATTCTTCCTGGCTCTTGCTCCTGGCTTTGGCTACGATTTCCGCTGTTGGACTTGCATAGACTCTTGTCTTATTTTTATATTAATAAACCTACCTTTAATTGCACCTCCTTGTGTGTCTGGCTCCTTGCTCCCTGACACTCCCCTAAATTAATTCTCCCTTTCCTTCTGATCCTCCCTCCTTTTTTCCTGTGTTTCCATAGGGTTTCCACCTCATACCTTTAAAACCGAACACATATTATTTACACAGGTTCTGTGACTGATTAAGGTGGTAATAGAAAACACTTAGTAACTCATCAGCATTAAATTAGCCACATAACCTGAGAAATTAATATGTGTTTGGGTTTAAAGGGATGAGGTGGCAACCCTAGTTGGCCCCTCTCCTCCCCTCCCTTCCAGTGCTCACCATCCCTTTGCACTAATAGCAACTGATTTTTCTTCCCACAGATCTTGCTGTTACAGACACACCTGTTTGGGATTCTTCCCCATTTATTTTCAGCATCCAGCAACAGGTCAGCGACCAAAAATTAGTAACTAATCTTTTGATAAGCTTGAGTCCTGTAAAAACTTCCTTTGGATCAGTAGCCAAACTGCACCCAGAGTGATCACACACACACTCCTAAGAATTCTAGGCACACGCTTTTGGTTTCATAGGCCCTTAGATACGGGTCGCATATGTGACAAACGGTCACATAGATCTATTTGTTGTTACTGTTTTAACTTTTTTTTTTATATTTCTTTGCCTTTTTAAATACTTCCACCACAAGCACTGCCACTGATCCCATCCCACCCACTACTACCACTGATCCCATCAACCTCCCCAGCACTGCCACTGATCACACCCTCCCCCCAGCACTGCCACTGATTCCAGGAGTCCTAGCATCCCTAGGAGATTTCTGTCTATTAGTGGGTCCCCTCACCTTCCCAGTCCATGGTTTTCAGGCAGTAAGAAGATGATGTGCTCTAACCTTCAGCAACCAATCAGCAAGATGTAATGATGTGCTGTAATCTCTAGCAATCAATAAGTAAGTGGTAATGAGGTACAGTAACCAACAACATCCAATCAGTGAGCAGCAATAATGTGCAGTGACCTCTATCAACCAGTGAGCAGTAATTATGTGCAGTAACCTCTAGCAAACAATCAGTGAACAGTAGTGATCTGCTGTAAACTCTAACAACCAATCAGTGAGCAGTAATGATGTACAGTAACCTCTAGCAACCATTTTAAGGATGTGTAACAGTAACCTCTAGCAAGCAATGGGTGAGTAGTAGTGATGTGCAGTAAATTCTAGCAGCCAATCAGTGAGAGGTAATAATGTGCAGTAACCTCTAGCAACCAATCAGTGTCCAGTAGTGATGTGCTGTAATCTCTAGCAACTAATCAGTGCACTATAATGTGTGCTGTAACCTCTACAAACCAGTCAGTGAGCTGTAATGATATGCTGTAACCTCCAGCAACTAATTGCAATTGCTGCCTGATCTGCTAAATAAACTGATTGTGAGTCTAGCTGCTATCTATTGTACAGTATGTCTCAGAGCAGGTGGAGAGCAAAATTGCATGGGGGGGGGGCAAGAAAATGTTTGCCCAGGGTCCAATTAATATTAATGGTGGCCCTGATTATACAGGAGTGACGTCACTGCTCTCCAAATATATTATACAGGGGTGGCATAACCACTCTTCAGATATATTATACAGGAGTGACATCACTGCTCTCCAGATAAATTATATAGGAGTGACATCACTGCCCTCCAGATATATTATACAGGGGTGACATAACCACTCTCCAGATATATTATATATGAGTGACATCACGGTCCTCCAAAGATATTATACAGGGGTGGCATAACCACTCTCCAGATATATTATACAGGGGTGACATAACCACTCCCCAGATATATTATATAGGAGTGACATCACTGCTCTCCAAATATAATATATAGGAGTGACATCACTGCCCTCCAGATATATTATATAGGAGTGACATCACTGCTCTCCAGATATATTATACAGGGGTGACATCACTGATCTCCAGATATATTATATAGGAATAACATAACCACTCTCCAGATATATTATATAGGAATGACATCACTGCTCTCCAGATATATTATATATGAGTGACATCACTGCTCTCCAGATATATTATATAGGAGTGACATCACTGCCCTCCAGATATATTATACAGCGGTGACATAACCACTCCAGATATATTATATATGAGTGACATCACTGTCCTCCAAAGATATTATACAGGGGTGACATCACTGCTCTCCAGATATATAGGAGTGACATAACCACTCTCCAGATATATTATACAGGAGTGACATCACTGCTCACCAGATATATTATATAGGAGTGACATAACCACTCTCCAGATATATTATACAGGGGTGATGCTTTTTGGATGCCATGGACGTTTCTCAGTTTCCAGGCAGAAAGAACAGTAAAAATGCAGGCAGGGCACAGGACAAAGCACTAGGGACAAAATGTATGTGAAATGGTTTGATACAGTAATGTAATACTATCAGATTTTAGTGTATTGAGTGAATGTCACATTTTGACATTTTTGAAGTTCCCGCCGATTCCGTCCCTATGCGTCCCGTACATCCCTACGCTCGCAGAGAATGGAACCCAGAAGACGTATGCCGGCATCAGCCGGAGGACATGGCAGGGGACGCTGCAGGGGGGACATTGCAGGAGAGCAGGACAAGGTAAGTGATACAGGGATCACTGGAGAAGCGCTCCAAGGTATTCCCGAATGTAGCTCAGGGGTTACCGCATCTGGTTCTGAAAGTTAACCCCTAGCTACACTCGGGAATACCGCCAGGGAGTTTAACAATCCAGGAATACAGCGCTGTCCTCAGCAGGGCCAGTTCTGTGTGGGAAGCCCACTGTGACTTCCTATGGCTTCACGGCTGGCTCCCCACTGCACATGCACAAGTCATGCTGTTCTATCTGAATGGATCTGTAGCCTCTGAGGAATTGTGACATGTCCCAGGAGGTTGTGGGCAGAGAGGGCAAACTTTTGTTTAGTTTTCCTAGTCGAGCCAAGCAGAGGTGGGAGTTGGTCTTTGTTAAAACTAAGTATTCGCTTTCTAAAAAAGAAATACTTCCAAATTTGACAGGGAGAGGGGCAAAAGGAGGAAAAGCAGAACACCCCTTTTGGATGAAGTTTCATTTTAAACACCGATTCACACTATTGTGCATTATTGCAATGTATGTTAGCACATGTAGGGATCTGTTGCCCACTACTGTCTGAATTTGTATATGCCTGTAAATATAATATGTATGCACTTCCTGTCCCTGGGCTTGGCTTTGAAACCCTGGAAGGAGAAAGTGGAGAGAAAAAGAAAGTCTCATCCATGTGTTATCTCCATGCTGCTAAAGCCCAAGCCAAAAGGGACTATTGTGCAAGTATTCCTATGATCTCAGTGTATCTACAGCTGCTGAGTGTATATCTAAATCCATGTGACAAACAGCATCTCTGCTCTGTCCTTGTTAATATTTTCACATGCAGAGGCCTGTGCTACTGTACAGTATGTCTTGTGGTCACCCCCAACATATTGATGGGTGAACCTGTTTATTGCAATATAGTTTATATGTAGCTTCTGTTATTCTAGTTAGCCATGTCCCTTCTGGTCTGGGATTCTTTAGCTAGATCCAGGTTAGGCATCCGGGAGACACTTCGTGGATCCTAGACTTAGAGGTCTGGTTGCATCTCAGATTAGAAACTATTAGGGAGGGACTAAAGTGTAGAGTAGATCGACTGAATATGAGTTCCAGTGGCACACCACAGTTCCTGCCAGTGAGAAGCTCTGATCCAGGCTGGTTGGACAACAGTTGGAAGAGCTCCTCATGACCACAGATCTTGTTTTCAGATCTCTGACACAAAGACAGATGCTGCACCATCCTTAGGGACCTCTGCAACTGGACTTTGCTGCAACATTCCTCTGGAGGTATCTCTATTAATAACTATATATACCCAAGTATATGTGCACAATTCCAGCAGGACTCCAGCCCTTTGCTGATAATATATGTTTGTATATTGGATGTATGTACTGTTAATAATCTCTGCTTATATAAAGCTTGCATTAGTTCTATACTAGTGTGCATCTATATATTTATGGTTAATGCTATTTTCTGATGGCAGTAGTTCTTCTCCTCCCAATTACTTTGTTTAGATTACTGGTTAACTTCCTAGGTGGTAATAATAGTGGAAATAATATTTCATATTTATTTAATAAAAAAAAAATATTTAGCAACAATAAAAATTTAATTTAACACCTTAGGGGAATAAATAAGCAAAGCCAATGAATGGTGGACACTTGCAGATAATGGTGAAGAACAACAAACAACAGTAATATGATAACAGTGGATTATGGTATAGCATATGTGTGTGTCTATATATATATATAGATATAGATATAGATATATATATACGCACACACACAAATGTTTTTATATATAT
Organism: Staurois parvus; assembly: GCF_062004578.1. Lineage (NCBI taxonomy): Eukaryota > Metazoa > Chordata > Amphibia > Anura > Ranidae > Staurois > Staurois parvus. The sequence continues at coordinate 2,090,720 of NW_028317973.1, read as the reverse complement.
GATTATATATATATGTTTTTATATATAGTTTTTATATGCCTAAATCTTTGTAAGATGTTTTTACATACAATAATTTAAATGATAATCTCAAGCACCAATTTTTCTTTTCTACATATCCAATTTCTTATATATATGTTTTTGTACATTCTTATGTTTGCCCAATAGCCCTGAAGAAGGGGGAGTCTTTGTTCCCCCAAAAAGCGTTGGCTTGATTACTTGTCGATACTCTCAATAAACGATTACAAACTTCCAACTTGTATTTACTGGATATCGGGAGCTCCTTTCTACCTACCTTTGCAAAGGGGAAAGGTTTGCCACTCCCCATTGCAAGGTACACCCCTATGTTGAAAGGCAGATGGCCTTGTCTGGCTTTTGAAGGGGATAGGGTGCATTGTGCTGCCCTCCTTTTACTGGTCACATAGGCTTCATATGGGATATGTATATGGACCTGGTTGGAATATTAAGGGGAACCCCAAGCTGTTTTTTTAGTATTATTTTTAAAGAACTACATTGTGTTGTTCCATACCAGCATGTGCAATTCTAAGGCATCCCCAACTCTAGGGCATCCATAAGCTTATTAAGCTTAAGTTATTTAAACTTCCCCTTTAAACTGCATGAAAAGATACTCTCATCACTAAAAGGTATAAAAAAATATTTTTGCATTGTTATATGCCCCATTGCAGTGCCCAAATACCCATATCAACTTTTACACTATCTGGCATATTATTTTTGAAAATGGTCAGAGAACAATAACTTGTTCACCTCCTATAGACATTTATGGGAAACCTAACTGTAACCAAACTCTGTCATTTGCTAAAAAGCATTAACACTACAAAACACTTATGCCTTCGCTGAAAAATGTTATGCAGCTTCCTGTTTAATGATGAATAAACATATGGATATTGATATTGGTTTCAAGTCTTCATTTCATAGATTAAAAAACACCCCAGTAAATGTTTAAAAGTCTTATTGCCTCCCACACACATGCACAAATGTGTATAAATTGTGCACACATATAAAAATAACAATTGCTAAACACATACTAAGTAACACCATACACAACAAAATGAGGGGCAATATTCACTGTTATTGCTAAAATGATGAGCTTTCAAAGTTTTAAAGATTTAAAGCATCACCTTCGCCAGTTTTGCATGCAATTTTGAGGGTTGCAATGGTATCTGTTTACTCAAAGCAACCTCATTTTTTATATTTAACAAAAATTGGTATTATAATGTTTAAATGAGTATTAAAAAAATGTGAGTGTATTCTTTACATAAAATATAGATTTGCTAAAAATGTAGTACAATTATCATGTGGCATAACAAAAACTTGCAACTGCCTCTATTCTACATGGTATCTGCTATAGAAAAAAAAAATATTTTTTTTTTTTGGGGGGGGGGGGGGTTTAAGTAATCTTTGGACTTAAAATGTGAAATTTAATATGTAGAAACCCTGTATAATAATAATATGTGCACACAAATAAACATCAGTGAAAGAGTTAAAGAATATGTGTTCCTTTAATATGCTTTTTAAGGCCACATTCCTGGGGAGGAGGTCAGAATTTCTATAAAATAGTTTACTAAGTCATAGGGCATTAGCTTTTCAGGGATGCTCAACCTTTATTTCAATATCTACCTAACCAATTATTGCACCTAGTGCACATTTGTGCCACAATTTCCTTTTATTTTGATGGAAAACCATCTGGAAATGTCTAGAGGACTTATTTATATTTTTCTTTTGCAAATGTTGATAGGAATTGATATAACTCCTCTTTGAAGCCATTCCTTTTCAGTAGAATTTTCCTTTAAATGGCATTTCCAAGATATTGTTTTATATCTCCCAATAAGTAGACTACAAAAAAGAATATGTCATCACAAGCTATTAAGGGGCACATTGAAGGGCTATGATGATTGGCAAATTGCAGGTCATCATAAGACAAAAGTTATAACTAGTGACCCAGAGGAGTTCCTGGTCAGTAACTTCCATTAATTTTTTAACCATCATACTTCAACAAGTCAGTTTGAGCAGTACTATTCAAAATTTGAGAGTCTTTTACAGATAAATGAATCAAATGAAGTTTCATGCTGGAAAACCTTTTTGCATATTATACCTCCTGTTCACAAAATAAACAAGATGAACACTCTTTTCTGTAAAATGTAAATATGCGTCAATTTTATGTTGTTGGATAAGGGGGGGGAAAAAATAAATGTACTGATCACTTGAAGTGCACGCACATTTTTGCATTTTATTAATATTTACCAATTGGCAGATCAAATTAAAACATGATGAAATTTACCAAACATAGCATGGGTTGTAAGGGATTAGAACGTGCTCCTCCCTCTCCTATCTTTTCTAGCTTTGTAAAATCAACCACATAACACAAGACCTCTGCTTGTGCAACTGTCTGGTGAATGATGAATGCAAATACACTCTCTGGCCACTTTATTAGGTACACCATGTTAGTACCCGGTTGGACCCCCTATTACCTTCAGAACTGCCTTAATTCCTTGTGGCAAAGATTCAACAAGGTGTTGGAAACATTCCTCAGAGATTTTGGTCCATTTTGACATGAGTTACTGTTGCCTTTCTATCATCTCGGACCAGTCTGCCCAATCTCCTCTGACCTCTGACATCAGCAAGGCATTTTTGTCCACACAACAGCCGCTTACTGGATATTTTCTCTTTTTCGGGCCATTCTCTGTAAACCCTAGAAATGGTTGTGTGTGAAATTCCCTGTAAATCAGCAGTTTTTGAAATATTCAGACCAGATCGTCTGCACCAACAGCTATGCCACAATCAAAGTCACTTAAATCCCCTTTTTTCCCCATTCTGATGCTCGGTTTTAACTTCATAAAGGCGTCTTCACCACGTCTACATACATAAATGCATTGAGTTGCTGCTATGTGATTAGCTGATTATCAAATTGTATTGCCAAGCAATTGAACAGGTGCGCCTAATAAAGTGGCCAGTGAGTATATGTAACATGACATGGGTTTCAATCCTTTAATTCATGAATTTAAAAAAACACACCCCAAGATACAGCCATGGCCGAAATTGTTGGCACCCTTGATATTTTTCCTGAAAATCAAGTATTTCACACAAAAAAGGTATTGCATTAACACATGTTTTGCTATACACATGTTTATTCCCTTTGTATGTATTGGAACAAATATAAAACAGAGGCAGAAAAGCAAATATGACATAATGTCACACAAAACCCCAAAAATGGGCTGGACAAAAGTATTGGCACCCTTAACTTAATATTTGGTTGCACACCCTTTGGAAAACATAACTGAAATCAGTCGCTTCCTATAACCATCAATAAGCTTCTGACACCTCTCACCCGGAATTTTGGACCACTCTTCCTTTGCAAACAGCTCCAGGTCTCTCTTATTGGAAGGACACCTTTTCCCAACAGCAATTTTAAGATCTCTCCACAGGTGTTCAATGGGATTTAGATCTGGGCTCATTGCTGGCCACTTCAGAACTCTCCAGCGCTTCTTTGCCATCCATTTCTGAGTGCTTTTTGACGTATGTTTGGGGTCATTGTCCTGCTGGAAGACCCAGGATCTTGGACGCAAACCCAGCTTTCTGACACTGGGCCCTACAGTGCGACCCAAAATCCTTTGGTAATCCTCAGATTTCATGATGCCTTGCACACAGTCAAGGCACCCAGTGCCAGAGGCAGCAAAACAACCCCAAAACATCATTGAACCTCCACCATATTTTACCGTAGGTACTGTGTTTTGTTCTTTGTAGGCCTCATTCCGTTTTCGGTAAACAGTAGAATGATGTGCTTTACCGAAAAGCTCTATCTTGGTCTCATCTGTCCACAAGACGTTTTCCCAGAAGGCTTTTGGCTTACTCAAGTACATTTTGGCAAACTGTAGTCTTGCTTTTTTATGTCTCTGTGTCAGCAGTGGGGTCCTCCTGGGTCTCCTGCCATAGCGTTTCATTTCATTTAAATGTCGACGGATAGTTCGCGCTGACACTGATGCTCCCTGAGCCTGCAGGACAGCTTGAATGTCTTTGGAACATGTTTGGGGCTGCTTATCCACCATCCGGACTATTCTGCGTTGCAATCTTTCATCAATTTTCCTCATCCGTCCACGACCAGGGAGATTAGCTACAGTGCCATGGGTTGCAAACTTCTTGATAATGTTGCGCACTGTGGACAAAGGCAAATCTAGTTCTCTGGAGATGGACTTGTAACCTTGAGATTGTTGATATTTTGCCACAATTTTGGTTCTCAGGTCCTCAGACAGTTCTCGTCTCCTCTTTCTGTTGTCCATGCTTAGTGTGGCACAGACAGACACACAATGCAAAGGTTAAGTGAACGTCTCTCCTTTTTATCTGCTTTCAGGTGTGATTTCTATATTGCCCACACCTGTTACTTGCCCCAGGTGAGTTTACAGGAGCATCACATGCTTGTAACATTCTTATTTATCCGCAGTTGTGAAAGGGTGCCAATACTTTTGTCCAGCCCATTTTTGGAGGTTTGTGTGACATTATGTCGAATTTGCTTTCTTTCCTCCCTTTTTTTGTTTTGTCCCAATACACACAAAGGGAATAAACATGTGTATAGCAAAACATGTGTTAATGCAATACGTTTCGTGAGAAATACATGATTTCCTGGAGAAATATCAAGGGTGCCAACAATTTCGGCCATGACTGTATGTTTAAAAGACCCCCCCCTCCCTGTAAACATATATTCATACACATACAAAAATGACAATGGCAGATATTAACACATATTATCATTCACTGCTAACTTCAAAATGAGATGCTCTAAAGATTTTTAAAGTATCACTAATAGACAATTGTGGGTACCATAGTTTATTGTGTGCATTTTTTAGGCTTGAAATATTTGGGATCTGTTTTGAGGTTCTGAGCCCATATTTAATCAAGATGCCTTTGTATTCCCATTGACTTGCAAAATGAAAAACAGTCCTCGTGCAAACAAATGCCAGTGTACATAAGTACTTAGGGTAGGAAGAAGGTTTTATCAAGCTCATACAGTTGGGGTATATGGGAGTGCGCATAAGGTACCAAGAGAGAGTGGCATTTCTGGGCATGTGGCAGCATGGCATATGATGAAAGTGTTAGCATCAGCATCTGCACATGTCAAGTTTTCCATACAGAGAATAGTGTAAAATAAATACATCAAACAGCAAAGATCTCAGTACCTTTGTGATACATGCTGAGGACAAAAAAACACAAATAATCTCATGCCAATTTAAGAGTTGTTTATCCACTCTTATTCTTCATAAAACAACGAGTCTTCCCTGATAGACAATATTAAACAAAGAACGTTTCCAGCCACCTCGACCGTAGTCTTGAATATCTCTGGGCTTAGACTCTCTGGCCCAACAGTAAAGTGCTCTCCAAAATTGTTGTTGGTCAACAGCCATGCATTTTGCTTCTTCTCCCAACTGGCACTGCTCAACCCTCTTATCCAGCAATTAAGGCTGTAGATGCCAGGTGCAAAACCTAAAATGAGCTGGTGTCACCAACATACACTCCACTATAGACTTGTAAAAGCACTATGAGTTATAATTTACAGAGCAACTAATAAATAGGTCAAATCCACTAAAATAACCTCTAAATAGTTTCTTTGTTTCTTTATTTAGTTAGTTATGAGACACATTATTTTTAAACTGAGATGATGTACTGCCTGTGTATCTGTAATGAGATAAAACCACAGCAGACTGAAAGAAAATCCATGCAAGGAAACATATTTTCCTGCTAGAAATAACTGCTTTCCTGTGTAGTCTTCTAACCTGTTATTTCAAAACTGTTGTAAACAACTGGTTGGAAAATGAAAAAATAAATAACACGCCAAGATATAAAAAAAAAATGAACACACGACTTTGTTTCAGACCCAGCAACTGCACCTGAATTACTGCTTAGCCTTTAAATATATTTATACCATTTAGACTTTGAGTACTTGTTTAGGTACTGTACATACACTCAAAAGGAGCCTAACAGTATAGAAGTATGAAAGTAGTCTTTACTGCCCTGTCCTTGAAGGTGGAGAATTTGTGGTAGATAGATCCTTATCTTCTCAAAATACCTACCAACTTCAGAATTCAAAGTGGAACTTTACTCTATCAATCAACATGGACTATTTCTAATTCTTATGCTGCTAGCATTAGTAAATAGATAGGAAAGTATATTATGTTTCCTTGTTTTAACCTTTTGTTTTGCTTTCCTTCATTTACTTCCTGGTTTCCATGCCTAGGCAAATGATGTAATGCATCCCAGGAGTCCTCAGGAGAGGAGGGAGGGTTCTTAGCTCAGCCTATGCCTGAGCTAAGGACAGATGGATTCCAGTAAGTAACTGTTACATGAATCATCTGCCCTTACTCAAGATGGCCACCACCATAAATACCAGGAGGTGTTTTTCATAAAAATAAAGCATGGAAACATGGATGATGGAGAAGATTGTTTTGAATATTACAATTAATTATATAGCATTTTTGGTTTGTGGTGCTCTGATGCAGTGCAGTTCCACTTTAGGAAAGAGGGATATCTGAATGCAGAAATTATATGCAACACACATAGCATGCAGCTATGAAAAATTGGTGTGGCAACATTGCACTGAATGTTTGGCATGGCTAAAGGGCATAGTTAAAGTCTGATTCTACTATACACTACAGGCATGTGCCTCAATTTTTGTACCCCTTTACTATTCCACAACCAAAGTCTCAAAGGCGCTTATCAACCTCAGGACAGAAAACATTTTTTTAAATTGTAAATTCTTGCTTTAAAACAGGGGTGTCCAGCCTTTTGACTTTCCTGGGCTACACTGAAAGAAGAAGAATTGTTTTGGGCCACACATAAAATACACTAACAATAAGGATAGCTAATGAGCAGAAACAGTCCAGCAGATCACAAATTAACGTTCACTGGTATAGATGATGTACCAGTGATTAAACTTTTTTTTGTAATATATTTTATTATAAAAGTAAAAGAAGGCAACATAAAACCTGTGTGATATTTGATGCTGTTTTTGATAAACTAATGCATCAGTATCTGGTTGGATGGATGTAGTAGCAACTCTCAATGAATTCTCAAGGTTCTAATTTTGCCCTTCGTGTGCTTTATTCTTGAAAATAGTTGCTCACAAATATAGGTGCTGCTGAAAACCGATGATATTAATAAGGCGGGATTGTGAGGAATGGGATATTTTTCTTTGAGAAGATAAAACCTATCCAGCAAACCTATCCAGTCCAGTAAAGAGACTATGTCAGATCTTTCTTTGGCCGCATGTGTTCACTAAGTAAACACATTTTTACAGAAAATTGGTAAAAAAATATATTTTTAAGTAACTGTACAAGTTTGTGTTGGGCCACATTCATAGCCATCTTGGGCTGTATGCAACCTGTGGGACGCAGGTTGGATACCCCTGCTTTAAAGTAGTGCTAAAGGCAAATTTTTGAAAATTTTAAATGATAAACATGTTATACTAACCTGCCTGCTCTGTGCAATGGTTTTGAACAGAGTGGCCCCAAATCTCTTCTTCTGGGGTCCCCCATCAGCAATCTTGGCTCTTTCTCTTCTCCATGTGCCCTCATAACAGGTCGCTTGTTATGGGGGTACACAGTGTATGCTCACTCCCAAGCTGTGTGTGTCTATGGTGCTACACACCATAGACACACACAGCATGGCTAGGCCCTGCCTACTACTTCCTCCTCAAAGCATTTGCCTGACAGCAGCAAGAGCCAACAGCTACTGCTGCTACATAAGTCCCTATATGAAAAGGAAAAGAATGGTGAGAAGAGATGCAGTGTTGCAAAGCGCTGGATCAAATGAGGACTCAGGTAAGTATTTAGGGAGGTGGGAGAGGACAGAGATCTGTAAAACATTTTTAACCTTAACGCAGGGAATGCATTAAGGTAAAAAAAACATTTTGGCTTTAGAACCACTTTAAATATGCCTCTCTGTATACAGAATATATAAATAAATTTAACACTTAAAAATTACAAACACCTTGTTGAGAAGTATGCAAAGAACACTATGGGCTTACAGAGTACTTTAGTCAGGAGTATGCAACTTATGAAACAACGTATACTAATCAGGAAAACGTAATGTACAAATCTGTGTATTGAGTGCAGGAGCCTGAACTATAACACACACAAAATATTATATAAAATGCAGTGGTCAGGACTATGTAACAGCACAGCATATAATGGTGAATAGGGTTAGTGTGAAGATAGTATCTGAGGACCCCCAAAGTGAAGGGGTAAGTTGGGTTTCAAACAGTTTTGCCCTCTTTTCTCTATCATTTGCAAGTCTGCAAGAGATTATTTAGATTTAGGTCTATCGCTTATGCCCAGGCAGTGACAATTTTTTAAAGGCACTCATTCCCTGAATCCCTCTCACATAAGCACACAGCTAAAGTAATGGAATGCTTCCCAACAGTTTAAGAGAAACACAATCAAAGGAATGCAGAAATGCAGGGGTTAGGTGTATGTAGGGTACAACATAGCATATAAAGTGCAGTGGTCAGGTGTATGTAATGTACAATACAACTTACTAATGCAGTGGTCAAAAGAATATACTATAGATCACCGAGTGCAATGATCAGGAGTATGTAATATACAGCACAGTGAATAGAACGTACTGGCCAGGAGTACCATAAGTGCTCCATTGCAGGTGAGTGGAATTAAAAAAAACATTGGTAGTTAAGGGGGAGGAAAAATGTTTTGAATTCAGGGATAAATATATAAATTCCTTTGTTTGTTAGTAGGAGGAATTAGAATGCCATGTTATTGCTGTTCAGGGTTAGAAAAAATATCCCCCAGCATCAGGGATCAGTTGGAGTAAGAATGGCTTTGGTGCTGGTGGACAGTGCAAAGAAGCATACCCTGGCACCAGTGTTCAATGGGAGTTAAAATTGCCCTAGTGACAGTGGTCAGAAGAGTACCCCATTGTCAGTGGTCAGTGAAAGGGAAAAATGCTCTGTGCCTGTGCTGGGGGAAAAAGAATACCCCTGTACCAGTCAGTGGGAGGAAAGAAATGCTATGAATTCTTTGGTCAGATTAGGGAAAATGCCCCAATATCAGTGATCAGTAGTAGAAAAAAATGTTCTGGTGTCTGTAATCAGTGTGCCTGGCTTTAATTTGCACAAAAATCCCAAACTGAAAATTGGTGGCAAACTGAAAAAAATTGATAAACAATTCTGCCCATTTTCAAGGCTAATAGTTAAGGGCATGGGGTGCGAGACCATGCCATGGGAGAGATGTACAAATGAGAAGTCCTCTTTTTAATGTGACTTTGAGAGTGACAAAGGAAAAACACCAATCCATTAAATTACATGCTTGGGAGATGCCGGTAAACTACTGTATATGTGGTGTAAGCAGTGTGAGTTTCATGAAGAGTAACACCATATTCTGGCATCAAATAATTTAAATGTGTAATTGATTTTTAAACTTTTATTTCTATCCTGGCCTTACTACATGAGCAGCACCCCAACCTGATTTTTTTCAACTTGGTATAAAAGGCTTTTAAGTGGTTTCGGCTGTGACACCTGATTTTTTTATCAGTTGGTAATAGGTTTGAATTAACTGGTGGAAATAGCAACCATAACAGATTTAAAAGCTATAGAGAAGTTTAGTCTGTATAATCTCTATAAATTCTACAATCTCCCTCCCATCCCCTTATGCCCAAATATTATCCAAATATTCAAAATATAGACTTCAAGTATGTGTTTATTTTTCTTTACTGTATGTAAATGAGAAATGGGTTGGGTCCTGAAATGCTTCACTATAGCAATGGTTGTAAAAATCCTTTTACCTTTTAAAGCCAACCAGGCAACAAAAGACGTCAAACGATTTTCATTCTGAAGCAGGTCCCTCACCTTGGATGATACTATCGGCATATGCTTCTGCCGTGCCACTGGTCAAGTTTTGTTGCGCTCCATTTGCTACTGTACTCCATGATTGCCTTTGATGATACAGGTAAGTGACACATGGTCACTTACCTGTAAGTGTTTTTAAGCACTACACTCATATATCATCAAGAGGTTTGCCCTCTTGCTTCTTATTCTGTGAAATTGATCTTAGATCTCTTAACCAATGCCATTGCCCCAGATTGAGATACAGTACTCCAAGCAATCACAGATGTAGATAATCAAAATTTAGAGTGGAATTCAAGCCTAACTCTAACTATCTTTAAAAATGTTTCCTCCTCATACCTATCCTGAGTACCCTATGTAAAAAAGATCTGTATACTTACAGTTGTGTTCAAAATAATAGCAGTGTGTTGAAAAAAGTGAATAAAGCTCAAAATCCTTCTAATAGCTTTTATTTCCATACACACAAATGCATCAGGAACACTACACATTCTATTCCAAATCAAAACATGAAGAAAAATATATAAAATTTGTGTTGTTCCTCTAAAAAAATTGAAGAAAAGTGAATATTAGACTGTTCAAAAAAATAGCAGTGTTTGTATTCTTCTTTACAAACTCAAACATTCACTATATAAACTGAAAAATGTTTGAAGATTTTGCTTTCCTTATGAATCACTTAATTAATATTTAGTTGTATAAGCACTGTTTCTGAGAACTGCTGTACATCTGTGTTGCATGGAGTCAACCAACTTCTGGCACCTGTGAACAGGTATTCCAGCCCAGGATGATTGGACTACATTCCACAGTTCTTCTCTATTTCTTGTTTTGCCTCAGAAACTGCATTTTTGATGTCACCCCACAAGTTTTCTATTGGATTAAGATCCGGGGATTGGGCTGGCCACTCCATAACGTCAATCTTGTTGGTCTGGAAGCAAGATGTTGCATGTTTACTGGTGTGTTTGGGGTCGTTGTCTTGTTGGAACACCCATTTCAAGGGCATTTCCTCTTCAGCATAAGGCAGCATGACCTCTTCAAGTATTCTGATGTATTCAAACTGATCCATGATCCCTGGTATGCGATAAATAGGCCCAACACCGTAGTATGAGAAACATCCCCATATCATGATGCTTGCGCAACCATGCTTCACTGTCTTCACAGTGTACTGTGGCTTGAATTCAGTGTTTGGGGGTCGTCTGACAAACTGTCTCCGGCCACTAGACCCAAAAAGAACAATCTTACTTTCATCAGTCCACAAAATGTTGCGCCATTTCTCTTTAGGCCAGTCAATGTGCTCTTTGGCAAATTGTAACCTCTTCGGCACATGTCTTTTTTTCAACAGTGGGACTTTACGGGGGCTTCTTGCAGATAGCTTGGCTTCACATATCTTCTAATTGTAACAGTACTCACAGGTAACTTTAGATCTTCTTTGATCTTCCTGGAGCTGATTGTTGGCTGAGTCCTTGCCATTTTGGCTATTCTTCTATCCATTCGAATGGTAGTTTTTCACTTTCTTCCACGTCTTTCAGGTTTTGGTTGCCATTTTAAAGCATTTGCGATCATTTTAGCTGAGCATCCTATCATTTTCTGCACTTCTTTATATGTTCTCCCCTCTCCAATCAACGTTTTAATCAAGGTACGCTGTTCTTCTGAACAATGTCTGGAACGACCCATTTTCCTCAGAATTTCAGAGAGAAATGCACTGTAACCAGCATGTACAATATTTGCTGCCTTCCTTCCTTAAATAAGGGCAATAATTGCCACCTGTTTTTCAAAGAATGAATGACCTCACTAATAGAACTCCACACTGCTATTATTTTGAACATGCCCTTTTCAATTAGTGATTCAATTACACAGAATCAGCAGCATGCATGGCATGACAGTGGGGTCTGTTGGATTTCTATTACACCTGCTATTAAATTATTTGCCATGTAGAAATATCATTTCTACCAAAAACAGTGATTGATCAGGTTAGTGATGTCTGACTGCTATTATTTTGAACACAACTTTACCTTTTTTAGTCCACTCTGGTCATGTGATTTTGCAGCCCAGGTCACTTCTGTCCATGAGCTGCTGTAGGGGAGAGGAGGGATGGGAGTCTATGGATGACATCATGATTCCTGGATTTTCCAGCTCTTGTCGAGCACTCCATGACATAGGGGAGTTGGAGCTGCTAGATCACGTAATGGGACCGAAAAAAAAGGAAATAGATCGATCTTGTTTACACAGGATAGGTACATTTTAAAGAATGGTTAGCGTTAGGCTTGAATTCCACTTTAATATAACCTGCACATTTGCACCAAACACCAAACACCATCGAGGAAGCCTGCATGAGGAAATGTGTCAGATCACATGTGGCTGGATCCTGACCGGAACTGTTGCTTTACTGGACATACTACACGTTGCCATTTGCACTCTATGTATGTTCAGTGAGATTGTTCCTGCAGCATTAAATTAATGTTTACAGCTATGGGACATTTTCATTTAGTTTTGGAGGCTTCATTATATGTTACCACATGTGGTGCCACTTATTGTCTCTACTTAAAGGGGACTACTGCATGGACTCAAGGACCCAGTATGGCTTTTTTAATTACTTACTAATGCATACAGTAATCTTTTTGATATACAGCATGTAGACAGGTGCTGAATTACGTATACCTCAGCAGTGGTAGAATATGTGATTCCTATGTTGGTCAACGCATCTTACATTCTAGCTGAATTAAACATTCTGGTTATCAGACAATATATGCTTGTGTAAACTATAACTTCTCTTGAATTATAAAGCACGTTTCGTGCATTATCGCAAGAACATTATCCCATCCATGTGGGCACTTTATGTGATTTTTTTCAGAACATCTATTTCAAGACCTTATGTTTTTCATTCATGGCACAATAGTGGTGTAATTTAGTTCACCAACAGGAACCTCTTTCAGTACAAGTCAGATTTCTATGAATAACCTGTAATTGTTGGCAATGTGCAAATTATATTAAAGTGGTTCTTCACTCCTAAAATAAACTTTCCTCCTCTTCAACCTTCCCCCCACTCCGCTACATAAAAATCTATCTTTTTTTGTGTGTGTAAAGTGTAAAGGATTTGACCCACTTCCATCTTCCATTGTCACCTAGGCAAATGACGTACAGTGCTCACAGTTCCTCCAGGGATATGGACGTCACATATTGTAGGAGATATAGTTTTACCAGAATGGGGTGCGCCTAGTGGTGCTTTATCGGGAGGCAGCTGCCTGAACATGGAAGAAATGGCAATCTCCCTCTGACTTCACAGAACAAAATGGTAGCACAGGAGCTGAGCAATAGCAGCAGAGGTGGATCACAGCAAGAAAACGCCGGATCCGCTGGGTGGGTGAGTATCTGAATTGAGGACAACCCAGCATTAAGTAAGCAAGGATTAAAAAAAAAAATTAAGGGTGGGGGTGGGAGGAGATGGGGTAGAGAAGGGGTTTACTAGTAATTATCTGTATTCAAATGGAGAGGAATCAAAGGGAACAGATCAAAAAAAGAACAGAGGGAATGAATGAGATTAAGTTTATGACCTATAATGTGAAAGGGCTAAACTCACCCAGCAAAAGACATAAGATATTGAGGGAGGTCCAACAATACTCAATAGATATAATATTCTTCCAAGAGACTCACCTAACTAGAAATATAAATGTGAAATTAGATTTGAAGCATTATCAAACATGGATATATGCAGATTCACCTGTAAAGGGGGCAAAAGGAGTAGCAATTGGTTTTTCAGTAAAAGTTGATTTCCAATTGGAGGATAGAATGGAAGATTTGGAATGTCGAATCTTGTTTATCAGGGGGAAATTATTAGGAAAGGAATATATACTCGCTAACATATATTGCCCAAATAAAAACCCAGCGGGATTTTTGGAAGGGACATTAAGGAAACTTATGGAGTTTAAAAAGGGGAACCTGGTCGTGGTGGAGGATTTTAATCTGTGTTTGGACCCCAGATGGGATGTGTCATCTGAGGGGAGGAGAGAAGGAGAGAGGAGTCTTAAATCTTTGAAGGGGGTATTGTATAGATATCAGTTGGTTGATGTGTGGAGGATAAACCATCCGAGGGAAAAAGATTACACCTTTTTCTCACATGCCCATGGTACATATTGAAGATTGGATTATATAATGGTGGAGCATAGACAGTTGGAGATAGTAAAAGAATCTAAGATTGAAGTTATATCATTATCAGATCATGCCCCAGTCACAATGAGGTTTCAAATGGGGAGTGGAGAAGATAAAACATTATCTTGGAAATTGAATGATTCACTTTTACAGGATCCTGAAGTGAAGAAGAGGATAAAAAGGGAAATTGAACAATTTTTTTAGATAAATGAGACCGAGGGAATGTCAGAGGCAATAGTGTTAGAGTCACATAAAGCTTACATCAGAGGAATATTGATTTCCATAGGCATAGAGAAGAAGAAGGAAAGGGGAAAAAAAAAAAACAGGCCATAGAAGAACTGCAAAAACTAGAACAAACTCACAAAAAGGAAAAGGGGATGGATAAATATCAGAAGATAATACAAAAAAGGGATGAGCTGAAAGAACTGATGGAACAGGATCCTAGGAGGATATTTAATAGAATGGCAAAAGAAAGATATCAATGGGGGAATAAACCAGAAAAATATTTAATGAGAAGACTCAGGAATTATTATTATTATTATTATACAGTATTTATAAAGCGCTGATAGTTCACTCAGCGCTGTACATTACAAAGGGGGACAGAACATGTGACAGAACAATACCAATACAATGCAAAACATGAGGGGATCGAGGAATAAACAGGCGAGGAATTTTATTGAAAACATTAGTGACGGGAAGGGAGAGAATTTGTTTAAAACATCTGATACTGCTAGGAGGTTTCATAATTACTATAGTGAACTTTATAATGTAAGAAAGGATAAGTATGGGGGAAGTAAAGATGAGGAGGAGAAAAGAATACAGGACTATTTAAGTGAGGTGGAGCTCCCAAATATAGCAAAGGAAAAACTAGAAAATCTCGAAAGCCCGATCACCCCCAAGGAAATTAATGTTGCTTTAAAAAATACGAAAGTGGGTAAGAGTCCCCGGCCAGATGGGTATACAGCAAGATACCTGAAAAAATGTAAAGTGATATTGGTTCCCAAAATATGTAAATATATGAATGTGATAGGAGAGGGAGTAGAAATGAGGGAAGAATCCCTCAAGGCTTATATCACCCTCCTTTTGAAGGAGGGGAAGGATAGGTCTCAGTGTGCAAGCTATAGGCCGATTTCATTTCTAAACGTTGATACCAAATTGTACGCAAAAGTACTGGCTGCAAGGTTGAAGGATCTGATGTCCGAATGGGTGCATTTAGATCAGGTGGGTTTTATACCAGGGAGAGAGGGGAGGGACAACGGTCTGAGATCTTTGATGTTGGTACAAAAAGCTAAAAAGGAAAAAACATCTGCGATCTTATTGTCGATCGATGCGGAAAAGGCATTTGAGAGGGTCAACTGGGGGTTTATGTTTGACACGCTTGAAAAATTGGGGCTGGGACCTAAAATGATGAATTGGATAAAAGGATTATATAAGAACCCATCAGCGGTGGTAAAGGTAAATGGAACCTTATCCCAGTTTTTCAGGATGAATAATGGAACTAGGCAGGGTTGCCCCCTCTCCCCCATGTTGTTTGTGTTGTCATTAAAACCATTGTTGGAGAGGAACAGGAAAAGTAATGACATAAAAGGGTTAAAAATAGGAGATAGGGAACACAAAGTCGCTGCTTATGCAGACAACATGCTGTTATACGTGGCTAACCCTAGGACAAAAGCATATACCAAATAAACTATATTCTCCTGATAAATGAAATAAAAGACGAGCTGAAAAGACTAGTAAAAAGGGGGGCCTCGTGGATTGGAAGAATTATTTTGGTCAAGATGGTGATACTCCCAAAAATTCTGTATAAGTTTCAGATGCTCCCGATATCTTTACTGGGAAATTTCTTTGTAATAATTAGAAAGATGATTACTAAGTTAATATGGGCAAATAAGAGGCCTAGGATTAGTTATAAAGTGTTATGCAGAGTAAAAGCAAATGGAGGACTGGGGTTACCGAATATAAAGAAGTATTATACAGCTGTAATATTGTCACGGGTGATAGATTGTTTTTTTAATTAGGGAAAAGTTGGGTAAAGATAGAAGGGGAATTAAATAAATCATAATTAGATAAAATGATTTGGATAACTCATGGGTTTCGTACATTAGATGTAGAAACGAGTAAATTGGATACATGGGACAGATTACACAATAAGGAAAAATGGGAATTTAATACACTTTTGATACCACTAGTGGGAACAGATTTTTTTGCACCAGGAAATGTTAAAATAAGTGGAAGATGGATAAAGGATAAAAACGCACGCTTGAAAGATATTATAAAAGGGGGGAGATTATGCACGTTTCAGAATTTAAAAAATAATAAGAATTTGTTTGTTAGAATAGATGAATGGAAGTATAACCAGTTGTCTCATTTCATTGCAAATTTACCACAACCATTTAGGGATGTAGGAGAAATGAACCCGTTTGAAAAACTAATGAATGCTGAATTAAGCCCAAAACATATCACCTCTAGGATATATAAAATCCTTGTGTACTTAGATGATGTAGAGCCCCCTGGATATTTAAGTAAATGGGAAAGGAAACTAGGAATAAAAATCAACCCTCAGTAAAGGGAAGGTATTTTTAACCTAACACACAAGGTAATAAACAGGTGCGCAGTAGAGATGAACTACAAATGCTTGGCGAGATGGTATTTAACACTCAGTATAACCCATAAGCAGCAAGGGGAAAGCTCCCCATGGTGCTGGAGAGGATGTGGAGAAAAGAGCAATATGGAGACCATCTGGTGGAGTTGCCCGAAGATACAGGTTTATTGGAGGGAAATAGCGTATTATATCAAGGAAATATGTGGGGTAGATATTCAAGGGGACCCACAAAAATGCTTATTCTTCTATTCTGAGCCCATGGGAATAAAGTATTGTGCCATTTAATCAGTGCAGCAAAGGGTTTGATACCAAAATTTTGGTTAGTGGCAGAGGTTCCGAGGGTGGTGGATTGGATAGATAGAGTGGAAGGCATTTTCAGAATGGAAGAACTGAGAAGTTTAAAAGAGGATAACATGGGAATATTTAAAAGAATATGGAGTGTTTGGTTAAATTTTAAAACCGCAGAATCGTATACAGAACTAATTAAAGAAAAGGAGGTAGCCTAAGAAATCACGATGAGATTGGTCGGAATAACAAGTTATGGAGAAATGGATACAGATAGAGAAATATAAGACAATGATGGGGGATGGGGGGAATGGGTGAGGTGTGGGAGATGGAGGGGTTATAGAACGTATTTATTCATTTAGGGGAGAAAATAAAAAAGTATATTTTGGAAGATGGAATGTTTTAATGTTGTTTGTATAAGTATGAAATTAAAAGTTATAAAAAAAAATAAAAAATAAAAATAAATGGGCGAAGGTTCCTCTTAGGACTTCTGTATTTACTTCACGTTAGGGCCCTGGTATTTTAGGAAACAATATATCAAGACCAATTGGCATAATATAACTAATAAAGTTTGCTATATTTTATTGACACTTAGTTCTTTTTGTGCAGATTCATTATCCCGTTAACTCTCGATTGAACAGAATGCTTTCAACATTATAGAACATATTATCAAGGTCCTACCTTTCCTCAGGGCTTGTGCTGCTCCATGTGCTGGCATCCATCTTAGGTCTGCAAAGCATTGTGGGATCCTTTATGCTTTCAACCCTCTGCGGCTCCTCCCAGGAGATGGCGGCTTATCACATTTAAGTCTGCTGTTTGCAGCTGTCCATTGCATTCGTGTCCTGTCTGTTCCACAGCAGCAAGCTCCTGTTCAGTTAACTCTTTGCTCTCCTGGATACCGACTCAGCTTTGGCTAAGACTCCTCCTGGCTTCTGACCCCGGCACTGGCGACCATTGTTCCTGGCTTCTGACCCCGGCACTGGCGACCATTGTTCCTGGCTTCTGACCCCGGCTCTGGCGACCATTCTTCCTTGCTTCTGACCCCAGCTTTGGCTACGATTCCCGCTGGTTGCACAGCAGCAAGCTCCTGTTCAGTTAACTCTTTGCTCTCCTGGATACCGACTCGGCTTTGGCTAAGACTCCTCCTGGCTTCTGACCCCGGCTCTGGCGACCATTCTTCCTGGCTTCTGACCCCGGCTCTGGCAACCATTCTTCCTGGCTTCTGACCCCAGCTTTGGCTACGATTCCCGCTGGTTCTCGACTTGATTATCCTGGAAGACGACCTCGGCAGGAGAACTTCTGTCCTACCAAGTCATCCGCTGTTGCTGTCGGACTTGCATAGACTCTTGCCTTGTTTCTGTGTAAATAAACCTACATTTAATTGCACCTCCTTGTGTGTCTGGCTCCTCGCACCCTTACACATATCCAGTTGAATGTGACTAACTACTACTAGCCGTACTGTGACCTGGATAAATTAAATCCTTTGTAAAGCTGATTTTTAAAAAAAAATTTTCAGCCTATGTTCACATATGTTGCAGCTGATGACTTTTTCTGGCACATTTTGTAGTGCATTATTTATTGCGTTTTTTACGCTTTTTTGTTTTTGCCAGTGGGAAAGCATGTTTTACGTTAGGGTTAGCGGTAATCATTAGGGTTAGGGATAGCAGTAATTGTTAGCATTAGAATGCTAACTCTGTCAATTAACACTAACCCTAATCCTAACAATTACCACTAACCCTTACAATTACCATTAACCCTAACCCTAACAATTTACTCTAACCCTAACTCTGACAATTACCACTAACCCTAACAATTACCTCTAACCCTAACTCTAACTTTAACCCTAACTCTAATCCTGACCCTTACTCTTCTTCAGGGACTCTCACTCCTGATTGGCTGAGGCAGCAGCGTGAGCCATTGGTATCGCTTAACTCTAACCCTAAATGTAACTCAAACTCTCACCCTAACTCTAACCTTTACCCTAACCCTAACTCTAGCTCTAGCCCTTACCCTAACCCTAGCTATAACTCTAACCTTTACCCTAACCCTAACCCTAAATCTAGCAATAACCCTTACCCTAACCCTAACTCTAACCCTTACCCTAACCCTAACTCTAACTCTAGCCGTAACACTAACCCTTACCCTGATGCTAACTCTAGCTCTAGCTCTAACCCTTACCCTAACTGTAACCCTAACTCTAGCCCTAACTCTAACCTTTACCTTCACCATAACTCTAGCCCTAACTCTATCCCTTACTCTAACCCTTACCCTAACTCTAGCCCTAACTCTAACCCTAACTCTAACCCTAACGCTAACTCTAGCTCTAACCCTTACCCAACCATAACTCAAACCCACAACTCTAACTCTAGTCCTAAACCTACTTAACCCTAACCCTATGTCAGGAATGGACTGGCCAGCAATAGTGGGACTCACCTGCCTTATGAGCTGCAGTACCAGGGCTGGCCAGCGGGTGCTCCCAGCAATCAGAGACTCAACCTTGCAGCCAATCAAACACCTGGAACTAATTATACTGGTGTATTTAAGGGATGGCCAGACCTGCAGACTCTGCCTTGGTGTGTGTTTTTCCTGGGCCCTGTATCTTGTAAACCTGCGTTCCTGTTCCTGTTCCTGTTCCTGTCTTGTTGCTGACCCTGCTTGATTCTGACCTCTGCTTACTTCTCCTGTTCTGATCCCTGGCTTGTGACCCTGACCATCCCTCTGCCTGACCCTCTGTACCACGCTGCCCGCTGCCTGCTGAACCTGGCCTGTGACCCTGACCATTCTCCGCTTGCTCCCCCTGTACCTACCTGCCCGATTGATATTGACCCGGCCTGCCTGACGACGCTTGCATTGTATGTACTGTTATCTGTGGGTGGTTGGTTTGGTTTGTTTGCACTGTGTTATGTTTTAGTATTGCACTGCGTTTATGTTTGTATTGTTAGTGTTAATAAATTATATTGTTTATAACATATCTGAAGTCTGCGTTTCCCTGCGTCAGTCACATACCTCTGGTCCCACCCGGGAGCCCTGACACCCTAACTTTAACCATAACCCTATCCCTAATCCTAGCTCTAACCCCAATCCTAAGGGTTAGAGTTAAGGTTATAACTAGAGTTAGAGTTAGGGTCAGAGTTAGCGGTAATTGTTAGGGTTAGCAGTAATTGTAATAACCGCTAACCCTAATCAAAAACTGTCACACTTTCCTATTGGCAAAAAAAAAAAAACCCACAAAAAGGCATAAAAAACTAAACATTTAAATTTTTGCTGCAGTTCCATTGAAGTCTATTACTTGCAAAATGCAATCTGCTGCAGGGAAAAAAGTCCCTGGCCCCTTAAAAAAACCCACGTAATACGCACAAATGTGAACTATATCCATAGGAAACCATGTTAAATGGACTGTAGTGCGTTTCTACAAATGCAAAATTCACAAAAAAACTCATGGGTCTGAACCAAGCCTTAGGGGGGATTCTGCAGGAAAGTATGCTTTAATTGCTCAAGATGAAAGCTAATAAAGTGAATGCAACTCATTAGTTCCTCTAAAGCCCAGTGGCTGCTTGACACTTGGGTGAATAAGGCCTTAGGAAGTAGTACAGTCTGTTTTTAATTTCGAAATGCAATACTTAGATCTACTGAACAAATGATAAGTATAAAACAAAAATACACTGTGATGGGCCAGTGGACTTTGTATTTACTTAACTCATCTGCTCCAGCCATGTAGATCTTCAACAGAAGACACTTAAACACTGTTCTAAAACTGGCCAGTCAGCTACGGTTCCCGGAAGCCGGATGGCACATGTTTAAATAAGCTTTGCCAAGCTAATTTCTACAGAACTTTCCAAAAGTTACCTCAATTAAACAACTTTGTTTTGGCGTTTTCTGAAAATAGCTGGGTGAGCCTGATTCATTCCACTTGAGGGGGAAAAAATCTGTTTTTTTAATGCAAACAATAATAATAGTTCAAACATCAATACAAAGTATTCCCAAGCCAAGATACAAATACAAACCCTAAACATGGAATAGAGGCTCATGACAGCATTGCTTGAAGAAAGCTAAGAAAATTTATTTTGGTGTAAAGAGTTTTATCTTCCCCTTAGTTTCACTTATTAGCACAGTTATATTTGTTCACTGTTTCATGTTTAAACAGTAAAAAGGGCCAAAAACACCATGAAATCTTGTTACTATACGTGGCTAAGGATGGTGTTGCTGAATGTTCTGAAAATTGGCTGGAACATCATAAATACATAAGATTTTGATAAATGGAAATAAAAATGTAATGAACAGAAAAAACGATAATTGTATATTTTATCTTTTAAATATAATCAGTATATGGATTATAGTTTTAAAATACAGTTCCAGCATATATAGTGTAGCACCCAGCTAGTTTAGCTTGGGGGAGTTAGACCCTGATGGGTAGAGAGGAGCTAATTAGCTGCTCAGGTGAGATAGTCAGAGGGGTCAAATTCTTGTCAGGACTGAGAGACTCTGCAGGCCAACCCTTCTGGAATTTCCCCCTGCTCTGAGGCTTTCAGAGGAGGGCTTTGGAGGCAGTGGGTGGATCTGAGGTGTGGTTGGTTGCACTTTTGAGGAACCTCAGCCAATCCCCAACAGGAGGCTTGGCAAGGGGCTGGACTCCCTTAAAAGTGTTGGAGCCTGCTCAATAGCAGAAGTGTGGTGGTGGGAGAGGAGTGAGACACAGGACGATGTGAGGCTGGAGGAGGAAGACTTCCAGGAGGCCTAGTGGGATGGGGCCTGCCTGGAGCTGGAAAGGAGGAAAACTCAGGACTCACTGAGAGAGTACCTGTATGGCAGGAAGGGAGCAGCCCAGCTGATAGTCCTGGTAGCAGCAGTCATTCTGTAAGTGGTACAGGAGAGGATCTGAATGAGTACACCTGCACCCCCTGGGTGGATAGGGGAAGGAGCACTCTGGTGGGAAACCAGATTAGCCCTCTGCTAGTGACTGTGTACCTTTATTTAAGGGAACAGGAGCCAGGTCCCCTGCTCAGGAAGAAAACCTTCAGATTGCTGGATGAAGAGCAATTTATCTAGAGTCTGGGGTAGTACAACTGGAGCTGCTGACTAGCACTGTGTGTCAGAGAGAAGAAGCTGTGAATAGTTCAGGAAGTTGTCCTCACACTTCAGTTCCCTTGTGCATCCTATACATCCCTAAACCCTATCCAAGTTTAATTCCCTCAATAAAACATCAAGACCAATACCCAAGGCTTGATTTCTGTCAGTGGATGAAAGTTGTGTGGAAAATGCTAACTGACTGCTGTGCAGGACTATAGAGGGACCCAAAATTCAACAACAACCCCTAAGGAGGTAGTGCTAAGATAGCATAAGAACTTTGAGTCCAAACCACTCTCTAATCTTGGAAACCCACTCCACCACTTCTTGCCTAATGGTGCTCCCCACCTTGGACACCAAAGAGCCTCACGTAGCCCATAAAACACTGGCTTGACACGCCTGACCTAAACAGTCTGGTGTAGCTTAACCTTCTAACTATATCACTAAAACATGTTCTAATTTTGATTTAGTTACCTCTTATTTTCTATCATTTGTAAAATAAATGTCATGGAATGGCAAGGTAGAAGTATGCCGTGAATAAAGCAGGAAGAGTCTACGTGCATGTGTTTGTATATTTTGATGAAGTTGTTCAGAGGGTCTTTAAAATGTGCCTCTGTCTCTCAGACTCTACGCCTGTGACAGAGCTTCCACTGAGATCCTGCTCGAGCTTCACAAAGCCTTTTTCATACCCAGAACAAGGCCAATACTCTTGTGGTAAAACTAGCAGCTGACCCAGGCCCTCTTGGCATAAAACTTCTGCACATTGCTTTCTGAAATGTCACTTTTTTCCTTAACATTTCAATGAAACTTTTTCTCTTCTTGTTACTTTCAGTGTCCACAAAAAAAAAATGATTTCCTGCATGTTTTATTACGCCACTGCTTTCCAAATGACTAATTTCCTATGGAAAATAACGAGTTAAAAACCTAGGAGAAAAAATGAAAGCCTAGATGGAAGTGTAGTTTGCGTTCACTGTAATTCCAATGATGTCACTAGGAGTTATAGATGAGAAGGGAAAAGTACACAGTAAAATCAATAACATTTACCTACAACAGTAAAAAGGAAAGAAAATAGTTTGCGGGGACTGTGAGGAAGAACTAGTCTGGTCTGTTTCAAATATTTAATTAAACTTAAATCATGTCTGTGTTTTTACAGGTCTCTTTTTAAATAACAGACATGTTTATTCAATAAAATATAATTTCTTGTGTGAGTGCCTCTTTGATTTTCCCAGAAGTCTGCACTAAGATACATGTAAACTATTAGGCACCCTCTTCAATAGAAATGTCATTTTTAATTGTTATGAATAAGCATGAGATTGTGTGAAACACATTAACAGGTCCTGTATTCATGTCCTGGTGTTTTGTGTGTCCTGTGGATCAGTTAATACACACTATATTCATCTGACCCTTCTCCCCAAATATTAAATACTTCTAAAGGGATGCAGACACTGCAGATTTTCATTAGAACACCGAGAGTGCACCAGCTGATTATAATGAACCAGGCCTTCCCATTTAGAATCAGTCTGCAATCAGTCTGGTGAAACAAACAGCTATTTCTTCACAGCAAAAAATGATGGGAATCTGCAACAAAGTTTGTTCAAATCCCTGCAATATACATAAATCACCCGAGGGGATTGTTTTTTTCTGAACAAAATTGGAGTTACTCTTTAAATAACAAATCCTCCAAGCATTGTTAGATTAGGTCAAAAAAACAAAAGAACAGGGTTTAACAGGTTCCAATTTACTACTTTCCATGAAATAGAAACCAAAAGTGACATATCTGAAGCTGAAGCCTATGTAAGAATGAGAGGGAATCTGGCAGACAGAAAGTTATATTTGCATTGGCAGATGAGCTTCAGGACAAAGGCTGGGACTCTGACAGGTTTGTGGACAAGGCAAGAAGCCAGATAGGGGAGAGGTTGTAGCTGAAGGGCAAGGGTCTACTGTTTATGTATTATTGGAAAGGACAAATATTCTTCTGTGTTTCCAGCTCCACAGGCTGTCTGATTTGATCTATAGGAAGACCAGATAAAGTGCCCTCATAATGGGCAGAATGATGGAAAACCGCAAGAGCTGTGGAGAGCTAGGTCTTTGATGTGTTAGAAGTAGTGATGGGCTTTATGTTTGAGTGGAATGTTCGGCTGTTCGCCTGCCACGCCCACAACGTCTGCCACACCCTACAATGCACTGTGCCCTAATAGTGCATTGTGATTGGTCAAAGCAATGCACCTGACCACAGGTCAGGTGCAGTACTTTGGCCAATCACAGTGCATAATGACGTCACAAGGGGCAGGGGTAACCCTGAACCCTTGTGACGTCATCACAGTATTTAAGAACTGCCATCATGGTGCAGCTGTCAGCCGGCGGGAGCCAGCGGTGAGAGTGGAGCGTTTCTTTTTTCGAGTCAGTGGCAGGCATCATGATTGACATTGGATCTACTTCGGGGGACATTTTTTTAATTTTTGTTTTTATTAAAGGACTTGTCAAAGACTGTCTCCTGTCATTTTTATACTACACTTTTTTTTGTGAATGGATAGCGGTACCATGATTCCAGATTCCAATAAGCCCCTCACCTGCAGACCCTCACAACCACCGGCCAGGGTTGTGGGGAAGAGGCCCTTGTCCCCATCAACATGGGGACAAGGTGCTTTGGGGGGTAGCTTCCCTGCCCCAAAGCACCCCCCCAAGTTGGCATGTGGCCTGGTATTGTACAGGTGGGGGCCTGACGGGCTGCATGCTTGGATAACGGTCTGGCATGGATTTTGGGGGAGACCCCCACGGCATTTGTTTTTTAATTTTGCTATGGAGGTTCCCCTCAAAATCCATTCCAGACTCAAAGGACTTGGTATGCATGGGAGGGGGAACCCCATGCCGTTTTTAAAAAAAATGTTTAATTGTCTGGAAAGGCCGACAACTCTTTTGACATTCAGATGTCAGCAGGTAACCCTACTACCAGCTGAAACATTAAAGAATATTTCAATACTAAAATACTGCATGACTTAAAAATATAACTCATGTGGTATTTTAGTAGCTCAGTCGTATCTTACCGTATACTCAGATGTGGTAAGATACTGCTCAGTAAATTGTCGCTGTCGAACTTTTTGTAGGTTTGAATGTTTGACCATGAACCAAACAGGGGGGCGTTCGGCCCATCACTAGTTAGAAGCCCTCTAGTATAAATTTTGAGGGGAACCTACACCAAAATTAAAAAAAAAATGTGGGGTCCCCTCAAAGTCCATACCAGAGCCTTAGGTTTGAGACACACGCCAATGCCTAGGGACACTCTGTTTCCATGTCTACCTGTCATTGGGCAAGTGTCTCACCACAGGACACATTACTCACTGATTTTTCTACCTTTTAATTGTCAAGTGACATGTCATGTAGCTCTTCTCCCCAAAAAAAACCCCCATGTTGAGAACATGTGCCCTGGTATGGTTTGGGAGGGGGGTGCTTGCTTGTCCCTCCCCTTTTCTGGTCTGCCGGGCTGCATGCTCAGATAAAGATCTGGTATGGATTTTGGGGGAGAACCCAAACCATTTTTTTTTCTTTTTGGTTTAGGACCACTTTAATACGGGACACTTTCAACACCTTCCCACCCAGGCCAATTTTCAGCTTTCAGCATTGTCACTCTTTGAATGACAATTGTGCAGTCAAGAAAATACATAAGTACTAATTAAATTTTTAGCATTTTTTTCACACAAATAGAGCTTTCTTTTGCTGATATTTAATCTTTTTAAATAATAAGACTGAAATTTAAAATAAAAACAGTTCTAAATTTTTGCCAATAAATACCTATCTTCATAAATTTTGGCCAAAATGTTTACTGCTACATTTCTTTGGTGAAAATAACCCAAATCGGTGTATATTATTTAGTCTGTAGGAAAATTATAGAGTCCAGAAACTATGACTGATATTTCTGAAAATCTAGCAGTCCTGATGTACTAAGGGATTCTCATTTCTTGAAGCCCAAAAATGCCAGGACAGTACAAATATCCCCAAATGACACCATTTTTGAAAGCAGATTGTCTAAGGTATTTAGTAAGAGGCATGGCGATTTTTTTAAAGTTGTCCCCAATTTTTTGGGGAAATGAAGAAATTAAAAAATAGTTTTTTTCACAATTTTTTTTTTGCATACTGCTACCAGTGCAGTACAGCTTCATTATATAACTGGTGTGGTGGTGATCAGGGTCACAGACTGGTGACAGTATGGAAAAAAAACAACAAATTTTTTCCAATGTTTACATTTTTATAAAAAAAAATTCTTTACCTTTTTTAATATACTTTGACCAGAGCAATACAGTGTTACCATAGTACTACTCTGCACTGATGATTATTTATTTTTTTTTACACACTATGATTGCATATAACAGTAATAATCTCTATTAAATGCAACCATTATTGTTTAATTAAATCCATTCATTCAATGTGTACTACTGTGATTAGCTGTGATTTGCCAGTTAATCACATGGTTCCGATGGGCTGTGATTGGCCCTGGCTGTATCATGTGATCACTGTGACCAATCACAAAGATCAACACAATAGTACACAATGGATAACATGAAGGGAAGTTATCCATTGAGTACAATTGTCATGTGATCTGCTGTGATTGGTCACAGCAATCACATGGTACTGCTACACTGATCTGTCATCCGCTGTGTCTAGTGGACACAGACGATAAAAGATCACACCGAAGCACTACCAGTGGGGCGTGCGCAAGGTGTGATCATGGAAGGACAACATATGATGTCCACTCTGGATAACAGTGCTTCCTTAGCTCTGGTATGTATTTTACCTGCTTCCCGCCCAGCCTATTGTAATATAATGGTGGGGTAGGAAGTGGTTAAAATTCATGCCAGACCTAAAAGTTTGGTATGGATTTTTGGGGGGGACCCTACAAAAAATTTTTTTGTGTGGGGTTCCCTAAAAATCCATACCAGACCTGAAAGGCTTGGTATTATTGGAGGGACCCCCACACTGTTTTTTTTTTAAATTTTAACAGGCACTTCTTTTGTTTACATTCTGCAGACAGCCAGGAATCCTGATGTGTCATGATTGTTAAGGACACGACAGCCACCCGCTCCTTAACAACCAGCACTATTCTGAATGAAACAATGCAAACGCAGAGGATATGAAATGAATTGCGAAAACAAACAAAACTTTCCGGCGTGCACAAAGTCTATGAAACACTTTCACAGTGGCAGAAATATGGGAGGGGGTTGCATTTATGGCGCATGAAGTTTTAGAAGGAGTGTTCAAAATTAAGTGATTTTCTATCTGGAATATGAGAAAGCCAAG
The DNA here is from genome assembly GCF_062004578.1 of Staurois parvus. NCBI lineage: Eukaryota > Metazoa > Chordata > Amphibia > Anura > Ranidae > Staurois > Staurois parvus. The sequence goes on along the minus strand of NW_028317973.1, from coordinate 2,063,478 downwards.
GGAACTTAGTTGCCTATAGAGATCATAAAGCTGCTATATAGTAACTGAGTAACTTTTAGCATTTTCATACTGTATACAGACCGTGGCTCATGCTTATTCGCTATGAAGTAGGTAGCGTTTGCTTGTTGTATGTATACCTGTCAGTCTTGGGTTGTATTCCTATACAGTAATTGTAATAGTTTGTATGTATAGAATTTTGTTTAGTAAAAGCACATTAATGCACCACAGAGGTTTCTATGCTTCCTTAATTTTACCACAAAGAACCTTAAAATCAAAATGATTGCACCAGTTTTATTAAATCTCCCCCACTGAGCGCACCCTAATGTATTAAGCATGACATTGTATTGATAAAATAGAATATATGCACCCAAACATTCCACTGGGAATATGTCTATCAATGTTGCCCAGTAACGCATCTATCTGGTATTCAACAAATGGGTAGTTTTCACTACTCAACCAGTTCCTGGTTGAGGAACATCAAAAGATATGCTGTAATGCAGGCACTGTTTTCTCCTGGCAGGAGTTATCTCATTAATGATGACCCACCAAAAGGTGGTATGGTGCGGTGTCCTCGCAGCCATGAGACAAACTGAACATCCTTTGCAGCATCTCCCTCCAGATTCTGGTTGCGAAGATTTCCCAAATTTACCCTCCCTCTCTCCCTTTGGAATCCGGTCCTCCAGGCCATTTCATGTGGCCCTCTATCTCTCCTGCAGCAGCTGCAGCACCCCCCTCACCTTGTCTCACAAGTTGACAGCAGAGAGGGGGACATAACTCTTCCTACAAGTCCTGTACCTCTCTGTGCTGCTGCAGCACCTTCCTCTCTCCACCTTCCCTGGTTTCAGCATTCAGGTGACTCTGGCAGTTGACTTCAGCCCTCCTCTGGTCCTCCTGCATACCTGCACTTTCTATTTCCCAGCTCCCCCCAGTAGCAGTCAGTAAGGGGTATGCACTGGGATGTAAGGAAGGATGGGGGACTCTTGACATCTGATGGTGAGGGGGCTCTGGGTGGGCTTCCAATGTAAGAGAGGATGGGGTGCTCTGGACATCTAGTCTTACATGTACAACTGGCCCTTTGAGGGCGACCATAATACTGATGCGGCCCTCAATGAAATTGAGTTTGACAATGCTGCTCTGGAGCATATCCCACCATTTTTTTATGATGTTCCTGTAGCAATATATGGCTTGCATTTCTTCCTGTGACATTATTACCATCATGTGACCATGCCTTCCTTCTGGTTTTTGTTTACACATGCTCAATTAATTGTGATATCAGCTTTATATTTCCTAAGCTGGCAAAGAGCTAAGAATAGCTATAAAACTTTTTTTTTGAATCAGCAGTATGCCCACTTTAGGCTAACCCTGACAGTTGCTGAGCAAAGAAGCTAATCACATTCTATACAAACAGTTGTTAGAGGGAGCAATCATTAGTTTTTGTAATACAATAATCAAAATGTGAATAGAAATCAAGGAAAATGTAAATCACATCAAACATTACATTAAGTTATATATTACAATAAAATATCAAAATGTGGAGTCACTAAAAATATACTATGCAATGCAATGCAATCACTGAACTTTTACCTTTTTCTTGATCTGCTAGGATCTTTGATGTTGGCATGAAGTAAAGGAGGGTTTAACCATGGACATACATTTTTAACATTTGTCAGCACATTAAAGGCTTTCTCATGGCAAGAGAAGTAAGTAACAGTGATACTTTGTTGTATCTGATTGTTTAAGTAGCCTGTACCCCATTGTGAAATTGTTGCCATATTTTTAATCAGGCCAAAGTACATCTATTTGCGTAGCACAGGAACCAAAGAACTACACATACAAATGACTTTTGACTTCTATTCCAGCAATCTAAGCAATTCCCAGGAAATTTCTTCACAACATTGTGGCATCTTTAAAAAGAGCACATACTTAGACAAATATGGAGGCTCCCACGGCCGCTTACTTTCTTCTGAAATTGCTGGTTGTTTTAAAGTCATAATGATCCAATTGCTTCAACACTTTGTGATTCTCTATCCAGGAACACATACGCAGATCTGGCATTTTGACTTCACTTTTATTTTGCTGGCTACATGATTTCTCTATATCAGTGACCTAGATGTAGAGTGCCCTGCCATATACAGGAGAGCCTCACTTCTAAATTTAGTATTGCCAGTTGTATGCAGTTTTAGCAAGAGTAAGAACTAGGGATGCAGGATCAGTAGTGCAGAAAAGTTTATTAAACAAAGCTAATAACACACTTACATCTGGAAACTTGTAGAACCATATGAAGGCAGGAGAGGAGAAGCTACGTGGCATATGGAGACACAGGAAGCCAATCTTGTGTGGCGGCTGCTGGGAGAGTACCTGACCCACCAAACAGATGTAAACAAACTGTGTCCTGGCCACAACTCGTGCACCTCGTACAGGACTTGTTAGGGTTTAATACTGAGTTGGCCCACCCTTTGCAGATATAACAGCTTTAACTTTTCTGGGAAAGCTGTCCACAAGGTTTAGGAGTGTGACTATGGGGATGTTTGACAAGTGCATTTGTGAGGTCAGGCACTGATGTTGGACCAGAAGGCTTGGCTCGCAGTGTACGCTCTAACTCATCCCAAAGGTGTTTTATTGGGTTGAGGTTAGGACTCTGTGCAGGCCAGTCAAGTTCCTCTACTGCTACAGGGTAACAGGGATGTGCAAAATCACGTAAATATACATGATTTTGTTTTTCCGGGTAGGGGGCACATGTGTGTGCTCCCTACCCACGCCGCTATTGGTTCCTTGGCATGTCAATCACCGGGTCCCTCCAAACTCACTCATCAATGTCTTTATGGACCTTGCTTTGTGCACTGGTGCGCAGTCATGTTGGAACAGGAAGGGGCCACCCCCAAACTGTTCCCACAAAGTTGAGAGCATGAAATTGTTTAAAATGCCTTGGTATGCTGACACCTTAAGAGTTCCCTTCAATGGAACTAAGGAGCCAAGCCCCACACCTGAAAAGCAACCCCACACCATAATCTGCCCTCCACCAAACTTTACACTTGGCACAATTCATTCAGGCAAGTACCGTTCTCCTGGCAACCGCCAAACCCAGACACGTCAACCAGATTGCCAGACAGAGAAGCATGTTTTGTAACACCAGAGAACATGTCTCCAATGCTCTAAAGTCCAGTGGCGGTGTGCTTTACAGCGCTGCATCTAAAGCCTTTGCATTGCACTTGGTGATGTATGGTTTGTATGCAGCCACTCGGCCATGGAAACCCATTCCATGAAGCTCTCTATGCACTGTTGTTGTGCTAATCTGAAGGCCACATGAAGTTTGGAGGTCTTTAGTTATTGACTCTGCAGACAGTTGGTGACTTCTATGCACTGTGCGCTTCGGCATGCGCTGACCCTGTTCTTTTTACGTGGCCTACCACTCCGTGGCTGTTGTTCCCAGTTGCTTCAATTTTGTTATAATACCCCTAACAGTTGACCGTGGAGTATTTAAGAGCAAGGACATTGTACGGATGGACTTATTGCACAGGTGGCAACCTATCACGGTACCACACTTGACTTCACTGAGCACTTGAGAGCGATCCATTCTTTCACAAACGTTTGTACAAGCCGTCTGCATGCCTAGGTGCTTGATTTTATACACCTGTGGCCATTGAGGTGATTGGAACACCTGAATCCAATGATTTGGAGGGGTGTCCCAATACTTTTGGGCAATTTAGTGTATATATATATATATATATATATATATATATATATATATATATATATATATATATATATATATATATATGGTGGACACAGACTAACCCTAAAGGAATATAACTATATATTTATATATATTGTATGTGTATAATATATCAATATATTAGCTGACCAGGCCTTAATCCCTTGACTTCTCTTTTTGGGGTATGTTAAAGGAGAAGGTGTACTCATGGAATATCACAGATATGAACCACCTAAAGGAACGCATCATGAACAAATGTGCTCAAATTGACTGAAATGTGGAGTTACTGCATTGGGTTCATGTGAATCATGTAAAGCGCATGGAACTTTGCATCACAAATGGTGGAAATCACATTGAAGATGTTATTGATTAATTTTCCAATGAAATAAAATGTTGTTGAATAATGTATTGAAATTTATTGAAACAATGCATTTTGCCTATGTGTCCAGACTTCAGGGACACCGTGTATATGAAATTACATAGTTTTCTAAAAATGAAATTCAAATTTTCAAGATATATTAATAAAAAATTCTAAAAATAATGGGGTTGATTTACTAAGGCTAGAGAGTGCAAAATCTGGTACAGCTGTGCACAGAAGCCAGTCAGCTTCCAGGTTTTATTGTCAAAGCTTAATTGAACAAGCTGACATTAGAAGCTGATTGGCTACCATGCAGTGCTGCACCAGTTTGTGTATTTTCCAGTTTTAGTAAATCACCCCAATATGTATCTTTATTGAAATATTATTCCTCTGTGAAAGAATGAATTAATATGTCCAAAGATTTAGATGTTTTCATACACTATAAAGATAATTGTAGAAGATATTACTAAATTCTCTATTAAAATCATAATGGATTATCTGGGGTACAAAATGCATAGGGCTCATTCACCACCCATGTGGTTTACCATAAGTGCACATTGAAGCCTAATCACGTTTGTGTGTGTGTGTGTATGTACTTGCATCCAGTAGAAAAGGCATTAAAGCACATGCATTCAACAGGTAATACTGTACATAAAGTATAAAATGGTGTAGACCTCTGTTTCTTAATTCAGTCCTTTTGAAGCCAAGGTGTTTAGTGTAAATATCCAGAAGGTTTCACGTATACACAACTTTTGGAATCTTTCAGTAAAGGACAGGTCCTCCGGCATAGATTCAATTACCCACACTTTAAGGCCTTTTGTAGACTTGTTGTGTTGTAAAGTAAAGTGTTGTGGTACATTGTGATCCATCCCTGTCCTCAATGAGCCTCCTGGGTACACTGAACCTGACACAAACAGTTCAAATGGTCCAGCTGACATACAGGAGGCCACAGGGACATGAGAGGCAGTACCCTGTGAAACTAGTGGAGAAAGTGAAAAAGGGTCCTGCGCCCCTCAGTTTTACTCTTTTACATTTTTACATGTTCTATGGAGTGATCTGTCCCGGGATCCTGGCTGGGAGCTGCGGTCTGTGTGTGGATTTAACCCTTTTTAACCTTAGTCATTTGCATTCCCTTTCTAGACTGAACATTTGATCACCGGACTTGTCTATATGCATATAGAGTGTGCTGGGTTTGCAGTTTGAGATGATTTATATAGTCTGCTTTCTTTAAGTTTCCCACGAGCTCAGCTGATGGTTTGCTGCCTCCTGCTGCTGGGGAGTGTCCCCCTTGCCAACTTTTAAGAGGTTTATGGCCAGTAGTGAGTGCTGGGCTAGGATATAACTATTTGGGCAAAGGTCTCTTGCCTTCCTGGCTCTGTCCTGGGAAGGATGTGAGCTGTTTATTTGAGCCTTCCAGGCCTGCTTGGGTTGGACTACTGCTAGGAGAAAGGCCTGGGTCCACAGGTCTAAAGTGTTACTAAAAAAAAAAAAGTAAAAAAAAAGATAAAGAATGGTGGCTAAATGGTTACCTGGAAGCACTAGGGTCGTAGTTCGAAACCCAACCATAGCACTATCTGCCTGGAGTTTGCATGTTCTTCCTTTGCCTGCGTGGGTTTTCCTCCAGGTACTCAGGTTTCCTCCCACACTCCAAAGACATGCTGGTAGGTTAGTTGGCTCCTGCCTAAAATGGCCCTACTATGTGCATGTATGAGTGAGAGTTAGGGACCTTAGATTGTGAGCTCCTGGGGGCAAGGAATGTACAATATATATATGTAAAGCATTGCATATAAAATACCTGAAATAAAAAAATTAAATTAAAATAACAAATATGTTATACTCACCTGCTTTGTGCAGTGGTACGGCACAGAGCACCCCGGATTCTCCTCTTCTCAGGTTCACCACCAGCAATCTTGGCTCCTCCTCTTCAGTGTGTATCCTCATAGCAAGCCGCTTGCTATGGAGGCACACAGTGTCTGTGAGCTCCTGAGTTGTGTGTCTATGGATCCGTGTTCCATAGACTTACACAGTGCCCCCACACTTTCTCCTCACTGCATTTGATTGACAATAGCAGGTCTGCTGCTCTAGAGCTGTGTAAAGAGGAAGAGAGGGGCAGCATGCACAGCACTATATCTAGTCTCCTCTCTTCCTCTTCTTCACACAGGGATGGGGGCAGAGAAATAGAAAATGCTTTTTACCTTAATACAAGGAATGCATTAAGGTAAAAAATGTTTAGCTTTAGTATCACTTTAATGTTTACTGTTGCTCATTTGGAAGGTGACTCCAGGAGAAGGGGAGCAGAAGGTTGGCTGCTAGTTAGGAGCATCCTGCATAAGGAACGTCACTGTCGAATGAGTCCTGTAGGGGCACAAGCCTCCAGTAGACCTAACAGGAAGCCTGAACTGTTCACTTCAGCCTCCACTCAAAGCCACACACTCCTCTTTGTTCTTTTGCAAACAAGAAACCTTTTTAGCCATGAGAAGTCCTTTGATGCCTTACCCTTCTGCCTCAGAGTTGTTCCATTAAAATTATTGTTGAACTAAAGGCTGACAGAGTGGAAGTCAATTAATTGCCCATTGTTGATTGGTTGTTGAGTGCTTTGGGGCAGATATGGAACGTGTGCTTCTTTGAGCCTTGTACCTCTGTCACCACATTCAGGGGTGCTTGGAACAGAGCCGCAAGGGAGATCCTCTTGTCAACTCAGCCTCCAACCAAGGTAAGTGACACTCAGCTTGATTAATCAGGCACATTAAAATTATTTATATCAAGAGCATTATTAACTTTAAAGTCATGCAGGGCACAACTACAATTTACCTAATTGCTACCGAACTGCACAAGTCCTGATTTAAACCTTACACGGTGTTAAGGATTCTCCCCTGGTGAGGAATATTTTCCCTAGATCCATGGAGAAGGGGGTCTTGTGTGTCAACATATTTATCCAGAAAATAGCACATCCAAAACCAGAGGGCATGGTTTTGATAGAGACATGTAGGCTGAGGCTCCTCACTTTTGCACTGCACGAGCTGGTTAGGAGAGCAATGTTTCTTCTATGTATAACAAATATGAGGTGTTCCACATGTGAGGAACTGTACAGCTAATTGTTTTTCATTAGATGCTGTTAGGTAAATTGATGCAGCAAAATAACAGTAGCTTTTTGGACTAGAAGTCAACTGTGTGTTTGAAAAATAGTAACTCCTGACTGTTTCACCTTACTGGGAACTCCATAAATTATATTTTTTGGAACCTTACATTGGTCCAGCTTGGCTTGATGTAATTGTTCATATTTGATATCTGGAGGGTGCCACGTATTCAGCACCACTGCCATTCAGAGAACACCTTGTATTTTTGTAGTGAATATAAGGTGTTCTTTAGTTGAACAAGGTGAAAAGGAGGGGTGGATGACTTTACAAACTCTATCTTGTCCCATCAGAGAATGTCTTGTATTTAATGAAAAAATATAAGGCGAATGCATAAATAGCAGTTGTGCCCAGTAATCTATCCCCTATGTTAAGCGTGCAAGGGAGAAACTGCTGGAGCAGCACCTTGAAGGTACCGACCATCACTGTATGTAGTATAGGCTACCACAGTGGTTTTCAGCATCCTCGGTGGCCCTTCAGATATCAAGTATGAATAGGTGCATCAAGCCAAATTGGACCATTGTAGATGAGAAAGTACTACCACAGCCACACACCTATCCAGCCATGTAACTATAAGGTAAGAGTAGCCTCAGCTCGCTCCATCAGAAGCCATGCCTCCAAATGTTTCACCCTACCAACAGGTCTTAATCATGATATGTGCCTAGAGTCAAGATGGACTCACATTCAGCCTGCATCCACTCAGGAGTTTCCACTCCACTAGACTTTGGTTGCCAGAGCGGGAGCCCCTAAGCTGCATTTATGGACCAATGTAGGTTTGCAAAAAAGTGTTCTTGTTTGGCATTGTTGGGCTTATTCAGAGGTAAAAGCCATCAGCATAGCTAACATTGCAGGAAAGAAAATCCAGTTGGCTCTGCTAATACCATTGTACAGATGATCGAAGTAAAGTTAACAATGGAATTTGCGAGAAATGGAAGGATGGTAAGAAGTAGCAACAAGATAAGCCGGCAGAGGTAATATGAGTGAAATCTCACTGAATTTACTTACTGAGCTCAAATAGAATAGTGTTTCTGCCATAGTTAGGTCTATTCATCAAGCATGTTATAATTGAAAGATTTAATTATCTCCTTTTTAATGCGCAATATGGCATAGAAGTGATAATGATTGCATTGCAGACATGTAAATGTAAATGCAATCTTTTGCTCTTTGTACAAACATGGTTTACAGTAGATAACCACATAGCACATAGATAAACACATAGCACTAAGCTGTACATATTGATTTGATTACTATACTGTATATTCATTTTTGTTTGCTAGCTCCATATACCATTTTTATATTTGTAACACTAAAAGTATTACAACCTTTGCCAAGAAATAAGCAAAGTTACACTGGGCCCTTCCAAATAAGTTAAGGCATTATATATGATTATTCTTCCATCTATAAAAGGTACTGTACTTGTAAATGTGCAAACTATATTACTACTCGTCAGTTATTTGATATACTGTATAAAGGGCCAAAATTACTTTTCTTGAAAATTGTGGCCATAATTAGAAATACATTGGCCAAGAAAGTGTTAGGATAATAGAAGAGTGACATCTGACAGAGTATGAGTTCTTAGTATTATATGATACCCTTTATGATCCAGGTGATAAACTAAATTGCTGCATACATTTTTAGATTTGGTCAATTAAGTGGCCTTACACATTGAATGATAATCTCATAATCCAGTCTTAAAAAAATTACAAGGCAGTGTAATGTCCGTGGAGTGCCAGCAAAACTGGCTGATGAAGGGAGAAGTGATTAATTATGTTTAAAGACCTAGTCCAATTGTACAATAAAGTGTTTCCCTATGATAAGCTGGTGCTGCTTTGTGCCTTCTCTCACCCCTTTCCATAAACTGGACACGAATGGCCATACAATGTGTGTCTTGTATTGTCTGTGGCAACCTTACTCATGAGTTTCAAAGACCTCTGGTCACAAAAGGGTTAATGGACATGCACACACCTTAAATTATATGTAAACCCTCACCTTGTAAAATACCCATTCAGTTTAAAATAGAAATGAAAGGCAAAAGATTTGTATATAGGTATAAAAAACATTCTAAACACTTTTTCTCCCTTGTTTATAAGTGATCACATTCCCTCTGTTCTCAGGTGCATAAGAGCTAAAGGAGGAGAAACAGCAGGACACTGATCTTCCCAGCGAATGGCTGTGCAGGTTGGGTGTCAATACAAGCCTCGTTATTGGAGGAGAGCACACTGAGTTCCCAGCATAGCTAAAAAACTGACCATGGTGTGTTCTCCTGCCTAGTGTGGTCAATTTTTAATAGGAAAGCAGAGGGACTGACAGAAACACCAAGGATTTCACAGAAAGGAAGAAATAAAAATGATATTTTTTCATACAAGTACTGTACATTCTACAGCAGTCACATATCAGGAATATGATATGCTGGTTAATTCTTCCTTTTTTCTGAAGAATAAGAGCGCTCATATCAATTAATAAAAATGTGCGTGTATTCTTTTTTTTTTTCATTGGTACCTGTAAAGCATTGCAACTGCAATCAATTGATTAATGGAGTAGGATCTCAACAACTGAATGAATTAGCTGACAAAATGGGATTGCTTTAAGAAAGGCATACAGGATCTTCACTTGCAAGGGAATTTGCCCCAGGGCTTAGTGACAGTGGTGAAGTGTCATTTTGCAAAGAATACCCAATCATGAGCAAGGAAAAAAATGATTTTTCTTGTACATGATTGGATGAGAGAAGTCATCACAGTTTCACCTCATTCACAAAGCCCTGGCACAAATTCCCTTGCAAGGTGAACAACCTTTTCTCCTTTAGTAAATCAACCCCTATGGCAGCAGAACAGAAAAGACAACTTTCTGAAAGGTATTATTTTTTTTGGTAAAATAAATCAGGTAAATATGATATATCGCATATAGATATTTATGTCTACCCCTTGCAGCCAGCAGGTCAGATACACCAAGGTTTCTAATGGCTGGTTAGCTGCTACTAATTAGTAGGATCTCAGATTGCACACGGACAGCAGGATCTCAGATTGCACACGGACAGCAGGATCTCAGATTGCACACGGACAGCAGGATCTCAGATTGCACACGGACAGCAAGATCTCAGGTTGCTCACAGAACTTAAAAACTATACAGCAATGATGAGTTCCTGAGAAAATAAACACTGGTCTGGACTATGTAATGCACAACACAGCATAAAGAGTGCAAGGGTGAGGTCTATTTAGTAGTGTGTACTACACAGCAAATACGGTGTACCATTAGGTCAATGCAATGCTCAACAAAGTGCAGCAATAAGCACTATATATCAAAAGGTGCCTTACATTGCTGGTCAGTGGGAGAAAAAAAATTGTTTCAGTGTCAGTTGTGAGGAAAAAAGGCCTGTAGTCAGTTGGGAGGGAATGCCCTCCTGGAGACATTGGTCCACAAGAACAAAAGAATACACTGAGAGCAATAGGAAGAAAAAATGCCTGGTGTAGTGAAAGGAACAAATGTCAGCTGTTGGTGGTCAGTGAGAAAGTGGGAAAGAATGTCAATGGGAAGAAAAAAATTAATAATGCCCAACAGGAAGAGAGAGGAACAATTGGGTTTAGCAAGGGGAACAGTAGTGCTGAGCATGGGGTTGGTGGAAAAACTGTGGCCAGAGGGGGTGAGGAAGAACCATAGTGCCCCAGTGGGGGGAGGAACAATACTGTTCAGGAAAGGGTGGAGAGGTACCCAGGTGCAAATTCAGCTTCGGGGGATTTTGGGGTTGTCGTTATAATCCAGGGACAGTCCTGTGGAATTTGTGATGGTTGGGGAGTATGAATATAGGGGTCTGTTTATCTGTTTATCAATGTTTGCCCAAGATTCAAACAGTTTCCTAATTGAATCTTAGCTGAAAAATGTGTGATTTATGTGAGCAGAGGTTTCCTTGAAGCAGAGAGTGCTGACAGGGGTGAGAGGGGTTTTTCTAGAGGAGGAAGGGTTTGCTTGGGTGAGGAAAGATTTGTGTGGGGGGTGTGTTAAGGGGTGGGGGATTTGTGCTTAAAAATGGTATGCATACTCCTGACTCCTGTTTTCTTTACATTATATACTCCTCACCCTTGCACTTGATACAGTTGCAAGAAAAAGTATGTGAACCCCTTGGGATTACATGGAGGTTTGCATGAATTGGGCATAAAATGTGCTCTGAACGTCATCTAAGTCACGACAATAGAAGAACACAGTCTGCTGAACATAATACTACACAAACATTAGATGTTGCCATGGTTTAATTGCACATAACATGTAAACATTCACAGTGCAGGAAGGAAAAAGTATGTGAGGCCCTAGCTTAATGACTTCTCCCAGAGCTAATTGGAGCCAGGAGTGAGCCAACCTTGACTCCAATCAGTGTGATGATATTGGATGTGTTGCTGACAGCTGTCCTGCCCTTAAAAAACACACACCTGTTTTGGGTTTACTGGTTTCAAGAAGCACTGTCTGATGTGAACCATGCCTCGCAGAAAAGAGCTCTCAGAAAACCTACGATCAAGAATTGTTGACTTGCATGAAGCTGGAAAGGGTTACAAAAGTATCTCCAAAAGCCTTGATGTTCATGTGTCCACGGTAAGACAGACTGTCTACAAATGGAGAAAGTTTATCACTGTTGCTACTCTCCCTGGGCATGGTCGCCCTGTAAAAATGACTGCAAGAGCACAGCGCTGATGCTGCATGAGGTAAAGAAGAATCCCAGAGTGTCAGCTAAAGACCTACAGAAATCTCTGGCACATGCTAACATTTTTGTTGACACATCTACAATAAGGAAAACATTAAACAAGAATGGAGTACATGGGAGGACACCACGGAGGAAGCCATTGCTGTCCAAAAAGAATATTGCAGCACGTTTGAAGTTTGCAAAAGAGCACCTGGATGTTCCACAGCACTACTGGCAAAATATACTGTGGACAGATGAAACCAAGATTGAGTTGTTTGGGAAGAACACACAACACTATGTGTGGAGAAACAAAGGCACAGCACACCAACATCAAAACCTCATCCCCACTGTAAAACATGGCGGAGGGAGCATCATGGTTTGGGGCTGCTTTGCTGCCTCAGGGCCTGGACGGATTGTTGTCATTGATGGGAAAATGAATTCCAGAGTTTATCATGACATTTTGCAGGAAAATGTATGACCATCTGTCCGCCAACTGAAGCTCCGCAGAGGATGGGTGATGCAACAGGACAATGACCCAAAGCATACAAGTAAATTAACAAAACAATGGCTGCAACAGCACAGAATACGCCTTCTGGAGGCCCAGTCAGAGTCCTAACCTAAACCCGATTGAAATGCTGTGGCATGACCTTAAGAGAGCGATTCACACCAGACATCCCAAGAATATTGCTACACTGAAACAGTTTTGTGAAGAGGACTGGTCCAAAATTACTCCAGATTGTTGTGCAGGTCTGATCTGCAACTACAGGAAACGTTTGGTTGAGGTTATTGCTGCCAAAGGAGGGTCAACCAGTTATTAAGTCCAAAGGTTCACATACTATTTCCTCCCTGCACTGTGAATGTTTACGTGTTATGTGCAATTAAACCATGGCAACATCTAATGTTTGTGTAGTATTATGTTCAGCAGACTGTGTTCTTCTATTGTTGTGACTTAGATGAGGTTCAGAGCACATTTTATGCCCAATTCATTCAAAACTCCACGTAATCCCAAGGGGTTCACATACTTTTTCTTGCAACTGTATGTTACACAATCCTAACCTCTGTGTGCTTTACATTACACACACATGACCCCTGCACTCTGTATGATACACACCCCTGACCTCTGCACTTTTTACATACTGCAAACCTCTGCACTTTGTGTATTACATACTTCCAACCCCTGCATACCCGGATTCCTATATGCTGTTTGTTACATACCCCCGACCCCTGCACTGTGTGTGTTACTTACTCCAGACCCCTGCATGCTGTGAATTACATACTCCCAACCTCTGCATGCTGTACCTTACATATTCCTGACCCCTGGACTCTGAACATTATGTACTCCTGACTTCTGCCCTCTGTACATTGGGTTGTACATTACATACAACTGTCCCCTTCCCTCTATATTCTACATTACATATGTCATAATTTATAGGTACAAAGACTCTGGTATATGACACTTAGGTTCTATTTAATCATGCCTTTTTACGTCGCTCGCATTGTTAGTGCAATGTGGCCATACTCACCACTAGTTATGGTAACCTAGGTCTTTTACAATCCTAGCAACACCCCTGATAGGGGCTATGCTGTGATGCCACATTATCACTTTAAAGTATGACAGTCCCAGGTAGTCGCTAATCTGATTTCCCACCCAGAGTGCTCTTTCCCCTAGCTGGCCCAGGGGGTGCAGGTTTACTCACTTAGTCCTTATCCTGTGTTGCTGGTGGGTCAGTGGCTGCTACAAGGCCTTCTAGCTAAGCCGCTCCTTCCCTGCCACACAGGTGGTCCTCACTCAGGATGCCGGTTAAGTCCCAAGCTTTCCTCCTTCCAAGATCCTCCTGCCTGGAGGTGAGTTCCTCTCCTATCTAGGCCAGCCCCCAGGCTCCTGCTCTCTAGCCTCACGTCCTCATCTTCTACCCAAAGTCTCCTCCAACTCTCCTGCTGCTGAGCAGATTCAGTTACCCTTAAAGGCTGTCCTGGCCCCTTAATAAGCCTCCTGTTGGGGATTGGTCAGGATCCTCTATGAGTACAGACCAGCCTTTCTTCACCTCCACCCACTGCTTCTAGATCTTTTTCCAAAGTTCTAGAACAGAGGGAAATCCCAGAGAGCAGGTCTGCAGAGCCTCTCAGCTCTGACCTAAGTATGACCCACCTGGCTATCACACCCAGGCTGCTACTCAGCCCTCCTGACTGAAGATTAGAACTAGAGCTCCCCCTAGCTAACTAAGAGGGTGCTACATCATGACTGAGCCACAGAGATACTACTGTGAAGAGTCCATGTTTGTGTAGCTTTCATAATCTGTTTTGTATTATTTTATAATGTATGCTTGCTGTTTGCCATTTTGCCCGTTTTGCTTATTGCTTTTAACTTTCACTTGTGTAGTAAACTGCAAGTTGCAGGTACTTTCTGTCTGATCAACCAGCTGATTACCCATCTTGATACATTATTGTCAGCACTGCTAATAGTTAATAGGCAAATACAGAAAGCTTTGTGACAATATACCAATAGTTCTCTCACAAATGCTACACTTTTATTCTTCCCAAAGAGAGCCTCTCCTCTCCAGATTGGGGTTATACAAAGTACATACATATAGCTTATATTTGGACATTAAACCACACACAACCTTAATTATGGCCTGCGGTATTCTCTGTTCAAAGCCAGGCTTGCAAGTAATTACAATTGGTCTAAAAATACAGAAGCCAGCAAGTCAAAGCTTGTAATTTTTTTTTTTTCTTAAGCAAAAAAAGGCAGAGGAACTTCCTAATGAATAGCTGTGTGCTAGTATTTTTAGACTGTGGAAAATGGCAATTTAAAGAACCCAGAATACTTCTGTTTAGACAAAGGACAGTACAGTCCCCGGCAGTATACAGCAAACAATACAAATAATTTGGAAGACCTTGAGCTGTTATGCAGGAAAGCAAACTAACGGAGTAATATTAGGCCCTAAGGGTAAGTCTGGGTCATGGCTAATACTAAGCTGTGCAATATGAGTTTGAATAAATAGTATACTTCAGAAGGTGAAAGTAGTTCTTTAAATGCAAACGTAGAATATCAAATGATTGCTTGACGACTTCATGTAAAACTGCCAACTACTGAATGACCACAAGCCACTGAGGTTTCTTTAGGGCAGTGTAAGCTGCTAGCTGGAGATTATAAACATTCTACACATATTTGCTTATAGGCAAACCTACCTATCCACAATAGCTGATAACTGGAAGTCTGTTTTGCCTTGCAAAACAGCATCTTCTGTTTAAATCCCTTCCTTCCACTCAGTTACTAATTACCTCCCACCCATCCCCATCAGCTTCCACCCCCTTTCACAAACAGATTTCATCCCTCTTCTACCATCAGCTCCCACTCCCCTCCACCATTAGCTTCCATCCCCCTCACTACTCAGCTACTATCCCTCTCAACCATCAGCTTCTACTCTGCCCCATCTTATCAGATTTCATTTCACTCAGTCCTGACCACTAGCTATGATAGATTTCCATTTAAATTTTTGTATATGTAGTGCACACCCCCAAAGTCACTGATATTTGGGTCCCCTAATTCCGAATGCCTACAACCTTCCCAGCAATATCACACCCTCTGACACACCAAGGCTAAATAAGGAGGATTCATTTGTCCCAGCAGGTAAAAAAAAACACATTAACAACAATAACAGTAAATGGAAACAGTTAATAAATTATAACAACACCACAAATAATAGGCTGACCCAGTGGAGTAGATTTACTAAAACTGGTGCACTCAGAATCTGGTGCAGATATGCATGGTAGCCATTTAACTTCTAAAGTCAGCTTGTTCAATTAAGCTTTGGCAATAAAAACTGGAAGCTGATTGGTTTCTATGCAGAAGTGCACCAGATTTTGCACTTTCCAGTTTTAGTAAATAAACCTCAGTGTGTCTTCACTTAAAACCTGAAACTATGGGAAGTCCTATCTAAAGAGGCAGAACTGGCAGCTAAAGGTTCTTCAGTTTCTCCAAATGCCTTCTACTGGCCAGTGTATTTTAACCTTTGGGGCCACAAGTTCCTGCTTTGCAGTGCTCTGGTAAAAGAGGATCCCAAAGTACAGGCATAAGTGCTTAAGTCATATCCCAAGAAGTAGGCAGGAAAACTGTGTTGTGATTACAACTCCTCCTGCTTGCTAGCATCCAGAACTGATCATCTCAGTGAATAGGACCAAGCAATGGCGATTACTCACAGAACCACTGACTTCAGTCTTCACTCAGGACTTGACAATGGTGATCGCTCATGGATGCAATGACATTGTCTGGCACCTGTGACTTCCTTGCAGATGTGACAGCCAAGACTCTTGCTTTCTGACATTAAGGCAATCAATACATTAGGCATCTCTTCAACACAGAGGTTCTCTCCAGTTGTCACTTCTCCCATTCCCTCATGAGCCTCCCCTGAGCCCTGAGATTTTTCTTCCTTTTTCTCCTGCTCTGGATCCCTGTCCTTCTGGGACATGTAGACCATTCTTGGTTTAACAGAAAGATGTCTCCAGATGGTCTACATGTCCTCCCATAGTCCCAGATGGTTCCCAGCAGTCCTCTTGCCTCCCAGGTTGCACATCAGCCAATCAGTGTCCTTTGATATCCTGAAAAGGTGGACAGGCCTTCCTCCGGCTCACTGTGGCTGGCTCCCTCTTTCTCTCTCTCCTCCTTTCCCCTCACTGGCAGCCGAGGAGAGGGAGAACAGCCACAGCACCTGTGGCTCTGTGTGATCTGCTGTAATGCTGACTGTGTGCATATGGGTGGCTGCAGAGTCACTGACTGACCAGTCCACCTCAATGCACCTCCACAGGCATTGCATTTCAGGGCTTCACATATTTGTCGGTAATTGAAACATTAATGTATCAAATCAGAGCTCAGTTGGCTCTTTCCACTACTTCTGAATGATACTTAACACTTTGCTGTAAACAGCATACTTCACACTGGTGCACATTGCTCTACCCTGTACACTGTGTTGTAAGATACATATTTTACTCTATACTGTCTGCTGTACAATATATGCCTTGCCACTGTCTGTTGTCTTCTCCTTGCCAAACACATTACGCTCATTATCAGAGTTCCTTTTCTGCCTAAATGAGTATACTTTTAACACTTTTTTAATCACTATTTTGTATATATTAAGCTCTTAAAATATATAATAACATTTTAGGGACAATGATGATAGATTTCATAGATACTAATAAATTTCCTATGTAGCGCTATCCCCATAGGAGCAGCTGGTTGATGCTTGTCCCCTGATGTAAAAGGGCAATGGACAGAAATTTCAATAGCCATGGTTGTACTGGCACAAGTTAACATGTAAGAGGTTACAATCTGTTTCCAGCAATACATAGAATGAGAAAAAAATAAGAAATGGTAACCTAACACAAATGGCAATGACTGAATAATGTCAGCAAACTGTAATTATCCACTGGGTGTCAATGGTGCCTACTGAGGGTGCAACACTGGTTGTGGTAAATAAGATAGCAAAGGGTGGGCAACTACCACCACCCCAATCCCAATTCGGACACAGTCTCTGGCACTGTAGGATGAGTTGAGCAAGTATTGTACCCCTCTGCAGTAGAAACAATGGTCAGAGGGTTGTTGATGAGCTGGCAGCCATGATGGGTAATGATGAGAACTGTGAACAATTCTGGACAGTTGAGCAGCTGTGAACACATCTAACACGTAACGATCTGCGAATGAACTGCGCAGATGTGTGTATGTTCTGTCACTAGCACAGGCTGGCTCACTGAGTCTCTAAGTAGCTACATGCATGCATCCAACCATCCTCTCTGATGTCCTCTTGGCCCTAGGCCAAGAGAGTGAGCTCGCCAGATATAGTCAAATTTATAGGCTTTTTCATCATTCCTTCTTGATTCAGCTTTCTGGGATTTGCAGTTCCAAAAGGAATCTGGGATACAGTGAGGGTCCCAAGTCCCAAGATCCTCAGCTTTTTTACAGGAAGACTTATTCCCCCTTTATAGACAGGAAGTGGTGTAACAGTCTGGATCCCAGACATTAGGAGGGAACTAAATAGTCTGTGGTTCCATTTTGGCAATATCCCCTCTATTCCATTTTGTGGTAGTCAGCACTTGGCTACACACACACACACATATATAATATATATAAAGCTCATACACACTTTCATATTTACCAGACCCCCATGGTGTTCAAACATATCAGCCTGAGCACTTCCATCTTTTGCAGAGAGCTAAATACATCCAGGTAGTTATATGGCTGATATTTAGCTCTGAATGTCTTCTTAGGTCCTGTGGTTCAACAGGAAAGGAAGACAGAAGATCCAGACCAGCTCCGGAAAGGAAAACACAGGGAGCTAGGTATCCATATATCTGTATTATTTTCTCTTTTGGAAACATGCACATCCATAGCTATAAGTTGTGGTTAAAGGCTGGGGTTCTCGGGGGACAGTATAAACTGAAAACTCATTTCAATCCAAATAGCTGACTGTAACCATATGTCATTATGAAGGCTACACTGTAGGCCACAATTACAAAGCACAAACGTATATCAAAATGAATTAAAGGGAAGTTAAGTGCATGGGTGACTTAGGAATGGCTTGCTTTGCTAGACTGCACTAAAGATATCAGTCAGAGTCAATGTATATCTAAAGTTTTTAGTGCTAGCAGTAGGGATGACATAGAAGCCTCTAATGTTATCCGTTATTAGGAAATTAAGAGCCACTGCCCATTTGGCTCCCTAACAGATAAACTAAAAAAGCCCTCAGATACTTACCTGCTTCCAGGAGTGGTCTCTACATTGGTCCATCTCGGCTGATAATTGCACAAAATTTTGGTTATGGCCATGAGAAGGGGTAGAGGCATTGATTAGCTGCTCAGGCAGATGCCACTCAATGCCTCCACCCCACACAAAGACCACTTTTCCTTTTGCCTAAGCCTAATCTGGAAATAGTGGAGGAGACTGGTCTGGTCAGACCCATAGGGATAGGTGTGAGGGATCCTGTTAAGTTCATCTGTTAACAGAAATTTTAATGACATAAAGACAGTTCTCCACTTCAGTTGTTTATTGAGCAAGAATACAAAATTCTATTGAAAGAAAATATGTTTATTATGCTATAACGAGGGAACACATTAAGAAACAGTGGATTTTAAAGCTCATCTAGACCCTCTTCTCCTCTTGTATCTTGCTTATTAAAAATTTGTTTGTTAGAAATTGTTAAAACTAAAGTCACTCCTACCATCCGTTCAGTCTATGCAGAATTAAGGGGCATTTCTGTTTGAAAAGAGCAGACCGCCTACCTCCTCTATGACTGCTCAATTGATTTGGTCCCAGGTTCCACCATCCCCATGGACATACTTACCACCTCTCCATCCCCAAGTCTAAGGCCTAGGAGGAGTACATTGCCACCAATCTTAAAAAATAATTCATCTGCCCCTCCCTATCCTTATCGATCTTTTGTACGGCAGAAAGTTGCTTGCATCAGCTACAGTGGACTGAATAATAATACTATAAAGAACAGGTACCCTCTTCCGATTACCAGTGAATTCTTCAACAAACTTGCAGTCTTATGAGGCTTACATTCTCATCAGGATCTGTACTGAATGGCAGACCAGTTTTAATACCAGAAACAGGCACTATGCTTATCTGGTGATGCCCTTTCAGCTGTGCCCCTCTCCTAATGGTCTTCCATAAATTTGATAATAACATCTTGAAAAATCTACTCTACATGTCTGTGATAGTATACTTAGATTACATTTTGGTGTTCTCCTCTGATCCCGTTTCATCATTGTCATGTCTGTACTGTTCACCATCAGCAAGTGTTTGTCTCATGGTTGTGACTCAGTTTCATTGATTCAAGTCATTCAAGTGGTTGAGTTTTACAGGTGGTGTCACCTGTTAAAGTGACATACCACAGTAAATATATTGTGGCTGCAGCATGTGACCAGTTCCCTCCAGCTGTATTGCGGGCTTATGGTAGGCAGTAGGGGGGTGGTAAAACCACACCTCAAATGCCTATTTTTCCACCTTCCAGCTACTCATGTGAAAGAGGCCTTAAGATGTGTGTGATGTTTTCCACTTCATGTATACCCTTCCAGGATTGTTGTTGAAGGCCTCCCACTGCCAAATAGGTTAACAAGCACTTAATTTCATACCTAAAGTAATATTAAGGGATCAGATTTTATTTTTTTTTAATAATTAACATGTCCTTACCTGCTCTGTGCAATGGTTTTGCACAGAGCAGCACTGATCCTCCACCTCTCAGGTCCCCCACTGACCCTCCTGACCATAGGCGGACTGACCATTTGGAAACTCGGGCACTGCCCGAGGGCCCAGGGTCAGTAGGGGGCCCCATGAGATGCCCCTGGTTCCTTTTTCATAGGCTTTTTTGAGTTTGGGCAAGGACACAGGGGCCCCATGATCCCCTATTGCCCGGGGGCCCCATGAGTTGTCAGTCCGCCCCTGCTCCTGACCCCTCTCCCTGCTTGCTATGGGGGCTCTCATGCTTGCTCGCTCCTGACCCCAGCATCCCTCCCTTCTCACTGTCAGTGATTGACTGCAGTGTCTGAGCCAATGAGGAGGCATGCTCCTGTGCACATTACTGGATTGAGATCAGGCTCAGGTGAGAATTAGAGAGCTGAGGGGGGAGCAGCCACAGAAGTTTTTTTTTTACCTTTATGCATAGAATGCATAGAAAAATGCATAGAAAAACCTTCTGCCTTTACAACCATTTTAAAGTGATACCAAAGACTTCCTGCCAGTTCCCCGTCGGCGCTCCTGGCCCTTCCCTCCTGTCGGGTGCCCCCATATCAAAAAGCTTATTATGGGGGCACCTGAGCAGGCATGCTTTCAAGCCGTAGCTCTGCGTGTCCATTCCCACACAGAGCCAAGGCTCGGCCCCGCCCACTCTCTCTCCTGATTGGCTCACTGGCTGTGATTAACAGCAGCCAATGGCCAATCAGGAGTGAGAGTCCCTGGAGAACTGAGACTCTTGTGGACATTGCTGGATCAAGAGGGGGCCTAGGTAAGTGTTAGGGCTACTCAGAAGGTTTTTTACCTTCATGCATAGAACAATTTAGAACCACTTTAAGTAAACCAGGCCCATTGTGTTTAGTGTTATAGCACTGTCACATGCTTCCTTGTATGCAGGGGCGGACTGACCATTTGGAAACTTGGGCACTGCCTGAGGGCCCGGGGTCAGTAGGGGGCTCCATGAGATGCCCCTGGTACCTTTTTCATAAGCTTTTTTGAGTTTGGTCAAGGACACAGGGACCCCATGATCCCCTATTGCCTGGGGGCCCCATGAGTTGTCAGTCCGCCCCTGCTTGTATGACACCAGTGTTGTAATAGGGGCCACATTACTGAAGACCTGTATTATAGAATAAGTCCTTTTTTTGTCTGATTTTTGCTGATACACATTGACCAAAGCTTAACGTTTGGTTAGAAAGTTCCTCTCTACCGTATTTAGAAGAGCATCATCTTGACTTACTTTAGGCAGTGATGATGGAAAGAAAATTTACATAAATCAAGTTACAAGTAAAATACAAGTCCAATCATTAATTCCATGCAACGTGGAAAAGATCCTAATATTATTTTATTCATATTTCACAGAACTAATATGTTTTGCATAGCTTGTAATGAGATACAGTGGCCCCAACATTCCCTGTTGGCAGACAGGTTCAACAGCAGTTGGCAGATTCATTTAAATAATTACCTTCAGGGGCCATTTAGAAGCTAGTTACTGTATATTTTAATAATATCTAAAACTTGATACCACCTACACAAATTGCTGGCCTGTACATTCCTTCAGTAAATGTAAGTTCCTCAGACAGAGCACCAATGTTTGATTTTGCAACACAAGGATTCTCTGCATGCAAATGCATTAGGAGCTCTGTAGTCTGTCCAGTAAATGGAGACTCTGTGCAGGACTGCCAGCAGTGCAGAAGAGTTCTTGCTTACAGCATATTTAATAGAGGCTTTATGCATAGCAATGATTACATTTTGTACTGAGAGTCATGGCAGAATGCTTGAGAAAAACAATCAGGCTCGACTGAAAATCCAAGTGTTTAGTCTTACATTATTATTTTTGAAAAATATTTATACATGTCTTTTATCTGCGGGGGGAATGAGCCATCTAAAGTCTGACAGTTACTGACCTCACTGTTTACCTGCTTCTGAATTTGAATAACAGCACCAAATAACCGAACTTTGTAATTGAGAGAATTCTACACACCAAATGTTTTATTAACTTGCATACAGTACTGATGTTTGAACGTCAGTTTCCCTGGCTGAAATGTCTTGTGTTTATTTTCAGTGTATATGTGCTTATTTGTGCATACACGTATAAAATAAATTCTAGCACCCAGAATGCAATTCTAATCGCTTCAAATGGGCATATAGATAATAAAGAAAGTGTTGCGCTGCCACACATATACATCTAATAACCACCCCCCTCCTTTTTTTTTTCTTCTCTTCTCTCCTCCTCTCTCTTTTTCTCCCCCTCGTATTTCCTGCTCTTCTCCTTTTCTGGCTTTCATCTCCCAATTATTGGTCCAGCTACGTGCTGGGAGAACAACATTGGACACAGTTGCAAATAGTTGCCCTTGATAATGGAAGTGGAAGTTGATACCTCCTACAGCTATATCAAGAAATCCTCAAGCCATCATATACTTGTTTTATTTTCTGTAGCGATTTCAAGAATTATTGTTAGTTACGTTTCTCAGCTCAGTTAAAAAATTTGGTTCATCAACAAATAGAAAGATGTACACCCGATCCTGTGACCCTAATCGTTGGATCTAATGTAAATACCTTTGAAATGTACCTTTTTGACGTCTGATCATATTTGATTCTGTATTGGCAGACATACTTTAATAAAACTTGTTTGGAAAAAAAAAATCTACTAACCAACCAACCATCATGTGATCCCCACCACTCTATTAAGCTGTTGCCTGCCGCGCTATAGCAGAAATACTGCTACAGGGCAGCAGGGCTGCGCAAACTCACATATATATATATATATACATTATTTGCATTTCCGGGTAGGGGGCGTGCACGCATGTGTGCCACCTGCCCATGCTAATATTGGCAGTTAGGCATGTCCATCACTGGGTCCTGGCTGGAGATTCCTTGCCAGCACCTGGTGATCGCTGTGCAAAGCTGACGGGAGAGACCTGTGTGTAAACAACACAGGTCTCTCTCCTGCCAGCAAGGACATGCTGTTAGCAGCAGAGAAATACAAAACAGCATGTCTCCATGGTAAAACAGCATATATAGTAAAACACACACAGCACACAGTTAACCCTCTGATTGCCCAAAAGTTAACCCCTTCCTGTCCAGTGTCATTAGTACAGTGTCAGTGCTTTTTATTAGCATTGGTCACTGTATTAATGTCACTGTAGATGTCAGTGGCAGTTAGTCAGTTCCCACTCAGTGTCAGAATGCCTGCTGCAGACCCACAGTCCCACTATAAGTTGCTAATCGCTGCCATTACTAGTATAAAAAAATTAAAATAAAAATTCCAATACATATACTGCCAATTGTAGACGCTATAACTTTCAAGTAAACTGATTAATTTACATTTATTGGGATTTTTTTTTTTAGCAAAGACATGTAGCGGAATACATTTTGGCCTAAATTTATGACGAAATTTTATTTTTTATAAATTTTTTTATTACACCCGTTTAATAGCAAAAAGTCAAAAATTGTGGGTTTTTTCAAAATGGTCAATATTTTTTGGTTTATAGCGCAAAAAAATAAAGAATGCAGAGGTGATTAAATACCACTGAAAGAAAGCTTTATTTGTGGCAAAAAAAGGACATAAATTTCATTTTTTACAGCATTGCATGACCGCGCAATTGTCATTTAAAATAACGCAGCGCCGTATCGCAAAAATTGGCCTGGTCAGGAAGGGAGTTAAATTATCTGGAGGGCAGGTGGTTAAATATAATACGTAAAAAAATTAATTAATTAATTAAAATTAATAAAAAAGTGATAATACGTGCAAAAACCACAAACTATAATATATAACATTTTCCCACAACAACAAATAAAGCAATAAACATATATGAGTGCAAAATTCATAAATGGGCAAATGTCAATAATAAACACCCCACAGTCTTACTAACCCCAATAAGTGCTAAGTACAATAAATAAATGAATAAATAAATCAAATAAATAAATAGTCCAGTGCCAGAAATGTTCACTGAGTAGCAAGTCCAATGATGGTTCAATAATCAATCAAACTGTGTTCCACACTTCTATGCCAAAACCAGTGCCAGTGGATCCAATACACCTTGTGTACCTCTGCCACACCACATGCGCCCTCAACTTATAAGTTGACCCATAAAACACAGGTCAAATTGCACTTTCAAATTAAATGGTCATCTGGCCACTGTTACACACCTGATAGTACAATCCACCATCGATATATGGAGCAGTATCTATCCCTTTATAATCCTCCACAATCAAAGATGAGATGTACACTCAGAAAAATAGAAAAAAACACCTCCCATAGTGTAGTAGTTTATTTAATAAGAGAGACACAAATGCCAATGAACTTACATTAAAACGCAAGACTCTAAAACAGCAGATCAAAATGCAGACAGTACCACATGCGTTCCTATGATCTGGACCAGAAATGATGTCACTGGCCTCCTTTTTGACACACGGTGTCACAACCATGTGAGGAAAGGGAGGCACAATGACCAAGCCGGTCATAAATAGATTGTATAGTGGTTGCCTAGAAACAAGTCCAATCACAGCATCATATTAAAGGAGGACAAAGGCATTACTAGAAGCATTACTAGAAGCAACATCCACTTACAGCCGCCATAATACTAGATACCAGCACAATAGCTGTAGCAAAAAAAACAACAAATGAAAAGTAAATTAAAAAAATGAATACTAATATAAAGGTAGTCTGCAAAAATATGAGTAAAAAGCGAACTAATGTACAAAAATATTAAAAATAAAAATAAATACAACCGGTATAGAAATAAATATATCCATAACACACTAAACCAATAGCAGTAAAATTACAAACCTAAAAATATTAAATATGCATATTTAAGAATCAAATAAAGATAAACCTATCATCAAAAACCTATATAAATATGCATATGTAGAAAGCAGACAATAAATTACAAATAAAAATAAACTAATCCTCAAAAATTAATAATATAAACAAATAATAGTTATATGAGTATTGATGGCAGACCTGGCATCTAGAGGACCAACCTAAAAAAACAACATCCCAATACAGCTACAATCAAATAAAATAATCTATATAAAAAATAATATATCTATAAAAAGAAAAAATATGTAAATAAATATATAAATATACATACAGTATCTCACATAAGTGAGTACACCCCTCACATTTTTGTAAATATTTGATTCTATCTTTTCATGTGACAACACTGAAGAAATGACACTTTGCTACAATATAAAGTAGTGCGTGTACAGCTTGTATAACAGTGTAAATTTGTTGTCCCTTCAAAATAACTCAACACACAGCCATTAATGTCTAAACTGCTGGCAACCAAAGTGAGTACACCCCTAAGTGAAAATGTCCAAATTGGGCCCAATTAGCCATTTTCCCTCCCCGGAGTCATTTGACTCGTTAGTGTTACTAGGTCTCAGGTGTGAATGGGGAGCAGGTGTGTTAAATTTGGTGTTATTACTCTCATTCTCTCATAGTGGTCACTGGAAGTTCAACATGGCACCTCATGACAAAGAACTCTCTGAGGATCTGAAAAAATGAATTGTTGCTCTACATAAAGATGGCCTAGGCTATAAGAAGATTGCCAAAACCCTGAAAGTGAGTTGCAGCATGGTGGCCAAGACCATAAGGTGGTTTAACAGGACAGGTTCCACTCAGAACAGGCCTCACCATGGTCGACCAAAGAAGTTGAGTGCACGTGCTCAGCATCATATCCAGAGGTTGTCTTTGGGAAATAGATGTATGAGTGCTGCCAGCATTGCTGCAGAGGCTGAAGGGGTGGGGGTGGGGGGTGGGGTCAGCCTGCCAGTGCTCAGACCATACGCAGTACACTGCATCAAATTGGTCTGCATGGCTGTCGGCCCAGAAGGAAGCCTCTTATAAAGATGATGCACAAGAAAGCCCACAAACCGTTTGCTGAAGACAAGCAGACTAAGCAGACTAAGGACATGAATTATTGGAACCATGTCCTGTGGTCTGATGAGACTTATTGGTTCAGATGGTGTCAAGTGAGTGTGGCAGCAACCAGGTGAGGAGTACAAAAACAAGTGTGTCTTGCCTGCAGTCAAGCATGGTGGTGGGAGTGTCATGGTCTGGGGCTGCATGAGTGCTGCTGCCACTGGGGAGCTACAGTTCATTGAGGAAACCATGAATGCCAACATGTACTGTGACATACTGAAGCAGAGCAGGATCCCCTCCCTTTGGAGACTGGGCCGCAGGGCAGTATTCCAACATGATAACAACCCCAAACACACCTCCAAGGTGACCACTGCCTTGCTACAGAAGCTGAGGGTAAAGGTGATGGACTGGCCAAGCATGTCTCAAGACCTAAACCCTATTGAGCATCTGTGGGGCATCCTCAAATGGAGGGAGGAGGAGCGCAAGGTCTCTAACATCCACCAGCTCCGTGTTGTCATCATGTAGGAGTGGAAGAGGACTCCAGTGGCAACCTGTGAAGCTCTGGTAATCACCTTGCCCAAGAGGGTTAAGGCAGTGCTGGAAAATAATGATGGCCACACAAAATATTGACACTATGGGCCCAATTTGAAGCTTTTCACTTAGGGGTGTACTCACTTTTGTTGCCAGCGGTTTAGACATTAATGGCTGTGTGTTGAGTTATTTTGAGGAGACAGCAAGTTTACACTGTTATACAAGCTGTACACTCACTACTCATTCACTACTGTCATTTCTTCAGTGTTATCACATGAAAAGATATAATAAAATATTTACAAAAATGTGAGGGGTGTACTCACTTCTGTGAGATACTGTATATATACAAACACCCCAATGAGGGCAAGAACCCAGAAACACAGCCAATGCACTAAAACCAGACACATCACCCCCCAGACAAGTCAATAATCAGAAAAAAAATAATTTAAGTCACATTCAATATTCTGCCCAGACGGGACAAACGTCTGCATCAAATAAATCCATCTTGACTCCGCCTGACTCAATACTGATAGTTTGTTGCTACCTCTCCAGTGTGAAAGATATTTCTCTATACCCCAGAAGACCAAAGGGGATGGGTCCTTGTTGTGATATAAAGCATAGTTCTTGGACTTTCTGTGCTTACCAAACCCCTTTTGCTGTTTTGTATATGTTCCATCACCTGCTTCCACAGAGGTCTTTTGGTCTGCCTAATATACTGTAACCCATATGGGCACTGCAGGGTTTATACAAAACCTTCTGATGTACAATCTTTTATCTGGTACTCTATCCCCATTGTGTAGGCCTTAAAGTGTAAGTTGTTCAGGTAGAAAATCATTAAAATGTTTATCCCTTCTAAGAACGGGCCAATTCTTCTTAAAAATTGCTTAAATTTTTTTATGGTGCACATTAAAATCTAGAACAATAGGCAATCATTCATTCATATTTTCAGATCCATTTTTTATCTTTAATTAAATCCATCCTTTCCAGCTTACCTACTTCCTTAATTTTTTGATCAATAAAATCTTTCTTATAGCCTTTTTAAATAAATCTCTGTCCTATCATTGATGCTTGTTCAACAAAATCACCTTTTTCAGAGCAATTTTGCCTTAATTGTACTAATTTGCCTTTTGGTATATTGGATAGATATCAAGAAAGTTTATCATCTTTGGATTAATTTCCCAAGTAAGGTGAATATTATTTTCATTAGTATTCAGGCATTTATAAAAACTTTCCAAACTGTGTTGATCCCTTTCCCATATCACAATCACATCATCAATAAATTGCCTAAACATTTATTTATTCTTTGGAAGTACGTGTCCTCATGCCAAAAATTGTTGTGCGTTTAAGTGTTACTAAACCCACAACAGTAAAATCAGTCTGTATATGCAGTAAAGCATGCTTGTTACATTCACTGTGGAACGTAAGGGGTTAATCTTCTGCATTGTGTAAAAAGGCTGTTTGA
The DNA here is from genome assembly GCF_062004578.1 of Staurois parvus. NCBI lineage: Eukaryota > Metazoa > Chordata > Amphibia > Anura > Ranidae > Staurois > Staurois parvus. Next base: position 2,035,525 of record NW_028317973.1, on the reverse strand, counting down.
TCCTGACTTCTCTGATCCCCCCCCTTCCAGTGTCCCCCTCTTATCTCCTGATAAGACATATCGTGTGGAATCACTCTACACATTCTCAGTGTGGTGTGTATTGCTTGGGAGTTTTTTTTTCCTTGGGAGAGTGCATGTGATCAGTACATGGCCAATCAGCACTGTCCAGACAGAGGTCAGGGGTTCTGCAACCTCCTAGAGCAAAATGAAAACTCATCTTAGATTGTACACACCTTGAGGGTTAGAGACTGATGTGAATGTACAATATATGTATGTAAAGCCCAGATATAGTGAATGCAGGGCCCTGGATTTAGTAACACTTTAAACAACACTCAAGGCACTCCAAAAGGTATTTCCTCTGCGAACTTGAAAGGTTACTGAATTCCCTCATGGCCCATTTTGCAGCCTTCTTCGCATCTTGATGCTCAATAATGGTATGCAATGAGGATACATCAGCTGTTGCCATGTATACCAGTTCTGAATCTAATTGCAGCTTCTCTAGGCAATATATTAGTTGTTTTGTATCTCTCAGGTATGATTTTGTCCTCTAAACTAATGGCTGTAGACATTGATCAATATACTGGCCCATTCTCACGATCTTTATGAATTTTAGGTAATGTGTAGATGACTGGTACACAACAAATATCTGGAACTACAGTAGATATCTCACCTCCTTATCATTCAGAATCTTCTTCTTTATGCCTTTTCTCACTAAGGCTTGTAGATCTTTTTTATTTGAGTGTGGGGTTCTTTGGTAACTTCAAATAAGTTTCAGTATCTATCTGTCTTTCAGATGTCTATTTAAGACTTTCAAATATGCATAATTTGATGGTTCCTTATTTTCCGAATGTTCAGGTCCTGCAGGTCTTGGGTCACCAAACACTTCAATATGGGCATTATCATTCACTTTGGGGTTGAACATTTGTTTCCTAAATTCGTATGTTGGTACTCATCAGTGATGTTCCTAGTCAGCCTTTCTTCCAGTTTAGATAGCATGTATTTATTTATATTTAATCTCCTCACATATTTCTGTATATCTACATAAACATCTAATTTGTTAGCAGTTTTAACTGGGGCAAATTTCAAACCTTTATCCAGAACAGCTAATTCCCCTTTGGTCAAAGGGGAATCACTGAGATTAAAAACACCCTCCCCTAATACTCTCTCTTTCTTTTGCTTCTTATAGCCTGCTCTGCACCCTCTCCTCCATTTGGGCTTCTTCTTATCCACTCTCCCCCAGATCTCATTGGGATCTCTCCTGTCTCCACCGATCTAAAAAAACCCTTGGGGTGCAATCATAATCATATCCTTCTCTCAATGGCACAAAACGATTGTACATGGGAACGGGACTCCGATAGTTTCCGTACGAATTCAGTGGCCGTCTATTTTGAAAAGGTCTTCTATTATTCCAATATTCACCTCCACCTGGAGGTCTTCTCGGAGGGTTCCTCTCATCCCTCTGTATCCAACCTGTTCTCAGTGTTCGATATTATTATTATTATTATTATTATACAGTATTTATAAAGCGCCAATAGTTCGCTCAGCGCTGTACATTACAAAGGGGGACAGAACATGTGACAGATCAATTCCAATACAATGCAAGACATGAGGGGATCGAGGGCCCTGCTCTTTCAAGCTTACAATCTAGGAGGGAGGGGATGGTGGCACAGGAGGAGATAGCTGTGGGGGATGGAGTGGTAGGAAGAGTGGAGGAGGTCGGCAAGTTAGCAGGGGGCGGGGTAGGCTTCCCTGAAGAGATGGGTTTTCAGGGTGCGCCTAAAGGAGAGGAGAGTAGGTGATAATCTGATGGGTTGGGGCAGGGAGTTCCAGAGGATGGGCGACACCCTGGAGAAGTCCTGGAGGCGGGCATGGGAGGAGGAGACCAGGGAACTAGAGAGAAGGAGGTCTTGTGAGGAGCGGAGTGTGCGTGCTGGGCGGTACTTGGATATTAGGTCAGTGATGTAGTTCGGGGCAGTATGGTGGACAGCTTTGTACGTCAGCGTTAGGATTTTGAATTTGATCCGTTGCGCAATCGGAAGCCAGTGGAGGGATTGGCAGAGGGGGGTGGCGGAAACGGAGCGGTTGGAAAGGTGAATGAGTCTGGCAGCCGTATTCAGGATGGACTGAAGCGGGGATAGCCAGCGGCGAGGCAGGCCAGTGAGGAGGGAGTTGCAGTAGTCGAGTCGTGATATGATGAGGGAGTGGATGAGCTGTTTAGTGGTTTCTGGAGTTAGGAACGTGCGGATTTTGGCGATGTTGCGGAGGTGGAGTCTGCATGAGTTTGTTAAAGAGTGGACTTGGGGCTGGAAGGATAGGTTGGAGTCCAAAATGACACCAAGTACTCTGGCCTGCGGGGCGGGTTTGATGGTGGCGTTGTTGGACATGATGGAGAAGTCAATGGGGGGTGGTGTCCGGGCTGGAGGGAAGACAAGAAACTCGGTTTTGGAGAGGTTCAGTTTAAGGAAGTGGAGCGACATCCAGTCTGATATGTCGCTCAACAGGTGTGTGATTCGGGCGGAGACCGAGGGGGTGAGGTGGGGGGTTGAGAGATAGATTTGTGTGTCGTCGGCATAGAGGTGGTAGTTGAAGCCGTGAGAGTGTATGAGTTGGCCAAGGGAGGAGGTGTAGATGGAGAAGAGAAGGGGCCCGAGGACAGAGCCTTGAGGGACCCCAACAGAGAGGGGGAGTGAGAGGGAGGTGGTGGCATTATAGGTAACGCTGAAAGAGCGTTGTGACAGGTAGGATGAGAGCCAGGAGAGAGCAGAATCTCTGAGGCCGAGGGAGTGTAGTTTTTTGAGGAGGAGGGGGTGGTCGACTGTGTCAAAGGCCGCAGAGAGGTCAAGGAGTAGGAGCACTGAATAGTGGCCATTAGCTTTGGCGGTTAACAGGTCGTTGGAGAGTTTGAGTAAGGCAGTTTCGGTGGAGTGTAGGGGACGGAAGCCGGACTGTAGGGGATCGAGGAGGTTGTTGTCGTTGAGGTGAGAGCATAGGCGGGCGTAGACTAGGCGCTCGAGGAGTTTAGATGTAAATGGGAGCAGGGAGATGGGTCTGAGGTTGTTCGGGTCATTGGGGTCCAGGGAGGGCTTTTTAAGTATGGGGGTGATGTGTGCATGTTTCAGAGGGGAAGGGAAAGTGCCGGAGGAGAGGGAGAGATTGAAGATGTGGGTGAGGGAGCGTAGGATGGAGGGGGAGGGAGGTTGTAGGAGTTGTGAGGGGATAGGGTCAAGGGGGCAGGTGGTGAGGCGGGCATCAGAGAGGATCTTGGAGACTTCTTCGATGGTAGTAAGGTCAAAGGTGCGGAGTGTTGGGGGAGCTTCAGTATGAGGAATGTAGGGTGGGGTGGGAGAGGAGGTCAGAGCAGTGGTGGGGCCGTGGGAGAGGGGTGTAGAGGGGGTAGCTGAGTGAGGGGGAAGGGGGTTGGAGGGAGTTTGAGCAGCGACGAAGTCCCTGTGGGTTATGTCGAGGGGGAGGGGGGATGAGGGGGTAGCTGTGTGAGAGGGGACGGGTTGAGAAGGCGTGTGAGTTGCGGCAATGTCCTTGCGAATTGTGTCAATCTTGTTTTTGAAATGATTGGCAATCTCAAGGGCAGTGAGTGAGGTGCTGGGTGGAGGTGGGGGTGGCGAGAGTAGAGAGTTGAAGGTGGAGAAGAGTCGGCGAGGATTGGAGGAGAGGGCCTTGATGAGGGTCAAGAAGTAGTTCTGTTTGGCAGTATGGAGGGAGGAGGTGTAGGTGTGGAAGGCAGATTTGTATCGGGTGAAGGCTTGTTGGGATTTGGTTTTGCGCCATAGTCGCTCCAGGGCACGACTGTGTCGTTTGAGGGTTTTGGTGTGATCAGTCTGCCAGGGCTGGAGCGGTCGGGGTCTGATGTTGCGTGTGGTTAAAGGCGCTAGTGAGTCAAGGGCTGTTGACAGCGCATTGTTGTAGGCGGTCATAGCCAAGTCGGGGCAGGACAGGGGGAGGATGCGGTCATGGAGTTGATCAACTGCGGAATGGAGGGAGGCAGGGTTAAGGTTGCGGAGGTTACGGCTGGTAGTAGTGTGACATTTGGAGGGGTAGGCGTTGGAGGACGAGGAGATAGAGAAGGTAATCAGGTTGTGGTCAGAGAGAGGGAAGGGGGTGTTAGTGAGGTTGTGGGGAGCGCAGCGGTTGGAGAAGACAAGATCAAGGATATTACCGATAAGGATATTACCGATATTACCGATATCCATAGGTATCAATATGTGGTCTTCTCTGTCCAATGGGGAGATTTCTTATTTCCATGGGTGGTTGTTGCGGAGCCTCCATTTCTTGTATATTGACCTCTTCAACAGTTGTGAACTTGGCTGATACAGGCCCATCTTCTCCTAACTTGATCTGCCATCTAAAAACCTGATCATTCTTATCATTGATATCCCTTTGATATTTCTTACTTTTCCTTTGCTTGACCCCTTGGTCCACCTGTTTCCAATCATTATTCAAAGGATTAGCCAATGCTACAAACTCCTTAAACAGTTTCAACCAACGGTTCTGCTACTTGTTGCTCTATTTTCCTAATTTTTCTTTGTTTTCTCTTAAGTAAAAATCATCATTTCAACTCCTTTTTTCATTAAAAAAATCAAAGGGGCATATATGTGTCCTTGAGCTCATACACGTGTAAAATACTGACTGGCAATGCAGATTTCTCCATTTTTTTCTTACTGAGAGAAACTGCAATCGGCCTAAACCAGAACTAAACCCAGCAATTTAACTGTTTCCCAAAACAGTTACTGTACACTTGTGAGATGGGGAAACAGCTCTCATTGTTTGAACACTGTGTGGAAGTAAATTGATGTTTTGACTGACATTCAGCGGTTTAGCAACAAGATGTCACTGTTTTTCTAACACAGGCTCAGACTGCATAGATATTTGTGTATTCATGAAGAGGTGGGGTTTTCACACCGAGCTGGAGTTGAGAAAACAGGAAGAGGAGACAGGAGTCATGTTCTGGAGAATGCTGAATGAAGGGGCCGTGCGAGCTGCAGCTGGGTGAACCTGATGAGATTGCTGCCAGGAAGCTGATGAGAGCAGAGGAACAACGCAGCATACACTGCAATATCGCAGGTCTGTTGGAGAGACATTTGTTCTGTTCAGAGTCACCAGCGGATGCAAAGCAGATCCGGGTCGGTAAGATCGTGCACGCACCTCATTTCAGTGTTGGCGCCTATAGACTGCGACCAGGCCTATAGTTAGTTAGTTAGGGTCTCTGTTTGTGTCAGGCCACAAGTGTTGTTACTGATTATTGGAAGGACTCCACAACTTAAAGTGACATTTCATATTGGAGAGCTGATAAAATCCTACAAACTCAAGCCAGACTGGCATTTTGCTCAGAAGGAATACTCAGGCACGTGCTACAGGACCAGTTATGAGAGGGGGAATACTGTAGATTTATGTAAGATTGTAAACTGTTGTGCTGCACCGCAGTCTAGCCCATACCATACACCCATACACTGATTCTTGCTCTTTTAGGGTAATAACAGGTAAGGTGTGGCAGCTTATTTGTGCCCGCCAGTAGGTAAATTACTTCACTTTCTACCTTCATCCATCAGAAGGCGCCGTGCTGTGCAGCACAAGGGTCTCAGCCCATTTATTGTATGTTCTCAGAATTTGTGGTTGTGTTTATTTGCCACATCTAAGTAAAATGCTGTTGTGGCAAACGCTGGTGTTGAGGTTGCTTTCCTCGTTCGTGACTTCACTGTATCCTGGGGAGCCCACCCCGGTACACGGCTTACACACTGAAGGCATGCCATGAATGCCAACTGTCACAGTTTCTTGTGTTCTCAACTGAAGTGTGAAGCTTTAATATAACTGGTGTCATAATTGACCACATGTGCAACATCACAGCAACTGCAGATCAAACAGAGGCTAAGATAGCAGCTTTTTTGATTGTAAAAGATAGGAGGGTTTAGTTCCACTTTAAGCCTGTGTAGCCCGAAGGGCCACTGGATATAAACTGGTTACATTTTGAGAGGTTGCCCGCTTGTTTCCAATCTTAAAATCACACCAACAAATGTAGGCTCCATTCTAGAGGTCTTTTCTAAGATTTATTGTAGGTTGAGGTTTGAGGATGCAGGATACCCAGAGCACTCACAAAACTTGGAGGACAGCTTCCTGAATATCTTATTCCAGTAGTATTAGGCTTTGTAGTAGCTGTCTCAAAAATCATGCTGTTAGAATAGTGGGCAGCCAGCAAATCTGTAAGCAGTGCCAGTGCTTAAGCAGCAACTTCTGGCATCTCACCCTCAAGAAGCATGTCCACACCTGGAGCTACCAGTGAAAGTGCCCCCATCTCTCTGGCTGAGCTTCCACAGGCAAGTTTCCTTCTGGCCCTCAGCCCATATCGCCTGCTGAGACCTAGTAGTGCTACCTTCTATGAAACACACACACATGCACATATGCTGGAATACTCTTCCACCAGCAGACAGAAGACAGAGCAATCAGCAACCAGATGTAGAGAAAAATCTGAGCAGACCTGAAAAAAAAAATTTTTGCTCGGCTGACTAAAGCAAAGTCATATACTAAATTTAACCAGACCAGTTCAGGCATGCTGCACCTGCCATATTGTAAAAATTAAAGATGGAATATTCAGAAATTTGTATAAGCCCAGTCATGAGTTGTTCCCTTTAAGTTTTAAAGACCCACCCATCAGAAAAAATATTAATTGTGGTAACTGCCTGTGGTTAATTAAATTATATTGTTATTATATCTCACGTGCCTTTTTTTATATTCCCCATATTTCTATGCAGTATAAAACAGAAGTGACAGTTACAAGGGTTAGGCCAAATTGTTACACTCTGAGAGTGCTTACAATAGTCAGCTTCTATTTGTATGGCTTAAACTTTTTAAAACTTTTTTTTATTTTTGAATTGCATGGTAAGAGGTTAGAACATCTGTCAGATTATCAAAACTACTAACTGTGTCCATACCCGAGAGATTCACTCTCTCTATTGGTCCTGTTGGCCACCTGAGTTGTCAACAGAATAGGAACAGAGAAGAAATCTTTCAATGGAGTCTTGGGAAGTTTCCTCATCATTGTGTCTGCAGAACAGAAGGTTAAAGCTGAAGTTTTGCTAAAAGAAAAAAAAAATGACAGGTGTAGTCACATCGCTTGCCTGTAATGAAGTATGACTGACATTGTGCTGGCAGCTGGATCCTGAAGAAATTCACTGTAGGAAAGCCCTGTCTTCTTCCTGTCTCTAAGGTTCTGACAATGGTTTGGGTCTTCAGGTAGAACAGCAGTACAGATAGTTCAGCTATGACATGCCCCCCCCTTCCTCCTCTTCCATTGAGAAAAGTTATTTCATTGATTACACTGCCTGTTACACAATCTGTGGATGGGGGAGAGCCTAATGTGATCTGTGAATAGGATAGAGTCTGATCAGACACAAAATTCTCCTTCCCCATTCACAAATCATGTTACAGACAGTGTAGTCAAGGAAAGAACTTTTCTAAATGGAGGAGGAAGAAGGGGTGTGCTCCAGATGAACCATCTGCCCTGGTGTTCTACCTTAAGACCCAAAACTGTTAACCAATGCAGCTCTGGAAGTTCAGAGACAGGAAGAGGACAGGCATCCATATAGTGATGATTTATCCAGGATCCAGCTGCCTTCATAACATAGCAACATAGAAAATTGACGACAGAGAAAAACAGAGTTGTCCATCGAGTCTGCCCGTTGTGTGTGTGTGTGTGTGTTTTGTTTTGGGTTTTTTTTTGGGGGGGGGGTTGTTTTTGTGTTTTATGTGTGTGTGTTATTTTTTGTTTTTGTTTGTTTTTTGGGGTTTTTTTGTTAACTTTTTTTGTCTGAGTATACATCTATGCTTGCATGTTTGAAGCTATTTACTGTTGACTGGCTCACTACCTCTGCTGGAAGCTTATTCCAAGCATCAACTACTCTTTCAGTAAAATAGTACTTTCTGATATTAGTTTTGAACTTTCCTCCAGTTACTTTAAGGTCATGTCCTCGTGTTCTTGATTTTGATTTCCTGTTGAAAATACTAATGTGTATAGAAAAACCTTCAGCGCAACAACATATCCTAAATAAATGTGCAGCTAGCATATAATGTGTTCCCACATCTAACAAAGTGAATAAAGTAAATAAATGCAGCGCAACAGTAACATTATATAATGGTGATGTTCAGTCTGTTATGCTCTTAAGGATCAGTATATGCTACTCATGATATCATACAATGCGTACTTCTAAGCTCCCATAAAGACTACACAAAATCAGTGCTATAAATAGTGCACACAAATACACAATCCTAAATAGTGATCTGTCCCTTTAAATCTTTAAATCATATGACGTGGACCTCCGTGGTACACTGCTTGTATATGGTGATAAAAAAAATATACCCATAAAAAGTGTCAATCAAATGCAGTCTAAATAGCGATGGAACGTCCCTTTAAATCCACTGTACTTTAAGTGAAGCAGTGTAATCACATTGCTGCATAAACATGTACGGTGCTCCTGTGTCACCCTTAGTGCTCTTCCACCTACAACACACTATTAAGCTCACCTCCAAGTTTGACCCATAATCACAGGTCAAACTGCGCCCTTCCCTTTTATTCCGGGAGGGTATAATGGTACACAGATCTCCACCGCTGTTTGCCAGCACTTTTCAGCAGATCCAGCTCGCTCCATATCCATAAAAAAAAAAATCCTCAATATAGTGTAGTATATTCTGCTAAAATCAGCCTTTATTAAAACAATGTATATTGTAATCAGATTAAAATGTGTCCTTCTGGGACACTAAAGGGTTAAAACTCACTATACAGTGTATTTTGCCCAATGTGTATGGAAATCCCTCTTTCAAAATGGGGGCACATTGACTTCCGGTTAGCGGCTTGACGTCATCGGTGTCACGTGATGTGATGTAACGCTGCTCCTGAATTCGCTGTTGATATGTTTTATCCCCAAGACCTTTCACCATTTTTGTTAGTCTCTTGCCCCGTTCTATCTTATAACTTGGGATATCTTTCATTACAAGCAAGTGATGTTGATAAAGCTGTAGGATTTCTTTAAAATTAACATAAGCTTTAAGGAAATCTTTTTCATTGAACATAGATTACAAAAAAAAGCTGACTTTTTACTAAACTCTATTTCCCACTCTATTTATTGGCATTGAATAAACTTTAAAATCTATTTTAAAAAAACTACTTGTCCATTCAAAACTAAACAGTTCACAGGCTGACAGTCTGCAGTGATTTCACTACAAAAAGAAGAGTGTTGTCACTCTGATGAATTAAGTTGGAAGACAACTGATCCATTGGCAGGATCAAGTCCTAGTAAAACTGTTATATGTGGGACTCCTATACAATAAATGGTGTGTTATAACTATTGTCAAACTGCATCCTATATAGTATGTTATTTTTTTCCTCGATCATATTTCTACTGTAAAGAGATATTTTCACCTTACCCATTCAGTACAAATAAATGGGATCCAGTGACCCCATATACTTACCTTACCTTCTTTCTGTTGTGTTGGTTACTTGGGAGAGCAGTAATTTCACTTCTTCAGGTGTGGAAAAGCCCTTCCCTTGTCAGAATGCTGTGGAAAAGGACCGTTGCTCTCTGTGTGGAATCAGTGGCCTCTCTGCAAAAGTCCACATGCCTTCTGTTGAGCCAAAGCGAGATACATAATTAAATAAATCAATAATAATAATAATAATATACTGTACTATTACATGCTCTGAATAACATCTGCTTCTACTGCGTAAACATATTTCAAATACGCAAGTACAAGTAGAATTTTGAAATAAAATTAAAATAATGTGCAGGGCTTACCTACATATACTAAACCATATACAGGCGTACCTCGGTTTACGAATGCCTCGGTTAATGTAATTTTGGGTTTACGAATGAAAATCCATTGAAAAGAATGCCTCGGTTTATTCATTTTTTTCGCAATATGAATCAAGTTTCCCCAGGATTCATTGCACCTGGAAGTTTATAGCACCGGCCCCGTGCCTTTAAAGTGCACTTTATAAAGAGTTTTGAACAGATAAGACTTTCTTTTTACTTTTTTCTGACCTCCGGAACTGATTAATTGGTTTTCAATGCATTTACAAATTTTTTTTGCAATACGAAGCAAGTTTCCCCAGGATTAATTGCACCTGGGAGGTTTATAGTGCCGACCCCGTGCATGCTGGAGTCTGTGGGTAGCACATGACGTTGAGTGTGGAAGCATTGGAGCGGTTTTTGCATTGAGTTTTTTGTCCCTGTACAGTATTTATGCCTTTAAAGTGCACTTTATAAAGAGTTTTGAACAGATAAAAGACTTTTTTTTTTTTTACTTTTTTCTGACCTCTGGAACGGATTAATTGGTTTTCAATGCATTCCTATGGGAAACCTAATTTTGGTTTATGAATTTTTTCTCAAAAACGTCCCTGAGAACGCATTAAATTCGTAAACCGAGGTACGCCTGTATGATAATTATATTTCACATATAATTGTTATATATATTTAGTATCTGACTTATGCTAGATAAGTCTTGCACATTATTTTAGTTTTATTTTTCAATTTTGTGAAGGGATTCCAAAGGTTGCCAGCAGACTGAAATTAGAAATCAGCTGCACGGACACTATATAATTTTCAAGTAGAATTCTAACACCTGAGAGAATGTTAAGTTCAGTGCAAATTTCTATCTGTACAAGCCTAACTTGACCTTATCTTAATATCATAGTATGCATGCTAAATGGATGCACACCCTTGTGATCCGCCACGATTTTGGCAGTTCTTGCATCATACAAATGTGAACGGAGCCCTGATGTGTAACAAATGATTGGTTAAACCTACCAATACTTTTTTATGTTTCAATCTTTTTATTAAGTTTTTAAATATCAATAGAATAGTACAAGATTACCAAATTATGTATCAAAGTGAATTGTCTACATAGTCATGATGTATACATAGGCGACAATAATATACAGTCGGTTCAAATGTAACATCCTCATATCCTCATGAGGGATGTATCATCCTCACAGTCTAGACTATGATCTTTAACCATGAGCAAAGGTCCAAACGGCAGACCAAAATTGCATCAAAATAATTAAAAGATTAATGCAAGAGAGGTAAAAAGAGAGAGGTAAAGGAGTTAAAGCAGAATTCCACTCATTCTGTAAAAAAATAAAAGTCAGCAGCTAAAAAAACTGTAGCTGCTGACTTTTAAAAAACAGCCACTTACCTGTCCTACAATCCAGCGGTGCCCCCGCTGCAGCCTGTTTCACCGGCCGTCCTGTATTCCAGGCGCCAGCATCTTCAGTGTGGGCACCCAGCTGTGATAGCTTGCGGCTTCACAGCCGGGTGCCCGCTGCGCTTCCTGAATGGCCCCATCATCTTCTGAGACCTGTCACGTGTCCCACAAGCAGGGGCGGACTGACAACTCATGGGGCCCCCAGGCAATAGGGGATCATGGGGCCCCTGTCCTTGCCCACAATCAAAAAAAGCCTATAAAAAGGTACCAGGGGCATTTCATGGGGCCCCTACTGACCCCGGGCAGTGCCCGAGTTCTCGAATGGTCAGTCTGCCCCTGCCCACAAGACTACCGGGAGGGAGGGTAGAAGGACATCTTCTGCTACCGATCACCTAGGTCAGTGATGGCGAACCTTTTTGAGCCCGAGTGCCCAAACTGCAACCCAAAACCAACTTATTTCTTTCAAAGTGCCAACACTGCAATGAAACCTGAATATCGAGCTTTTGGTTTAGAAAAAACAACTCGTACAGTAGTGCAAACTAATTAACAGTACAGGGATGACCAGAGACTGCGGACACAGTACAGGGATGACCAGAGACTGCGGACACAGAACAGGGATGACCAGAGACTGCGGACAGTACAGGGATGACCAGAGACTGCGGACAGTACAGGGATGACCAGAGACTGCGGACACAGTACAGGAATGACCAGAGACTGCGGACACAGTACAGGGATGACCAGAGACTGCGGACACAGTACAGGGATGACCAGAGACTGCGGACACAGTACAGGAGATGACCAGAGACTGCGGACACAGTACAGGAGATGACCAGAGACTGCGGACAGTACAGGGATGACCAGAGACTGCGGACAGTACAGGGATGACCAGAGACTGCGGACACAGTACAGGGATGACCAGAGACTGCGGACACAGTACAGGAGATGACCAGAGACTGCGGACAGTACAGGGATGACCAGAGACTGCGGACACAGTACAGGAGATGACCAGAGACTGCGGACACAGTACAGGGATGACCAGAGACTGCGGACACAGTACAGGGATGACCAGAGACTGCGGACACAGTACAGGGATGACCAGAGACTGCGGACAGTACAGGAGATGACCAGAGACTGCGGACAGTACAGGAGATGACCAGAGACTGCGGACACAGTACAGGAGATGACCAGAGACTGCGGACACAGTACAGGAGATGACCAGAGACTGCGGACACAGTACAGGAGATGACCAGAGACTGCGAACAGTACAGGAGATGACCAGAGACTGCGAACAGTACAGGAGATGACCAGAGACTGCGGACAGTACAGGAGATGACCAGAGACTGCGGACACAGTACAGGGATGACCAGAGACTGCGGACAGTACAGGGATGACCAGAGACTGCGGACACAGTACAGGAGATGACCAGAGACTGCGGACACAGTACAGGGATGACCAGAGACTGCGGACACAGTACAGGGATGACCAGAGACTGCGGACACAGTACAGGAGATGACCAGAGACTGCGAACAGTACAGGGATGACCAGAGACTGCGGACAGTACAGGGATGACCAGAGACTGCAGACACAGTACAGGGATGACCAGAGACTGCGGACACAGTACAGGGATGACCAGAGACTGCGGACACAGTACAGGAGATGACCAGAGACTGCGGACACAGTACAGGGATGACCAGAGACTGCGGACACAGTACAGGAGATGACCAGAGACTGCGGACAGCACAGGGATGACCAGAGACTGCGGACACAGTACAGGGATGACCAGAGACTGCGGACAGCACAGGGATGACCAGAGACTGCGGACAGTACAGGGGATGACCAGAGACTGCGGACAGTACAGGGGATGACCAGAGACTGCGGACAGCACAGGGATGACCAGAGACTGCGGACAGTACAGAGATGACTGCTGACCTTTGGGGAGGGAGGGGGAGCGGGTACCTGAATTTGACAGGTACCCGCTCTTACTTCCGCAGAGTTTTTTTTTTATCTTACCTGTTCCTTTATCCAGCCACGCGCTGTCTTCCCGGCTTCTGTAGTGGGGGCGCTCGTCGGACAGGCGGATGCCCAGTGCGCATGCGCGAGAAGCGCTGCGCTTTGTGATTGGTCCGGCGGCTTCTGGGATCTCTCATGTGTCCCAGGTACCGCCTTACCATTCACAAAGAGCACTGCTTCTTGTGCATGCGCACTTGGGACCCGGCTGTCACGCACACTACAGCCGGGAAGACAGCGCGCCGCTGGATTCTCCTGGCGTGCCCACAGATAAGGCTCGGCGTGCCGGCTGTGGCACGCGTGCCACGGGTTCGCCATCACTGACCTAGGTGATCGCAGCGGAAGTGAGAGAGGGTAACTGTCAATTTCAGGTACCCCCTCCCCCACCCTGCTCCCCAAAGGTGCCAATCCTTAATGGGGAGCGGGGAACCAATTTAAAACGGAACTTCCCCTTTTGGGTGGAACTCCACTTTAACAGAGGAAAAAAAAAGGGGAACAATAAAGATATGAGGAGAGTAGAACACACATCCAGGAAATCTATCATGCTTCCAGTCTGCTGTCAACCGTAGATATCCAGTACCTGCAGGTAAGATAACCAGGGATGCCATATTTTTTCAAACAGGGGTTGTTTATCCCGTAGAACACTCACAAGTTTTTCATGTAGCATGATGCTTTTTTACAACTATTTAACTTTATAGTGGATTTTAAAAATAAAAGCAAATAGGTCTATAGGTTTGGTGGAAGGTTTAGAGCTTGTGCACACTATCTGCAATGAACTGCATTTTATGACTTAGGTCACCACTAGGGGAAATAGAAAACAATTCCTTTCGATGTGCCCTGTTCACACCGTGCTGCTGGCGTGATGTGCTGAGACGCATGTTGCATCTCTCCAGGCTGGAGCTTACGCTGGCCCTAGTCTACATGGTAAAATGCTGCATGTTTCCAAGCTAGCTTGTGTGAACCTAACCTTAAATAGTGAATCCTTATTAAAGGTCTTACTCATTTATTGGTTGGCACCAGGGGCGGACTGACAACTCATGGGGTCGCTGGGCAATAGGGGATCATGGGGCCCCTTCATCCTCGCCCACACCCAAAAAAGCCTATGAAAAAGACAATGAAAGGTGCCAGGGGCATCTCATGGGGCCCCCTACTGACCCCAGGCCCTCGGGCAGTGCCCGAGTGCTCAAATGGTCAGTCCACCCCTGGTTGGCAATGTAGAACACAATGATTTCTGTGAAAGAGAGAAAAGTCACTTTTCCGATTTGAGCTGCTGAATGAAGACAGAGGCTAGCAGACACAGCAATACTATAGTAGAACGATGCCCTCTTGTGTGTCTTCTAAAACATGACTCACAATGGAGGTAGTGCAGTGTTATTCAGCTATCATCTCTAAGCTGTAGTTACAACACCAGGCTTGCAAGTCACGAGGTTGTAAGGTACATTAAGAATGTCATAAAGCATTGTGTTCACAACTAGGATCACATTGACGTAAAAATTGAGTAGGTTATTGGCTGTTACCTTCAAATATTTATCGAAAAAATAACTGCTGGAATTTTATATGCACAGCTATCCCATTTTTTTTCTAAAAATGGTCCCCATGTTCTAAACACACCCCTGAAAAATGTTATTCAGCTGTCATCGCTAAGCTTTAGTTACAACAGCAGGCCTGCAAGTCACGAGGTTGTACGGTACATTAAGAACGTCATAAAGAATTGTGTTTACAATGACTAGGACCACACTGACGTAAAAATTGAGTGTGTTATTGACTTTTTTTTCAAATATTTATAGAAAAAATAACTGCTGGAATTTTTTATGCACAGCTATCCCATTTTTGTTTTTAAATATGGTCCCGATGTTCTAAACACACCCCTGAAAAATGCTTGTAGGGGTGGCAGGTGATGATGGACCTCTCCTCTATGTTTGTCATTAACTCATTGGGCGCCAAGTCTGGGTCACATAAGAGAACTGCCCCCGGGGAGGGTTCTTCTGGGCAATGATAGGTACCTGTAACAGGATCACTATCTTATCACATGGGGTACCTTTGCTCCATGCAGTTTTCATCAATGCCCTGGGACAAGGCTGAGTCTGTCGTGGGGGAATGCTCAACCTTAAGGCGGGCCTCCACTCTCAGAGATGAATGTACACTGTGTACACTTGCACCATAACTGTCTTCCAGTTACCTCTAGGGCCCCCGTGCATATGTACACCTTCAGTGTAGATTGCATTTATGAGGGACATGCTTAGCCATGTCCATTTTCACCTGTTCAGCATTTTCCACTACCTATCCTGGGAGCAGAAAAAGGCCCCCTGTGCAGTTAGTGTGGGCTCCATTCATGCACTTAACCTAGACCTTGAGCTTTTATATAGGATGGGAACCTCTGCGATGCAGATCTGCTCCTGTTGCTATGGGAGACAGACTACTGGCAGAAGGAGTGCCAACAACATCTCCCACGCTGCTAGTAGCCATTCCACCTGCAACACACTAACAATGGGCTGCTTAACTGGCTGTTGGCTTCCATTACCCTTGGTAACCACTTGCCTGACTTCACACCAGGATGACTCTTAGTGCTGTCTCTTCATAACCCAATGTGTCTAGCAAAACAAAACTGAAAACTTGGCGTGAGATGTGCCAATTACTTGCATCACACTCCTTTAATAACTTCAGACTAGGCAGAAAGCAAAGTTTCTATGCTTTACTTCTGAAAGTGCAAAACATTACAAAGTTCACATGTTCAAAAACTATTCTTTTCCACATGCCCCTATTCCTCAGGCTTGTTTGCTGCCCTGGTATACCTGCAAAAAGGTGAAGTCCATAGTATTAGGGTTCCTGGTTGTTGGTAGCATCTGGTAGCTGGTGTCTTCGGGGACGATCACAGGACCCTACATAATGATGGATTTGTCAGAACATGAGAGATAATCCCAAGGCATACACATGTCTGCAAACTCTCTGGCTCCGAACCACTGCCCTTTATAAATTTTTGTGACCAGTGGGTCGGACCCAAAGAAACCCACTAACTCAGCTCTTCTAAATTGCAACCCGCCTACATGCTTTGCAGTGGCTCACTTTTGGAAGGTAGTTTACAGCCAGTTAACAGGTGTTCAGTAGGTGTATCCCCTTATTTATCCTAAGGAATATACTATATTGAAATACTGAATTTCAGCTACAAACCAAACATTTGGCACATGGTTACACAGTGGTGGACTTCAATGCATGCACTTACCAAGTGGCATTGACTTCCAATAGCAACATGTATAAAATTTGCTACACTAGGAGATGGCCTCTATAATGTACATGAACCCAAATGGCAGTAGTATGGTGAACTGCAGTAAAACTGAGCATGCTGGAAGAGAGTATGCATATTTTGGGAGGTCAGGTATTCGAGGTCTTCCCACCCAGACCTTGGTCTGGTGTGGATAAGTGAGGAACTGCTGTTCGGTTAGGCCTGAAGCCTAAGACCTAGCCATGTGCTTGAGGCTTTGTCAAAGAGAGACTGTTTGTTGGAAGCAAGAAGGAAAGGATGTTGACCTGAGGAGAAGTACCAGAGCTGACTCTGCCATAGACCAGGGAACTGTGGAAAGCCTGGGAAACCATTAAGATGACCTCATCCACAGAATTCCTGCATTAATTGTGAGTTTTCATTGTGTGGCTATCGGAGACAGCAGTTGCTACTAAAGTACGGATTGCTGCTGCTTTTTGACTTAGGGTGTCCTGTGCCCTAACCCTCTCTCCCTAAGTTTTCTACTGTTGTGAGCAATAAAACTCATTTTTGTTCAATCTAAAAAGTGACTGGCACCCATTTTTCTATACTGTCCACCACCCACCATGCCTAGCAACCTGCATCCTAAGGTAAAATATCAGCCCTCTTCGTCTCTGGGGGTAACCACCATGCTTCCAGAGGTCCAGGGGCGCTATATTTAGGATCATAGCAGTGTGATTCTGTTGTTAAACAGAAATTCCCGCTTTGCAGGCAGGCCTTTTCTGTTTAGAGTGACTGAAAGTCAGATATGAATTAGTTTCTTGCCTAATATAGCATCCATAAGAATTGTTGGGAAAATTTCCTGTGAAATATCCAGCTGTGCTCCTGTCCTGGCAAATTAAACTGCAATAAAGCATTATGCAATGTTATCTACAGGCCAAGGTAGAGACATTTTGAGTCGCGAGTGGCCCTGCAAGAAACGCTCTTTAAAAATCAATTGAGCTGGATGGAAATTTATCAGCTGAACAGTGACTACTAGATCAGCACAACCATAATCAGGCAGCCACAGGTACTGTGACTGATGAATACAATAGTCAGCAGTGGAGAATTCTTCATCCTTGCTGTTTAGCATGGATGGGGGAATTGACTGAAATTTTCTAGTTATCTGTGGAAGGATTTAAGGCTCCAATAACCTAATCCATATTTCCACAAGGAGGGAGAGGGAGGGGGGAGATTAAAAAGACAAAACAAACAAAAAAACCCTGATAAAAAAAAATATATATATATATACATATATATATATACTGTGTATATATATATATATATATATATACTGTATATATATATATATATATATATATATATATATACCGTGATAGGTTGCCACCTGTGCAATAAGTCTATCCATGAAATTCCTTGCTACTAAATATTCCACAGGCAACTGTTAGTGGTATTACAACAAAGGGGAAGTAACTGGGAACAACAGCAACTCAGCCACAAAGTGGTTGCCAATGTAAAATGATACAGTAAATGATAGAGTCAGTGCATGTTGAAGCGCATGGTTGAAGCAAATTTGCCAACTGTCTGCAGAGTCAATAGCTAAGACCTCTAAATGTCATGTGGCCTTCATATTAGCACAAGAACAGTGTGGAGAGAGCTTCATGGAATGGGTTTTCATGGTGAAGCAGCTTTATCCAAGCCTTACATCACCAAGTGCAATACAGAGCGTCAGATGCAGTGGTGTAAATCACACCACCACTGGACTCTAGAGCAGTGGAGACATGTTCTCTGGAGTATGAATGCTTCTCTGTCTGGCAATCCGATGGACATGTCTGAGTTTGGCAGTTGCCAGGAGAATGGTACTTGCCTGACTGCATTGTGCCAAGTATAAAGTTTGGTGGAGGGGGGATTATGGTGTGGAGTTGTTTTTCAGGGGTGGGGCTTGGCCCCTTAGTTCCAGTGAAGGGAACTCTTAAGGCGTCAGCATACCAAGACATTTTGGACAATTTCATGCTCCCAACTTTGTGGGAACAGTTTGGGAGTGGCCCCTTCCTGTTCCAACATGACTGCGCACCAGTGCACAAAGCAAGGTCCATAAATACATGGATGAGCGAGTTTGGGGTGGAGGAACTTGACTGGCCTGCACAGAGTCCTGACCTCAACCAGATAGAACACCTTTGGGATGAATTAGAGTGGAGATTGCGAGGCAGGCCTTCTCATCCAACATCAGTGCCTGACCTCACAAATGCACTTCTGGAGGAATTGTCAAACATTCTCATAGACACACTCCTAAACCTTGTGGACAGCCTTCCCAAAAGAATTGAAGCTGTTATAGCTGCAAAGGATGGGCCAACTCAGTATTAAACCCTACGAACTAAGACTGGGATGTGCCATTAAAGTTCATGTGCATGTAAAGGCAGGTACTTTTGGCAAAATAGTGTATATATATATATATACGAGGAGGGCTTTCCATTCTCTCCTTCCCACCCCCCACTCCACTCCCCTAGATATTCAGACATCCGATCACTGCTTTATCAAACATAACAACCTTGATTTTCTTTCCGTACTTTCCTGTTGAGGTCGATTTCTCTTTCTGCCCCTTGGTCCATAACTCTTCATGCGTCAGGGAGAAAAGGAATCTATAAGTAGCTGTAATCTTCCATGCAAATAGGGAAAACGAAAACCTCCACTTGTAAGGAACATTTGCCTGATGTAATGTGTCTAAATGAGGACGTAGGGGATTCTGTTTGGCCAATGTGTGTTTTGAAAGGTCAGAGTAGAAAAATAAATGTGTGCCATCAAAGTCTAGATGTGATTTAATTCGCATCTTATTCAAGATGGCTTCTTTAACCAAGTATTTATGCAGCCAGTAGATCACATCTCTCAGTCTAAGTGGGTCTTCCAATGGAGCCCTAAGTGCTTGATGTACACAATCTATATCTATCAGTAAAGCTTCCTCTCTCTCTCTCAAGGACTCAAATGAAAATAGATATAATTGCTGGTATAAGATCTGGTGATTTAATAGTTTCTGGGAGACCCCTAATTCTAAAGTTGGATCTGCGAGATCTGTTTTCCTGATCGTCCAGCTGGGAGGCTAAGGCAGGGGTGGGCAAACTTTTTGACTTGAGGGCCGCAATGGGTTCATATATTGGACCCGGGGGCTGGACCAAGAGTAGATAAATGATGTGTATGTGTCATCCATAGTAAGTATAGTAATATTCCCCCATAGTAAGCATAGTAATTAATCCCCCATATAGTAATTCATCCCCCATATAGTAATTCATCCCCCATAGTAATTCATCCCCCATATAGTAATTCATCCCCCATAGTAATTCATCCCCCATATAGTAATTCATCCCCCATAGTAATTCATCCCCCATATAGTAATTCATCCCCCATATAGTAATTAATCCCCCATATAGTAATTCATCCCCCATATAGTAATTCATCCCCCATAGTAATTCATCCCCCATAGTAATTCATCCCCCATATAGTAATTCATCCCCCATATAGTAATTCATCCCCCATATAGTAATTCATCCCCCATAGTAATTCATCCCCCATATAGTAATTCATCCCCCATATAGTAATTCATCCCCCATAGTAATTCATCCCCCATATAGTAATTCATCCCCCATAGTAATTCATCCCCCATAGTAATTCATCCCCCATATAGTAATTCATCCCCTATAGTAATTCATCCCCCATAGTATTTCATCCCCCACAGTACTATTCCCCCCCAAGTAGTAAGCCAAGTCCCCCCTGTGTCAATTCACTTACCTTTGCTCCGCGCGTTCCTCTCGCCGTGTTCCCACGCCGTTCTGGTCTTCAGGGCGGACTGTGAGAGGAGCCTAACTCCCCTCCCCTCACGTTCGTCACGCTGCCCCGCCTACACACATCCTGACAGCCACATCCGCGGGCCGGATTAAAAGGTCCGCCGGGCCGTATACGGCCCGCAGGCCGTAGTTTGCCCATTGCTGGGCTAAGGCCTCAATCTGCCTTTCTTGCCTCTCCATTTTATCTTTAAGCTGCTGTATGGTATGTAATATACATGTGTCTCAGTTATGTGTCCCAACTAGACTGTATCAGCTTTAAGAGTGTCAAGTTCTTGCTTAAACATATGCTTCCTCTTGGTCATCATTGATTCCATATCAGCCTTTGTAGGTAAAGCTTTAATATAATCTCTCATGTCTAAGTCCATTTCTGTCAGGAGAGCCCTAGGCGTCCTAAGCTGTAGAGGTTGTATACTAGGACTTCTTACAAACCTGACTGAAGCCAGCCAGGCCTGCAGCCTCATACTTATAATAGTGCTGGTTAGGTGCTGGGAGGTTTCGCTCTTTGACAACCTCAGATTGGATATCAGCTACTCTCTGAACTCTGCATGCCTTTTGACTGCAGATCTGACCCTGACTATCCTGATCCTTGCCTGCCTTGTACCTGGATTGTCAATGAACCATTCTGCCTGTCTGCCAGTTGATATTGCCTGTTTGCTGTGCTCAGTTCGTGCCTGTCCCAGAGTGGTGACCAGGCACTGTAGCGTTGTGTATAAGTACTGGGGGCACCCGAGTACCAGTAGGCTTGCTTGCCCTATGGGAAAGGGGGCTGCTATAGGTGAAGAACACAGAAACCAGCTATAGTGCCTGACCTCCTGCATTAGGGGTAAGCGTGACAGAAACAAAAACAGAACACTGCCAAGATATAGAAATATGCATATATATAGGATCAGTTTAATGCACAGCCACTCACTGCATTGCTAAAAATTTTGGATGCACCTTTTTTTTGGTGCAGTTTGTTACATCAGGACATCTATTTAAATAAACAGCCTGCCTTCACATGCATGTGTTTTAGCTTTACAAGTCACGTTTGTGCATTTCCACGATTTTGCTTGGGATCCTGCATCACATAAATGTGAATGAAGCCTTCATGTACAACAGATTTGTTAAACCCATGAATGCTTTTTTTTTTGCAATTATTATTCTTTGTAGTGGATTTTCAAAATGAAAACAAAAAATATAGGTTATGTGGAATGTTTAGGGCTTATTCAAATAAATGGCCTTTCTTCACACACATGTGTTAAAGGACGATAAAGATGTACAGTTGTGTTCAAAATAATAGCAGTGTGTTGAAAAAAGTTAATAAAGCTCAAAATCCTTCTAATAGCTTTTATTTCCATACACACAAATGCATTGGGAACACTACACATTCTATTCCAAATCAAAACATGAAGAAAACTATATCACATTTGTGTTGTTCCTCTAAAAAAATTGAAGAAAAGTGAATATTAGACTGTTAAAAAAAATAGCAGTGTTTGTATTCTTCTTTACAAACTCGAACATTCACTATATAAACTGAAAAATGTTTGAAGATGTTGCTTTCCTTTGAATCACTTAATTAATATTTAGTTGTATAAGCACTGTTTCTGAGAACTGCTGTACATCTGTGTTGCATGGAGTCAACCAACTTCTGGCACCTGTGAACAGGTATTCCAGCCCAGGATGATTGAACTACATTCCACAGTTCTTCTCTATTTCTTGGTTTTGCCTCAGAAACTGCATTTTTGATGTCACCCCACAAGTTTTCTATTGGACTAAGATCCGGGGATTGGACTGGCCACTCCATAACGTCAATCTTGTTGGTCTGGAAGCAAGATGTTGCACGTTTACTGGTGTGTTTGGGGTCGTTGTCTTGTTTCAAGGGCATTTCCTCTTCAGCATAAGGCAGCATGACCTCTTCAAGTATTCTGATGTATTCAAACTGATCCATGATCTCTGGTATGCGATAAATAGGCCCAACACCGTAGTATGAGAAACATCCCCATATCATGGTGCTTGCGCAACCATGCTTCCCTGTCTTCACAGTGTACTGTGGCTTGAATTCAGTGTTTCGGGGTCGTCTGACAAACTGTCTCCGGCCACTAGACCCAAAAAGAACAATCTTACTTTCATCAGTCCACAAAATGTTGCGCCATTTCTCTTTAGGCCAGTCAATGTGCTCTTTGGCAAATTGTAACCTGTTCAGCACACGTCTTTTTTTCAACAGTGGGACTTTGCGGGGGCTTCTTGCAGATAGCTTGGCTTCACATAGGCGTCTTCTAATTGTAACAGTACTCACAGGTAACTTTAGACCTCCTTTGATCTTCCTGGAGCTGATTGTTGGCTGAGTCCTTGCCATTTTGGCTATTCTTCTATCCATCGAATGGTAGTTTTTCGCTTTCTTCCACGTCTTTCAGGTTTTGGTTGCCATTTTAAAGCATTTGCGATCATTTTAGCTGAGCAGCCTATCATTTTCTGCACTTCTTTATATGTTTTCCCCTCTCCAATCAACTTTTTAATCAAGGTACACTGTTCTTCTGAACAATGTCTGGAACGACCCATTTACCTCACAATTTCACAGAGAAATGCACTGTAACCAGCATATACAACATTTGCTGCCTTCCTTCCTTAAATAAGGGCAATAATTGCCACCTGTTTTTCAAAGAATGAATGACCTCACTTATAGAACTCCACACTGCTATTATTTTGAACATGCCCCTTTCAATGAGTGATTCAATTACACAGAATCAGCAGCATGCATGTCATGACTGTTGGGTCTGCTGGATTTCTATTACTCTACTATACCTGCTAGTAAATTATTTGCCATGTAGAAATATAATTTCTACCAAAAACAGTGATTGATCAGGTTAATGATGTCTGACTGCTATTATTTTGAACACAACTGTAAATAGCCCCTGAACGTTTTTTAGAATGACATTTGAAATTAAATGTTAGAGATCTAATGAAATGTTTGTGATTGCGTTTATATATAATTTAAGATGTTGTTAACCCTTGAGTATGATAAAAATTAAACACTGTGAGACACTAAAAAAGAAAATAGGGGCATTGTTCATGCTCAATCAATTTACCTCTATCATTATTTTTGATTTGACAGAAAAAGGCTAACATTCTCAGCTGCAACCATTCTTTTTTTTTGTCAGCAACTTCCTTTTCAAATGTCTAATAGAATCAATGAACAAAGAGGAACAAGACAATATTGACAAAGAAGGAGATGCCGGTTGAAAAATATTTTATTTCAGTTTTGACTTTGCTTCCAGACGGGAGAAGGGGAAGTGGAATGTTTGAGACCCAGATATAGCACTGTGCATAATTCCAAGTCTTTTCTACGTCTGAGTAATGTAATATCGTCATGTATAAAGCAGTGGTGGATATAAAAAGAACGGTGCTTTGTCAGCCTTAATCCATCACTGATTACATATTATAAACATATAAAAGTTCTCCAAAAATGCGCATTGTAGACTGTCAGCCAAAACCAACATTCATTTAGCATGATCAGCCATAAAGAAAAAACATTTTAGAGAAGAGACATTTGAATGAAGTTAGTCATAGGTCAACAATTTAGCATACTTCCTTTCCTCAAATTGGCAGGGAGATTATTATTTTTTTTTAGGCAATGTTAATTTATAAGCAGCTGATTCAAGCAGAAGACGTCAAAGTCAAGTGTTAGGAGACAAACTTATTAAAAATAAAATTCAGTAACATGATTGCATCCATATTTATTTGTTGGTCCTCAAAGAAACAGCGAGAATTTAAACGGAAAATCAGGTGTTACATGTTGTTTTCAGGCCAACTCGGTTTCTAAGGGGTTAAGTGTCAGCAGCGCCGTAGAAGCAGAGCATCCTGCTGGGACAGAGCTCATCATCTTTCAGAACCAAAGAAGGCCAGACAGACTCAGTCATGTGCAGGAGAATATTCCTAGCAGTTAATGTTTGCTTTGCAGAAACAACTGTACGCTTGATATTTAGTATACAAGCCCCTTGTGCTTTCTCGCCTCTATATGAAACTCCATCAACTCCCCAGAGAAGTCTGTAACTTCGCCTTAAATATGTCTTTGATTTTATTTCTGGAAAGAAAAATAATACCTTTCAAAGAAAAAACTTAAGTTGCAATCCATACATAAGTGAAGAAGCTTGGAAAAAACTGAACAACGTTACCTGATACTGAATGTCCAAATGCTATAGACAATGACATTTTTTTTGGGACATCAAAGTGTACCTAGACCCCAAACTTTTTTTTATCTATTTAGATAAGTGTAGAACAGCCTTTTTCAACAATGGTAGTGTGGTTCTGGGTTCTTCTGGGGTGCCTTGGTAAAATGCCGAAAAATTGTCCAAATTGTTCATATACACTGCTCAAAAAAATTAAAGGAGTACTTTTTAATCAGAGTATAGCATCAAGTCAATTAAACTCCTGGGATATTGATCTGGTCAGTTAAGTAGCAGAGGGGTTTGTTAATCAGTTTCAGCTGCTTTGATGTTAATGAAATTAACAGGTGCACTTG
This sequence comes from Staurois parvus, assembly GCF_062004578.1. NCBI lineage: Eukaryota > Metazoa > Chordata > Amphibia > Anura > Ranidae > Staurois > Staurois parvus. Next base: position 2,010,783 of record NW_028317973.1, on the reverse strand, counting down.
ATGGGCAACAATGAGATGACCCCCAAAATAGGAATAGTTTTACAGGTGGAGGCCACTGCCATTTTTTCCCTGCTCGTCTTTTCTGACTGTTTTTCACTAGTTTGCATTTGACTTGTGTCAGTGTCACTACTGTTAACATGAGGTGATACCTGGACCCTACAGAGGTTGCACAGCCAGTCCAACTCCTCCAGGATGGCACATCAATCTGTGCCATTGCCAGAAGGTTTGCTCTGTTTCCCAGCACAGTCTCAAGAGCATGGAGGAAATTCCAGGAGACAGGCAGTTACTCTAGGAGAGCTGAACAGGGCTGTAGAAGGTCCTTAACCTATCAGCAGAACCGGTATCTGCTCCTCTGCGCAAGGAGGAACAGAATGAGCACTGCCATAGCCCTACAAAATGACCTCCAGCAGGCCACTGGTGTGAAGGTCTCTGACCAAACAATCAGAGATAGACTTCATGAAGGTGGCCTGAGGGCCCAACGTCGCCTAGCAGGTGCTGTGCTCACTGCCCGGCACCATAGAGCTAGATTGGCATTTGCCATTCAACATCAGAATTGGCAGGTCTGCCACCGGCACCCTGTGCTTTTCACAGATGAGAGCAGGTTCACCCTGAGCACATGTGACAGACGTGAAAGGGTCTGGAGAAGCCATGGAGAACGTTATGCTGCTTTTAACATCATTCAGCATGACCATTTTGGTGGTGGGTCAGTGATGGTCTGGGGAAGCATATCCATGGAGGGACGCACAGACCTCTATAGGCTAGACAATGGAACCCTAACTGCCATTACATTTCGGGATGAAATCCTTGGACCCATTGTCAGACCCTACGCTGGTGCAGTGGGTCTTGGGTTCCTCCTGGTGCATAACAATGCCTGGCTTCATGTGGCAAGAGTATGCAGGCAGTTCCAGAAGGATGAAGGAATTGATACCATTTAATGGCCCCCACGCTTGCCTGACCTAAATCCAATAGAACACCTCTGGGTGTCACGTACCTGATGGGAGACTGAAATGATGAGGTCGGCCTCACTTGTGTCACTAGCCCTGACCCCACTGGAGTTGGAACAGAGGGAGTCTAGGGACCAGGGGGACAAGAGCGCCAGTAGATGTTGTTTGCAGCTCTTGCAGATGATGACCTTGGAAGATTGATGATCTTCTGATTCAAGCACAGTAGTAACATGCAGAGCGGGTTTTGTAGATCGCCAGGTGTGCACCAGAGCAAGGCAGGAAGTGAGGGTGAGAGACAGGAGTAGTGTCATAAGAATAGCCAGGGTCATCAACAGGCGGACAGCACAGTACAGAATCAGAAGCAAAGCCAAAGTCAGGAGCAGAGCCGAAGTTGGGAACCAGTATCAGTCAGGAGAGCAATCAGAGTCAGGTCAGGAACAAGCCGGGTCAGCAACAAAATAATCAAACAGGAACAAGCAGGGCACGGGGGAGCTGAAGACCAGTCAGCACCTAACATGGGCAGAGGCACTCTTTAAATAGCCCGTCTGGAGCCAATCTTCGCTGTGTGTGTGCACGTGCGTGTGTGCAATCGCGCATTTCTGCACACATACGCACAACCAACCACTCTTCTCCAGACGTTTCTATGTGCATGCGCATTTCTATTCACAATTAGTCTCACCGGAAATCCCTTACACTGGAATATCATGTTTCGATCCAACTGAAGCCACCAGGCTGCACCTCAGACTGTCCAGGAGCTCAGTGATGCCCTGGTCCAGATCTGGGAGGAAATCCCCCAGGCCACTATCCTTTGTCTCATTAGGAGCATGCCCCTACGTTGTCAGGCATGCATACAAGCACGTGGGGGCCATACAAACTACTGAGTACCATTTTGAGTTGCTGCAATGAAATTTCAGCAAAATGGACTAGCCTGCTTCATCATTTTTTTCACTTTGATTTCTGAGGTGTCTTTGAATTCAGTCCTCTGTAGGTTGATACGTTTCATTTCCATCAAACGATGGGACATCCTTATGTTCCTAACACATTACTCAGTCCATATCAGTATAGATATCCAGCATATTTTTCCCCATTGAGATCTAATGTGTTTTCAAAGTGTTCCTATAATATTTTTGAGCATTATATTTTCCACAAGCAAGCAGGTTTTTATTGTGCAGCACAACAATGAGCTAATGGTAGCTAACAACCAATGACATCATCAGTTGATCGGAAACCCTTTGAGTATTCCTTGTTTGCCCTTCTGCACCAACACTTGGGTCACATTAGCTAAATGAGGGAGAGAAACGGAGGGAGAAAAAATGCTGGAATACCAGTCAGTAACAGTATTTTTTGTAAGAATATACATTATAATCTCTAATGTTGGGTGTCCTGCATGTCTGGATGTTGCTGCATTATGTAAAACTAAGTGTTTAGGCAAGTTGAACCTACTTGTTGTGGCCTGAATGATTTTAAAAAAGTGTTTTTCTACTTACTATAAAAACCATTACTTGGAGTTCATTAAAGTGGTAGTAAACTCTTGTTTTTTATAATAAAGCTTACCTGCAGGTAAAATGAATACAGTATCTCCTAAACATGCACTGTTTAAGAGATATTCTAGTGAGCAGCAGCTGGTACTGTCATACCCATGCCGTTCCTTCAGCACAACATTTTCTTTACTTCCCTCCCTAGTGGCTTGTTGCCACTAGGTACAGAATAATGGGGTGGGGGGGGGATTCGCTTTTATTACCTAGTGGTCCTGAGAGACTGGAAGGAGGGGTTAACCCCAAGTGTGCTGATGTGAGGACCGGTCAGGAATGGAAAATTATGGTAAGTATTTGTAACAATTTTCAGTTTTCTTGGAGTCCATTAACTACTTGCCAACCGCAGATAGCCGAATGACGGTTACACTGCGGCCAGCTAGTTCTGGGAGGGCATCATATGGAGGTCCTCAGGCAGTATCTGAGGTGCTGAATGGGTATAATTTTAAAAAACGATTCTGTATGTTTGCCTTTTTTTCTGGCCTCTACCATTCTTCCTCAAAAAATTTGCAGATTTCCGTCATGAACAGGAATGTAGTCCTCTGTTTTTTCAGGTTTGGAAGATATCTTTTAATTTCCTCCAGTGACTGGGAGTCTTGTTCCCACTCTATTGCCTCCTTAACTGCCGTAATATATGGGTCTATGAGATGAAAGTCAAACAAATGTTCAGATGGGTCTTCTGATTCTGATGATGCCCCTGAGGACATTTCAAACACCAGTGGTGAGTCTTGCTTTTGCTCAGACGTGCTTTTTACTCTAACTTTGGCCTTGGCAGTACTTGCGCTAGAGTCCAAATGCATACTCTCGGCTACTGCCTCATTGATATAATCCTTTATCCTAAACACCTTTGATTCCTTATCAGTGGCCACATCTCTAATGCATTCTGCACACAAGAGTTTTGCTGGGGGGGACGGATGGTACCGAACAAGCCCAACAGCCCTCAGAAAGACGATCTCTTGTCGTTTTTGGCTGCATTGTCGAAGTTTTACTGCACTCTGGATTGGCAGTTGCTTGGGGACTATGTCCTGCTCGTGACCCGGGTGCGTGTGGAGAAATTGAGCGGTGAAGGGACTTTTCCTTCTGCGAATGTCTTTCTTCGGGACTTCTGCTCCTAAAAAGACGAGACACCTTGTTAGTCTGGTGTACAGCACTCTTTTGTTTCTGGCCCACATAGCTCCCTTCTACCTTTCCAATGATCTTCATGCTCTTTGTGGCTGTGATGAGCTCATGGCTAAAGTGACAGAAAGTAAGAATTAGAGAAGATCTCTTTTTTTTGAACTGGCCCTTTAAGAACCTTATTTTATCTGGAAGCAAAGTAGCGAGATACTCAGAGTGGCAGCAGACTCAGGAAACATTTGACTCAGGCAAGTTGTAATTACACACAGTGCCATACATTAGAGCCAAAGAAAAGGTTACAGCCTACAATGCACAGCACAGCACAGCACAGCACAGCACAGCACAGCACAGCCACCCCTTTCAAACAAGGAGGGAGCTTACCAGCAACTCACCTTCTCTAGCTGTGGCATACAGCACAGGAGCCTGGCTGGAGTGTTCCTGGCTTTAGCTTGGGGAGTTGCCGTGCCTTCCCCACACCCTCCACAGATCTGGCCTCCACATCAGTGCCAGCCGACAGAGAGCATGGGTAGAGCAGCCAGCACAGCTTCTAAGGACAGAGAAACAGTTGAGAGAAACACACAGCCTCCAGGCAACACAACAGCCCAGGATTGGTATGCTGTTTAAGCACATTCTGTCCACGGCCTCATCTGTGGTGCCCAGTTTTTAAGAGGGTTTACCTCTATCATTCTGTCTCCTTCCGGCCACTACCCCTGATGACATCCGCTAAGAAAAAACGCATTAGATTGGTCCAGTAGAGCTGACGTCACCACGCACGCCAATACCATAAGTCACTCCACTGAAAGAGACAGCGGCTGTTCGGTTGGTAGTGACATTTTGTTGTATCTCTCCTTTCTCTTTTTATTTTGTGAATGCTCATTTTATGGTCTTAATAAATCTGGGAATCAATTTTACTACTCACTATGAGAGTTCCTTCCCTTTACATGTTACATGGACTGGAGCGCTTGATTGTGTCATCTATTAGAAAACCATTGAAGGCAAGACGACTGTATGTTCTGAGCACTGTATGAATATATCCTCATACATGGTCACATGCCTTTTGGTAAGGTACTCTATATGCACATAAGGTGAACACGCGGTGCGTGAAGGGTTTTGTGTATTCACATGGTGGAAGATTAATGCTGATGAATTTACCTTTTTGGAATTTGGATTTATTAATTCCTGCTGCACAGACACTTGGGAATATGGACTCTTCTTTTTGATAGCACTTTTTAGTCAGTGTGTGCCAGAAGTTTGATCATGACAGTATATCAATTCTGCCAGGGTCAGTCCAGAGCTATGAGAATCACCAGAATGCCCTGCACTCTGAGCATGTGAAGCAGACAAAGAAGAAGCTTCAGAGGAGCTGAGGCATCAATCAGACTGTACTGACCCAAGGAGCATCTGGAGTCCTGGAGGTCTGCATCTGTTGTCCTTCACCTGAGACACAGGATTTGAAACCTTGCCTGGAATTGGAATGGCTGGCAAGGCTGGAATGTGGAGTTCTGCTCAGGCAAGAATCCTTTCAACCTCTCTTGTTTCGGCAAGATTCCTGGTTCCTCCCTGGTGGTTGCTATATGCCACTACTGTTGTGTTGATTCTGATTGGATGACCCTCCAGTCATTCATTAAATTTTTCAACATGGTACAACTACAGTCTTCCAACATTCCAAACTACCAACATTGACTGATACAGCTACTTAACACAAAGATAGTGATTTTCGGTGTATTCATAACACAATCCAGCAAATTTAATCACACAAATATTCTGTCCAATTTCCACATTTTTGTGCTTAGTGAACAAGATCAAAGATATGCATAATAGCGAGAAAACAGTTTTTGATTAGGCTTGTGTCGCTGAGTATGATGAGGTTGACCATTATTAGGTTCGTTATGTCTCAAAAAGTATGATGAGGATGATTACTATACATACAGTTGCAAGAAAAAGTATGTGAACCCCTTGGGATTACGTGGAGTTTTGCATGAATTGGGCATAAAATGTGCTCTGAATGTCATCTAAGTCACAACAATAGAAGAATACAGTCTGCTGAACATAATATTACACAAACATTAGATGTTGCCATGGTTTAATTGCACATAACATGTAAACATTCACAGTGCAGGGAGGAAAAAGTATGTGAACCTTTGGACTTAATAACTGGTTGACCCTCCTTTGGCAGCAATAACCTCAACCAAACGTTTCCTGTAGTTGCAGATCAGACCTGCAGAACGATCTGGAGTAATTTTGGACCACTCCTCTTCACAAGACTGTTTCAGTGTAGCAATATTCTTGGGATGTCTGGTGTGAATCGCTCTCTTAAGGTTATGCCACAGCATTTCAATCGGGTTGAGGTCAGGACTCTGACTGGGCCACTCCAGAAGGTGTATTCTGTGATGTTGCAGCCATTGTTTTGTTGAATTACTTGTATGCTTTGGGTCATTGTCCTGTTGCATCACCCATCCTCTGCGGAGCTTCAGTTGGCGGACAGATTTTCTTACGTTTTCCTGAAAAATGTCTTGATAAACTGTGGAATTCATTTTCATATCAATGACAACAATTCATCCAGGCCCTGAGGCAGCAAAGCAGCCCCAAACCATGATGCTCCCTCCGCCATGTTTTACAGTGGGGATGAGGTTTTGATGTTGGTGTGCTGTGCCTTTTTTTCTCCACACATAGTGTTGTGTGTTCTTCCCAAACAACTCAATCTTGGTTTCATCTGTCCACAGTATATTTTGCCAGTAGTGCTGTGGAACATCCAGGTGCTCTTTTGCAAACTTCAAACGTGCTGCAATATTCTTTTTGGACAGCATTGGCTTCCTCCGTGGTGTCCTCCCATGTACTCCATTCTTGTTTAATGTTTTCCTTATTGTAGATGTGTCAACAAAAATGTTAGCATGTGCCAGAGATTTCTGTAGGTCTTTAGCTGACACTCTGGGATTCTTCTTTACCTCATGCAGCATTCTGTGCTGTGCTCTTGCAGTCATTTTTATAGGACAACCACGCCTAGGGAGAGTAGCAACAGTGCTAAACTTTCTCCATTTGTAGACAGTCTGTCTTACCGTGGACACATGAACATCAAGGCTTTTGGAGATACTTTTGTAACCCTTTCCAGCTTCATGCAAGTCAACAATTCTTGATCGTAGGTCTTCTGAGAGCTTTTTTCTGCGAGGCATGGTTCACATCAGACAGTGCTTCTTGAAACCAGTAAACCCAAAACAGGTGTGTGTTTTTTAAGGGCAGGACAGCTGTCAGCAACACATCCAATATCATCACACTGATTGGAGTCAAGGTTGGCTCACTCCTGGCTCCAATTAGCTCTGGGAGAAGTCATTAAGCTAGGGCTTCACATACTTTTTCCTCCCTGCAGTGTGAATGTTTACATGTTATGTGCAATTAAACCATGGCAACATCTAATGTTTGTATAGTATTATGTTCAGCAGACTGTGTTCTTCTATTGTTGTGACTTAGATGATGTTCAGAGCAAATTTTATGCCCAATTCATGCAAAACTCCACATAATCCTAAGGGGTTCACATACTTTTTCTTGCAACTGTATTGTACAGAGCTGAAATCATTGCATTGCCCAGTCCTCAAGATGCTGACATTTGTTATGGAGTATTTATAACACAATCATGCAAATATAGTAAGGCAAATGATCTGTGATTTCTACATTTTTTGTGCTCAGTGAAAAATATCCAAGATGTATCTAACAGATGACAGGAAAATTACCATACACTGTAATTGGTCAAGCAATTGTTCAAAAATCTGCATAGTGAGACAGAAGTTACACATGTATATGTACAAATTATTTATTTTAGGTACTTATACAGCACCATCAATTTACACAGCACTTTACATATATATTGTACATTCACAGCAGTCCCTAACCCTCAAGGGACATACAATCTAAGGTTCCTAACTTACATTCATACATACACATACTAGGGCTGATTTAGACAGGAGCCAATTCACCTACCAGCATGTATTTGGAGTGTGAGAGTAAACCAGAGTACCCAGAGGAACCCCACGCAGGCACAGGGAGAACATGCAAATTCCAGGCAGGTGGGGCCGTGGTTGGGATTTGAACCACTAATCCTAATACTGCCAGGTGGAAGTGCTAACCATTTAGCCACTGTGCTGCACAAATGCATGTGTACGTGTGTGCAACACAACCCAACACAGAAGAATTTGTACACATGTGTCGCAGGGACTTTCTACCTGGAATCTGATGTTAATATATCAGTACTGTGTGCAAGTACCCAAATTCAGCAGCTGCTGACTTTATTTTTTTTCTTTAAGCTCTACTGTAGTTCCTCTTTATGATATAGTTTTTACTGTTTTTGTTACCTTTCATATTATTGTTTGTTGGTATCTTACTGGATTATTTTATCTTTTTTCCAAGTTGGGGGGCAGTGCGATTGAGATGATTGTCTGGTTTTTGTATTCACATAATTAGATAGGTTCTGGATATTTGTTCACCACATCCCTAAAAACAATTTAAAACCATACTTTCTTTGAAAATGGTATTTTTAAAATTCCAAGTACAAACGACAAAATTGTTGTATAAAAATATACATTTTTTTCACATGCAAAATCAAATTAATTCAATCCATAAAAACCACATCTATCAAGATGAATCTAAAATCAAAATAATTGTCCCTGTTAGCTTCCCCCCTGGTGTGTTTTAAATTGCTCTATCTGCCTCTTCAGATTATTTTTTATTTTACAGAAAGAATACCTCTTGAGAGAAATTTTCTGATCTTTGGCATCATTTGTATCTTTTGGTTACACAGTGACAATACAAGGAGAATAGCTGTATTGACGTATTTTGAAGTTTGCTTCTTCAGAATCCAGGAAAATAGAATAATATATTACAATAAAGTCACCATACATATTTATTAGGATATATCCCTGCATTAATGCAGGCCCGTACAGGTCTGTGTTTTCTCTGGCACTGTGTTGCATGTATCCCTGTGTGCAGTGTCCTATTAATTTCTATTGGGACACATAGCTGCATGGGTAAAGCCACTGTGTCCTAATGTGATATGACAGTGAGTGCAGGATAGGGTCCTACATGGAGCCAGCATTAAAGTGTCCTGTGTGAACAAGCCCTGATAAATATATATGGTGGTTTTATTGTATTATTTAATTCTATTTTCTATTAAGTTGAAGTGGACACCAAGAGGTCTTATGAGTAAGTTGCAGAGGAAGGCGATTGGCAACTGCCCTGTAGATGGCAGCTGCAGTACAACTTTCTGCACTTAACCAGAATAATATCAAAATGCTGCATAGTCACTAAGCACTGTAAACTAGGTCGTTCTCCTGAATCTATAACCAGTGGCAACCCTGCCAACAACCAGATAGGATAGGTTGAATAAGGGAAGAAAGTTGATCTGCAGTTGCCATCTAAAGGGTGGTTTTATCCTATTATATCAGGGCTTGAAAAAGCAGTTCACCCGCTCGCCAAATGCGAGAAGAAATTCTTGTGTGGCGAGCGGCGAGCACAGATGATGGATGGAGCGGCTGCACCTGCGCTCCAAGCCTCATTGTGAAGCCGAGGTCCGGCTTCCAACTTCCAGTTTCCGGCTTCTTCGGCACCACAATTAAACTGGCAGTGCTGCTGAGGGGACAGGTGCAGGAGAAGTCCGCTCTCCTCCCCCGAGAGGAGACACCCTCTCCACTGCTGCGGGTGACTCGAGGAGAGGTCGGCTCTCCCCCGCCACGGGGAACACGAGGAGAGGCCCGCTCTCCACCACCTTGGGGGATCACTGTAGAGAAACCACTGCACTGCCCTCACACAGAGCTCAGTGGCCTTAGTATACTGCAGTATACCGATGAGCATAGGGCTACAAAATAAACTGTAAGACACTTGTTATTTACTGTTTCAAAACACATTGATTTTCTTTGTATAATTTTCTGCTAAAATATGACTGGTCTTTAATAAATGAATAATAGAAATATAAAAGTATTATGCAAAAATCAGTTTAAGGAAAAACTGCAATAATAACTGAAAATATGTGCTCACTAACAAAAATCATATTAAAAAGTCTCTTTTTAAAGATGCAGGAGATAAACAAAAAAAATACAAAATGTTCACTACAGGTTTAAAGCTGTAAAACTTGATATTTTGATTGCACCCTATTGCTATTAAGCTATTGCTGTTATGTTTAAATTGACATAATAAAGCTATGTTATTGCAGTTTTTTATATTTTGGACTCTTTATTCTAAAGAAAAATGTAATTTCATAAGCTTTAAGTGGACATGGTTGGGGACAGGGCTGGGGGCAGGGTTGGAGGCAGACCTGGGCAAGGTTGGGTGGGGCAACAGGTGAAGAGTAAGGTTTGTGCCTGGCTAGTAGGTCTAGACTCGAAATTTTAACCCTGTATTATATTATTCTATTCCTATGTATTCTGAAGAAGAAAACCGCAAAATACGTCAATACAGCTATTCTCCTGGTATTGTCACTACGTAACCAACAGATATAAATGATGCAGAAGATATTGGCATGACATTTTTTGGTTGTGCTATAAAAAGTATCTGCAATCTCCACAGCCAGCTTTTCACCACCAGTGGAATAACCACAACCTATAATTACATCTGTACTACCAGAACTCTTAGACTCCATCAGGCATCCTCTTGGCATTGATTGTTTTTGCTCTGCTGCTAAATTATTGCTTTATGCAATCAGAAGTAACTTTCTGATCTTTGTGATTTACTTTATGGTATGGGCTTAATTATTCTTTAGATCATGGTGCTATTTTTGAGCATTGCTATTTTTGTTCAGTATTATATTAAAAGTTAATTGTATTGTTATTTATTTATATGTTGCTTGACTGCAGAAGACCTCAGGGAAACCAACACTCTTGGAAGCAGGTCAGTGGTCCCCCCAGAGCTCACTGGTTCTCCCTGTAGACCTAAACATGACTTGAACTGCACAAAATATAATGACATGTAGGTCAAGTACCGTCATGTAGGTCAAGTACATCCACCATAGACGAGTTTGTGTCACGTTGATTCTGTATTGTAGGTCCACATCTCTCAGTTTGCATGTTCCCCTGACTGACTGATACAGATAACTCAGCATGCTGTGAACTGACCCTAAGCACTTCTCTGCTGGGTCCAGACCAGGGGCGGACTGACCATTTGGAAACTTGGGTACTGCCCAAGGGCCGGGAGTCAGTAGGGGGCCCCATGAGATGCCCCTGGTACCTTTTTCATAGGCTTTTTTGAGTTTGGGCAAAGACACAGGGGCCCCATGATCCCCTATTGCCCGGGGGCCCCATGAGTTGTCAGTCCACCCCTGGTCCAGACTGTTACCTTGCCACATGCAGACTGCCTCCCCTCAGGAAAAACAAGATGGAGTCCTTCACACTGCTCTCACTAAGCATGATGGCCTCTGTAGTTCCATTACTATATAAGCCTATCAGGCCATTTCTGTTCAGGACTACATATTCCACAATGCTTTGCAGCTGCACCTCCTGCTTGAGAAAGTCCCTGTCATTGGCTCCTTTAATGGCTCTTTTGATTGGCTCTCTCTCTATTACAGTCTGAGAGGAGAGGGGAGGGGCTGAAATCCCTCACTGTGCAATGTCGGGGTTCAGAGGAGATGCAAGTCAGCAGGTTACAGCAGTCACAAATAGGATTAATTTCCTCTGCTACACATGCAATACAGTTGCAGTGAATTTCCAAACGTAGTGCATGCACTACTTTCCGCGCAGTATGTTGTGATTTCAGCCCAGTTGAAATGAATGAGCTTAAATTGCACTGCACCCAGATCGCATGTGAATCCCCGCAGCCAGCGCGTTCCTGTGCAATTCATAGTGTGAATGGGCAATCAAGCTGTGAAGAATTACCAACCAAAGAATCCTGCGCAAAAAAAAGCCGTTCTCTTTAGTTCTTGTTTTTTATAAATATTTGTTGGTTTTATGCTACACAAAGGCTGCTTTTACAATGGGTTCTTTATTAACATCCCCCCCATACCTAAGCTGCCTTATGCTGGCACTGGCCCCGTACGCTGTGGCATTTGGCTCCAAGAATCACACAGGAATGCAGCATGCATTCCCGAACAGTGTGATTTTGCAGCCCCATTCATTTAAATGGCCTGAAATCACACTGAAACACAGAGAAAGTAGTGCATGCACTACTTTTGACAATACATTACTTGAGAGGGGCACCCTGTTAGCCAGGAAATGAGCTGAGTTTATTTAGTTGTTTTGTGTGTTTTAAGCTACGGACTTGCTGTACAAAGCTCTCCTGCATTTTAACCACTTTCCCTCTGCCTTATAGCAGAAGTACTACCATAGTGCGGCAGGGCTGTACAAAATCATGTATATATACGTAATTTGCATTTCCGGGTAGGGGTGCACGCACGCTATTGGTGGATAGGGATGTCAATCATTGGGTCCTGGTCAGCGATTCCCGGCCGGCACTCGTCGATTGTCAGCTGGAGCTGACAGGGGAGAGACCTGTGTGTAAAGAACAAAGGTCTCTCTCCTGTCAGCATGGACATGCTGTTTTGTATCTCTCTGCACAGCATGTCTCCCTAATAAAACACAGCACACAGTAAAACACACACAGTACAATAACCCTGTGATCGCTCCAGATGTTAACCCCTTCCTGTCCAGTGTCATTAGTACCATGTCAGTGCTTTTTATTAGCACTGATTACTGTATTAGTGTCACTGGGGATGTCAGTGGCAGTTAGTCGGTTCCCACCCAGTGTCAGAATGCGTGCTGCAGTCCCACTATGAGTCGCTGATCGCTGCCATTACTAGTATAAAAAAATTAAAATAAAAATTCCAGTATATAAACCGCCATTTGTAGACACTAACATTCACATAATCCAATTAATTTACATGTATTGGGAATGTTTTTAGCTAAGACATGTAGCAGAATACATTTTGGCATAAATGTATGAGGAAATTAGATTTCTTTTAAATGCCACTCAGTGTCCCTGCTGCTGCACTGCTCAGCCTCAGTACAGTCAGGGCTGGCGCGTGCATAAGGCAGCTACTGGCAGATCGAGGAGAGAGGCAGGTGGGGTGGACCTGCAAGTTGTGGGCGGATCCAGGTGTGCTGGGAGCAGTTGGGGCCCGCTGTCATACAGGATCCAGTCCGGGCTACTTTGCCGGTGAGGAAGGCCAGGGGTTGCCGACAGAGACAACACTTCCCACCTCCTGTGACACTGCCCTCCTCCTGTCCTGCTTCCCCCCTCCAGTGACACTGCCCCCCTCCTGTCCTGCTTCCCCCCTCCTGTGACACTGCCCCATCCTGTCCTGCTGCCCCCGTCCTGTGACACTGCCCCCCTCCTATGACACTGCCCCCCTTCTGTCCTGCTTCCCCTCTCCTGTGACACTGCCCCCCTCCTATGACTCTGCCCCCCTCCTGTCCTACTTCCCCCCTCCTGTGACACTGCCCCCCTTCTGTGACACTACCCCCTCCTGTCCTGTTTCCCCCCTCCCGTGACACTGCCCCCCTCCTGTGACACTGCCCCCCTCCTGTGACAGCACCCCTCTCCTGTGACACTGTCACCCTCCTGTGACATTACTTACCTCCTATGACACTTCCCCCTCCTGTGATACTGCCCCCCCTCCTGTGTGTGATACTATTCCCCTCCTGTCTTGCTTCTCCCCTCCTATGACACTACCCCCCTCCTGTGATACTGCCCTCTCCCTGTCCTACTTATCCCTTTCATGACACTACGCCCCTCCTTTGACACTGCCCCCTGTCCTGTTTCTCCCCTCCTGTGACACTGCCCCCCTCCCGGGACACTACCTTCCTCCTGTGACACTGCTCCCCTCCTGTCTTGCTGCCCTCCTCCTGTGAGACTACCCCTCTCATGTGACACTGCCTCCTTTTGTGAAACTGCCCGCTTCCTGAGGCACTGCCCCCTCCTATGACACTGCCCCCTCCTTTGACACTACCCCCCTCCAGTAGCACTATCCCCCTCCTGTGACACTACCCCCCTCCTGTGACACTGCTCCCCTCCTGTGAAACTACCCCCCTCCTGTGACACTACCGCCCTCCTTTGACACTGCCCCCTCCTCTGACACTGCCCCCTCCTCTGACACTGCCCCTTCCTCTGACACTACCACTCTTAACACAGCTTCATCATCAGAACTGATAGCAGGACAGTCAATTCACAGGCTGAAACAGCGCTGTGTTATCACCATCATCAATTTACTTTATTAAGGAGGCCTTTTACTATTGTTCCAATAGTCTTGCAGTCCAAAGAGGAGTTGCCATGTGCCAGCAATCAGTTTAACCCCTTGTTGCTTTAGATTCACTAATCACTAGTGCTTTAAAGGAATATTACACCAGTCAATTGCTGCTTTCAGGGGTAGTGCTGTTCTTTCCTTCCTTTATTGCATTGTTCCTCAGAGAACCATAATTCACACTTCTCACTGTACAGCAACTGGGCCCCATCATGCGCTCAGAAGACTCTTCACTGACTTTAAAGGATTAAAGGGGTAAAGAGCATTTTCCCTTATTTCTCCTTGCCATCAGGTCCTGAAGGCCCAAGGTGAGCTAGTCTACCTGATAGTTCTCTCTGCTCATTGGGGACTATAAAGCCACCTCAGGTTGAAGGTATTAGAAACATAGAAAAGTGACCGCAGAAAAAAACCGAGCCGTCCATCGAGTCTGCCCTCTTTTTGTGTGTGTTGGGGGAGAGGGGGGGTTGTGGTTTTTTGTTTTTGTTATTTAGGGGGGACTTTTGTTTAAAAAAAATTTATTTATTTTTTCCTTTGTTAACTTTTTTGTCTGAGTATAGATCTGTGCTTGTCCCAAGCATGTTTGAAGCTATTTACTGGCTCGCTAACTTTGCTGGAACTACTCTCAGTAAAATAGTACTCTCTGAGATTAGTTTTGAGCTGTGCTCCAGTTAGTTTAAGGATTTAAGTTAGTCCCTGAAAAGCAGGCCTACTAACACTGAGCCTCTGTGATAAGTGCTGTTTCCTTTCTTTGCTTAAAATTGACACAAGTAGTAACTGACTCTGCACATGTCAATCCTGTTTATGTTGTGTAACCAAGCTACATTGAAGTTGTTAGAAATCTTTTACCAGGTCATCCTTATGTCTATTTTTTGAGAGTGATTTATCTGCTTGAAAGTGTGCTTTGGTGTCAGCAGGGGTTGGGCTTTCAGAAAGGGGTCCAGAGCAACAGCGAGCCTGAAAATCATCAAGCAACTTCTAAGAGGGCAGTGCTTACCACAATTTGGCTACCTGTGCAATGCCCAGGTTGCCCAGAAAGGTTAGCTATTATCCAGTCTTAGTGTGCCACCTGAGTAGGTGCAAAGGGCACCGTATTGTGGTAAGCAGTTCACTTCCTTAAAGTGGAATTCCAATGAAAATAAAAAAAAAAATAGTCAGCAGCTACAAAAACTGTATCTGCTGACTTTTAAAAAAACGGACACTTACCTGTCCCTCAATCCCACGGTGCCCACCCCATAGCAATTTCACCTGCCACCCTGTGTTCCAGGCGCTGGCATCTTCAGTGTGGGCTCCTGGCTGTGACAGCCTGCGGTTTCACAGCTCGGTGCCCACAGAGCATGCCCGAGTAGAGCTGAACTTTCTGAATGCAAGTGTACAATCCAAATGTACACATTTCTGCATTAAAAATGGCTGTGTGTATAAGTGGGTGCTGCAGCGACCCTCGGCTGGAACCAAACAGAATCAGCAAGGGAGAATGTCACCAGCACACCAGGGATCACCAATATGGGTCAAAAGGTTTTAATGAGTGATCACATAGTTACAAGGCAACGTTTCGGAGTCTCGCAGGACCCCTTCATCAGGCATGTGGCCAACATGGGTCCAAATGTTTTAATGAACGATCACATAGTTACAGCAAGGCAACGTTTCGGAGTCTTGAAGGACCCCTTCATCAGGCATGTGGCCAACATGGGTCCAAATTTTTTAATGAACGATCACATAGTTACAGCAAGGCAACGTTTCGGAGTCTCGAAGGACCCCTTCATCAGGCATGTGGCCAACATGGGTCCAAATGTTTTAATGAACGATCACATAGTTACAGAAAGGCAACGTTTCGGAGTCTCGAAGGACCCCTTCATCAGGCATGTAGCCAACATGGGTCCAAATGTTTTAATGAATGATCACATAGTTACAGCAAGGCAACGTTTCAGAGTCCCGAAGGACCCCTTCATCAGGCATGTGGCCAACATGGGTCCAAATGTTTTAATGAACGATCACATAGTTACAGCAAGGCAACGTTTCAGAGTCTCATGCCTGATGAAGGGGTCCTGCGAGACTCCGAAACGTTGCCTTGTTGTAACTGTGTGATCATTCATTAAAACATTCGGACCCATATCGGTGATCCTCGGTGAGCTGGTGACATGCTCCCTTGCCCTTTCTGAATAGTCCTGTAGTCTTCTGTCATGTGTCCCAGAAGACTTCGGGGAGGGAGGGGGGAGGACAACGTCCGCATCCGGTTGCCTTGGCAATCACAGCGGAAGTGGGTACCTGTCAATTTCGGGTACCCGCTCCCCAAAGGTGCCACTCCTTAACAGGGAGCAGGTAACCAGTCCTTAAAGCAGAACTTCCCCTTTTGGGTGGAGCTCCCCTTTAATATACACAAGTTTTAAAAGGTTAAAAAACAGTGAGTGCACTGCCTGCCATAATATGGTGCCATTAGCACCTACTCAGGTGGCACACTAAGAATGGATAAGAGCCAACCTTACTGCCCAGATGCAAAGGGCACCCTCTTATGGAAGACTATGCACTGGCTGATTCTTTTTTCAAAGCCTTAAAACATTTCATAAATGTTCTTAGGACACATATTTTTAAGGATACAACAATCACTGAATTTACTGCCTACCACACTTTGCACTTGCTCAGGTTGCACAGTAAAGTTGGATAATAAGAAGTCTTAAGTCTCGTTCACACCTCCTAAATGACTATGGTATGGCAAGTAAATACCTGCCTGTAAACCTGAATGGCAGGCTGAAATAGGCGGAGGCTGTCTACTGCTATAAACACATATTTGCATGTATCTGCACATCCACTGGTTACCTGCAGGGAGGGATACATGTCTGCCCTTCGACGCATTTTCTCTGCACCCAGGGTCGGACATTTGTCCCCAACTGCAGGTAAGCATTGGATGTGCAGATACACCAAATACATGATTACAGCAGCGGACAGCCTTGGATCTTTTCAATCTGTCACTGGAAAACCTGGGATCCCGGCTGTAAGTATTCACACTATGCTTGCCATTCCAAAACCATTTAGAACATACTGTATGAATCAGACCTAAGACTGGATGATAGCCAACCTTACTGTGCAAGCTGAACAGGTCTTTATGAAGTTGGCCTCATTTATTTTCTTTATTTTTTTTTTTCCAAAGACACTTTACAGTATATCCGTATAGTTTTATACAAATAAAATCAGTATGGATCCAAGTAAAAAATGAGTTTAAGGACACAGTTGGTGTATATTTATTAATCTTAGGGTGCCAGCTACACAAACACTAAGTCTAGGTTCACACCTATGCGTTTTCTGCAACATTTTGCGGAACCGTACAGCAGTCCATTTAACATGATTTCTTATGGGACAGGTTCACATCTCTGAGGTTTTACCCGAGCGTTTTTTGGAAAGGGTCAGGGACTTTTTTAAACTCAAAACGTTGCTTTTTGGTTCTTTACATTTCAATTGAGATGGTGAAGAAAAGCATGTATTGCGTTTTTGATGCGTTTTGATTTTAATCTGCCTAGCAACAAGTACAAAATATATAAAAAAAATTAAAACACGGAAAAAATGTGTCAAACACGTGCAAAAATGCAAAATGCACTCCAGAAATGGATCAAACGCAAACTGCTTAGGTGTGAACCTAGTGTTAGGGCCAGGGGCGGACTGACAAGTCATGTGGCCCCCGGGCAATAGGGGATTATGGGGCCCCTGTATCCTTGTCCAAACTCAAAAAAGCCTATGAAAAAGGTACTAGGGGCATCTCATGGGACCCCCTACTGACCCCGGGCCCTCGGGCAGTGCCCGAGTTTCCAAATGGTCAGTCTGCCCCTGGTTAGGGCTAGCGTTCACTAGTGTTCAGGGGCGGACTGACAACTCATGGGGCCCCGGGCAATAGGGCATCATGGGGCCGCTGTGTCATTGCCCACATCCAAACCACACCCATAAAAGCCTATGAAAGGTACTAGGGGCATCTCATGGGGCCCCTTTCTGACCCCGGGTGCTCGGGCAGTGCCCGAGTTCCCAAATGGTCAGTCCACCCCTGCTAGTGTTGCACTCTGAAAAGGATGCACATTTGGATTGCTCTTGAGAGCATTTTGCAGGCAGTGAGGAGGCGCTGTATTGCTTCCTCACTGCCTGTTATATAGCCCATTAAACTCTACACTAGTGTGATACAACCACATGCATTGTGTGCTTGCAGGGTGCCCCTATTCAGCTGAATGGGTTGTGTTCAACAGGTAGTACTGCCTGCTGAACACAACAGGGGGAACATTTTTGCTGCACTGCTTAGAATTTGAGAATGCCTCCCAGGAAAAAAAATTATCTATGGCCCTGGATCCAATTGATTTGTATTTTCAGTATTCATTTTAGTACATGTCAATTTAGGCTCCTGTTAACACTTCATATTGTGTCTTTTGCTCACAAAGTCTACATGGTCTGCACAACTGGATAGAGGCAATCTTCTCCACTGACCACTGATTTAAAGTGGACCTGAACTAAAATACTTTTTTTGGATAGGCTAAAGGTTTTTTTTTTTTCCATCTGTGTCCCATTGTGGAGATTTCCCTTTATTTCCTGTCCCAAAGCCAGAACAGGAATTGACAGGAAAGTGAAGGAATCTCTGGTTGTCACCAGGACTAGTGTCCCCATTGGAAGATTTTCCTCCTTTTCTGTTTTTATGACAATTAAAAATGTGGGACTTTCTTTCACACTCGGTAATTATGGTCGCCAGGACAAATAGAGAAGGTGAATCTCCCTAAGGAGGATGCAGACAGCAACAAAAACCCAACAGGAGTTCTAATCCCCCTCCCATGATTATTCTACCATATTCTGCCCTGACTGACACATACAATCTTTATGTTTGTATTTTTCAGTGGCGGAACTACCGGGGTGGCAAAGGTCGCACATGCGACCGGGCCCTGCGATTCCGGCACTGTTGGGGGCCCCCAAGACAGGTTTGACGTACAACTTCACCACGGCCACAAACACCTGTCCCGAGAACCAGCAAGGCAGTTCAGCAAACTAAGAATTGGAAGGTGGAAGCATGCGGCTTTATATGTGAGTGGCAGCGGTGGGCCACACTGGATGATAAGCAGAGGCACTGACATACAGGCAGATGTTGGCAGAAGAGCGGTTTGGATCTGAGTGGGTGATCAGGAGTGCCAAATACAACTTCAGTCTGTTTATGACTAAGCTGCAAATATTTTAGCTGTGTCATATGGTTACATGGTTGCAGATTTACGTTGGGGGGAATGTTACAGTATATCCCAGGGGTGCTTTACTCTCATTAACTGCATCCTTGCCTACTCAATGGTATCTATATGGGACTCAGGTCCCTTGTTAACCTACTTGTGTCCAGGGGCGGACTGACAACTCATGGGGCCCCCGGGCAATAGGGGATCATGGGGCCCCTGTGTCCTTGCCCAAACTCTAAAAAGCCTATGAAAAAGTACCAGGGGCATCTCATGGAGCCCCCTACTGACCTCGGGCCCTCGGGCAGTGCCCGAGTTTCCAAATGGTCAGTCCGCCCCTGCTGATACCATATAAAAGATCATGACTCGTCAGATAGTTGGAGCAGATATTCTTTTTATCCAGGAAATGCACTTTGCTGCTTCCAAGACACCTCATTTCACTTTGATATGTTTCCCTACTTTAGGCTACGTTCACAGCAATGCGTTTTTTTACTGCCTTTTGCTTTTTGCAGAACCGCACTACAGTGTATTTAACATGGTTTCCTATGGAACATGTTCACATCTATGCTTTTTTTCAGCTGCTGTGTTTTTGGAAAGGGTCAGGAATTTTTTTAACCCCTTTACTCAGGTGCCTCCCGGCCCTTTAAGAGTTTCAGAAGCCGGGAGGCGGGGAGGGGTTTCGAGTCATGTGACTGCCGTGACGCGCCATCACGGCGGTCACATGATCGGGAAAGGTCCTGATCGAAAGAGGAGATCGGGACCTTTCCGTGAGTACCGGACATGTGTGCAGGGAGTGCGCAGGTCACGCACTCTCTGCACATATGTTCTTTTTTTAATGGAACGCAAATGTGCGGCCTCTCAGCGTCTAGGCCTAGACGCTGGGTGGCCACACATTTGTGTTCGGCCGGCGTGAAGAGGTTAAAAGCAAAAAGCAGCATTTTTGCTAAAATAGAGTTCAATGGAGAATCTGCTGAAATGCATGGTAGTTTTTTGTGTTTTGCATTTTTATTCTGCTCAGCAAAAAAAAAATCCACTTTAAAAAGAAAAAGAGCTGAACAAAATGCAAAACGCATGTAGGAGAATGCAAGACGAACTGCGAAAAGCACTGCAAAATGGACAAAAATCAAACTGCATAGGTGTGAACGGAGCCTTATTCCTAGCCTTGAATACCAAAAAGAACATATTTTTATACTGGTAAGCTAGCTGGTGATGAGGATGCTGTAGGTAGATTGACACAGTCATTTATATGAGGGTGTGACACTCATGTTTAAATGGATTGATGGCGTATGACTGCTTGGCATACTTCCAGTGGTTTGTGAGGCGGTCCGGACTGTCGGATGTGATGTTAGACAACGCTGTCTTTCATTTAAAGATATGGTGATTGGTCTGATATTTAGGAAATTGAAGAGATGGGTTTTGTAACCTTCTTTATTTTTTTTATTGTGACAACAAAGTTGTGTTTTTCTAAGAGTTTCAATTTAATGCCCCCCTGCCTTTTTAAAAAAATTTTTAGTTCTTTTTTGTTTGGATTGGCTTTATGCCACATTGGGAAAAAAGGTCGCTTTTATACCTGGGACTCTTCCCTACATTTCCATTTTTTTGCTAAAGACATATTTGGTCATATCCCCCACACCTTTAGTATAGGTAAGTTGGCAGCCAGCTGTCTTGAATTTGAATACATTTTGTATTATGGCAGGAAGGGAGCCTGCTGCAGGACCGTAATAAAAGACCCCGGGATCATTGTTAAGGGCCTATAATGGAAAGGGGGGCCCTTCATGGTTTACTGCACCCTGAAGGCTCTAGTTATGCTTCTGGTATTTATATATAACTTACTGATAATGCTGGTGTGACATATGCTATATGATTAGCAGGGGTTTTCCTGAGATTTAACATTTATTTCAACATTTTTTCTATGTTTAAAGTCACTCAAAACTCAATGACCCCCCCCCCAATAAAAAATAAAAATATTATATTCCCAACCTTACTTGTTATTAATCTGTGTGACTCACAAAGAAAAAAAATACATTTAGAATATTCTCCACTCCAACTTCATTGATGAAACCTAGTCCCTCATCTCTGCTCACTCCAGACATGAGCTACAGAAATAGATGAGGACACATCCAGCACCAGGAATGTATTACTGTGGAAAACCACCTGTCGATAAAATTGCCACCCACATACTTCAGGGTAGATGAATGAAATTACGGGAGCATGCGTGTTAGGATCACAATTTGTAGTTTGAGTAGAGCCGGGCATGTGACTGCAATATACTGTATGTGCAGTGCTTACACTCATTTCAATGGAATAAACAGGAAAATGAGCCCCAGTGGGGGCCAAAGAGATGTGAATAAAAAGGTATTTATATTAAACCCAAAGTAAAAATGTAATATATTGCAGCTCATTATTCTTTAGATGTGGCTGCATAAGTTTTTTTAGGCTATTTCCCTCTGCTTTCACCTGGTGATCTGGCCAGTAACACACCTCCTGTATTAGAGTGCCCCCACTCTGGATGAATGAGCACAGGGAGCACCTTTGGACAGCAGCATTGTCAGTATGGGGGTAGGAGAGTGTTAGCTGTACTAGCATATTTAAATACACTAACAAATTGAAGCCATCCCACACTTTTTAAAATTGTAAACAGCAACAGTTTTCTTTCTAATTTTGGGATAAAGGTTTTTTTTAACATGAATAAATAAATGAATAAGTAAATGGTTCCCATTTGGTCTCAACCCCCTAACTGCTACATCTGCAGGACAGCTAGTTCTGTTGAAAAACAACATACTTACTGGCTGGATCACCAGGTGAAAATAGAAGAAAAAATTAGTAAGTCAGGAAATATCGAAACGTGTCAGACATGACTGTGCGGCAAACCGAAAGTGACGCGGGTCCATAACCGGAAGTGACGTGGCAACGTGTTGTCCGATAGTTACGAAGGTGGTGAGAGCATTAAACAGTCCCTGCTGATCACTATTACTTTTATTATGGGCTTGTTTTGATTTTATACTTTGTAAGTGCAATACTTGTAGCAAAGCGATATATCTTGGGTATTACACCATTGGAGCAGGTCTTGTTCTTCTCTCTTTTCATGATATGGTGGAGCATGGAGTAATAATGGAGTGGATAACTGAATAACCCTGACATTTGTTTATTGAATGAGCTACGTTTGAGGAACTCCCAGTACTTACCAGTTGAAGCCCTCTTCTGTATTCTACATACCAAAAGCAGAGGGCATTATAACACTGGTGAGTGCACACCCGAGTAGGGGCGCACTGTGACCACTGTGTCTGTTTTTTAACGCTGTATGATTTTCATCACCAGACATTTTTATCACTGGACTTTATTTTTATATCACTGGACTTTGTTTTTTTTTTTTTATCACTGTATTTGTTTTGCTCACTATAGTGTGTTGATTTGAGCACCTGATTTTTTGGTCACCATAATTTTATTTATTATTTATTTAATATATTTTTCACTGGAAAATATTGTGAGGATATATGATACAAAAGTTGGGATAGTATGTTGATAATTTAAATTTATCTTTTCAGTATTTTTTATGAAATGTTTTGGCACTGTGAAGTGTATGTACCACTTTTTCACAAATTCACCATGGGTTTTATATTAATTAAAATAAAAGAAAGCCTAAAAAAAAAAGAAAAGAAAATGAATGCAGCCTTCACATCTAAGAAATGGTAAGCTGCAATATAATAAATGTTTGCTTTTGAGTTTAATACCGCTTTAAAGATCTTTTAGCAATTGCTTTCATTGAATGTGAAGGATTGGAATGTGGATTTAATAGCAACCATTCTGTAACACTTTAAATAAAATAATAATAATAACAATAATAATAACAACAATAATAATAATAGTAGTAGTAATAAAACAATAATAATAATAACAATAATAATAGTAGTAGTAATAAAACAACAATAATAATAATAACAATAATAATAATAGTAGTAGTAATAAAACAACAATAATAATAATAGTAATAAAACAATAATAACAACAACAATAACAATAGTAGTAGTAATATAGTAGTAGTAATAAAACAATAATAATAATGCATTAAAAAATAAGAAAGTTGTAAAAGGTTGGCCAGTGCATAGAAAGGTGTAATGAATAGAGGGGCCAGTAGGTGGCAGCACTGGCTATGGATTGTGGCAGAGGCTTGTATAGCCATCCAGCTTGGTGTGTTTTGATGAGTCACGTTGATGTTGCTGATTCTCCTGCTACACAATCCCTCTGTAGGGCAGATAAGTGTCAGTGTGGTGCTGCTACCATAGTCCGATCTTGTGGGAGACTGAAGGGCTGAGGTTGGCAGAGAATACACTCCTACACTGAGCCCAGGGAACTCTGTGGATTGGTAAGTGTATGCTGCACACACAGCTGTCATGTGCTGTCGTGTATGGATTTCTGTAGCATGTCCTAGTGATCAATCACACACATTTACAGCATTTTATGATTGGTAATGATTAGCGATTAATTGCTAATTTATAGAGAGGCGTTATGGTGGCCAAACATGCTAAATCCAATGAAACAATCGAATCTGACATTGATCAAAGGACAAAAATGGAATTATGGTAAGTGATTAAAGTCTGTTTCGTGTTTTTTGGCAGAAAAAAAATCAGTTGTATGGGGCCCTTTTTTTTTTTTTTTTGCGCCCTAAACAATTCCCATGGTTCATCAACTCTGATTACTCAGAAGCACAAAAGATAGACCTATGCTTCTGTCAATTCTTCATACAATTACCGGTAATGTACAGTATTAATGTATACTCAGGGTACACATGTATGGAACATATTGCGTGGTGTATACCATGTGTCTGATTTGTAGCTCAATTTATGTGGCTGATCACTTTGGATCGACTTTTTAAAGTGCCGTGTATGGCCACATTGCTATATTAATAACGCAATTAGGGTGCTAAACATTGCCTGTGTGCTCATGGCCTATTGCCCCGTACACACGCTAAGAAAATCGTACCAAAAATTTTGCGGAAACACTGATCGAACGATTTTCTCTTTGTTGATGAGCAGGATGTTTTAACCAATAACGATAGTGTGAACGAAAAAATCCGGCTGAACAACAGTGAAAAATGTTGTCGTTTCGCATACGAACGACCGTTTTTCTGTGCAGTGGTATGATGGTGGTACAAAAAAAATCTATCAAGCATCACGGATGAGCGGAAACAGAAGATGACTCGGATGTTTGTGTCCAAGGAATCTTCAAAAACAGGAACGAAAAATCCAAATGTTAAAAGTAGATTGGCCTAATGAGATAATGAAACCAGAATTCTGCATATTATATTTTATGTAAGGTAATGTCAGGGGCGGACTGACAACTTATGGGGCCCCCGGGCAATAGGGGATTATGTGGCCCCTGTGTCCTTGCCCACACTCAAACCACACCCAAAAAAGCCTACGAAAGGTTCTAGGGGCATCTCATGGGGCCCCCTACTGACCCCGGGCCCTCGGGCAGTGCCCGAGTTTCCAAATGGTCAGTCCGCCCCTGAGTAATGTAATAAACTATATTATACTCATTGCTGGTAATTGTGTATATCTCTCGTTCTGGCCGGAAGGGCATGGCTACAGGTTCACACGCACACTGCATCACCTCCACTTGTATGGAAGACGTCAACTCCACGTATTGCCCGATGAACGATTTTAGATTGGTTAATGTGGACCACGATTTCGACCAACGAACGAACACCCTCGTATGACCAATCGGTCGATTTTCTAATCGTGTATTCCTACCTTAAATATGTCGATCTTTATATTTAATGACACATTTATATACTGCACCTGTCGCTCCACCTTCAAACTCCACATTACAGGTGTACAAAATTGTGCCTCCAGGTAAAACATATTGAAGGCCATTCAGTAAGGCATTTGCTGCACATTTCTGGAGGTGCAGATGTAGCCAGAAGCCTTGTGCCAAATTCATGAAAACCCTACAACATTTTCATTGTTGGTACCAACAGGTGCAGACAATTAGTAGAATTCTTTTTTTTTTTTTTCTCTATTTTACTGTATGGTACTATTGTTGCAACCAGGGGTGGACTGACGACTCATGGGGCCCCCGGGCAATAAGGGATCATGGGGCCCCTGTGTCCTCACCCACACTCAAACCACACCCAAAAAAGCCTATGAAAGGTACCAGGGGCATCTCATAGGGCCCCCTACTGACCCCGGGCCCTTGGCCAGTGCCCGAGTTCCCAAATGGTCAGTCCGCCCCTGGTTGCAACACATTCATAAAGAAATTCAGTTTCATATTGGTGATAAGAAAAGTAAAGGAAGACCTTTGTCATGTAGGAGTAAATTGTTGATTGTGTCACTCGTGTTATTATTGTGCTGGGTGGTGCTTGCAGGGTCACCCATGGTTCTAATTTTGGCCAATTCAGCAGGAATCACATGAAAGTTGAGCCTTCTATGGCTGGTGTTAGTCAGTCTGCAGGGCACAGGCAAACTCACAGAGACATTCAGAGTGGCTCTGTGCCTTGTGATCACTGCAGACCATTCACCATGATCACAAATGTAAACAAAAGAAATGGTCCCCCCCCCCTTCAGCTTCTCAGCCATGTTTTATGTTAAGTAACATTGCTCCTACTCCCACTCACAAATGGGGGGGGGGTACACTAACTACATAGGGGCACACTGAGCAGTAAGGGAGTACACTGACCCACACACAGAACAGCAAGGGGGCACATTAAACCTGAATGAGATACACTGACCACCTGTGTTATGAGGGAGAAAACACCACTGACCACCAGTGCTATGGGGCACTCACCACTTATTACATACATTTAAAGGGGCACTTACCCCCAACCGCCACAATGAGAGGATAGTGTAATATGTTACGATCAGATGGGCCCCTGGTCTCCCCCCGATCCCGCTTTGCTGTGAAGTGTTGTGGTAGTTCATTTATCTTCCTGTCAGTATATCTGCTTGCCTATACATCCCGTATGGGCAAGCAGATATACTGACAGGTCTGCAGAAGACCTGCATAGCACCAGCAATCTGCTGGTCGCTGGTGCAATGCTTTTCAGGCTAATGCACACAAAATAATAAATGCACATTTTTTAATTGAAAAAAATGTGCATTTATTTTATTTTTTTATAAAAGGTGAACTTATCCTTTAAAGTGGGAAAAATAGATTGCTGATGCAGGGAGTAGCGGATTGCCTTCAAAGGATCAGGAAGGAATTCTTTTTCACTGTAGCAAATTGGACCATACTTTATAGTTTTTTTTTTTTTTTTTTGCCTTCCTCTGGATCAACTGTGGTTATAGGGTTCTGTACATAGAGGTCTTCTAATTAATTATTCTATTTATTTAGGATTTCTGTTGGTTGAACTAGATGAACTTGTGTCTTTTTTTTAATCTAACTAAAAAACCCTAAAACATATTTTCTGAGTAGACCATGTTCTTGTGAAGGTAAATTTCACAAAGTGTTTTGGAAGTTCTATAGTATGCATAAAAGCATTAGATTTGTAGTGCCCCTGAGTTATAATTAATGTATGTATATATAATTAATTTATGTTCTTTATGTTTGTCTAGACACCAGCATGGGATCCAAGCTGTCCGTGGATGAGTCGGTACGAGTGGTGATTGTGGGTGGAGGATTTGCTGGTATAGCTGCTGCCAGTCAGCTGAAGTCTCATGGAATCCCTTTTGTTCTGGTGGATATGAAAGACTGCTTTCACCACAATGTTGGAGCACTTCGAGCTTCTGTAGAGAGCGGTAAGGGTTATTTATGTTTTATAATACTGTATTGAATGCTGCCTTTGATGCCATTCATTAATATGAAAGGCAAATGAAAAAAAACAAATCGGTTGCTAGCAGGCTGATGAATTCCTCCATCCTCTGGTAGCTGGCATGAACTCTATCTTGAGCACTGTTTGAGGATTGGGCTGTATTCTGTGGATGGGGATAGGCGGTAGTAGGAATTGGTTATCCTGCTGGCCCAATTCTCAAAACACAAATCCTCAGTTTGAAATAAAATAAATTTGTCACTGTTATGGGCAATTGAAAGTGAAATAGAAACCAAGACTGGGGGTTGCCATTGCTGACCGCTGTTTGAGAATGGTAGCTGTCTGATTTCGCACTGATCCATTGGCCTTAAAATTCAGACAATTATCAGGTTAATAGCATCCTACCGAGGAGATTTCCCTTCATTTCCTGACTCAGAGACAGGACATAGGAGGAAATCTCCACAAGTGAATAATTCCCATCCTAGACAGTTGTCACCAGAACAAGTGCCCCTATTAGAAGATTTCCTTCCACGTCTTGCTCTCATGCCACAGGACTGCAGGTCAGTGACATGAAAAATATTAAAGCCACAGTGCAGGCATAACAGCCAAAGAAATGAGCTTTTTCAGAAGGGGAGGTAAGCAGTAGCAGTAATGCTGTATGTAACATTTAAAGGCTAATGCTCAGGAGGGGGTGGGGCCAAGCACAGCTTTCACATGAAAAGTCATGACTTTCATATAAATTGAGCTACCTATATCTCTAAATATTCTGATCATTTTAGACCTTATGCACGCAGGATGTTTTTTTCTTCACCTGGATGTCTTTTCTCAAAGGGAGCAAAATGCCGCATACAAAACACGCCTAGAGCCACGTTTTTGCAAACATGTTTAGGCTTGTTTGGGCAACCATTCATTCCATTGGCCAGAATGATAATTTATTCTGTGAACAAGTAAGTGCTATGCTTGGAGATAATCCCCACGGAAGTCGAATTTCGGTACTCTGGCTCTGTGTGTCTTCCCAGCACAGAT
Organism: Staurois parvus; assembly: GCF_062004578.1. Lineage (NCBI taxonomy): Eukaryota > Metazoa > Chordata > Amphibia > Anura > Ranidae > Staurois > Staurois parvus. The sequence goes on along the minus strand of NW_028317973.1, from coordinate 1,983,037 downwards.
GCAACTGAATAATGAGGATTGGTATAGCCGGCACTCATCTTCCCGAATAGTAAACTCTATTGAACAAGTAAAATCTGCATTTAAAATGCTTACGCGTTTCAGCAATAAGCCTTAATTATAGCTATGACAGGCTTATTGCCGAAACGTGTAAGCCATTTTATATGCACATTTTACGCGTTCAATAAAGTTATCTATTCAGGAAGACAAGGGCCGGCTATACCAATCCTCATTATTTATTAATATATTCTGGCCTGTGGAATGAATGAACACTCAAGCACTAAACGGCTCTAGCGTTTAGGTGTGTTACAGGTGTTTAGGCATGTTCTGCAATTTTTCCACTGAAACACTCCTCTCCTGAACACACAAGTGCTTAAAACGCCTCTGCATCTAAATGCCTGTAAATGCCTGTGTGTGCATGGATTCATAGTCTAACATAGAGGGGTATTTAGAGGCAGAAAGAAAAAAACAGGGCTCATGCACACTGGGCATCAAAAATGCTAAGTGCTGTTTTCCACTGAAATTAACCTCTGCTTACGTATGTATTAATTGTTGATATCCAATCATCAGTTTCAGTTGCTAAGATTTGTGACAGGGTTACTTTAAAAAAAAAAAAGAATTCCAGGTATGGTTATTTTATACAGTTACATTGGGCCAGCTTGGACCAATGTAACAAGGTACATACCATACATGACTGATGCCCCTGGAAGCTGGAAATCACTGAAGTAGATACTGCTACCTCAGTGACCTCCACTTGCTTCCAGATCCCACGCTAAGCAGCTGTCCTGCTGCACTCTGCACACAGGAGGTTGGTTGCTCAGCACCATTCAGAGAATATTTTGTGTTTTCTGAATGAATGCAAGTTATTTACTGACTGGACAAGGTGGAAAGGCAAAGGTGAAGTGATGTCATGTCCACCTCATCCAATAAGTGCTATGACATCCTCTGTAACCGCGTCTACATTTCTTGTGAGTCCAACAACCATCTTCGCAACGACAACAGGTCACTGCAGTAGTGGTCTTCTGCTTGCAGAGAACATAGAACAATGGGTCACTATTAAAATGCGGGGATGTCACTTTGCAGCAAAAGAGCGCTATTGATAACAAATAATAATAATGAAGGAAAAAGCAATAAAGGAAAAAATTTATCTCTCCTCTTAATTTCTGGTTCCCAACAAATGCAATGGATAACAGATTATTGTTGCATTTACAATATCCAGAGCTTTTATTTTTCAGCTGGAGCTTGGTGGAACCCAGTTCCACCACCTCTGGCTCAGGCCCTCGGCTCCCTGCTCACCACTATCACTTGTATACATAGAAGTCTGGCTGAGATGCAGATGCCTGGGCTGAATTGTGAATGCCGAGACCCCCATGGATGATCTCCCTGCAAATGAGATAGGCAAAACCACCTACAGTGTGCAGTGAGGTACTAGAACCAGCTGGGTGCTTCAGCTTAATACAACAACAAAAGTAAGAAATGTGGAAGATGGTGGAGTTTTAAGAAGGGGGGAGAAGATGGAGCAATGGAGGGGGAAGTTGCATGCAGAGGTCAGAGCTGATGAGGGATGAAAGTGAGTTGTGGATGCAGAAGTAAGCAGCTGTGGTAGAAGGCACTGAACTCAGCACTTTGTGCGTAATGCACCCCTGAACTTTGCACTGTGTATACAGCACACCCCTGAACTCTGCACTTTCTGTGTAACGCATCCCTGAACTCTGCACTGTGTTTGCAGCGCACTCCTGAACTCTGCACTTTGTGTGTAATGCACCCCTGAACTCTGCACTGTGTATGCAGCGCACCCCTGAACTCTGCACTTTGTGCGTAATGCACCCCTGAACTTTGCACTGTGTATACAGTACACCCCTGAACTCTGCACTTTCTGTGTAACGCATCCCTGAACTCTGCACTGTGTATGCAGCGCACCCCTGAACTCTGCACTTTGTGTGTAATGCACCCCTGAACTCTACACTGTATGCAGGTCACCCCAGAACTCTGCACTTTGTGTGTAATGCACCCCTGAACTCTACCCTGTGTATGCAGCGCACCCCAGAACTCTGCACTTTGTGTGTAACACACTCCTGAACTCTGCACTGTGTATGCAGTGCACCCCAGAACTCTGCACTTTGTAATGCACCCCTGAACTCTACACTGTGTATGCAGCGCACCCCAGAATTCTGCACTTTGCGTGTAATGCACCCATGAACTCTGCACTGTGTATGCAGCGCACCCCTTAACTCTGCACTCTGTGTGTAAACCCCCCCACCCCAAAATTGCACTATATACATTATGCACTCCTGGTATTTAATGCCACTTTAAGATCTGCCCACTGTTTGTGAAATTGACCGCACCCACTATTTGATGCACTTTGAACGATGTACGTGCAGGGTGAAGGGGAGTTTTGGGGGGTCGTGGTTGAGTTCTTGCACCTATTTTCTGTGGAAAAAAAAAGCCCTGATAATATCTTTTGAAATTTTTCAGTATTAAAAATGTCACCATTCTGCTAATTTCTTTTTACATCAAACCTGACTTGAACTTGGAATATAAATAAGTCGGCTACAGAGAATGGCACTGCATGAAAGTAGAAATCTGAGTGTAAAAATAGTAGCTGCTTAGAATTTAAAAGACCTTCAGTATACAAAAAGGCGAAAAGTTTAAAAATAAAACAAAAGTACACTTTTAAAAAAATCAGAAAACCTCAAACAAGTACTAGCTATAAAAAATAAAAGCTATCAAATGCTGCCGGCACCCTCAGTTATTGCTTCTAGATAGCAAAGAAAAAAAGGCAACACAGCAAAGCACTGATTCCAAAGTGATCACCAATTGGAGCAAATCCTTCTTGATAATGAAACAATGTTCCCAATGACTAATGAATGAGTCACGATAGAAGGAATATGTCATGTTTGGAGTAATCAGCCAGCAGTGCTAGATGTAAAGCATACACAGCCCCATTCTCAGGCTGGGCTTACCGACTTCAACTTATCGTTTTTGAGACGTAATATCAAAGAGATTCCCTTAAATTGAAGGCAAACCTCTAAAGTGACACTAAACTCTGCTTAGAAACCAAAAAATATTATATTTAATTTTGTATTCCTAACTTTAAAAAGTACCATCTCAGCCTCCTCCAAATCTCTGAATTCTTTTTTTGTTGTTGCTGTGAATGGGTTTCCTGTTAGAGGGTAGCAATGTTTGTTTTCCATGGTCCCACTGTATGTTGGGATGTAGCCACATATGTAGCTTGCTCCTGAGATGGACTATGGATTTATAGTTGTGCATAGAGCATTGTATAAGACCTCAACCAACATGCACTGCTTGTTCCAAATAAACAGAAGCCAGGGGAAAAGGAGAGGTTCAGGAGCTCACAGAGGAAGATACAGGAGGCAAAAAGGCTCAGCCTAGCACACCCTTCTGCCTGCATGTCTAAGCTAAGGGCAAATGGATTCCAGGAGGTAAATCATCTGCCCATAATGAAGATGGCTGTAGCTAGAAATACTAGGGGGTGTTTTGCCAAGTGATTTCTCATTAAAATAATGCATGGAGATGTGGATGAATAAAGGAGTTCGCTGTGAATTTTAAAATTTAATTTAATTTTCGATTTGTGGTGCTCAGATACAATTTAGTTTCATCGTAAAGTCAATCTAAAGGTTCATTTTTTTTTCTTAAATAACAAAAATGTCTTACTTACCTGTTCTGTGCTGCCCCAATCTTCTTTTTTCGGGTCTTCGGTTAGCTCTTCTGGCTTCTCCTCTTCGACCAGTGCCCCCAATGGCAAGCCGATTATTATGGGGGCACTGGTGCTTACTTGCTCCCGAGCCCCGCTCGATGCTTACTATGGGGGCACTGGTGCATACTTGCTCCCAAGCCCCACTCGATGCATCCTTAAGACACATAGCATGAGGCTTGGCTCCACTCCTCATTGGCTTTGATTGACAGGAATGGCTCCAGCTGATGCCTCAGCCAATGAGGAAAGAGAGACCCAGGACGGCTCTCGTGCACGTCGCTGGATCGAGATGGAGCTCAGCTGAGTATTAGGGGGGCTGTGGGGAGAGCAGCACACAGAAGGTTTTCTTACCTTCATGCATAGAATGCATGAAGGTAAAAAAAAACTTTCGCCTTTACAACCACTTTAAGACTGGGAAGGGAAGTGGCAGTGCAATGAGTTGTGCTGCCTTGTAAAACCATGCTGACAGAAGGAGAGAGCAGAGTGTCAACGAGATGAGGTCACCAGTCTTCTGCTTCTCTTTACACTATCCCATCACAGGCTGGTGGAGGGAGAAAACATGTAAGTGTAAGGCTCCATCCACACCTGGAATTGCTGCAGTTCTGCCCACAATTTGAAAACTCGCTGTAAAAGTGTGAAAATGCACAATCGCTCCAGAAGCTTTTTTGGGTGTCGCACATTCTGCGGAAAAACATGCCATGAATGCGGCAAAAACGCGATCGCACGTTTTCACACTTTTACAGCATGTTGTCAAATCGCAAGCAGAATCACAGCAAAAAAAAACCTAGCGTGAATGAAGCCTTACTCAACCACAGCAGAGAAAATTCAGATCTCCTGTACCAACTGGCAGGGCTGTGTGTATTTCAGCACTGGACAAGCAGAAATGTAAATCCTTTGGCAGATAAAAAAGCTTCCACAGACTGTATGTATTTCATCTGCCTTTAGCTGTTTGTCTGGATTTCAGATTTAATGGAAGGAGAGTTGTACCTGACAGTTTGGGACAAGCTAGCAACTGTCATCACACTAATCATGAAGAACTGAAAAGACAGCAGGAGCTTTTCAGCACAATGTAAAGCGAGAGCAGAAATGATTGGTTGCAGTCCAGGCATGGTTTTAATTGTGGATATTCAGTGTATGGTATGGAAGCCCAGGGCGATGTAATTAAGGACAGTATTTGTCTAAGAAACAAAGAAACTTGAGTCACTGGAATTCTTTTTGTTTAGTGTCATGTATATCTGAACATTTAGGAATGATGCCTTCTGTTGAATTATCCTCCATTACCTGTGTCAAAGAACCTTCAGTATAAATCTGTCTCCAGGGAACTTTATTACAATTAGAAATAAGTTTTGGTAAAGCTAAAACTCAGGCAGATTTTAAAAATTACAAATTTTCATTTAGCGCAATCATGTATTAAACCATGAAAAATATTTGTGAAAATAATCGCTTAATTTTGGCTTCATAGTAGCTTGCTGTCATCTTCTGGACAGTGGCATTCCCACTGAAAGAGGGACAAGCAGAGCTACGTGCCAACCAGGACTTTGTTGTATACCCCAGTGCTGTTAAGTCGGCCATATATGCATCAAATTTCAGTTGCCCATAAAAATTGGCTGCCAACCACCCTCTACCACCAAGGGACAATGGACAATCGGACACCCTCCAGCAGCTGCCAGCCTGTCGCATCCTTCTCCATTCCAGCACTCAATGGCACAGCTCACTGAATGACATCCATTGGGCTCCACCGAAGCTACAAGGAGGTCTGTGAAGTAGTGGTGCACCGAAATGGAAATTCTGGTGCTGAAACCGAAAATTCAGAATGCACTTGGCCGAAAGCCGAAACCAAAAGTTTACGTCAAGTAGATACCTAACATATCACACTTTAAAATGTGCGCACGCTCGTGGAATGGCGTGAAACTGCGGTACTTTAAAATCTCCATGGGTGATGCTTTAAAAATTTCTACGGGTTAGCAGTGTAAAGTTACAGATGAGGTCTAGTGTGAGAATGATTGCTCTTGCTTCGACGTTTGTGGCTATACCTCACGTGTGTGGTTTGAACACGGTTACATATGTGGGCATGGCCTATGTATGTGTTCACCACTACGTGCGAGCACAGGGGGACGGGGCACTTTAAACTTTTTTTTTAATTTATTTAATGTGTTTTTTTAAATGGGTTTTTTTTTGTTTTGTTTTTTTGCACTGTTCTTTTAAAAAAATTGTAATCACTTTTATTCTTATCATAAGAAATGCATGCATCCCTTGTGATAGAAATTATTAGTGACAGGTCCTCTTTATGGAGAGATGTGGGGTCAATAAGACCCCACATCTCTCCTCTGCAATGTAAAGGATTAGATAAAAAAAAGCATTGATCTAGTGCTTTAAAAAAAAAAAAAAATGGCCGGAACGGGAAGTAACATTGCTCCGGTCCTCCAAGGGCATAGAGATGAGTGGCGGCCCTCTTTCCTTCACTCATCTCTATGCCCAGCGCCAGGATCGATGGTTTCTCAGGTAAGTCTGAGAACTACCGAGCGGCAGGCAGCAGCGCCGGGTAGGCGGCAGTGAGGGGCGGGGATTTTTTTAGCACCTGTATCGGTGCTTTTTTTCATTTTGGCGAACAGCCAAAAGGGGTGTTTTCGGCCGAAACGTTTCGGCCACCGAAATTTCAGTGCATCCCTACTGTGAAGGAGAGTCTGACATCATCCAGCTGCCTCTCGTGGATCTCCTGCTGTTCCACTGCCTTCACTGCTCCTCAGTCACCAGCTGCCACTCTGCCACTTCTGCCAGGGGGGCACCAACGCCCCAGGGAAACGCCTTGTTTGCCGCATGGCAAAAACGCCCCTCCCTTCATGGCAGGATTGCCATGTCAGCCCCTCCAGCTAATACAGACACTTCTTTCCTACATGTAAAAATCAGCATTTTTTGCAAGAAAATTACTTAGAACCTCCAAGCATTATATATATATATATTTAAGCAGAGGTCCTAGAGAATACAATGGAGGGTGTTGCACTTTTTTATGTCGCGCAGTATTTGCGCAGTGGTTTTTCAAACACAATTTAATAAAAAACAAAAACACTTTAATGAATTTGAATGAACAAAGACACAATATAATACCCACGCTTGTGGAATGGCGTTAAACTACGGAACTTAAAAATCTCCATAGGCGATACTTTAAAAGCTTTTACAGGTTAGCAGTTTAGAGTTGCACAGGAGGTCTGGTGCTAGAATTATTGCTCCCTATGATAGTTATGGTGATACCTCACGTGTAGTGTGAACCCCGTTTACATATGCGTATGCAACCTACATATGCGTTCACCTTTGCGCACACGCAAGGGTGACAGGGACACTTTACAAATGTTTTCTATATTTTATTATTTATTTTATTTAATTTTTAAATTTTATTTTTTCTCTATCTCTAATTTTTTTTTTTAATCTCTTTTATAGTTATCATAGCTGGAGCACTGACAGGTCTATTAGACCCCAGATCTCTTCTCTGCCCTTCAAAGCATAGGATCAAACCCATATCAGTTTGATCTGATGCTTTTACAAGCCAGTAATGGTTTGTTTACATCCTGGTGATACTAGAAATGACAAAATAATTGTTGCTTCTGTTTTCTTACACCATACAGATGAATGGGGCCGTTCTGGTCCTCGGTCATCCCTATGGTCAGCTGACGGAAGCACCAGCCTCAGTCCCAGGATCCACGGTGGGATGGGGCGACCTCCTTCTACCACCTGTAAAAGTGATCCTAGTGGCTATTTAACCACTTGGATCATTAAAACCCATCGCCGGCTGATAAAAAAAAGATAACAGACAAAATAAAAAACTCATGGATCCCTGCTAGGGATGCACCGATACTGATTTTTTTTAGATTAGCGAATACGAGTGCTGATACTTTCGGTCAAGTACCGATTACTGATATTTTGCGGTGCGATTTGCATTAATGGACGCAAATTGCACTGCAAAGAATACCATTCAATTTGAACAGGAATGCGATTTCTGTCCAAATCACATGCGGTTTTCCCACTGCGTCTGTGTGAACCCAGGCTTGTCATAGCTTGAGTTCACACAGGAGTGGTTCAGGAAACCTCCCTTTAGGCATCCCATGCTGAGTCTCGGTGGTAGGAGAGAAAGTGGTGGGGATCTGAAATTGCTGACACTTTCTTTCCTCTCCTTGCAGCAATGACAGTTCGTGCTAGAGGACTTTTGTTTGGTCAGTAGCACCGTCACATGGATGATGCTGACCAATCAGATGCTGTGTAGTCTAAACTGTCATCACTGCAAGGAGAGAAGGGAAACCGATTCACAGGTCTGGGAATTTGAAATCCCCGCCGCTTTCTTTCCTCTCCTTGCAGTGAAGACAGTTCTGGCTAGATGGCATCTGATTGGTCAGCAATCAACAGCTCTCTAGTCCAAATTATCTGGAAGGAGAGGCAGGAAAGCGGCAGGGATTTCACATCCCCCGCCACTTTCTCTCCTCATACCACTGAGACTCAGCATGGGGTGCCTGCACTATAACAAGCCCGAGTTCACACAGGAGCAGTGGGGAAACCGCATGCGATTTTGGACAGGAAATCGCTTGCTAATCTTTGCGGTGAAATTTGCGTCCATTAACGCAGGTATTAAGGTATTGGGACTATTTTCATGTGATCTCATGAAAACACTCGGTATTGATACCGGTATTGGTGCATCCCTAATTCTTGCATTCACACAAGCAATGTGGATGCAGGTATCTCTGCCACCATTGTATTCTAGAAGCGGGGACTCCCATTGACTGCAGCAGCTGATTAAATGCTGGTTTTCAAGCAGGACCGTTTGAAAAAAGCTGGTCTAACGCTTGGCTTCTGTTGAACAGAGAGAGCTTCTTGCTGAACCAGTCGAATTTGAATATGGGTGTACCTGGCTTAAAGCAGTATTAAACACAAAACCAAAAATGTATTATATTGCAGCTTACCAATAATTAGATGTGATAGCTGCATTAGTTTTTATTTTTATTTCTCTGGCTTTCTTCCCTCTGTTTTCACCTGGTGATCTGGCCAGTAACACACTTCCTGTATTAGTGAGGCACAACAATTGATGAATGAGTACACAGACAGCAGACAGAAACCTATTAGCAGATTTGAATACAATAACAAACTGAAGCCCAACTCCAGTTCACACTTTATAATCCGTTACAGCAATTTTTGTTTTCATTTTGGGATAAAAGTTTTTCATGCATAAATAAAAACTGGCAATTTTAATATCTCCTGCCAATGTTGAATTGTCTCATTCATGTAAACTGATACATTCTGCTGGAGAGCTTGAGCTTCTGAAAAACAGAGTTACTGGCTGAATCACCAGATGAAAATAGAAGAAAGAAAGCCTAAAAAGGGAAAATGAATGCAGCCTTCACATCTAAGAATTGGAAAGCTATAATAGATATAATAAATGTTTGCTTTTGGGTTTATTACTGGTTTAAAGCCCAGCTCCAGGATATTAGCATGTCTCCTGGGTCAGAGGTCCCCTTGTACTGTGGGGCGCTAGTGTGAAAGGGGCCTAATTCATCATGGGCAACAACCAGGGCATTGCATTAGAATGAGGCACACACACTTTGCTGTGCATCTTTTACTGTCTGTAAACTTTTACTGTTTTACTTCTCTGCAGACTTGTTGCATGGAGGATCCCTCACTCAGTGGTTGTTGCAGACATAATAATCATGCAGATATGAACAGAATGTATCCATTTGCGTGCAAGTTTGGTTAAAATTTTTTCTTGTGTAACAGGTTTTGCAAGTAAGACCTTCATTTCCTATAAAGATTCATACCAGGACAGCTTCAAACAAGGCAAAGTTGTTGGAATAAACCTGGAGACTCAAGACGTGTTGCTAGAAAGCAATGAGGTAAATAAAAGGCTAGTAGTGTCCTGCATCCACACAACAATTCTACCGTATAAAACAGGGGCCCTCAAGTATTCTAACAAGGAGCAGTTCACTGTTTTTCAGAGTTTAGAGGAACCAAATTATGACCAGAGGGAGTTGCAAATGCCCCAGCATTAGTGGTCAATGGTGGTAAATATGCCCCTGGGTTCAGTGGCGAAGCTAAACGTTATTTAATCCGGGGCATAAACTCAGTTTGGCCCCCACACTGAAAGAGGACGGTGTGAGTGGGGCAGAGGTTGGTGTCCATAGCGGTGTCAGTAATTTTTTTATATTTATTTATTATTTTATAATTACGTTTTACAATATTATTTTTTGCAATTTTTTAGGAACCCCATTGGGGGGCTTTGGTGAAATGTCAGGGGTCTAAATAGACCCCTGATGTCTCACTTTTGAGACAGAGAAAGGGATGGAGAACAGATTCCCCAATCACTTTCTCTGCAGCCTCAGGGGCATCAGTCTGTTATAATATATACATAATTACTTGGCCTGAGCTGGAATAATGTAACTTTCTATAATACGGCCATATTCTTAAATCGCCCAGGGATGTACAGTACTGCAGCCATCCCCACAGCTTGGATTCCAGGACATCTGTCTAGAAGATCAGACTGTTTCAGCAGATCCGGGACAGTTGGCAACTATGGGGGCAGCTTTCCACGGCTCTGAAATGTGCAGTCTAACTGTTGAGACAGGTGGCAAGCAATGGGTAGAGATGCTGCTGTTGTGTCGGTGATTGCAACCCCAGGGAAATAGGGCAACCACCAGGGATCTGTTATCTGTTGTTATTGTCATTAGGACATTAGTCTACTATTGGAGGATATCATCATAATAAAGACGTGGAAAGTTGCTAAAATGACCATATGCACTTTTAAAGTGCTTGTATATTCATGTGTTGGTAATATGAAGATGTGGATATTTATTAGGATTTAGGACCCAAATATATAGCAACATGTTCATATTACCAACCAAATTATATAAAAGCACCTTTACAGTGCATATATTCACTTTAGCAACTTTCCACGTCTTCATACACATTATAATGGCAGTATGACATCTCTAATGGCAACCTAAGGTCCCAGCGGCAATGATATTCATGGACCTGGAGAGATGTCTGTTACCACTGGATTCTTCTGCACTACACTGTGCTACCGGTAGCAGCTACCTCAGCTCTTCTTTCCATGAAGGCAGCTTGTACCTCTCCCTCTGGCAGGGAAAGATGCCCCATCCCTCACCTCAGCTGCTGTGTCCTCCATTCAGAGCTCACTGCAGGCTCAGAAGTGAAGAGGGAGGAAGGGGGAAGAGGGTAATTAAGGGTGGCTCACTCCTTGAAACATCCAGGGACCAGCAGCTAACAAGTGGGACTGTTGGCAACAATTCACAGCTGGCACCTCCTCCTCGCTCTCTCCTTGCTCCCAGTGCTGAGCTGACAGGAGTGATGCTGCTGTCACTACTCCTGTCAGCTCTGGTGCCCCTCTCAATACTGCGCCCGGAGCATTAGCCCCCCTCGTTTCGGCCCTGCCAGGGATGGGGGCCAGTTGGAGTAAATAAAACTTAGGTGTGGCCTGTCTTTGATGTCAGTGCAAGGAATACTGCCCATTCTTTGCATCAGAGGGAGCAATAGTGTCTCAAGGGCTGGATGAAGGCAAGAAAAGGCCGCACTCATCCTGCAAGCTGTACTTTGGGGACCACTGGTTTTGAGCACAGCACAGCTTTCAGGCTGAGGAGCAATGTGGTAGAGCCACCATTAGCCTAGTATAAATGGAACTTGAAACCCAGCTCCAATTACAACTTTGTGCTTAGGATAGACTGCAGAATTATTGAAACCTCTATGAGGTTTTCATTGCTATCCTTGACACCATTTAGGAGGTTTCACTCCCGTCCTTTATGGTCACCAGGACAGGAAGTGAGGAGAAATATTCTTAAAGTGTATCTTGTTTTTAGTTTTGAATAGAGTGGCGAAGGGTTGACCCTCTGCCAATTGTGTATTGTTGTCTTTGTCTCTTTTTTGGAGAGATCCACCCCGTCCATTTGTATTATTGTCACTGTGAAAGTAAGGGAAAATCCAAAATTTTAGATTTGCCTCTAGAACAGTAAGTAAGGGAAAATTTGGTAATAGAGACAGCTGTCCAAGAAGGGCCTTCCCTTTGTGGGGAGGTGCAGATGGGTGCGGTGGTATTAAAGACACAGTCTGGTTGCAATAAAACCTGAAACTTGTATCGAATGCCAGATACAAACACCACAGTAAGAGAGCACTAACAGTTCAGTTCTTAGGCAGAGATGCAGAGGGGAGAGATAGCATCTGTTTCAGAGGATGAAGTGCGGTCTGTTTGGTCCCAAAAAGGGAGACTTCCTTGAGGATAGCAGATCCCTAGCCTGCCCTCCTCGTCAGGAACATTTTCCTGCCACTAACCACTTTCCTGTCACATGGGGGGTCTCTCTCCCTATTCTACCCACTTTGCACAACAAAACCTGGGTGCAAGGACTTATAAAGATCCTGCTCACCCAAGATGGCTGCCAGGGGTCATATGGATGCAGTGTAGCCAACTGGCACACTGCTCCATGACCAAGAAGAACACAGAGAAGCCACATTTCCCTAACCTTCCAAGCTGTGGTAACACTTGTTTGTGGGTCACCTACAGTGGAGTAAACGGACTGCACCTGCCTACACCCTCGCTTTGTGAAATTTCTTCTTGGTGCATTGCTGGCAAAGGAAGTGAAGGGAAAGTTCCCCAATGGTATATAGACAGCATGGGATTTCAATATTTTTGTAAGGATCAGCCAATGGGAGCATAACTGTTTTCTTGTCATTTTATTATTGTATTAAATAAAACACTATATTTTGATTATTTTGATGACTATGGTGTTAGATACAGAGAGGGCTTTGTGGTATGAATAGTTACCATGGTTTGTGAGCACAAATCTATTAGTTAAAAGGACTGAAAATTCTTCTTTGGTTGCATAACAACTGTGAATATCTGTCCTCTAAGACACGAGTCATAATTTTCCTCATTGATGTTGTTCTATTTAGGAATTACACTTCTCTCATCTCATAATTGCTACAGGGAGTCATGGTCCCTTTCCTGGAAAGATTAACATAACAACCACCAAGGATGCAGCTATTCAGATGTATGAAGATCTGGTAAAGGAGGTAAGTGTGCAAAATTAAACTCATTGCTACCTGCATGATACTTGGGTTTCAACATTTTATTTAATATTTAACTTAAAAAAAATTCAGAGATATGTATTAAGGAAGGTTTGTTTTTATAACAAGAACGCATCTTAACCAACTTCCGCCCACCCTATAATACAATGACGGGCGCAAGGTGGTTCTCTCATTCTGATAGGACGTCATATGACGTCCTACCATTCTCACTGCGCATGCGCGGCTCAGGGAGCATGCAGCGCGGCGTTCGCCGGTGCGCTGTGTCCCTCGGACACAGCGGATCACGGAAAGAGCCGAAGATGTCAGCTCGGTCATGTGATCAGCTGTGTCCAATCACAGCTGATCACATGTAAACAGGGAAATGCCGGTTATCGGCACTTCTCTCCTCTCGAGCTGTCACGCTGACAGCTCGAGAGGAGAGGAGAGTCAGTAATTGGCTTTCCACAGAGGGGACATGTACACTGATCATCAGGGCACTGATGATCAGTGTGGCCCCAGAAGTGCCAGCTGTCAGTGCTCATCAGTGCCATGTGCCAGTGCCACATCAATGCCACATAGTGCATACCAGTGCACATCAATGCCACATATCAGTGCCCATCTGAGCTGCCTTTCAATGTCACCCATCAGTGCCACCTATCAGTGCTGCCAATCAGTGCCACCTATCAGTGCCAGTCAGTGTCGCCTATCAGTGCGCATCAGTACTAGTCAGTGCTGCCTATCAGTGCCATATATCAGTGTCATGTATCAGTGCTGCCTTTCAGTGCCCATCAGTGATGCCTGTCAATGCCCATCAGTGCAACCTACCAGTGCCTCCTCATCAGTGCCCATCAGTGCCACCTATCAGTGTCCATCACTGCAGCCTATCAGTGCCCATCACTGCAGCCTCATTAGCGCACATCAGTGAAGGAGAAAAATCACATATTTACAAAATTGTATAACAAAAACTAAGAAACCTTTTCTTTTCAAAATTTTCAGTGGTTTTTGGTTTGTTTAGGAAAAAATAAAAATCCCAGAGGTGATTAAATACCACCAAAATAAAGCTCTATCTGCCCCAAAAAAATGATAAAAATTTCATATGGGTACAGTGTTGCATGACCGCACAATTGTCATTCAAAGTGTGACAGCGCTGAAAGCTGGAAATTGGCCTGGGCAGGAAGGGGGTATAAGTGCCCTGTAGGCTAGTGGTTAAAGAGGTAGCAAACTGCAAAACAAAAGAAAAAAATTGGCCCCTGCAACATAGTCTCATAGTGTGCTAGTATGCATCGTATGATAGCATATTATGAGACTTACCATAAAACGAAGCCCTTCAGCAGCACACTGTCACAGGCCTTCATCTTCACCCGGTTTTCCTTCTCGGTTCACAGGCTCTGACCCAATTTATAAGATTCTGGATAAACTGTGGATCAACTGTTCTCATTTTATTTTACTTGTCTCTCATTACTTCCTTTTCTACAGTATAGTTGTACTTTCTGTATTACCCAACAGTTAGATTCAAGTTGATGATAGATGTCCATTTCCATGAAAGTCGTCTGACAATAAAATAGTGACATTTCTTATTAACCACTTGTCCTCCTGAGGATTTACCCCCCTTCCTGACCAGGCCATTATTTGCGTTACGGCGCTGCGTTACTTTAACTGACAATTGCGTGTTCATGCAACGCTGCACCCAAATAAAATTTACGTCCTATTTTTCCCAAGAATTTAGCTTTCTGTCAGTGGTATTTGATCGCCTGTGCATTTTTGTTTTTTGCGCTATAAAAAAAAGACCAACAATTTTGAGAAAAATAACAAGATTTTTGACTTTTTGCTATTAAACATGTCCAGTAAAAAAATTTTAAAAATCACTTTAGGCCAAAATGTATTCTGCTACATGTCTTTGCTAAAAAAAAAAATCCCAATACGTGTAAATTAATTGGTTTGCATTAAAGTTATAGCATTTACAAATGGTGGTATATATACTGGGATTTTTTTTTTATTTTTACTAGTAATGGCGGCGACTTATAGCGTGACGGGTTCTGCAGCGGACATTCTGACACTGGGGGGAACTGACTTCCCCAGTGACACCAATACAGTAATCAGTGCTTAAAAAAAGCACTGACACTGTACTAATGGCACTGGGCAGGAAGGGGTTAACATAAGGATAAAAGGGTTAACTGTGTGCTGTGTGTGTTTTACTATGGGGCGGTGTCTGTGCTCTTCACTGTAAGCATACCGCTTTGGATGGCTGTGCTGTGCACAGCCATCCAAAGCAGTATTAGTATTCCTGAGTTGACAGCGAGGAGAACTGTTAGTAAACAAAACAGTTCTCCTCCCCGTTGGAGATCCTTGGTAATCACTGGGCGCCGGCGAGTAACCACCGGCCGGGACTCGGTGATTAACAGCCGTGGCTGCGAATGGCGGCGCGGGTAGGCCGTGTGCACGCCCCGCGCATGTATCCTACCCGGAAATGCAAAATCTCGTGTATATACGTGATGTTGTGCACCCGTGCCGCCCTGTAGCAGTATTTCTGCTACAGGGCGGTCGGGAAGTGGTTAAAGATACATTGAAGGAGAAAGCCAAATGTAATAAATCTTACATTGCTGCTGTCCCCATAACCTTTTTAAAAACAGAGGAGGCCTCAGAGGTCCATCGAAATGCCTATTGACTATGTAAAGAGAGTTTGGGAGGGACACCCTCCTTGTTGCAGGGTAGGGGGAACTTTACCTTCCTGGGAATGGAAAGAACCATAAGACCCTCTGCTAGGGGTCAGTATATACTGGCATGTAATAGCATGTCAGCTCTGTGAAAGTTAAAAAACAAACAAAAATGTAATGAATAAAAAACATACGTGTAGCTAACACAGGCTTGTACACGCAAAACAGAAGGCACAGATATATACTGTATAACATCAATCTTGCTCTACCTACATGAGGCATTGCACCATGTTAGATGTGTAAAATATATTTAATATATAATAAAGCTTTTTTAGTTTTGAATAGCGTGGAGAAGGATTAGAACAAAAATGATGACCACGTATAATAATAAAAAAAGAAAAGAGGAAAAGCAGGAGTTACCATGCCTTTTGGATGGGTATGGAGTCACCCCAAGAAAATGTTATACAAGTGAAAAATGTTCCAAGTTCCTCAATGTAGGGAACTGTTAAGGACCTATCTATGTGTACAAAACTATCCATAATTTAACTTGGATTGAGAAAGTAATCCACAAACATATGATTAAAGTGGTTGAAAACCCCTCATATATACTAGTCTCAGGTGATATATGGAGATAAAACAAGCCCTCCTACATACTGTAAGTTGTACCTGTCTATTTGAAGTCGTCTTCTACATCTGTTCAAAGTGCAGAATTTATACAGCTTGTCTAAGCTTCCAGAAAGCAGGGGGCAGGGAGCTGAGGTTACACTTTGCAGATTGCAGTGAGAGCTGATTGGAGGGAAGGGACACCCCCCTCCTTTCACACAGCATATAGGAACAGAGCTAAGGTTGGCAAACACAGGCTGTGTGCTGAAGCTGCCTCCCCTGTCATCTTTTTATATCTTGGTGTCAGGAAAACATGTCAGAAGAGACTCGCAGGAATAGCAGAGGAACAAAGCAGCAGAGAGAAATGACACTTAGTGCTCTGGACTGAGACAAGTACACACTATAGAAGGGCATGCTTTGTTCATATTTCATGTCTGAGGTTTACAACTACTTTAAAGCTCAACTTTGCAAATTTCTTCCTTGTAGTGGGGATGCTCATGCACTGCAAGGAAAAAAATTCTTGATTATGTCTCGCTTATGGGAAAATCTGTTTACTTACCTGATCAGGCACTCCCCCACTTGATCGCTGCTCCTTGGTGTCTTTAAGTCCAATACAAAGCTTTGGTTCCTGTATTGGTCTTGATGATATCAGGGAACCTGTGACCTTCGAGGCATAACAGATATATACTGAACTGATAAAATAAACATATATTTATCCACCTTGTGATTTGTTGGATTATAGTAGCTGTGGTACAACAGAAGTGTGACAACTAACTTGAGGATTTGCTTATATTTATGCAGTACACCTACCGATTGAAGTCCAATACATATTTAAAGCTGCATATACAGTGACCGGTCATAAATTGTACTAGAATGTTTCTGCCAGTCATTATTAGGATCTCCATACATATTACAGTCTGACTGTTCAATCTCTATAAAACCAGACTTAGATCTACTTATCCAATCCACTCTATCCAGTCACGAATAGATTGTACATGCCGATTGTAATGTGTGCGGTGAGTTTAGGAGATTACATCTAACATCGTGCACTTAAATAATATGCAGATTAAAAGAAGTTACATGTAATCTGGATTGTAATACTAATTCTATTATCTTCTCCCTGGTGTTTAATTTGTTAAGGAATATAATATACTTTTTATTACTATATGTTTAATATAATGTCTTGGAGATTTTATTGCATTTATATAATCATGGTGTTTTAACATTTTGTGTACATTAAAATTTATTTAGAGTGACATGGCTTTAAGTTTTGAGTTCTGTTCTTTGCTTTTTGCCTTTACGTAGTAGAGTTTGTGATTCTTAACATTGTCCCTTGTAGTCTCCAAACAAGTTGGCTAGTTTGAGGTGTTTACAAATAATTTTACCATTGCCACAGTGCTAGGCCCTGCCAGGGTGTGAGTTTAGGAGAGAAACACAGGATTTGTATTAAGGCAGAGTAAGAAGCTCCAGAGGATTATTTCTAAAAAGAGAAGACTGGCTAGTAAGTGTTCACTGGGTTTGGTAGTCCCATATCAGGGTCTTAAAAGTTAGAAGAGATTTGGGCAGGAAGAAGTCTCCAATCCAGTGTCTAGGTCTTATTGGAGGGCTACAGGTTGTGTGAGTGCACTGGTGTGCAAGCTCATTATAAGCTAAGCCTGGGGATAGCTTAGGGCTTTCATTATGGAGACAGAGCCGGGCCAGGAGAGAGCTATGTTTTCCTGCTAAGAGACTACACCTGATGTTGGGGGGATTCGGCTGGGAAAGTCAGGACAACTGCGCCAGCCTGTGCAGAGTGTGAAAGTTGAGGTGGCTAGCAAGTCCCGGGGGCTGGCGGCATCCCATAAGTCTCAGGACTAGTGTGAGAGCTCTGGATGCTATGAGAACCCCTATTTAGAGGCCAGGAGTCAGCCTGTGCAGTGAGATGCTGTAACTAAAGACTGAGTGAGCCTGAAGAGTCCATGGTATGGGAGATCAAAGACAAGAGCAGTGGTCAGCCTAACAAGAGAGCCAGGTGGCTCATCATTTTCATTGACTTCTTGCTTTGTGAAGCTAAAACTCCTGCCAGGGAAACTTTGTATGAACTTTAAGTTTCTTTTAATAAAAGTGGGCTGCCACACTTTAAAACACAGTTCGGACTGGTATGGACTTAAACTTTAATCAAAATGCAACTACCACTGAGCCAACCCATCCCCATATCACATCTTAGACCAGGGGTCCTCAAACTTTTTAAACGGGGCCAGTTCATAGACCTTCACACTGTTGGGGGGGGCAGAATATAGTTTGAGAAAAAGTATGAACAAATTCCTATGCACGCCGCTCATATCTTTGTAGTGAAAAAAAAACAGGAAAAATCAATATAATAATTAAAATGCACTGTACACTGTAACACATTGGACACCTCAATGCACTGGACACCTCAATGCACTGTACACAGTAATGCACTGGATACTGCAATGCACTGTACACTGTAACGCACTGGATACTGCAATCCACTGTACTCTGTAATGTACTGTACACTGATGCACTGTACTCTGTAATGTACTGTACACTGATGCACTGTACTCTGTAATGTACTGTACACTGATGCACTGTACACTGACATGCTGGACACCGCAGTGCATTGTACACTGATATGATGGACACCACAGTGCACTGTATACTGATATGCTGGACATCGCAGTGCACTGTACACTGATATGCTGGACACCGCAGTGCACTGTACAGTGATATGATGGACACCACAGTGCACTGTATACTGATACACTGGACATCGCAATGCACTGTACACTGATCCACTGGAAACCGCAATGCACTGTACCTAGTGCCTGGTTTGCTCTCCTCCTTTCCTGTCCTGTTGCTCCTATGGCTGCAGCAAGTAAAATCTGGAGCTTGTAGGATGCCACTCGCTGGGTCCTCGCAGCCAAGGACCCAACGAGCAGCCTACTGTAGTTATTTGCCGGCCGGCACCATGTTTTTTAAATTTTTTCTTTATTTTTTTCGGCTGGCCTGGTGGGCCAGATAAATGTCTTCGACGGGCCGTGTCCAGCCTGCAGGCCATAGTTTGAGTACCCCTACATTACACTCTGGACTTTAGAAGAATTTGATCAGCCCATATATATTTGCTGTCATAAAGTTTTCTAATTGCCAGCAGACCTGATATTTCTTTACAAATAAGGCTGATCATATATGGCGTCATCTTTGCTAGCAATAAGTCTATTTCAGCCATTGTTTTGGGCTGTGAAGGGGTTCACTAAGAAGGTAACTGTTCTGCATGCCATAGTTGGCCCTCCGCATGGTCTTTTTGCCACCAAATACAACTGAAATTGGAGCAGTGTCCAACAGTGCGTTAACATCTAATCTATCACTAACTCTAACTGGTGAGGTTGCTTTTAAATTTCACCTTCAATCTAAAAATTTAACCCTTAACCTATCCACTGAAAGCAAAGTCTCATGCTGATATTTCAACACAGAATAAAATATCACTTCTTACAGCTTATGGTGCTCAATATCAACTTATTATGAAGCAAAAAGGAGGTCCTGGTGTGATTAAGACCAAGAAGATATCTTGTTGCCCTTTATTTCTGGTGAAGTATTTGTAGAGATGAAGTGGCAGTTGCCCTGGCTACTTTTGTCGGGATGGGGTGATTCTTTCATATGTTTTGGAAGCTCCTGATCCTGCCTGCAGAAACTGTTGATTGGATGTATTGGGAAACCTGACTCTCGATAGCTTTTTTTTTTTTCCCTTGTGAAATAAGTTCACCGCACATTGGCCAAGATGAGCTGTCATGTTTGTTCACGTGCTGCTCAAGCAGAGTAGACCATGCATGTATGTCCAATTAATTATCCAATTACAAACCTTTTCTTTTTAATTTTGGCAGGAGTCAAGATTTAGCCTTTAAACTGTCAAAGTCTAATCAGGGCTCAGTTTTTGAAAGGGACACTTTTATAAAGTGACATAATTGAGCGAGAACATTTTTCTTTTTTAAGCAGTAGGCTACAGACAGGTCTACTTTTGAGGCCATTGTAGTCCATATAACAGGGACTGTTTGCTCTGATCATTATCTTTTTCTTCTTAGAGATCATGTTTGGCTTCTATTAACAGTAAGAAATATCCTATTGATCTAAAGGCTTGAACATGTTGCCTTGGCAACTGTGTCTTAGAAGGATGTGATCAGATAGAATGGGTCACTGGAGACCGGAGAGCAATAACTGTAAAATATTGGTGTGATCAGACTTTTTAGAGGCAATATCTCCATTACACACTTGTCAGTTATATTGCACTGCTGTAGCTAGGTGTCTCAAAGAAGTAAGGTTCATTTGATGCCGCATGAACACTAAATCGCTTCAGTTCTATATTGCTGTGAAATCATCACTGTAGAAACTGAATATGGGAGAATGTTTTTCTTTTCATTTTTACATTTTAAACTGGACTAGTTATCTTCCAAATAAAACTAAGCAATGCAATGATACCCTCCAAAAACATAAAATTCATACTTTTAAGGCTACGTTCACACTAGCCTTGTGTGCAGGCGGCAGAGAGGCGTTTGGGAAGCGTTTTTACCGCTTCCCAAACGCCTCTGCCAATTCTGCACATTACAGCACATGGTGCTGTTCTAACAGGAGCGTTTGCGTCGCGTTGCGTCGCGGCAAAACGGACGCCTCTGGTCGAGTCAGGAGGCTTTGAAGCCTCCTATTCTCGTCTATGGTGCTGCTCCGCAAACGCCCGGCCGGCGTTTGCGGTGCGGTTGCGACGCGGTTGCGGGGTGTTTGCGGAGCGGTAACACCACTCAAATGCATTATAGGCGTTTGTGGGGCGTTATTAACGCTCGGAAAATGCCTAGCAACTGCCGCTAAACCGCGCATGCGGCGTTTGCGGAGCGTTAAAAACGCTCCGCAAACACCGGACCAACGCTTGCCAAACGCTATAGGGGCGTTTGGCAAGCGTTGGCAAAACAGCCTAGTGTGAACGAGCCCTAAGGCCTCGCTCATGCCATACATGGCAGAAAAACTGATGGAAACTGACATGCAGATTTCAATGGCAGAGACATTAGTTTACATCAGTTTTCATGTTCGCGTTAATGAGTTTTATACACGTTGCAGATTTCCTCGCAGAAAAATTCTGCATGTGATACTAGTGTTGTGGTCTGAACGGAACACACAGAGAACAATTAATTTTGTTGTGCCATTGTACAACGCGTGCAGAAAAACTGACATCTATGCACCATGAGCGAATCCTAGAGCGGAACTAAACCTAAATAGAATGGTTTCAAAAAACAGTTACGTTCTCGACATGCCAGGAATGTTAACTGTCACATTTCCTTGTGCTCTCAACCACAACCACCAATCTTCAGTATCTGATGAACGTGTTGAGAAGTAGATGCTTCCCTCCACAAATATCGGCTGGAAAGTTGAATGTTAAATAATGTCTGAATAATCTAAAGATATGTTGTATGAGCCAATTTGGAGGTGTTTGAGATAATTGGAGGTTTTCGTATTTTGAGATTTAAACATGAGATGTAAACTCTGTAATAATTTTATTTTAAAGTGTCTGTAAACCTCAGACATGAAATATGAAGAAAGCATATCCCTCTATAGTTTGTACTTATCTCAAAAGCACTACGTTTTATTTCTGTTCTTCTGCTATCAGCTTATATCGCGTCTGACATGTTTCCCTGACACCAATAGAAAATTGTGACAGGGGAGGGAGCTCCAGGTGATTGACAGCTTCAGTTCTGTTCCTGTGAGCTGTGTGAAGGGAGGGGTGTATCTTCCCTCCAATCAGCCACTCGCTGAGCTCTGCAGAGTGTGATTTCACCTCTCCGCCCCTTTTTCTGAACTCTCAGACAAACTTTGTAAATTCAACACTTTGAACGGATGTAGAGAAGAGAAGACTGCAGATAAACAGGTACAACATATGTAGGAGGATTTATTTTATATCTGTGTATCACCTGACGCCAGTCACTTCACTGGGTATATGTAAGGGTGTACAACCACTTTAAATATGTGACTATGTGAACAGAAATAAAATCCTGTAGATGTTAAAAGTTAAAGATTGTTTTGTTGGTTTATATAAGACAGACTCTTGGTACTTTCAAAGTTCAATGTGAGTTTATGGTATGCTTAGATTACACCATTTGCCTTTGGGCAGTTTTTCAGTCTGATATCTTTCTGTGACAGATTTCTGGGCAGATCTGGCCATGAGTTTTGTGTATTTGAGTAAGGCCGATGTTCCCAGTGGAAAATAAAGCTAGCAATACATTGGTAGAGTTTCATAAAAAATTTCTTAAGAATGTTTCTTCGATTTTCTATTCATTAGTGGAGTCAAATTGATGTTCATGTTTGACCGCAGTGACAAGAAAATTCGAAGGAGCTGGATGTTAAATTTATTTCAAACAAATTTCTAACAGTGTGCGTGGTTTTTATTCGGTAAAGTCCATTCAGTCCAAAATTGAATGTAGGTAGCAAATTACATTTTGAAATACTTTTAGAGCAATATTTGTCAAGCCATTGGATGTGTTGAGAATTTTCATATGTATGTTCTTAAGGGCATAAGTTCGAAAAAACTCCTAGGGTATGGCCAGCTTAACAGTTGTTCAAGTTGTCACATACCCAAATCTAGAACAGAACTCCAAACCGCCTCTGCTCATCATTTAGGAGCTTTTAGGGTGCTGGCTACTATAGTCCCTCTCTGCTTCCATAGAAGCATAGAAAAAAGTTGAGTCACACTCCACCATAAACTCTTCATGTTGTTTTATTCCATGAAAGCCAAAGTGAATGCACACATTTTGCCTCCACCCAGGATACCACACTTCCAGATGCATTTCACCCCTAAGGGCCTGCTCACTGGGATAAAGGCGGTACCTAGGTAGGGTTTGGTGAAACGCATCTGAAGAGTGTAGTATGCTGGGTGGAGACAGAATGTGTGCATTCACTTTGACTTTTATGGAAATAAACAATATGAAAAGTTTGTAGTGGAGTGTGACTCTCAACTTTTTCTATACTTCTTTTGTCCAAGTTGTATTTCATTTCTGCTGATTGCTACTGTTCACTCTGAGGTAAGGAATGATAAGGACCTGGAATGATTGTTTGTTGTGGGACAATGTCTGAATGCCATATGAGGTCCATCTGTGGCCTAGTCTGATAAACTTCTTTTCTCTTTCTTCTTTTCAAGGTCCAGAAAGCTAAACATGTGGTTGTTGTGGGTGGAGGTGCGGCAGGTGTTGAAATGGCTGCAGAGGTGAAAACAGATTATCCCGAGAAAGAGGTAAAATACATCCTATTTTGCATATTATTGATGAGAAAGGACAGTGTCCTATACTGTCCATATGGATAGTTTCTAAATGTTTATTAATCCATTTGCTGTTTGGTTTGTTTTAGAGCAGTTCTCATTCTATTGATGTGATCATTTCCTTCGCAATGATATGCCTTTGTGCTTATTATACTAGGAATAGAGGCTGAGAGTTTTTCTTTTTAAAGAAGATGTCCAACTTTTCCTCCCCAAAACAACCAATGAATTGTGTATGTGAATAAATCATATCCGCGCTGTCAGTTTGTGCGTAATTTGCCACCTTTCGCTTTATACAGCAGGTTTCTGTGTCTGTGAAGTCACTCCTCCTCCTGACTGAACTTCCGACATTCGACTTCCTGCTTTCTTCCTTTACCAGTCCTAATACTATATCTCCCATGATCCTTCAAACTTTTGAACTTGCAAAAAGTAGTGCATACGCTACTTTCAAAATTGGTGAGACTCCAATGAAGTTGGAATCGCACCCATATGACTGCTTCAATTGCAGACAATAGGCTGCAGTTTGTCTTGCGATGTGAAACTTATCAAATCGCATGGCAAGTCGCACTGGTATGACTGAGCACTAAGGGTCACTGTGGGTGTTTTCTGGACCTTCATGTGGGTGGTGGAAGGGGGAGGAATGGAGTTGTGTTATCATCACCCACACTCCGTTCTTTTGTACAGTGAATAAGGAACAAGCAAGAAGTGGAACTTTAGTAAGAAAATTGTATAATTTAGTTATCCACTCGCCCTCTGGAAGATTTACCTCCCTTTATGACCAGGCCATTGTTTGCTATACAGTGCTGCATTATTTTTACTGACAATTGCGCAGTCACGCAGCTCTGTACATGAATTAAATTTATGTAATTTTTTTCTCACAAATAGAGCTTTCTTTTGGTGGTATTTGATCACCACTGGGTTTTTTTTCCACTATAAACAAAACTAACAATTTTGAAAAAGAAAAACATTTTTTACCTTTTGCTATAAAACATATCCAATAAAAAGAAAAAAAAAATCCCAATAAGCGTATTATTGATTGGTTTGTGCAAAAGTTATAGTGTCTACAAACTATGGTATATATACTGGATTTTTTTTTTTATTTGTAATGGCGGTGATCAGTGACTTATAGCGGGACTTTGATATTGTCAGTCTGACACTGACACTTTGTGGGAAACAGTGACATTAATATAGTAATCAGTTCTAAAAATATACACTGTCACTGTATTAATGACACCGACTGGGAAGGGGTTAAACATCTGGGGCAATCGAAGGGTTAACTGTGCCTAACCAGTGTTTCTGTGTGTACATTTAGGTGTTTTATTAGGCAATATGTTGGATTTTATTCCCTGATTTGCAGGGAAACAAAATCCAGTAGATCACCAATGACAGGACACAGCTCTGCCTTGTTTACATAGGCAGAGCTGTGTCCTGTCACTCTCCTCGCCGATCAACAGGTGCCGGCACTCATCTATTGGCTGGAACCCGTTGATTGGATTCTGCTGTAACTAATCATAGCAGAAGTGCCGTGCCGGAGGAAGGGGGGCGCACGTGTTCCCCATACCAGAAAGTGCAAAATCATGTATACGTACGTGATTTTGCACAGAACGGGCATAGCAGTACATCTTCTATAGGGCAGTCAGGTAGCATACCTAGTACGTGATCCACGTGCTCAGGAAGGGAATGTGCGCGTAGGGAATTAAAACAACTTGATCCCTAGTAAAGGCAGCACAAGCATTTTTTAGGCACACATTTAAACCCTTGATCACCCTAGATGTTAACCCCTTCCTGCTCACTGTCATTACTACAACAACACTGATCACTGTAACAATGTCAGTGGCAGTTAGTCAGTTCCCCCCAGCATTAGTTAGTGTCAGATTGCCCACCTCACTATCACAGTCCGGTTATAAGCCACTGATCGCCACCAATTCTAGTACAAAAAAATATATAAATAAAAATTCCAGTATATATACTGGAATTATACTATTATACACCACACCACGCTGCACCCAGCATAATTCGGGTTTAAATCTTCTATGTTTCTGCTTTGCCCAGGTTACATTGATACATTCTAAGGTCGCATTAGCGGATGCGGAGCTGGAGCCATGTGTTAGACGAGCTGTAAAGGAAATCCTCCTGAATAAGGGAGTAAGGCTAGTATTGGGTAGGTGCTTATTACCTGATAATTGTTAACATTAAAAATGTCATCAGCACTTTTCAAAGATCTTCATCAAAGATCTAGATCTTTTGTCTAGAAGATTGCATCCTCTTAATATTGTCCGTAATTCTTGTCGGTGTTTCAAACTGTGTCCATGACTCACATTCCATAATGGCAATGAAAAGGGAAGGACAGATGCCATAGGGGAAATCCTATAGTGGTACTCATTTTTTGGGATAAAATAAATAAATAAAATCATAAATAGGTTTACCTAGATATTGCTATCAATACTGGTCCCATAATATTCTAACCTTGAAAATAGGGATGACTTGGGTTGTGTCTGCCTTACGGGGCCAGGCTAAGGTGGGCGGTAAAATGCACCTGTGTAGATAGACCCGTAACCCCGGCGCTCCATGTCCCGGACTCTGTGCACCTTTCGCCCCCTCCATCCCACCATTCCTGGTTTGGCTCACATTTTTCTGGTGCCCATTTTCTCCCCGCTCTGCCTTTCCTTTATTTCCACTGCTGTCGAGGTCAAACACTCTCTGAGAGCTAGCTGTGCTGTGGTCTCCCTGCGGAATCCGAGCGCTCTTCTGCCGGGACTTCCTCACATTCCCATCCGAGCCCAGCTTGCAGTGCAGCCCTAGATGCGGCAGGAGGGGAGTGAGCTGGGAGAAAGAGCAGCTAGCCCAACATGCAGCATGATATAGGGAGCTGTCTAGGGCGGTTGCGGTGGGTATGATCTCTTTGTAATTGTTCTGTTAAGATTTTACAATGCATATCATAATTATATATTGTAACCATGACATATATGAGGTAAGTCATCCATGAACACTCTAATTGCTTGGGTAAAAATATGTAAGATGGCTTATGGTAACTGAATGTTATAGTTATTTATTTTTGGTGATTGTGACGGGAGTCACTTTGGGTGGGGGCCCATGGAACCCAGCTCACTTTGGAGAGGTGGGGAGACCCCTTTCTCAGCTCCCCATATCTCTCTTATGTGTAAATCACCATGTGCCTGTTAGAGGTACAGGGTGATCTGTCCTAATATTGTGTGGGCTTTGTCTCAGACTGTGTAGACATGTTTAGGAGATAGGTGGGGGTTGTTGATTGTTTAATGTTATGTGGCTGCATCCCATTGTTCTATTGTTTGTCTGGCTTGGGAGCAAACTATTATAGGATGTATGTTTTTATGTGTATCAGCTTAGTGGGGGGTGTCTCCAGCAGCCCTCCCTCCTGATGGTGTGTCTAATGTTACTAAATGTGGATTGCCCTGCCCTGTGTCATTATGCAGGGAGGGGGGCTTGTCTCCTGAGTGTATATACAGTCAGGTCCATAAATATTGGGACATCGACACAATTCTAACATTTTTGGCTCTATACACCACCACAATGGATTTGAAATGAAACGAACAAAATGTGCTTTAACTGCAGACTGTCAGCTTTAATTTGAGGGTATTTACATCCAAATCAGGTGAACGGTGTAGGAATTACAACAGTTTGCATATATGCCTCCCACTTGTTAAGGGACCAAAAGTAATGGGACAATTGGCTTCTCAGCTGTTCCATGGCCAGGGGTGTATTATTCCCTCATTATCCCAATTACAATGAGCAGATAAAAGGTCCAGAGTTCATTTCAAGTGTGCTATTTGCATTTGGAATCTGTTGCTGTCAACTCTCAAGATGAAATCCAAAGAGCTGTCACTATCAGTGAAGCAAGCCATCATTAGGCTGAAAAAACAAAACAATCCCATCAGAGAGATAGCAAAAACATTAGGCGTGGCTAAAATAACTGTTTGGAACATTCTTAAAAAGAAGGAACGCACTGGTGAGCTCAGCAACACCAAAAGACCTGGAAGACCATGGAAAACAACTGTGGTGGATGACCGAAGAATTCTTTCCCTGGTGAAGAAAACACCCTTCACAACAGTTGGCCAGATCAAGAACACCCTCCAGGCGGTAGGTGTATGTGTGTCAAAGTCAACAATCAAGAGAAGACTTCACCAGAGTGAATACAGAGGGTTCACCACAAGATGTAAACCATTGGTGAGCCTCAAAAACAGGAAGGCCAGATTAGAGTTTGCCAAACGACATCTAAAAAAGCCTTCACAGTTCTGGAACAACATCCTATGGACAAATGAGACCAAGATCAACTTGTACCAGAGTGATGGGAAGAGAAGAGTATGGAGAAGGAAAGGAACTGCTCATGATCCTAAGCATACCACCTCATCAGTGAAGCATGGTGGTGGTAGTGTCATGGTGTGGGCATGTATGGCTGCCAATGGAACTGGTTCTCTTGTATTTATTGATGATGTCACTGCTGACAAAAGCAGCAGGATGAATTCTGAAGTGCTTCAGGCAATATTATGTGCTCATATTCAGCCAAATGCTTCAGAACTCATTGGACGCCGCTTCACAGTGCAGATGGACAATGACCCAAAGCATACTGCAAAAGCAACCAAAGAGTTTTTTTAAGGGAAAGAAGTGGAATGTTATGCAATGGCCAAGTCAATTACCTGACCTGAATCCGATTGAGCATGCATTTCACTTGCTGAAGACAAAACTGAAGGGAAAATGCCCCAAGAACAAGCAGGAACTGAAGACAGTTGCAGTAGAGGCCTGGCAGAGCATCACCAGGGATGAAACCCAGCGTCTGGTGATGTCTATGCGTTCCAGACTTCAGGTTGTAATTGACTGCAAAGGATTTGCAACCAAGTATTAAAAAGTGAAAGTTTGATTTATGATTATTATTCTGTCCCATTACTTTTGGTCCCTTAAGAAGTGGGAGGCACATATGCAAACTGTTGTAATTCCTATACCGTTCACCTGATTTGGATGTAAATACCCTCAAATTAAAGCTGACAGTCTGCAGTTAAAGCACATCTTGTTCGTTTCATTTCAAATCCCTTGTGGTGGTGTATAGAGCCAAAAATGTTAGAATTATGTCGATGTCCCAATATTTATGGACCTGACTGTAAGTCCTGGCTTGCCAAGATATCCTCTCCCTGCCCCTCCTTCTCCTGAACCATCGGGATCTGTTGTGGGAGGACAGGCAGCAGCACCGCTCTCCAAGGGAGGCTATCGCTGACGCTGGCTCAGTAGTGGGAGAACCTGGAATCTGCTGTCAAGTTCATTGTGCCACCAAATTATTTTAGGGGGTGCAAGAGAGGAAGTACAGTCATAGAACCAGCATGCAGGGGAGTACATTAAAAGAACATGAACGTGGTGGAATAGTCATGCAGAGAGAGTTACAACAGTAGAGCAAGGGGGTACAGCTGGCAAGTAGGTGTGCAGGGGTTACAACGAGGAACAGGTGTGCGGGGGGGGGGGGGTACAGCAGGGAACAGGAGTGCAGGGGGGTACAGCAGGGAACAGGAGTGCCGGGGGGGGGTACAGTGAGAAACAAGTGTTCAGGGGGAAACAGTGGGGAACTGGTGTGCAGGGGATACAGTGGAGAACAGAATTCCACCCAATATGAGCTTTAATACAATAAATCAAAAGGAAGGGGGAAGAGTTTTTTTTTTGGGGGTTTTTTTTCTTGCAGGAGGGATCTAACCACAGGGATCAGCCAAGGGACCTTGCACCGACCACAGACTTTTATTAGAGGTGGGGACAGTTTGTGGCAATCGGGGACATTCAGGAGGTTTAAGGTTGCTCAGGCAGCCACTGTAGGGTGCCAAGATGGGGGGGGGGGGGTCACAGTAAAATGCACCTTTGCCTGTGTAGACAAAAATCCTCGCACCAGCCCTGACTAGCTGCATATTCTAAAATACGACTATTTTCAGCATGCTGAGTTGATAATTGAGGCCTAAGATCTTCTTAGTTTTGAACCTCATTTCAGTACCACGCTTGCTGCTAAGAATATGAAGAGCAAATAAGATTTTCATTCTGAATAACTGTTATTAACAGGCTGTTAACCGTTCTGATCACACAGGCCAGAAAGTTGCAAATTTGGATGAACTGACACCAAATATGACTCAAGACAATATAGAAATACGTTTGGATAAGGATCCTGAAGTGATCACTGCCAACCTACTCCTCTGCTGTACAGGGATCAAGGTCAATTCATCTTGTTACCTCGATGTATTTGGTAAGTACACCAGTGTATGCAGTGGGCATAGAAAGTTGTATGCACATTGCTTTGTTGTAGGGTACTGCATGTAAGCTGTTCTTTTCACAAATGTACTGTAAAGAACCAAATCTCACTGTATAAAGAACCAGATTCAGAAAATTACTAGAAGATAATGTACACAAGATTATGTGTAATATACTGTTTCTACTTTCCTGTAATGCATGTGCAGAAGTTTGTTTAAAGGCTAAGTTCACCTTTTCCAGAAAATAGCCTATACAGTCAAGGGAACCGGTAGATTTTAAAAATCTGTGCAGCTTGTAAAATGATCATTAATTTTATTGTTTTACCTGTAGGGCATTTGGGTCCTAAAACTAAAAACTCTTAGTTAGCAACCCTGTTAGCAACTTGTTGCTAGGATGCAAAAACCATTAGTTTTCACTCCTGTAATGCTGGAAGTGAGCATCCAATGCAACACGTCAGGCTCCATGTCATCCAGGTCATGACATGTTGAAATGAACATTTTAAAAAGCTGTGCAGATTGTTCATATCTACTCTGGCCCCTTGACTACATAGGCTGTTTTCTGGAAAAGGTGAACTCAGTCTTTAGGCTGTTGCCATACATAACATTAGTATCTGTGCGTGATGAGTTTGAATGTGGTTGCCTATGGTACAGTGGTATCTTTGGCTGCAGTGTATGTCACTGAAAGGGGCACCAGCGTATCCTGTTCACCAAATACTTGTTTCCTTGAACCCCACAGACAACTTTAATAACGTGTACATCTGTGTATGACTATATACAGACCAATGAGAGCGCCTAGTCCAATGTTTTATGTTTTACAGATATACAAATAGGCATATTATATAACAGTACAGTTTACAGAGTTCACAAACTTGTGTCTTTCAGAGAAATAACAGACAAAAAAATAAAAACCATGTGTCAGGGGCCAAATACACTCCCTCTTTTATCAGGGTTCAGGAATTTTGACTGTGCCTAAATGGACTCTGATAAGCAGATACCAGTCAAATCTGTACTTTTTTTTTTTTTTTTCTTAAAAATATTTCAGAAGGCAGGTTATACCAGTGTTCACAAGTGAAAGTCCTTGTGCAAGATTCACTGATATCTGCTTATCTGAGTCTATTGAAGCACAGTGAAAATTCACGAGCCCTGATGAAGGGGGAGTCTGTTTTGCTCTTGAAACGTGTTGGCTTTTCTCAGCTATGAACCAATTTTAGCAATAAAAATTTTGGACTTAGACATTTGTTTGGCACTTTCGTTGGACATGGATACATATACATGGATTCTCAACTCTGGGTTTTCCCCACCCAATTCTAATCCCCATTTGGGGAGTGCTGCTGAACCGGATCTAGTATTTGCTCTGTTAAATCGATTGACCTGTAGAAGACCTGTATCCACCATCTTGTTTTCACTTGTGTTTGATCTGTGCAGGACTGTCTGACATACTTTCTGGTGTCCTTGCAAAACAGTCAAGTACAGGTGTACATTACCGGGAGACACTGTTAATAGGCAGCAATGAACTCCAAAAGCATCAGGTTTAAGGGCATATCTCTAGGTCTTGCCCACGCTTTGCTGATGACCATCAAAGGAGTTGGTGGGTCCTCAGCCCCACATTCACCTACCCTTATAAGAATGACAGTTCTGTTTTGGACTATGTGCTTGCTTGTAGATACCGGCATGTATTTGTGTTTTTTTTTTTAACATTTGATGCCAGTGTAGCACCCTCTAGTGTGCTACTAGAATAGTGTAGTGTATCATAGGTAAAATCATTGTGCACGAGTCATGGTAATTGTGTGAGTCTGTAATTGAGGTCGGGTTATTACAGTTCAGTTGGGTAACTCAACAGGTTGTGGCTCTGTCGCCTCCTCCTGACTCTGGAGTACCATAGATTCTTCCAGAAGTTGGTAACCAGGAAGGGATGGAGACCTAATGTGCATGTTCATGGGAGTACAGCCAATCCCAGGTTTGAAGGCCCTGGTTGAGTGGTGGACTGGCCCATAAATATGGGAGAGTCAGGCTGACAGAGGAGTTAGGTGGAAGATGGAGTGCTGAGAAGATTGTGCCTAGGAGGGGTCCCCTAGGTCTTGGGGAAGCCGGCCTCCATGCTGGCCTAGGGCTGGCTCGGTAGGATACATTCAGTGATAAGGCATGAATGGGATTGAGACCTGGAGGAGCAGGAAGAAGAGAGGACAGTGTGAGTACATCAGCACACTCTGGGATCTACAAGGGGAAAGACTGCCATAGGTAGCAAGCTTTCTAAGGACAGCGCTGGGCTGAATCCTTTATCCTTGTCCTGGGAGATCTTCTTAGAAGCCAGAAGGGCTTGCAGCGTTTGCAGGCTGTGGAGCTGGGAGCAGCTCTACAGGGATAGAGAAGACATCTCTACCTGTAGCTACAACAAGTAATTTCCTCGCCCATAAAGGGTAGCTGCTATTGATCTGAAAAGAACAGTCCGAAATCTGCCTTTGCACATAGGAAGGACATGTCCCCCTTCCTTTGATTCAAGCCTAATTGGGCATGCTATAATCCCTATTTCCCTATCCAAGTTGATTTCCCCATATAAAACAACAAAACCAAGTCCATGGACTGGTCATTGTCTTTGGATGCACGTCTGTGTGACATCTACCTGTTGCCTGGCTGTGCGGAGAGAGGCTTAGGGATACCCACTAAGCAGAAGCCCTCATGAGGGTAGCGATACACCAAAAATCTACAAACATTGATGATGGTTGTTGGTGTACACTGTGTCCAAGAGCAGCTGTTTGGTATCAGTGTGCTGCAGTAACACTCCTTTCCACAAAGCATAGTAATGCACATTACATGTGTTGGTGTCTTCTGATGCCATTCATTGTGAATAGCAAATCAACAGACCTTCTCAATGTTCAAGCCTTGCAGCGAACCACAGTGCCATGCAGTAGCCTATGTTGTGGTGTGTTACATCAAGCGCATTTGTTACTGCTCCGGTTTTTGATCTGTTGTGATTCATTAGACAGTTATACATATGAATGGGCTGCCTTAATGCAATGCACATTACCCATGCAGTGAAGTGGGTAAATACACTGCAGCAGGCCTCCTTTATTTGAATGGACCCTTACTTTGCCTACATCTAATTAGGATATTGTCTTCCCCAATATTGAAGCACACATCCAATGGTTATACTTCCTACCAGTTCCTGTCATTGGTAAGTGATATTTAAAGAAAATTCTCTCAGCTGATGTCTCCACAGTTTACAATAGCTCTGAATTTCCAAGACCAAAACTCTGATGCAGAAAAAAGATGAACAGCTTACACAATGCTCAGACTGTATGGATCCTTACCCAACTGAATGCTGTCATGGCTGATTGCATTGTAATAACCTAATGTAATCTGTTTCTTATTAGGAGACAAAGTAGCAAGCAATGGAGCTCTTAAGGTGAATGACTTTCTTCAACTGGAAGGATACAGCAACGTTTATGCAGCAGGAGACTGTGCAGACATAAGAGAACCTAAAATG